>NC_065445.1:172436496-173111288 GCF_917563875.1 Diabrotica virgifera virgifera | reverse complement strand
ATGGTAAAGATACGTTAGATCTCTTCCTCTCCCACCTGAATGGAATACACCCCAGTATTCAATTCACGATGGAAGTTGAGTCTGAGGAGTCTTTACCATTCCTTGATGTACTTATTCAAAAACAGCCACCTCACAGTTTTTCCTATTCCGTGTACCGAAAACCCACCCATACAAATCGGTATCTCAATGCCCAGTCACATCATCACCCCGCCCAACTCAGTTCAGTTGTCAACACTCTTGTTTCTCGCTCTATAAGGCTTAGTGACGACAATCACAGACCATCTGAAATAAATTCAATAAGGCAAACACTCTTACAAAACGGCTACCATAAAACCCAAATCAATAGGAGCATTCAGAAACATCTAAATCCCATTCCATCTAATAAAGAAAACTTGCCGCCCGATCAACCCAAAATCTTTCTACCTTTTATCAAAGGTGTCACTGACAAGATTAGTAGAATTCTTACCCCTCTAAATATCAAAACCGTCTTCACTACTCACTCCAAGTTGTGCAATCTTGTCAGATCCGTAAAAGACCAAATCCCCAATGAAGACCATGGTGTCTACGAGATACCTTGTTCCAGTTGCCCACGGACATACATAGGACAGACAAACCGACGAATCCAAAACCGTATCTACGAACATTCCATATCTGTAAAACATTCCGACACTACTTCAGCCCTTGCCCAACATCATATTCAGACAGGTCACCAAATAGATTTCGAGAAAGCAAAAACCATCACCCCTGTCCGCTCCTTAAAATCGAGAATCATCCGTGAAGCCATCGAAATTGAAAAACGCCCTCACAGCCTAAACACACGCGATGACGCCAAAAGACTGCCGGCAACATGGCGACCGCTGCTTCGGCGAATCCCCACGTCAGTCGATCCCACTCAGGCCTCTCCCGCGCATACAGTTCCCGCGCGCACTGAGAGTATAAAAGGAGCTACACAGGCGAAGACAGGTCGTCACTCGACACTGAGGAGTAGGCAGATTGAGACCTCAGTGCCGCTTGACCGTTCTCCTAGAGAACAAGACACTACTGGTACGTCACGAGTGAGGGGAGTAGGCAGATTGAGACCCCGAACTCGAACGGAACCATACCCCTCTTGATAATGGCTCCAAAAAGGGTGCCGAAACGTCGAGTTATAAATTCTCAACGCGGTTCTTCCCGAGAACTTAGTAATTTTCATATATATATATAGTGATTTTTTGAATAACGGCAATTCGGTCAGATGAAATAAAACTCTATTTGTTATAGGTCTCAATATTTCGTCACTATTTGGTGACTTCTTCAGGAGAAAACTGTAAATTTATTAAGATTAGATATGGACAAAAGGCAAAACATTTCATTACTTACAACTATAATAGTGATAATTTAAATTCGTTTAACATATTATATTGAACATTGACTTGAGAAATGACTGATGTTATTTTGACATATATTTCGAAGTTATGGTAACTGCAATATATTTTATGTTAATAGAATATTGTCTAATATTGTCTAATATCTAATAATAACATCAGTCATTTCTCAAGTCAATGTTCAATATAATATGTTAAACGAATTTAAATTATCACTATTATAGTTGTAAGTAATGAAATGTTTTGCCTTTTGTCCATATCTAATCTTAATAAATTTACAGTTTTCTCCTGAAGAAGTCACCAAATAGTGACGAAATATTGAGACCTATAACAAATAGAGTTTTATTTCATCTGACCGAATTGCCGTTATTCAAAAAATCACTATTTAACACAGTACGGTCGAAAATATTTGTACAAATATATATATATATATATATATATATATATATATATATATATATATATATATATATATATATATATATATATATATATATATATATATATATATATATATATATATATATATATATATATATATATATATATTGATACATGTATCCATGTGACTTCCAAAGTAGATTCTCGTAATACGTTGTTACTTCATATATACCGTTATGACTTCCGATTTCGGAAGTCACAACGTTTTGCCTATATTTTTACGAATTTGGCTACTATATGGTATCAGAAGGCTTATATTAAAAATTTCGCTGGAAGTCATATCGTATCAAACATACTCATAAGATCAGATTTTAGTTCGACGGTATATCACCAGCGCTAGTGTCGCTCCCGTGCTACTATACAGGTTATGTACACAACGCGTAGCGTCTTCCGTATACCACACCGCTCGGTGTGACTTCCGTTTTTTGGCAACCCTGTGTAACGGTTTCCAGACATTTATCTGTTGTAGATTCGCGGTCCTAATCGTACTTAGTGTTTTGTGTGCCTTTTACACCGGCACGAAAAACGGGCACCCTAAAAAAATGGGTAATTTTTTATGTCTCGTATCTCCCAAACCTTTGGTCCGATTTAAGTAATGTTTTTAATATGTTATAGCCTTATTATTTAACAATATAGCTATGATAACATTGTTGATAGACAGGTAAATTTTCATTGTATACCGGGTGTACCAATCAAACTGGGTTTTTTTCTCAATTTTCACAACACCCTGTGGAATATTCTAGTCTTTATAAAATATTTAAATTAAAGCCTAACTATAGCTCCAGGTTTTATTAACATTCTGTTTTTTATTCATTCGCTTACGTTGGATAATAAAAAAGTTAAGGACTTTAACAACTAGCCATGTTCTTTATCGATACAGGTGTTTCTAAATATAAGTGCGACAAATTTTAAGGGGTAATTTCTGCATGAAAAAATAATGATCGTTTGGCAAAATAATTTTATATTTGCAAGCATTTGCGGACATAGCTTTATCAAGTAAACGATCATTATTTTTTCATGCAGAATTACCCCTTAAAGTTTGTCGCACTTATTTAGAAACACCATGTATTGATAAAGAACATGTTTAATTGTTAAAGTCCCTAACTTTTTTATTATCCAACATAAGCGAATGAATAACAAACAGAACATTAAGAAAACCTGGGGCTATAGTTGGATTTTAATTTCAATATTGTATAAAGGCTAGAATATTCCACAGAGTGTTGTGAAAATTGAAAAAAAAAACAGTTTGATTGGTACGCCCAGTATACAATGATAATTTACCTGTCTAGAAACAATATTATTACAGCGATATAGTTAAAGAATGAGGCTATAACATATTAAAGAAATACTTAAATCGGAGAATAGGTTTAGGAGATACGAGCCATCAAAAATGACCCATTTTTTGGGGTGCCCGTTTTTCGTGCCGGTGAATGTATCTATTAAATAATCTAAATTATTTTTAAAAATCTTATTAAAAGCTTAAATACAAGAAATGTAGGTAAATGTTCTCATTTAACGAAATTTCCGAAAATTGTGTATTTTTTTGACCCAAGTAGGCTGAAAAATCGATTTTATAGTTATTGTTATTTCGAAAGTAATAAAACGTGTAAAAATTACAAAAAAAAAGAATGTACAATTACAATTGAATGGAATTAAATACACGATAAAATGAATCAAGAGCGATAAAAAGTTTAAAGTAATAAATTCTAGTAATAATATAAAATACAGTAAACTCTCTCCTAAGGGGGTAGGCGCAAAATCTCTGTCCAATGCTATTTAAATACATTTATTTTTTTCGAATCCTGAGAAAACTAATAAATATTTTTTAAAACATACACCCAGAATGAAAGATAACATTATTACGGGGGACCGAAAGTCCCTTAGAATAAAAAAAAGTTTTTTTTGAATGAAATATTCAAAATTAAAAATCACACTAACTTTTCTCTTGTTTTTTCATCCCATTATCTTTATTAAAATAAACATATATTAGGTATATAAGTTATTAAAATAAACATTATATACGTTTTCAGGGACTTTCTGCCCTCGGTAATAATGTAAGCTTCCATTCTGCGTTTAAATTTTTCAAAAATACTTATTAGTTTTCTCAGAATTCGAAAAAAATTAATGCATTTAATTAGCACTGGACTAAGATTTTGCGCCTATCCCCAACGAGCACCTCCTCTATACGGACGGTATTTAAAACAAAATTCATTTGCCGATATACTGAGCCTGTATTCTTCCGGACAATCCCTTAAAATGATGTGTACCTAAATGAAAAAAAAAATACATAGATATTTTTTCCAAATATTTTAGAATACAAAACTACAATATTTATATTTTATTATTTCAAATTAACACAGATATGACAACGAGTGATATTTGATAACTCTACCTTATCAGCAGTAGGTAATAAAAATCTGGTTCTAGTGTGGGATCCGTCATTAAAATATTTTGTGTGTCGGTCATTAAAAGAAATGTGACACCATAACGCGTTGCTCTAATAATACTTTAACATTGATATTATGTTGTGACTAAAAATGTTAACGGAATGTCTGCTTGGCAAAAGAAAACATCGGCACAATATCAATTTTCTTCTTTGATATGTTACCTATGTGTATGCCAAATTTCATGTCAATCTTAAGTGGTTTTTTAAAATTTATGGGTTTTGCAATATTTTACCGTCAGCGAACGGACTAATAGAAGAGGATCCGATATAAGGCCGATCTGCATCGATCTATTTAATGGATAACAATAATTATTGGATATGTAATTTAGTATGTTAACAATTATAAAAAACAAGGGGTGCATGATCTAATTTTCTTCTGACTATAATCAATTAATAATTAATAAATGACTTTTATCTACTCTATGTCATATTATAATATATAAATTTTTAGTTTGTGAAAACTGTCATTATAGATAGCAGTGCTTTAAAGTAAGCATGAAGTAACAATGTATTTTAAATGGGATTTACTTTTTCTCATTGTTTTTGACACACTTTCATATAATTAAATATTCTTTCTTAACTTTCGCGTTTCATGGTGATGACATCTTCTTTTTCTTCAAGTGCCATCTCCGCGAAGGAGGTCGGCAATCATCATAGCTATTCGGACCTTGGAGACGGCTGCTCTGAAAAGTTCGTTTGATGTACATCCGTATCATTCTCTCAGGTTGCGCAACCACGATATTCTGCGTCTCCCTATGCTTCTTTTTCCTTGAATCTTTCCCTGCATAATGAGTTGGAGCAAGTTGTATCTCTCTCCACGTGTAATATGTCCGAGATATTCCAATTTTCTGGTTTTAATTGTATTTAAGACTTCCATTTCTTTCTTCACCTTTCTCAGAACCTCTTTGTTTGTGACGTGTTCTGTCCATGATATTTTTAGAATTCTTCTATATACCCACATCTCGAATGATTCCAGTTTTTTCATTGATGCCGCATTCAAGGTCCAAGCTTCCATTCCGTAAAACAGAGTCGAGAAAACGTAGCACCTAGCCAACCTTATTCTTAGCTCTAACCTTAGATCTCTTGTGCAGAGCACAAGAGAGGTGATGACATAATGAGCAATAAATTACAAAAAAAAAATTTGACAGTTTTGTGGTTTGAAAGAAATTAGAATTTTTATATGTCACAGTTCTAAGAATTGTAGAATAGAAATGAATTCCAGTGACGAAGAGTTACAGTATTTTTATTTGTTTATCGTAGATAAAATATTGTATGAAATTGTGCGTGAAGTACTTTTTGCGAACTTACGCGATGTATAGCACTCACTCCGTTTCATAAATAACTATTTTCATATATTAAAAAAAAAATGTTTCGACCCGGGTAGATATTATTCCAGATTTTCAGATTTGGGCACAGAGTGGATTGTTGGGGCATATATGGAGAGCAGGTAGCGCAACAACTATAAACTCAATTTTACAATGGAGACCCGGAGTTAGAAGGAGACGCGGAGGAACTAGAATAAATGGTTACAGGAATTAAAGGAAGATTTATATAGGGCAGGAATTAGAGACTAGCAGAAAAACAAAAGAGGATAGAAAGAAATGGAGAAGCATAGTCAATAGTATCGAGTAGCAGATTGGGAAAAATCTGCTCGAAAAATATGGATCTAGATAGCTTTTTAGCGGGTAATCCCCACCTGGAGGGTTTAGCCATTTAATTTTTTATTACATATTATTATTGGTACATCAAAAATTAAAAGGACGGTGCCTGTAATAAAATCTAAAATATTAAAATTTTCTTTAAGTTCAAATTTATTTATTAACATTTTTGATATAATTTTCATAAATAAATGACTTACTATTAACACTTTTTTAATTAATTCCAATAAATCCATTTTACAGCAATAATAATATATTAGTATTTTTGTTAAAATAAATATCAATCATATTATCATAAATAACACAGGTTTACAAAAAAAAACTAAATTTCGGACAATTTGACGAAACCATATGACAAGGGGGTTTTTGGAGTGGCTGATCACAAATCCGGGGTCTGCTCACCTCTATCGCGTCAGGTAAAGGTCATTTCAAGGTCAAATCAAGATAAATCGACAGTCGCTCTGAAAAAGTATATTAGGGGGTTCTTGGGGTCGCTGAAGATGAATCCGGAGTCCGCTGACCTCTATCTCGTCTAGTTCAACGTCATTTTAAGGTCAAATCAACATAAATTGACACAATTGCTCTGAAAGTATAGGGAGTTTTGGGGTCGCTGATCATGAAAACTGCGGTCCGTTGAGCTCTACTACGTCATGTAAAGGTCATTTCAAGTTCAAATCAGGAGGAGTTAACAAAATTGATTTGACCTTGAAATGGCCTTTACCTGACGTGGTTGAGCTCAACAGGCCCCAGTTTTGTGATCAGGGACCCCAAAAACACCCTAATATACTTTTTCACAGCGATTGTGTTGATTTATCTTGATTTGACCTCGAAATGACCTTCAGCTACACGTGATAGAGGTCAGCGGATCCGGGATTCGTTATAAGCGACCCCAAAACCCTCCTAATATACTTTTTCAGAGCGACTGTCGATTTATCTTGATTTGTCCTTGAAATAACCTTTACCTGACGTGATAGAGGTTAGCGAACCCCGGATTCGTAACCAGCGACCCCAAAAACCCCCCTAGTCATATGGTTTCGTCAAATAGTCCGGAATGTATTTTTTTGTAAACCTGTATAATCAAAAGAATATCAATATTTTAATTTAAATAGACAACTTTAAAACACAGACAACTGTATTCACAGTAAAAGTTTCAAAAGATCACACATTACGCTCAAAATAGGAGGTAAATCTAGCAGACGAGTCGTTGTGACTTCCAAAATATGACAACACCGCTGGAAGTGACAACGCGCCTTGAACTACCCTATATATGGAAGCCATAACGTATGCTGTACGCTTCGGTGTATACGTATATATATACAAAATTTATTTTGGTAAATCTTTTCCCCTCAATAGGTAGACCCATTTTATAAGCCCCCCTTTTACCAAATACACAATTTTTAAAAAATAATTCCTAGTAGAAAAGGTGGAAGTCGGACAGCCTCTTCTGTATACCGGAAGTCACAACTAAACGTGCATCAATATATATATATATATATATATATATATATATATATATATATATATATATATATATATATATATATATATATATAAGTGAATGCCCGATGATATGGAATCATCCTTATTATTTGTAGTAGTAATGTAAAGGTAGGTCGTTACTGTGATATGTAAACAATTTATTATGGTTAATCGTTGATGGTGTAAAATGTAAATATAACGTATTTGAACCAAGAAGAGAGTTTTAATTAATTGGGACCTAGAAGGCAGTAACCACACACTTATTTATTACTAGCTGTCTAGCTGTCTAGCTGGTAGGCTGAACGAGCTTAATTTGCCTTGAAAATATGGTTTTGCCACAATAAACAAACTTCGCAGTCTACACAAGGATTTTCTTTTGTATGTTCCGGATTATGTAGCAAAAACGTTTCACAGGCTTCACAATCTTCATGGCCGAGTTTTGTAAATGCAATATTCATTTATTTACTTACTACCGTTCGATATATTTCGTAAGAACAAAGAAAATTGGGGTGTTTTTCTTAGAAATCTGAATACAAAAGCTGGATAGTTAAATCACTCGGTAGGTATCGTTTATTTGGGGAGTGTTCGCGGCGATAATGAGATACAGCAGGATTAAACTTTTCAACATGAGCTCTTATCACATTTCTATCAATTTTGGAAGTATTGGCATGCTTACCTTCTTTACTAATATTGTGATAGATAATTTTTTCTGAGTTTCTAGAAAAGCAGTCTTGTAGTATTCTATCATTATTTTTATTGTATCCCAATGTCGATATAAAAAATTGTTTGCAAACTTGTACTTTTTCCCCAGAACTATATTTACCTAAACTGTGCCCACTTCTAGGTAAAAACAAAATTATAATAAGCAAATTTACTAGGTAGAATGAAACGCTAAAACATTTGTTGCTTTGATTTAAATCAAATGAAAACAAACATTTCATTTTTAGGCGCTCATTCATAAGCCAGTAAATTACTTGTCTTAAAAGCGGTATGTACAGAATTTTGAGAACATACCACTTACTAGCTAAGGAATAGTAGATACCACCTTTAAGACTATTACTGAGCTGGTTTGTTGTACATACCACAATTTTTTTAACTATATATTTTTATTTTTATAAGCTTTTACAACTTTTGAGTTAAGAAAAATGATGTAGAATGTAAAGGTTTATATGTATAAGATCATAACTCCATTTGGCACAAAATTGGAGATACCACTTTTAAGCTAAGCACGGCAGTATTGTTGTCTATTGCTCTATTTATCTATGTATTACCTACTTTATTTTGTTTTAATATCTTTTTTTTTCGATTCCAGTTAATTCAAGAAAAGGGAAACCTGCCCCAATATGGTACCTGTTGGAAGTCAGGGATACAATATTTGGAAAGAGGATGCAAACTTCTCACAGACGAAATACAAAGTGAAATTGCGTTACATTTTACAAACTGCTTTCTTTCAATGTCAGGCCATGATACATACAATTGCGGATTGGATAAAAAGGCCAATGTTAGAGCTATATGTATAAATAGTATGTCTGACAGAGCTTTTAATGTTTATACAGAATTTTATACCCATACACAAAATATATGCGCATTTTTACAAGGGCATGTATGGCAAGAAATAATAGCTGAAAATACAATACTTGTTGGTCACCAATTAAAAGAAACAGCTCAAAATCAAGAAGGATTGTTGGCAGCCCAGAAGGAAAGCTTAAAGCTTCAAGAGAAAATGCTGCATCATGGCAAAGTATTGGAAAATATTTTAGAAGATTTATTTAGGCAGCATGGGGATAATTTAAATGTATTATTGTCAACCATTTCCAATTTTCAATCTTGGATTGTTAGGGAAATGTCTTGGTTTGATTCAGTAATTTTTTATACAGTTTCAGTTGTTTTATCGTTTATTTGTACTTCCTCCTCTAGAACCAGTGCATCTAGGTTAATCATTTTTTTTCTTCAATTTTTAAACTTTCTATCTGAGAGGATAATATGTTCCATTTACATTTTTATTTCTGATAAAGATACTTCAAATCTTTATTCCAAAGTTTATAGTTACATTTGGTTCTCAAGATACGTTTTTATTAGCATTTCTGTGTTTTTATTGGTATATTTTGCTGTTAACCATAAAAGTTATGTCCAACAACAATTTGAAATATTATTATCTATTCAGAAACAAAATTCAAATATTTTGAAAATTCTTCAAAATCATCCAAAACCATTGAATCTTAACCCAGAGGTAGTTGATAAGACTTATTTGAATAGCATTAATGAAAATATTAAAGCTATGAATAATTCCTTAGGTGATTTAAAAAGTTCAAAAGATTTGTCAAATAAATCACAAAAAGAACTTCCAAACGACATTGATAATACGGACAAAAACTATGACTTATTAAATCTCAGTATAAGAACGCTCACAAGAAAAAGACATATATTGATCAGTGACAATAGTGTTAATAAACAATTAAAAGACAGCAACGTAAGTTTTGATGAAAAGTATAATCTCAGAAGCAATAGATGTGCTAAATCAGAACCAAGACAAATATAAACAGTAAGCAAATACTCATTTTCTTGTAGTTTTAGAAACAAGATACTCCCTACGAACAATATTAATAATCGCTTGCTTCAGTCTGTTTTCCTTACTTCAGTCAACATCCCTAAATCTTTGTATTTGGAAGATAATATAATCTATCAAGTATTTAAATTTTGACAGATTAAAGGTACTTTACTAGTGAGTTTCGAATCTATATTTAGATATGACATATTTTAAGAGGCAACATCAGCGCGCGAAAAACGCGTTCCTAGATTACAACTTTAATTTTGAATATTTTGTCGAGACATTTGGCACACACATTCGTAATATAATAAAGAATGGCGGTACAGAGCCCAATTTGAGAAATATGTTATTCTTTTTCTCATAGGCATCTTTCAGTGCGTCACAGTTTTTCGATTTCTTTCTAACGCATTAATTGTATGTGACAGAAAAAAAGGCACGTCCGTGATTACAGACATTTATAACATTTATAGGTATACAAAATTATTATACAAAATATACTTACAGGCAACAACCACCGTCAAATTACATACTAACAGTAATCGCACAAAAATAGAACGGGGGGTTAGACAAGGAGACCCAATGTCACCTAAGCTTTTAATACGGTCTTAGAACATGCCTTCAAGAGTTTGGATTGGATGACGAAGGGAATAAAATAGATGGAGAATACCTAAACAACTTGCGTTTCGGCCGATGATATAGTCATAGCTGAGGATCTAGGTATGGCAAGAGAGATGGTACAGGAACTCGTTGTGGCTACAGAAAATGTAGGTTTAAATATAAACATCTCGAAAACAAAAATAATGACAAATTTGGTACCCAACCAGAACATCAGTATTGGTGGGAAAGAAATAGAACTCGTAGATAGATATAAATACCTGGGACATAAAATTACGATTGGCAGGGATAACCAGACTCATGAACTGAAGAGAAGAATCGACCTTGGGTGGGCCGAATTTGGAAAACAGAAACTTTTAAAAGTGAGTTGCCCACATGCCTAAAGAGAAAATAATTTGATCAGTGCGTCCTCCCAGTCTTGACGTACGGATCAGAAACACTTACCTTAACTAAAGCCTCCGCTACCAAACTAAGAGTCACGCAGAGAAGAATGGAGCGGTCAATGTTGGTAATAAGTCTGCGAGACAAAATAAGAAACGAAGAAATCAGGAGGAGAACAAAGGTGACTGACGTCATCGAAAGGATAGCCAAGTTGAACTGGAGATGGGCAGAACACATAGCCAGAATGACAGATGGGCGATGGACAAAGAGGTTATTAGAATGGAGGCCAAGAGAAGCGTCGGTCGACCGCCTACAAGATGGACTCACGACTTAGGAAGGCTAAATAAAAACTGGGTGAGAGCGGCGCAGGATAGATGGGGTTGGAAACGAGGGAAGGAGTCCTATGTTCAGCAGTGGACTTTTGAGGCTGGATGAAGAATAACAATTATTCTAGTTGTCGATAGATGGCGCTATAATCGAAAAAAAAAATTTTTTAGGAATTATATAATATATCTACGAATATAATCTGTACAATTTATAAGACTATACAAATCAAAGAAAATTCCATTTTATAAATGCAATAAACACAATTGATTTGTTTATATGTGACAACTGTCAGATTTAACTAAAATGTCATGTTAGAATAAATGTTATAAATGTGTATTATCACGGACTTACCTTTTTTTTCTATCATTTGTGACGCATTGAAAAATGCCCATGGAAAGGACCATAGTATGTGGAAATTACTCTATAATTAAATAAAATATTACAAAAACGAGCCTGTACCGCCATTAAGAAAAACAAAAAAATACATTTCTTCAAATAAACTTTTTTATCCCATGCCTAGATTTTGTGTCACATTGGAACTACTAAAAATCGATTATCTATAACAAGAACTCGACCTTGACTGGCTTTTCAACATTTAGCGTACCTATGAGTATAATAATGTAACAAAAGAGAACTCGTGACGGACCCCCGTATAACGGTCCACAACTCGAGATGTGTTAGAATGACGCTATCGAATGATCGAGGCGGTGCTGGAGGGGTAAAGAGTGTTCGAGAATGTACCTCAAGTGGGCGTGACGAGCTGATAGCTAGAGATGAGCGTGGATTGTTCCATAATAACGATTTGACGAGACTTCTCAAAAGATTGATGAAACTTCTTAGAAAAAGCGACGAGAAATTCGAAAACGTTGCTAAAAAATTTGACGAGACTTCTCAAGTAATTAAAGAAGTTTGTAAACAGAACAACGAGAAATTTGAAGAAGTTTCTAGAACATTCGATAAGATAGGTACAGAAAAGTGTAGACGACAATAAAGAAATACTAGAAGAGAAGATCAAACAATTAGAGAGCATGATAACCGATACAAAAGTGCAACCAACAGTTAATGCACTAGCTTTAGATCTTGTAGCGAAAGATGAAACACCGAGAGACGAAACGTCGCATCATATGAGATTTAAATTACCACCATTTGATGGAAAGTCTTCTTGGTCCATATACCTTAGACAATTTGAAGCTATTGCGGCTGCCAATCATTGGACCGAACAAGAAAAGGCTGTTTCCTTGACTGCTGCTTTACAAGGTGATGCTGCAGATATACTAAGGTCAATTCCTAAAGGCCAAGAAAAATGTTACCATACCTTGTTCACTCTAGAAAAACGCTATGGAGATGCCCATCTACAACAAGTGTACAAAGCACAACTGCGAAGTAGAAGTCAACGAGCAAGTGAGAATCTGTAGTGTAGTGAGGTTGGCTTATCCGGAGGTGCCAGACAGCGTCTTAGAAGAAATTGCGGTAGATACCTTCGTCGATGGGTTGAAAGAGAGTGAACTACAGAAAGCTTTACGACTAGCAAGACCGAAAGTTTTATATGAAGCACTTGCTATTGCCTTGGAACACGCAGCAGCTAGCCAAGCTTCACGAAACAATCGAATACTAACCGTGGAAAAAGGCGATAAGAGAAAAGATGAACATTTGGAGGAAATGGTACGGAGAAAATTCGTGACACGATGCCGAACAGACGCGTGAAGAGGGCGGGAAGAGTTCGTTCTAATACAGATGCTCCCTCGAGACGGCCATGTGAGAGTTGTAATCACCGGCTTAAAGCAGAGGAACAACTTTGCCCTGTGAGACGAACCACCGTAATTAATGAGCAATGGCAGCCTCAACAGTTACAAGACGCCCAAGAAGATGAACCATGTATAAAGAGGGTATTGGATTGGATGCGTCGAGGTTAGAGACCTAGTTGGCAGAACATTAGTGCATGTAGTCCAGAAGTGAAGGCCTACTGGAGCCAATGGAATTGCCTGGTAATAAAAAATGATCTTCTGTACAGAACCTTTGAGAGTGATGATGGTACAGAATCTAAGCTTCAGTTGGTTGTACCTAAAAGTAAAGTGTCAGAAGTATTGCGTCAGTTGCATGATGGTGCATCAGGTGGACACTTTGGTATTACGAGGACTCTACAGAAAGTTCGAGAACGATTCTATTGGGTGAACTGTAAAGATGGTGTAAGAAGATGGTGCCGGAAATGTGAACTGTGTGCATCCAGTAATGGTCCAGTTGGTAAAAAGAGAGCACCCATGAGACAGTACAACGTTGGTAGTCCTATGGAAAGAGTAGCGATCGACATTGCAGTTGCAGTTCCGGAAACCGATGCTGGAAATAAATATATCCTGGTAGCCATGGATTATTTTACGAAATGGACCGAGGCCTATGCATTACCAAATCAAGAAGCTGCGATCGTTGCGGAGGTACTTGTTAAAGAATTCTTCAGCCGATTTGGTGTTCCCTTGGAGATCCACTCCGACCAAAGGCGAAACTTTGAGTCACCCCTTTTCCAAAACATTTGTAAATTGATTGGTGTCAATAAGACCAGAACGACACCCCTGCATCCTCAATCAGATGGAATGGTCGAGAGGATGAACCGAACGATGGGCAAACACTTGTCCAAAGTTGTATCTGAACATCAGCGAGATTGGGACCAGCACATTCATTTATTCCTGATGGCCTACCGTTCGGCCGTGAATGAAACTACAGGTCAGACACCAACCTGCTTGATGTTGGATCGTGCAGTTCGTTTACCCGGCGACCTAGAGTTTGGCTGCAGACCTTCCAAGGGACTTGTTGCAGGCGAAGAATATGTCGACCGCCTGAAGTTACGAATGAACAGCATTCATGAACTTGCCCGACAACACATCCAGATAGCCAGTGACAGAATGAAAGATCAATATGATTCTCGATGCAAGAATGAAAGCTTCGAAGTAGGTGATCTTGTCTGGCTTTATAATCCACAACGTCGTCGAGGCTTGTGTCCTAAACAGCAAAGACAATGGGAAGGTCCATATGAAGTCCAGAAGAAAATAAATGACGTAATATACAGAATTAAGAAGTTGCCAAACGGTAAACCAAAAGATATTCACATAAATCATCTTGCACCATATGCTGGCTCCAATGAAACAGAAGAAGCCCGAGTCCTCCAACAGGAGATAAAAGATGCCGCACAGCCAAGTTTTAAGGAATTTATTTAAAATTACGCAGAGAAAAGGAGTGTTAGATTCGGCGTGACCATAGAAGTTCAGCAAGATCTGTTTAGTGTTTCAGAAAACGTCTCTTTAGCCCACTGTGTTGCCCAAGACCTCGAGATGACCAAAGGAATCTCGTCCGTATTCAATAGAAAGTTCGGCCGCCTGAACGAGTTAAGAAATCAGCAGCCTAAAGTTGGAAAAGTACTGCGATTAGAAGATGGTTCTCGATCTTTGCTTTATATGGTGACCAAGAAGTGTTATACAAACACGCCTAGCTACGAGAACATATGGCGTGCTCTAACTAATTTGAAGAAAATCGTGAGTAATTGTGACATCACAAATTTGGCTTTACCAAAAATAGGCCATGCAGTAGAAAATCTTGATTAGAAGATTGTGAGAAGCATGCTTGAAGTGGTCTTCAGAGAAACTGGCGTACGAATTACTGCGTGTTGCATGAACCCGAAGATGTCGTACCCTTCAAAGACAGTAGACTGTTATTTCTTCTTGAAGGGTGTATGCAGAGCTGGAGAGTCGTGTAGATTCCGCCATCCTGGGCCTTCATCTAGAGTTGCTGATTTGGACGCTCAGATCTTAAGAGGGGAGCACTGTAACAAAAGAGAACTCTTGACGGACCCCCCGTATAACAGTCCACAACTCGAGATGTGTTAGAATGACGCTATCGAATGATCGAGGCGGTGCTGGAGCGGTAAAGAGTGTTCGAGAATGTACCTCAAGTGGGCGTGACGAGCTGATAGCTAGAGATGAGCGTGGATTGTTCCAGAATAGCGTACCTATATATAACCGATGAATTTTGTAAAGAGTTTTAGGTTAAGCTAGAGTTTGAAAAGTAAACTTGTATAAATAAATTAATAAAGTCGTATATAAATACGAACCGCTCGTTTTATTGTTACAATAATTATTGTTTTTGATAGTATAGCGTCACTGTCACTGTAGTACTGCCGACGCACTGTTGAAAGTTCGCAGAACTTTAGAAAAACAAAAGTATTGATGACGCGCTAATGTTGCCTCTTAACCCATTTAGCGCCAAAGGTGCGAAAACGCACCATTTTTTTGTAGAATTTTTTTTTGACAATTCGTTAATTTTTTTAAATCTTTGTATTTTTTAAGCAACCAGAAGATATAAGTGTAACTAAATTTAATTTTGTTTAATTTCCAAACTCATGCTTTCATCACAAAAATATTTTCTAAATGTCCGACATTTTCAATCCTTCGACACAACTTTATTTTTACTGTAGTAATTTTATTGGCATAACACTTTTGTGGTCAAATAAATTAAAACATTATTTTTTTAACCTATTTGTAGACAAATTGTTATAAAAATACAAAAAAAAATTTCTGAGTCATCAAATCTCGTGTTTGAAAATAATGGTTCGATAACGAACCATTGGCGGAAGTCGACATATAATCCTGTCTGATCAGGAATAAGTTCAAGGTGATGCACAGGCAGTAATTTGTTGGGATATTTCTTTATTATGTGTAAAAACACGTATCCACTATGCTTGTGCTCCGAGTTCCTGCAACTGCTCCACATAGTGGACACGTTTGACGCTCCCGGACTGTGCAATTGTCCGCACTCTGCCTCGGCGCTCCAGTCTGTGGCGGTTTATATGTAAGGGAGCGCATACCGTATCGACTGGAGAAGTTGCAGGGAGCGCGGAGCGCAAGAAGTTCGTGAGCATAGTGGATGGTTGGCGCTCTCGGACCATGCAACAGTGCAACAGTGTGTGCTTCGCCTCAACGGTCCAATAGGTGACGGTTTATATGTAGAGGAGCGCATGCATGTAGATGGTAGAAGTTGCATGGAGCGCAAGAGGTTTGTGAACATAGTGGATGGTTGACGCTCCCCGACCGTGCAAAAGTGCGCGCTTCGCCTCGGCGGTCCAATTGGTGGCGGTTTATATGTAGAGGAGCGCATGCCGTGTCGATGGGAGCAGTTGGAGGGAGCGCGGAGCGCAAGAGGTTTGTAAACTTAGTGAATGGTAGGGACTCCCGGACCGTGCAACAGTGCACGCTCCGCCTCGGCGTTCCAAAGTGCACGCTTCGCCTTGGCGTTCCAATTGGTGTCGGTTTATATGTAGAGGAGCGCATACCGTATTGATTGAAGCAGTTACAGGGAGCGCGGAGTGCAAGAGGTTCGTGAACATAGTGGATCGTTGGCGCTCCCGGACAGTGCAACAGTGCGCCAACGACCGTGCGGCAGTGCCTCGGTGGTCCAATATTACGAACGTAGTGGATACGTACCTTTAGAAAGACGGGTATTCTGGTATTGTTTTGTTATAATCTAGGGTGGGGGAGGAGGGAGGGGGCTACATAAGGGAGGTTGTGTAATGTTGTAGACAATATATCGATTTGTCGAATTTATGCAACTGGCACAGTGCAAGATACAGGATTGGAAAATGTAAACTGGAAATATCTAAAATAATTTCTAAAAAAGATAGAGGGCCGTTCGACCTCGTTTTTGAGAAAGAAGCTGAAGAAGGTGTAGGCAATGTTCTAACCATACTATTTTTGTTTATCAAAAATTCCAGGTCCATTTACACTCTAAATGTTTTGAGACTTTTCACAAAAAATAAAATTGTGTATTTCAATTTTTATATCTCATTTCCGCCAAAGGTTCGAAAACGAACCATTTTGTTGTTGTGACACCTGCCATTATCAAAGTGTAAAACAATTTTTTTACGAATGTTTAAGTTTATTTTACTCTAGTTAATCAAATATATTACATAATATTGCAGTATTTCTTTGCTTGGCGGTTAATGGGTTAATGAGTAAGGCTGATATTACTAGTTTTTAACTACAGACCGACAGAAGGATATTCTTGGTACAAAAGAGCTCTAAGACTAATGCTAAAGCTGGGAAGAGTGAAAACTTGCAGAGAACAATTCAAAGGTCACCGGATTTTGACATTCAGCGCAATTTACGTTACTATTGTACGTAAGATATATTGCTATTGTAATACTTTTAAAAAGTTTTTTCTAAGTATTATTAATTAATTTTAACACTTAATAATTTATATACCTAGTTTTTATTTCAATTGATTTACATTCAAACTTAATTTATATAATACACTTATTTACTATAAATATAATTTATATACATTTATTTTACTTTTCTGTTTTCCCTTAAAATAATACAAAGTTTCCCAGACGATATAAAACGAATTTAAGCACGCACAACTTCAATCAGAATGCCTGAGCGATTCAAATTATTATACACTGGCGGGCAAAAAATTTAGGTCACATTGAAATTGAGATGTATCATTGACATTTTCGGTTGTAAACTTCTGTTTGCGATTGTAAACCAGTGGTACTCTATTTTGGAAACTAAAATCAATAGGTATTACATTAATAACAATATTTTGGTTGTTGGACTTTATTTAGAAGTAACAGTTTACAGGTAAAACAAAGTGCGACTTATTGTTAAGAAACTGACAAAAGAGTTTTAAAACTAAACATTATTGGAAAAAAATATTCATCAATAGCGTGTGCAGGAGCGTCATTTGAAATTTTGCTAGGGGGGGGGGCAAACATTATATATACAATACATTATATATGCAAACATAATACAAAATTGATCTATTTTTTTGTAAATTTCAGTCATTTTCAGGGTCAGGGGGGCAAATGCCGCCCCTGAGCGTGTGTTTCACCCTCTTGCATTAATAACAGCTAGTAGGCGACGAGGCATACTTTCAATGAAATTTCACATTCTGATCGATGTTATCCCATTCTTGTAATAACAGCTCTCGTAGCTCTTGGGCAGTTCTTGGAGCGGTTGTATGCCTCGGATTCAACCCAACTCATCCCAGACATGTTCGATAGGATTCATGTCTGGACTGAGTGGTGGCCAATCAAACCGCCTAATTCCCACTTTATCAAAATTTTCTCTGACAACTCTGGCAGGAAGGGGGGTCTAGCATTATCTTGCATGAAAATCGTATGTTCTCCCATAATAGTCAGGAAAGCATAACATGATCATTTAAAACTTCTGTAATGCATCTGTGAACCGTAAGAGAGCCATTTTGTATGAAGACTAACTCTGTGCTTGCGTAATTCCTGCCCAGACCATAACCAACCCACCGCCGGGGGTCGCTCATCAATACAAAGCCGCAGCATATCTTTCTCCGGATCTTCTCTATACTCGACTACATCCATGTGAGCCATTGAGACAAAATCGCGATTGAGCTGAAAACAGTATGTCACTCCAGTTTACATTATACCCATTCAGATGAGTATGGGCAAAATTTAATCCTGCTATCCGATGCCGGCGTGGTAATGGTGGGCCTGGAGCCATCTTTCTGCAAGATTATACAGCAGCTCGAAGTCTTCTTCTAAGTCATTCACAAACATTGACATTTCTCACCTCTAGAAGTTTATTTAATAAGAAAACCGCAGAGACTATTCTATTCCGTAAACTTGCGGACACCACAAACCGATCACCTCTTTGGGTGGCGATTCAATTTCACCTCGATCCTGGTCTTCTGGTTATTAGACCAGTCTTCTCATAGCACCGGAAAACATTTTGAACTGCACATAGACTCCTTCCAACAATTCTTGCAATTTCACGTTGTCCGTGTCCGCAGCCACTTTGTACAATTATTGCCATAGTAGCAGAATCTAAAGGCAGTAGGATTCATTAGCTATACACCATCAACAATACACTTTGTGGCCAATAGGTTTTACACAAAAAAAAAATAACGCTTAATTGGAAAAATTGGCAACTAACTGTAAAGGTTCCACTATAGTGAATGCAGATTTTTGTATAAAGAAGTCGTAAACATCCTAAATACCTAGAAAGGTAGGTAAATACCTAGAAGGTCATAGGAGTGAGAGTAGGGAGAGCCCGAAGTTCAGACGTTTGGTTGATTCGGCCAGGCGTAGGTCTGCGAATGCGGTGCGGTAGATGTGAGATCTCTGCTTGGGATGGCGAACAAAAATCAGTATCTTGAGTTGAGGGTTCTCCAGACCAACGTGGGTACGGCAAGAAGATTGGCGCACGATCTGGCCGTTGCTTCAGTGGCCGAGGAAATGTTCGACATTTTCGTGGCGTCGGAACCAAACTCTACCTTGATCAGGAATCAAGGCTGATTTGTGGACGAATCGGGTCGCGTCGCTGTATGGATCCGGAATCAAAAGTTAAGAGTAAGAGAGATCGAAGCCCACATGAGCTTTACGTGTGTAAGGCCGGAGAGAATGAGTCTCATTTGTTGCTATATCTCGCCAAATATAGCAGTGAATGACTTCGAATGGAAAATGAATGAAATAATGGAAGAGGTGAGGAAAGATAGTAGTAACGGATGTGTGGTGCTCGACGACTTCAACGCGAAATCCGCGGCTTGTGGTTCGACGATCACCAACATCCGGGGGCAAGTGATCATGGAGTACGTGGGTGCTATTGACCTGGCTGTGCTGAATACAGACCTGGAGCCTACGTTTGTGATATGTGATTCTGGAACATACATCCATGTCACCTGCGCTACGCTGGCGGCAGCGCGACGCGTGAAATATTGAGCTTACCGGATTACATTGGCACAAATCGTAGATTTATCGACTTCGCGATAGGCGGGGCAAAGATTAGGGATCTTTGCCCCGCCGAGAAGGCGTTTGGCGCGCGAGCCGGTGAATCAAGAAAGTCACCAGGTAGACTGGGCTGTATACGAAGAGAGGGGAGTGGGACGTACAAGGCGTCCGGGACCAACCACCTACGGTGGAACTGGTGGAAGGTCTCGAACGAGTCATGAAAGCCCCGTTGAGTGACAGTAGGACGAGCAATGTGCATGCCAGTAGGATACCTTACTGGTGGAATGGATGCAATTGAAAGACTGAGAACACGTACATCTCGCTACGCCGACAAATAACAAGAGCGAGGAGTAGAAGACAGGAAGAAGTAGGTAGAGAGAGAGAGTATAAAGCTCGGAAGAAGAATTTGAATAGGACACTCCGAGACGAGAAAAGGAAGCGCTGGAGGGTTCTGTGTAGCAAGTTGGATGAACACCTCTGGGGGACGGGTATAAAATCGTAATGAAGCATTTTCAAGCGTTTCGTCCGTACGACATGCAGCTGGACGAGAAGCTCAGGGTTGTCGAGAGTTATTCCCGCCCGGAACTTGGGATGGCGTGAATATGGAGCAAGGTGTACCTTTTTCTCCGGAAGACCTCGCTTTTGCGACGGAGTCCCTTAAGTCGCGCAAGGCTCCCGGGCAAGACGGAATACTGCCAGAGGCGGTCAAATGTCTGGAGCGATTGTAGCCTGCGTGGCTTTTGCTACGTGATAAGGGCGTTTCAGGAAGTGGAGGCGAGGGGAGACCGCAACAAGTGGCAGTTCTGTTCCTCTTCGACGTCCGAAACGCTTTTAATGCATTACAGTGGTTCTCTGTGCTAGGTCCTCTAACAGCGAGGAATTGTCCCGCATATTTGATGAATATCGTGTCGGATTGTCTGTCCAAGAGGAAAATCATGGTTGAGAGAGGTGTGATTGTAGACTTTACGGCTGGGGTGCACCATGCAGGGGTCCGTCCTCGGCCCGCTACTGTGGAACTTGGTGTCTGACGGGGTCATGCACTGCGAATTCGGAGAGTGGGTCGCCCCCTTCGCATTCGCGGATGATATCGCGGTGCTGGTAGCAGCAGTCCTGAATCAGGTGAAGTCCTTATTCATGACCATGGTTTGAGTCTCGCGGCGGAGAGGACTGAAGCAGTAGTCCTTGAAGGCCCGAGAAAGAGAGATGGAATGGTGTTTGATTGTGCGGGTATGCGGATCACTCCTAAGAAGTACTTGGGAGTGGTCTTACATACGAAGGGCAGTTGGGAAGAGCACATCCGGGAGGTGATCCGTAAGACGGAAAGAGCGGCTGCGCTGGGGTGGGTGATGCTCAATATCGGGGAACCTAAATCCGAAAGGAGGAGGGTTCTACACGGTTTTTTTCAATCTATTATTCTCTACACGGCACCAGTCTGGAGTGCGGCTGTGGAAATACAGGCGTACAAGAGGCTCTTGGTTCGCGCGGACAGAACTACTCTGCTGTGAGTAGCAAGTGCTTACAGGACTGTATCTACTGCTGCCCTGTAGGTGATCACCGGCTGCGTCCCCTTACACTTACATTTGTTGGTGACAGAAAGAGAGGATGTTTAAGCAGATAAATAGGGAAGTACAAGGGGATAACGTTAGAGGTGAGGAGGGGGCCATATCTGTTGGGATGTGGCAATATGAGTGGGATTCAACGGAGGATGTTGCACAGTGGACGAAATTACTGATACCGAATCTGCGGAGCAGGCTGGACTGCGGACACAGGCGCCTAGACTACTATCTGACCTAAGTGATCACAGGACACGGGATCGTGTCTGTATCGGATAATGTATTGTCTGTATTATGGGGCTTCGGACATTGGACATTCGCACATATACTCTTTTGGAGTGTGTGAGATGTGCAAGAGAAAGGAATGATCTAGAGAGAGACGAAGTAGTTTTCAATCCTAATAGTAAATTAATAATATTGAAAAATATTAAAAACATTACTAAAAGATTTTTAAATTGAAAACTTATTTATTTTTTGTGTATATGTTACAGTTCAAGTTGATTATCCAGTTGGAGTTGACTCCAACTAGTTGGAGTCAACTCTAACGGCTGGTTTCAGTAAAAGTTGATTATAAATATAAAATGAAGATTTATACTCAACATTTACTAGTAAAAGTAGACTCCAACTAGGAAAAGTATACTCTTCCCAATGCCATTTAGTAAAAGTTGATTCTGATTCACACAAACAGCCGATTCTAGAAATTAAATATTACTGAATATGTTCAAATTAGTCTAGGCTGTATCGTCGCAAGGATACATAAATCCCAATCCAGCACTGCACCAAATGACTCAACAATATGCGCAAAATGGAATGAATTATGCTCAAGTAACCTCAGGAAACATCAACAGACCAAATAATGGTGAAGATTTAACACACATGATGTCAAGCTTCTTAAATGAATTCAAAAATCTATTTAATTAACTTCTGAACCAAAATAGCATGATCCTGAACATGCTAACAATAGTCATTAGTAAAATAACGAATTAATGGCTCCATCAATTAGAATAGCCGCCTGGAACGCCAACGGGCTACCAAACCATGTACAGGAAATCACAGCATTTTTAAAAGTAAATAAATTAGATGTTCTTCTCATCTCAGAATCACACTCAACCGAAAGAACAGTAGTAAAAATCCCTTTATACACAACGTACCTTACTCATCATCCTGATGGAACTGCTCACGCAGGAACAGCAATTATTATTAAATCTTCTATTAAACACTATTTCCTACAAAATTACTCCACACCTAAAATACAAGGAACCATACTAAAAATAGAAACATTTACATGGCCACTTGCCATTGCAGCAATTTACTGTCCTCCTAGACCAGGGGTTCCCAAACTTTTTTGTACCACGCCCCCTCTGGTTATTTGGAGACCCCCCACGCCCCCCTACACATATCAATAATTGTACGTATGGTGAAAATTTAAACAAGTATTACATGAAAAACGAATATAATAACTGATACAAAATTTAACATTGTAACACAGATACATTTTCAATTTAAGGAAGGTGAAACAATAGGCCTACCTACTTACAAAAACAAAACATAAAATGTAATTTAGTGAGATGGGTGCGCTTGCATGTTCTGGATAAGCTGACAGATCCTGGGTTGAGTTTCAGACAAAGCACAGCGTAGGTCACTTTCGACATCAAGTTTGTTGCGGTACTTGGTTTTGATCGCCACAAGAGTTGAAAACGCTTTTTCGCACATGTATGTTGTTGAAAAAGGCAAGTACATCCGAACAGCTTTCCCTGAAACACTAGGGTAAACTTTTAAGTACTTTAACCAAAATGAGGGCTTGTCCATTTTGTCAAAATCGTATCTTGCAGCAGAGTCATTTTTTATTTCTATTCCCTCCTCTTGCAACTCTTCTGGCAGCAACTGTATGTCCATGTTGAACGGGTCAGTTGATAGTTTGTACAACTCCTCTGACAAGTTAGGAAAGTACCTGCTGAACTCCTCCTTGAGGTTCTTCAAATGGTCAGTTATCAAGTTTTTCAAAAGCGGTCCTTCAAAAACGTCCTCAAAACATACTTCTTCTGAGACTGACACTACTTTGCTGAAACTTGAATAGTTGCTGGGGTTCATTGACACTTTACGTATCCAAAGTTGTAGTTTCTCAACGTACATCTTGATGGCATCCCGATGTGTTACTATATTTGAGTCTGCACCTTGCAGTCTCAAGTTTAGGTTATTTAACGTGTCAAAAAAGTCTGATAAATAGGCCAAAATCACTTGGTTCCGGGGTTTTTTGAACTCTGCACTAAGCTCGTTTTGTTTCTGCTGTGCCAAAAACGTTATCACTTCATCACGGAGTTCAAATAGTCTTCCCAACATATTGCCTTTTGATAGCCATCGTACTTCTGTATGAAATAGCAGCGTTTTGTGATCACTTCCTAAATCTTCACACAGAATTTTAAACAGCCAAGTATTTAATGCACTGTTCTTAACGTAGTTGACTACTTTAATACAAAGCTTTAAAACAGCATTGAGTTCGTTAGGAAGAGTTTTTGCTGCCAAGGCTTGGCGGTGAATAAAACAATGAATCCCAACCACATCAGCATTCTTCTCTTTGACCAACTGCACAAAGCCTGAACGAGAACCCATCATTGAAGGAGCACCATCTGTGCATACACCAATAAGTTTTTGCCAAGAAAGTTCGTGTTTCTTAAAAAAGTCTGATACTGCTTCCATCACATCTACAGCTTTAGTAGTGGTCAACAGCTCAGTAGAAAACATCAGTTCATCCTTCATTCTTTCATTTTCAATGTAACGAACATATACAAGCAAATGAGAGCATTGTGCTATGTCTGTACTCTCGTCAAGCTGGATAGCAAAAAACGGTGATTTTTTTATTGCATCAACCACCTGGTTTTTAATGTCCTTGGCCATATCATCAATGCGGCGTTTTACGGTGTTGTCTGAAAGTGGTATTTGTGATAGCTTTTGCCTACTATCAGTTCCAAGGACAACATCGGCTGCTTTTAAAATGCACGGTTTAACAAGCGTTTCACCAATAGTGTGACTTTTCTTTTCCTTAGCAATAATAAGAGATAATTCATATGAAGCTTCAAGCACTTTTAGAGATGACTGAACAGCAGATCCAGTGCTATCTAACTTCATGCGCTTTAAATTCTTAGATTTTGCAGCGAAAAACTCTGTAGGTTTGTCCTTTAAAGAGGCATGTTTGGTTGACAAATGTCTCAGAAGACGATTAGGCCTCATCGCGTCATTGCTTAATACCTCATAGCAAATAACGCACTGAGGGTGATCAACATTATTTTTAAGCAAGGAAACAAACCCATATTGAATATAATCGTCAATATACTTGCGTTTCTTTGCCGTGTTCATCTTCTCTGATTCAGCTTTACACAGAACTCACACAACACAAAAACAATTACTCCAATTCAAACGTCGCAGCAATTACAGAACACCCACAATACAGCAAACACGCTGACGATAATTCACGGAAAGCACTGTTGGCACAACGGACTGGCGAACAGACTAGTTACAACGCAAGCACTGAACAATGAACAAAGTGCAAGGTTATTGACATTGGATTGAAGATGCGGTGGTGGTAGTGGTAGGCGGGCGTGGTAGGGGTGGAGGGACGCTCGCACTCACGCCAAGGCCAAATGGAGGTAACGGGTGGTGGGGGTCATGGATGGCGGGAGGGGAGTATTATTATGAGGAAATTATTTTTGTAATTTTTTTTATATTTATTTCACTTGGGTGTCACGCCCCCTCTGGACTTTCTCCACGCCCCCAGGGGGGCGCGCCCCCCAGTTTGGGAACCGCTGTCCTAGACACTCCATATCAATTGAAGAATACGAGACCTTTTTTCAAGAACTAGGACCCCGATTTATAGCAGCTGGAGACTGGAACGCCAAACACACCGTATGGGGATCGAGGCTTATAACACCAAAGGGTAGAAATTTATTGGCGTGCTCGCAGAGAAATAATTTAAACTTCCTTTCGACAGGTCAGCCAACGTATTGGCCGACCGATCAAAACAGGATTCCTGACCTGCTAGACTTTGCCGTTATCAAAGGTATCTCAAATATACATTACAAAATAGAACCCAGTCTTGATTTAAGTTCAGATCACACCGCAATAATCATAACACTAAGTACAACTGTAATTTGGAAGGAACCTGTGGCAAAACTCTGCAATAAAAGAACCAACTGGGAACAATTTCAAGCTATTATTAACACAAATATAAACTTAAAACATCGAATTAAAGAACCCCATGAAATAGAAAAAGCAGTGCAACATTTAACAGAAGTAATACAAGATGCTGCATGGAAGTCAACTCCAGATGATAAAAAAATTACCACCCATGATCATAACATTCCTTTACAAATTAAAGAAATTTGAAATGAAAAAAGAAGAGCTAGAGCCAAATGGCAGCGGTCAAGGAATCCCCGGGATAAAACACAATTAAATCGGTTAACACATCAACTGCGTACAGCTTTAATCCAGGCCCGTAATGAGACTTTTAAATATTACATCTCCAACCTAACACCTAATGACCATTCATTATGGCAAGCGACCAAAAAATTCAAGAGACCAATAACATCTATTCCACCAATTAGAAAATCGGATCTAAGCTGGGCAAAAACTGGTGAAGAAAAATCAAACACATTAGCACAACACCTCGCCCAGGTATTTAGTCTACATACAGAAGTCAGTGCTGAAGATGAAGAAGTATACACATTTCTCGACGCTCCTTGTCAATTATCACTACCACTGAAACCATGTACACCAACAGAGATCTGGAAGGCATTAAATAAAATAAACCCTCATAAGGCTCCAGGTTATGACTTAATTAATGGTGATGTACTAAAGTATTTGCCTAGAAAAGCGATAGTCCTGCTAACTATTGTATATAACAGCATGATAAGACTGTGTCACTTTCCTATTCAATGGAAATACGCACAAATAATTATGATTGCGAAACCGGGCAAACCGCCTACAGAACCCTCCTCCTATCGTCCTATAAGCCTTCTACCAATAATGTCAAAAATTTTCGAAATACTTCTTTTAGTCCGAATTCTCGAAAGAATAAACATAAATAACATAATACCTGACCATCAATTTGGCTTTCGACAGAACTACTCAACAATACAGCAGTGCCATAGGATTGTAAATTATATAAAAGAAACTTTAGAGGGAAAGAAAATGTGTGCGACAGTATTCCTTGATGTGGAAAAAGCATTTGATAAGGTGTGGCATAAAGGCCTGTTGTATAAAGTGAAAAAGAATATGCCTAATGAAATATACCTAATATTAAAATCATATCTGAACGAGCGATTTTTCCAAATCAATGTAAATACCTCACTTTCCAAATATCATCCTATACAATCCGGAGTACCTCAAGGTAGTGTCCTCGGTCCCTTCCTTTATCTCCTTTACACTGCTGATATACCTGCTGATGATGACATTACTATGGCCACATTTGCCGACGATACAGGAATCCTTACATCAGACGATAACCCAGATAGAGCTTCTAACAAACTGCAAAACTATTTAAGTTCACTTCAAACATGGTTAACAAAATGGAAGATTAAAGTAAACGGTGAAAAGTCTTCACAAATTACGTTCACAACAAGAAGGATCGACTGTCCACAGGTTCATATTAACAACATTCCTATCCCCTTAAAATCAGATGTCAAGTACCTGGGACTCCATTTGGACCGAAAGCTGACATGGAAGAACCATATCAAAACCAAGAAAGCTCAACTAAATTTAAAAGTCAGACAAATGTATTGGCTGCTAGGTAAAAGATCCCAGTAATCATTAGAAAACAAAGTATTATTATACAAAATTATACTAAAGCCGATATGGAGTTATGGTATAGAGTTATGGGGCTGCAGCAAACCGAGCAACACAAAAATACTGCAAACTTTTCAATCAAAGACGCTGCGCATGATAGCGAATGCACCATGGTACGTCTACAATATAACTATCCATAATGACCTTGGGATACCATTCATCGAAGATGTTATTAGACTACAGGCAACCAAAGCCCAAGAAAGAAATTTCGCCCATGAAAGTCAAACTATTCAACAACTCTACCAGTCGCCACTTGTGGGAAGAAGACTGAAAAGAACATGGCCAGAGGACCTAACTAATTAGGTGTATTGGAGAACCATCGATGGATGGTGCCCAAAGCATGCCAGGATTCAAGACTTTGCTACTATTTGCTAAATACTCTGTGTTGTAATTGGAGTAGATTGTAAATTTGCACTTAATAAAATGAAAAAAAAATATATTAACACCAAACATGACTCAGTAATAAGCTGATTAACATCTAAAACATTTAATGTTTCCAGCATAACGTTTATAGAGGTATACTTGCTACATCCAAGGACAATTCTCATAGCTTTATTTTGAAGCAACTGCAAACGATATACCTGTTCATTTGAACATTAAATAAACAGTGACATACAATAATTAAAATGCGGAAATATTATTGTATTATACACAACCTTCCTAGACCATCGGGAAAGCCCTTTAGATATTCTAGAGAAGTAACCTATTTTTTTACCAATTTTTTTACACAGAAAATTTATATGTTTGGTAAAATTTAACTGTGGATCAAATAAAATTCCAAGATATTTAATTTCATCTACATAACTTATTATATCTTCACCTATTTTAATACTAAAATTTCCTTGATTAAATTTAGAACAATTTATCTTAGTACCCAAAATCATACACTTAGGTTTTTGAGCATTTAGTTTCAATTTATTTGCCATCAACCAATTATTAAGAATATCTAATTCATCATTAATTTATTGTTTGAACTAAATTATTAAAATCTTGTCCAGAGACAGAAATTAGTGTATCATCTGCAAACAGATTTACAAATGAATTTTTAAGATAGAGATGTAGATCATTTATACAGGGTGTCCCGGAAAATAGTGCGTTCCTTCAAGGTATAGGCTAAGTGCACCATTTAGAGCAAAAAAGTCTAATAAATTTTTTTTGTTAAGTCAACCGTTTTCAAAAAAATAATTTATTAATTTTAATGCATTTGATTAATGTCCACAGAAAAGCAAATACAGCCGGCAGCGCTGCGTTCTTTCTGTGCTAAAATAATTTTACTGTAACTCAACTAACATGAATCATCGATCATAGGCATAATATACATTGATAAAATACGGATAACAGTAATAGAAAAACAGCATAATATTTGTGTTTATTAAATATCTAATAAATAAGGTTTGTATAGTGTTTTAACTTACATAAAAAATTTTTATTACAATAAAGCTACGTCTTCAAGAAGCATCGATAGAACATGTTGCAAACATTTGAGTACCTGCATTTCTCCATTCAATCTTCTGGGAAGTTCGAATGGTTCAATTAGATGATTATAAAAAATATTCCCAGCCCACAAATTCATACTTTTGTCAACCACGAAAGTTAAACACACCATTCGTAAAAATAAACTTTATCTGCACATAACACTTTACACAGAAATTCGGGTTCTCTGAAGATCTTATTTTACTTGGAGGTAAATAGCCTTGCTCTAAATCTTGCACTAAACGTAATTAATATAATATCATGATACTCGCTATCGAAATCATGACAATATCACAACAATAGGATGTACTTATTCTGGGGTTACAGGTGATTATGATATGACTGTTTGTGTTTACAATTTGTATATTTTTATCTAAGCTGTGTCAAAATAAATAAAACTGCCGTGTTGCCAAATGTAAATTTTAGTAAAATACATTATTTTAATTTTTTGGGGCAACAGATGACTTTAGAAAAAAAATTTATAAGAAAGTTTTCTTTTAAATGGTGCATTCTACCCACACCTTTAAGGAACGCACTATTTTCCGGGACACCCTGTATATAAAATAAATAATAATGGTCCAAGAACGCTTCCTTGGGGAACATCTACCGTTTAGATAATTTTCTAGCCATTTGAACACAACTCCAGTTATTCCATAATTTTTGCATTTCGTTAATAACATCTGCCTGTCTATTGTTTCAAAAGCCTTTTTTAAATCTACAAAGACACTAATTACTATTTTACCGTCATCTATATCTTTCTTCCATGTGTTACATACTAACTGGCATGCAGTTTCAGTAGAGTGCCTACATCTAAAACCAGATTGATTTACAAACAGCAAATTATATTCATTTAAATAGTTAAATAAGTGATCATAAACTAATAATTCAATGATTTTTTCGATTATCGGAAGTAAATTAATCGGCCTAAAATCTTCAAACGCCTCTGGTTGACTTATTTTTAGTACAGGTATTATGGTACTACATTTTAATACTGAGCAGAACTCCTGCTTGCAGGCAGGTATTAACTATGTTTAACAATGGGTAACCAACCACTGAAAATATCCCTTTACCACTTTATGCAATTTACCAAGTGAAATGGGTAAGACCCCATTTTAACAGTCCCCGTTTCAGCGGTTCTCGATTCCACCGACCCTTTTCAGCAGTCTTCGGTTCAGCGGTACCCATTTCAGCAGTCCCCATTTCGGCGGTTCTCGATTCCACCGACCCGTTTCATCGTTCAGGAAAAGAGGCAGGAGAGGCATCATTCAGGAAAATGAGTAAAAACAGGACCCTCGTGGGGATAGTAGTTTTAACAATAAAAAATGAATTTTATAAAATAAACAATAAATTGTCCCAAAATCACCCTATTGCTTTGCAATTGCATAAAAAGTAGGGTAATATAGTAAATAATTTTCAAAATTTTTTTTAAATTAATTCATGCAATAGTTTTTGTAAAATTGTAAAAGTTTATCCTAGAGGCTAAATATTTATAACATTATTCTACATAAACCAATTTACTTAGGATGATTCTGCGGGTACCTATCGAAAGAGGGAGAGCGGGTTTATCAAATCAATTTGTTAGAAGTAAAAAAAATATTTTTTCTACTAGCATGCGGAAAATCACATTTTCCGCACCAAAAAAACAGTGAGTAAAATCCATTTTTTTTACAACCACTACTCAAAAAGAGCTTTTTCTACGCCCCATTTTTAAAGTTCCTAATATTACACCGGTTTGTTGCACTTAAAACGGCTGTTTATAGTTAGAGTGACAAAATGTAAAAAGGCATTAAAAAAATGCCACAGCGTTAACTTTATTTCACGGTTTCCATATGCGAACACAATTATTGATTAGTCCAGTTAGTCCACACCATACCGAAAATAAATTGTCAAGTCACCTTTGACTTTGACAGCATATGAACTACACATGTTTTTACGTGTGTAAGTGACTTACAAAATAATAATAATTGTAAAATTCAATAACTTTTATCAGTCTTATTAGTACCTTCGAATCGATCGCAGGCTACCGTTTACAGAGAGAACCGGATTTATCAATTTTTGTTGAATTATTAAAAACTCGTTAAAAATTTAATACTCGATAAAAATAACAGTTAATAGTCCAGTGACTTTTTTAATAAACAAATTAAACTGGTTCCCCCATTATGGGGGAACAAAGTTCATTAGGGACGTCCTCTCAGACGAAAGACATAGTGAACAATGAAGATAGTGTAATGGAAAATAATAGTTTTCAACCTAGTGCTACTTTGCCGATAGAAAAACAAAAGGATATTAAATATTTCAACTTGGTCTCAGATAAGTACAATTTAGATAATATTTGGGTTTATATTGAAAAAATTGGGAATGAAAGTGGTCTTTCTAGATTGCATCCTATGTCGATAGGTCACCTATTATTTAAGACCCTGAGACTTACACATATTAAAGAGATAAAAAGCATTGGCCGTAATCGTATAAAATTTTTGCTGTCATCACGTTTAGAAGCTAATAATCTTGTCAAAAATAAATTATTAGACGCTCAAAATTTAAGAGCTTACATTCCAAATCACTTGTTGGAAGTTAAAGGGCTTGTAGGGGATCTTATGGAGAACATTGAATCTACTTCCAAAGTTTTAAATATTTATAGAACAAAGCGTAGAATCCAAAAAGAGGAAAAAATTGAATACGTAGATAAAAAAACTATAGTTGTCACCTTTGAGGGTAATATTCTACCCAACTATATAGGTTTTAATAGAGTTTATTTTCCGGTAGAACAATTTATTGGTAGGGTCGTTCAATGCTGTCGATGTTTGAAATTTGGTCATGTGTCAAAGCAATGTAAAAGTTCTCAGGAATGTTGTATTCAATGTGGGCAAACTAAAACTACTAATCATACTTGCGATAAAGCTATGTATTGTATACATTGTAAAAGTAATGAGCATGTTACAATATCAAAAAAGTGTCCCTTTTATGAAAAACAAAAAAAGATTAAAAGTATAATGATCGAACAAAAGACTACTTTTTTAGAGGCAAAACATTTGTGTGAACAATCATTTTCTGGTGTTATGAATCAAAATTACTTTTCTTTGCTTGAAAATAATGAACAAGAATTTCCTTCGCTTCCAAAAATTAATAAAAATCTGTCCCCACTCAGCTAGGTCCACAGACCAATAAAGCGCGCTCTCTAACATCTTCTCAATTGAACAATAATTCACATGCATCTGTAGGAAATAAAAGGAAACCAAACTCTCCTATCATACAATCTCCTATTCATAAACCTATCTTTCCCTTTACATTTGGACCTGCCCAGCCTTTACCGGCTAATCCACATAAACCCAATTATAACAAAGTTGAAAATAAAAATCAGTTGACAAAAACTATAACAAATTTTATAATGAACCTCTTAGAACATATTCATTCAATTGAAGATATAAAAACGATAGACGATAAGACTATAATTAATGAATTAGAACAGGTTTTAAATACTGTAAACAATAATAGCTTCTAATGGCTGTACAAAATATTTTAAAAATTGGTCAAATTAATGCTAGATCTATTATGTCAAACAAAAACAGTTTAATGCAATACGTAAACAATAAAAAAATTGATATTTTACTAATTAGCGAAACATGGTTTAAAAAAGATTCTCATTACATTTTTAATGGTTATAACCTAATAAGAAGAGATAGGAAGGAAGACCGGTTTGGTGGCGTTGCGATTCTTATCGGTAACACAGTAACCTTCAGTGAACTAAAACTAAATTATAACTTTAATTCTGATATTGAAGTTTGTGGCATCAAAACAAACTTTAAAAATATTGAACTCAATATATTATCTATATACAAACCTCCTAAATGTAAAAGTACAGTATGTGATTGGGCAAATATATTTTCACAGGTCACTGGCTCAGTAGTTATAGGTGGAGATTTCAATGCGCATCATACGATTTGGGGATCTAATTATAATGATGCAACTGGAATACAACTTATTAAAACTGCAGATGACTTAAATTTTACAGTAATTAATAATGGAGAACCTACCATTTTAACTAAACCAGATCAAAATAAATCAGCTATTGATGTTACTTTCGTTACAGCTGATCTAGTCAATAAAATTAATTGGTCTATACATACAGACACCTTGGGATCGAATCATTTTATGATCTATATGGAAATTACCGACATACATTTACCTGAAGAAATTATTCCTAAAAGTAAATGGAATACAAGAAAGGCTAATTGGTCCATGTACGAAATTTCAGCAGAGCAATTTTTCAATAACTATTACCAAATGGAAAATGCGTCAGACAAATATAATTTTTTAATTGATTGTATAAATTATGCAGCTCAACTATCAATTCCACAACATAAAGCTTATAAAAACAAAATCAGAAATTCTCCGCCGTGGTGGAATACAAATTGTGATAACATTATCAAGGAAAGAAAAGAAGCACTTTCAAATTATAAGCAAAACCGTAACTTTGAAAATTACTTAAAATGCCAAGAGAGCATGGCTAAAAGTAAAAAAAATTAAAGGAAATAGCTAAAGAAAGTTGGAAAAACTTTGTCTCAAATTTAAACAAAAACACTCCTTCCACAGCATTATGGAACCAAGCTAGAAAGATCAATAGAAAACCAATTACTAATCCAACATGTCTTAATGATACATTAGTCGACGAAATTTTTGATCAAGTTGCTCCTCCATCAGTCCAATTACTAAAAAGCTACAGCTATGCTTCAAATGAACAGAACCATTTTTTGCTAGAACCGTTCAACATTACAGAATTAGAATATGCTCTTAAAAATCGGAATAACACAAGTCCAGGTTTGGATAATATTAAATATCCCATAATACAACACCTTCCAAAAATAGCTAAACTCTTGCTGTTGGAAATATTCAATGAGATGGTTAAAAATGGGAGTTTAGTTCCTCAATTTCAAGATGTCATTATAATACCAATACTGAAACCAGGTAAAAATCGTAACGTGGCACAATCATATAGACCTATATCTCTTATGTCATGCCTTCTTAAAACAGTCGAACGAATGATAAAACAGACATTGGAATGGTGGTTAGAAAAAAATTACTTCCCAACCTTCAATTTGGGTACAGAAAAGGAAGAAGTACTTTAGACGCCCTTTCAACATTAGTGGTAGATATACAATTTTACAGATCACACAATTTACAGACAATAATTATTTACCTGCAATATGTATGGACATAGAGAGTGCATATGATAGAGTCTGTCTAGATATTTTAGTTGAAAAATTAGTCAAAAATTTCCAAATACCAGCCCAACTAGCAGGAACAATAGATAATTTTTACTCATGTAGAAAGATATATCTCAGAGCACATAACAGTTGTTTGAAATGTAGGTTTAGTTTTAGATATTATGTAAAAAGAAGACGAACATTCGGCTAACTTCACTTGTATCATGTCCATCTTGTATCTTGTATAAACAGTAAAGTAATTACAGTAATTACTAGTTTTATTTAATATATTAACTTATAAAACATGACGCAGTCAAGGAAATAAAGATACAATTAAAATACCCAACAGCTAATACAAAAATTAAGTATGAATATGGCAATGGGCGTGAAGGTGCCACCAGATTTCGATCTACAAGGACCGAATGCGGCTTCAGAATGGAAGTTCTGGAAAGTAAGTTTTGACGATTATTTGGTGGCTACGGGCCAAAATGAGGCCGCAGATGATGTCAAACTATCAATTTTAAGAAATATTATTGGAACCAATTCAGCAAGAATCATGACGACTTTCGATGTTCCTGACACAGAAGCTAGTAAAAGTAAATACAACTATGTACGCAGTCTTATTGAAAAGTATGTAAATCCACGCATAAACGAGTGCTTCGAAAGATATAAATTTCTGAAAAGAGCACAACAAGAAGGGGAAACATTCGAACACTTCTTGACTGAGTGCAGACATTTAATCAAGAGTTGCAACTACAATATTATCGACAAGAATGAATCCAACGAGGACAAAGCATTACGTGACAAAATAGTAATGAGTATCAACGATCCTGTAACAAGAGAAGCACTACTGCGAATAGACCAACTGACACTTGATAAAGCTGTAACTTTCTGTCGTACAAGTGAACAAAGTAAATCACAGAGTCTAATATTCCAAGAGGACTTAACCCAGGTAAATTTTGTCAACAAATATGGACATAATAATCAAAATTGGTCAACAAAGGAATCCCAAAATTATAAACCGAAGTGTGACCGTGACCACAAACAAAAGAAAAATGAGTTTAAATGTAAGAGATGTCAGACCACCCATGGAGTCAGAGAGTGTCCAGCATTTGGCAAAAAATGTAAAAGGTGTGGACTACAAAACCACTTTGCTGTCGCATGTAAGGTAAGAAATATAAGAAATGTTGAAGATGAGGATGAAGACAATAGCAGTGTAAGTGATTATTTTGTAGGAAATGTTAACTCTAGCAATTCTAAAAGTCAAAAAAATGTATGGGAGGAAACTATGTTCATAGAAAACAAAAAAATCAAAGTTAGGTTAGATACAGGGGCAGATGTAAACATAATCCCAGATAAGATTTTTAAAACTATTAACAAGCAATTTAAGGTTAGACCTACTGAGTTTGTATTAAAAGGGTTTGAGGGCTCACATGTAAAACCAATTGGTATATGTAATTTGTATTGTAAGTATAAAAATTTAGAAATTTATGAAGATTTTGTTATAACGAAGGGTGCAAGTCAGGTTCTGTTAAGTAGGCAAACATGTACAAAATTAAATTTAATTAAAAGGGTTAATTGTGCTAAGATAATTTTAAATGACAAAGATAAATTTATTAAGGAAAATCATGAAATTTTTAGTGGGTTTGGAAGGTTCCCTGGTGAACACACAATCGCCACCATTGAACGTTTTGAAGCTGTTAGTCACCCCCCTACAAGGAGTCCTTTGGCTATTCGAGACCCCTTAAAGAATGAACTACAAAGGCTCATAGAGAGAAATGCAATTGTTAAGGTAGATGAGATACATCCAGCAGCGAGTATTAATAGAACTGTTATCGTAGAAAAACCCGATGGTAAAATTAGGCTTTGTCTAGACCCAGCCGACCTAAACAATCAAATTATTCGAAAACCCAGGTTAGTACCAAATATTGAAGAAATATGTGCAAATTTAAAAGGCCAGACTATATTTACTGTGATGGATTTGGCAGAGGGTTATCATCACATAGTACTCACTGAAGAATCCTCATGGAAGTGTTGTTTTGCAACCCCATTTGGTATTTAAAGATTCAAAGTACTACCTTATGGATTATCCAATGCCCAAGATATCTTCGAGGATCAAGTAGAAAAAATTTTTAAAGGTATAAAAAATGTACAAATTTGTCATGACGATATGATAATCTCTGGTTCCACCAGAGAGAAACACGATATAGCCTTAACAGAGGTAATAAAACGAGCAAAAAAATTTAATGCTAAATTTAATAGAAACAAAATTCAATACTGTCAAAGTCAGGTTAAATTTATGGGACAGATGTTTTCGTCAAACGGCATGGAAATTGACCCGAATAGAGTTGAATCACTATGCAGATTACCTACCCCTACAAATAAAGTTGAATTACAAAGAGTATTAGGGTCTTTCAACTATGTAAGGCGTTACATAAAAAATATGTCAGAGTATATGAACCCTTTAGGTGAACTACTAAAAGCAAACTGTGAATTTCAGTGGCTACCCAAATACCAAGAAGCGTTTGACAAACTAAAACATATAATTAGCAAATCTCCAGGTCTCACCCCATTTGACCCAGAGAAGAAAATAGTATTACAATGCGATGCATCTAAGGATGGGCTAGGTTGTTGCATGTTTCAGGAATATGACAAAATTCTAAAATTAGTTGCATGCAGTTCTCGAACTATGAACAATCATGAAGTCAATTATAGTCAAACCGAAAAAGAATTTTTAGCTATATATTACGGAACTCAGAAATTTCATGATTTTATTTATAAATTCAATGTAGATGTTCAAACTGACCATAAACCCATTATATCTATAATGAAGAAACCCATTCATAATATAGGGTCTGTCAGGTTACAAAGACTTAGAATAAAACTATTAAAATATTCATTAAATGTATACTATGTACCTGGGAAGAATATACACTTCGCAGACATGCTTTCACGAGCAAGTTTAAAAAATACAGAAAGCGTTGATCCAGAAATGTTTGAGATGGTACACTCTGTAACAACCCACCTACCAATGAGTGTCGAAAAGAGGGATGCATTTCGCATTGAAACCAACAAGGATAAGACTCTAATGAAAATCCATGATTATTATTATAAGGGTTGGCCCAAGGAGAACCAAATACATAAAGACTGTAGACCATACTATCCACTTAGAAACAGCATATACGTTGAGGCAGGTATTGTTTTTCTGGATAATAAAATAATAGTTCCGCAAAGTTTAAAACTAGATATGATTAAAATATTACACAAAGGTCATATAGGTATCAGTAAATCTATCAATAGAACAAGGAAATTATTTTATTGGCCTAATCTAACAAATGATATAGTTTCGTTTATCAAATCATGTCGAATTTGTGAAAAATATATGCCGGCCAATTACAAAGAACCTCTCCTACCACACTCAGTTCCTACACTTAGATTTAACAAAATTGTAACTGATATTTTAGAATTCGCTGGGAAAAGTTATTTAGTAGTTATTGATCATTTCTCACACTGGATTGAACTTATATTAATAAAAGATAAAACTTCAAAAACTATTATTAATGCATTCCAAGACATTTTTATTAGATTTGGATACCCACAACACATAATAGCAGACAATATACCCTTTATCTCCAATGAATGCAACAAATACTACAGAGAAAAGGATATTACAGTGCAAACTTGTTCACCTTACTACCACCAAAGCAATGGGTTAGCTGAGAAAGCTGTGAGCATATCAAAACAGATTTTGAGGAAAAGTTTAGAAGAAAATAATGATTTCAGAGAATTACTTATGGAATATAACAACTCTCCTGTAATAAATTTAAATGCATCACCAGCACAAATCCTCCAGTGTCGAAATTTAAAATCTCAAATACCAACCACCAAGGCAAACTTAGAACCTAAAATACAAAAGGGTATCTACGAATTGTTGTGTAAGCAAAAGCAGAAAGTTAAATCAAATTATGATAAAATCTGCCGCAGGAAACCATTTGAATACAGGAAAGGGGACAAAGTTGTAATTAAAACCAGCAAGAATAAAATATGGTCTAAAGGAATTGTTGTAGAGAAGGCTAAAGAACCAAGATCGTACTGGATACGAAGGGAAGACAACAACAAAATTGTAAGACGTAACACATCACAATTAAAATTGTCAAAAACTAAATCAGATCCCAAGACTTTGCACGAACCTGAGTTATATCCCTTAGAATCACTAGAGCTGGGGTTAAAATCACCAGGTAATAAAATATCACCCGATAATGTAGATACTCCACCTGTTAATGTATTAAATGATGAGTATCAGACTCCTGGTTGCTCAATCAGTAACAACCATAATATAGATATGTCTGATAGTACATCCACCTACAATCGCTCCCAATTTGGCCGTAATATTAGGCCACCCCGAAAACTTAATCTTTAAGGTGGAGGTGTTTGAAATGTACGTTTAGTTTTAGATATTATGTAAAAAGAAGACGAACATTCGGCTAACTTCACTTGTATCATGTCCATCTTGTATCTTGTATAAACAGTAAAGTAATTACAGTAATTACTAGTTTTATTTAATATATTAACTTATAAAACAACAGTAGTCTCATAGGTCCACTTGGGGCTGCCCCAAGGATCAGTATTGAGCCCTTTGTTGTTTAATTTGTACACTGCTGATCTACATAATAGCCAAATTGAAAACTGCACTTTGAAGATTATACAATATGCTGACGATTTCCTTGTATACTCTTTTTCAAAAAAATATGATAATTGTATACAAACATTAGGTAAAATGCACAACTTGTCAAACAATTGGTTCCAACAAAATGGATTTGAAATTTCCACAAACAAATCTAGTGTTTGCATTTTCACACGACACAACTTACCAAATATTGATAAATTACAATTAAGCAATCATGAGTATAGTTTCCAAACCTCTATCAAATATTTGGGGATGATACTTGACCGAAAACTAACATGGAAATCACATATTGAGTTTATGCTAAACAAATGTAATCAAGGAATAAATTTTTTAAAAGCAATTTCAAAAACGTGGTGGGGAGCAGATGTTGAAACATCATTACTTTTCTACAAAGCTTATATTCGATCAATCATAGATTATGGTTGTGTACTCTATGGCTCTGCATCTGATCGGGCCCTAAGCAGAATCGACGTAACACAAAATACAGTTCTGAGGATTTGTTTAGGTGCTATGAAATCAACTCCAATTAACGCGTTACATGTCGAAGCTTTAGAGATGCCACTGAAATATAGAAGAGAATATCTAAGTAAAAAATTTATTATGAAATTACAACATAAAGATCCTTCCCTTCATATAAAAATAAGCAAATTGAATGAAGCTGATTTGACGAATAAATATTGGAAACACAAGAATTCACCTCCTAGCTTTTCGCAGTATGTCTAACTTTGATGTTACTTCAAATCCAGACGAAATCTTAGATTTTGAAGATTTTCCTTCCTTATTACATTTGGTAAAAGTAATTAAGCCAAGTTATCATGAAAATGCAGCTATCAGTCATAACATCTTAAGAAGTATCTTGGACGTTTTTTCGGAGTCTATAATTATCTACACAGATGCGTCGAAGTCAACGTGTGGCACTGGAGGTGCCTTTTATTTCCCATCAAACAATACAGAAAAAATGTATAAAATTAATAATGCTTTCTCAGTATTCAGCGCTGAAGCAATTGCAATTTATGAAGCTTTATTATATTTTATGAATACAGAAAATAAGTCTACAGTAATTGTTTCTGACTCACTTTCCGTACTGACAGCTATTCAGACAATAATATTTCCAAGTCATAATTTAAACAACTATATCTTCCAAATTAAAAAAATACTTTATGAAATCTATAAAAAACGAAGAGCAGTGAATTTCCTATGGGTTAAAGCACACATAGGTATCACCTTTAATGAACATGTTGATTTATTAGCAAAAAAAGCCATCACACATGGATCGTTAACCGGACATAAACCTTCTAATCCAGGTATATGTGCAATTGTTAAAAATGAAGTTAACGCAAAATGGAGACGAACATGGAACGAATCTAGCAAACATAGTTCCTCTCAATATGCGATAATTCAACCTAAAGTGCCTACTGAGTACTGGTTTAAAAATTATTCCGTTCCCCGCAGATATATTACTTCCATTATTAGAATAAAATTTGGGCACGCCTGTTATCCTTTTCATTTGGCGAAAATTAACATTTTATCTTCAAATCTATGTCTAGACTGTCAAAAAGAGGGAGACTTAAATCATATATTTTTTGAGTGCTCAAAGTATACTCAACAAACTAATAAACTAATTGAAAATTTATTAAAATATAATATATTTCCACCTTATAATTTATGTTACCTACTTTCTCTAAATAGGAAAAAAATATATGACTGTTTAATGGAATTTATTTGTAAAAGTAAAATCAACATTTAAGCATTATCCACAAATGATTATTTGCCTTTGTTTTATCCCATATGTATTTACCTCCTATCCGCGAACTAGTCTAGTTATGTCTAAACGAAATGTCTTGAAGGGTCCCTAGACGAGAAGAAGCAAGTGACCCTGTCTTATTCCTACCTTAACTCCTGAATATAATAATTGCAATATTAACAACCACCTTTACCGTAACGTTTCCTTGTCTTTCTTATTTTTGTTTTGTTTTATATTTTTGAAATGTATTTAGATTTTAAAATATACTTATTGTGACTGGCTGAGTGGCGACAGCCCATGCCAAAAAAAAAATAACTTTTATAATAAATGTAATCAATTTACTTTTCAGGGATTTTCCATTATTTTAAAGGGTCCTTACTTTTTATTATTTCACTGCATATACAATCCATAAATTAGATTATAAAATGTAGATTCTTATATAAAATCTGTTCAATTTTCACCTATTAATATTTGTAAACAATTGAAATATGATTTATTAAAAAACAAATGTTAACTTGATTTCTACTGGTCATGTAAAACTAGTTTTTTCTTTTTTAATGTGTATTTTTTATTATATATTTATCTTAATAATATACTTTATTTAATAAAATTTACAGAATTCTTACGAAATAATTGTAAAATTCAATAATTAAAAAAATGTAATCAATTGATTTTTCCATGATTTTCCATCATTTTAAAGGGTCACAACTTTTTATTATTTCACTGCATAGGCAGTTCATAAACTGGATCATAAAATGGAGATTCTCATATACAATCTATACTATCTAACAACGGAAATATGATTTATTAAAAAATAAATGCTAACTTCATTTCTGTTTGCCATATAAAATTATTTTTTCTTTTTTTATATGCATTTTTTCATCAGCTTTTCATTGAGCCTACATGCAAGCACGGAACACAAAAAATATCCAAGTTATTCTAATTGTTTATAAGCTAAAAAGTCAGGTCTTTTTCAAACAGTTTTTTTAATAACAATTTCAATAAAATGTTAAAAATTTTTTAATACGTCTTAAAATTAAAGTCTCAAATAATCTACTGCGATCTGCTAAATATCTCACAGAGTCACTGTAGGGCAAGAACAGTTGTATAAACAATTGCTCTCTGGGATAAACAAATTGAATAACTTATAAACTGTTTGGTCGATCTGGTTGAAATTTAGCACACTTAAATAACTCATTAATTGACATAATTTAAAGTCATTAAATTTTACGTCATTGTGCAAAAAAGTAAAGTTATTAATATTTATAATTAACTGCAAAAATGAGGGTTTTTTGCAATTATCTCGGTCAATTGTTTATATATTACAATATGCTTACCACCAAATTAAAGAACTTTTTAAGATCTACATTTATTTGAAACATTTTTCTCTAAAATTTACAAGAAACGTTTTATAGTCAAAAAACTGCTTTTTTCATTCTTTACAATTGTTAAAAAAAAGCAAAATCAGCTGTACGTCTTCACGGAATTATCATCAGTTATCCCTCATCTACCGTTTAAAACTTTGAAAACCCTGTAGAACATTTTTACGTGAAATCGATGATTTTTTCCCTATTAACTGGGGTATATACCAGATACTTAGATATTACCTGTATATTTTCAAAAAAGAATAGGTTAAAATAATGTCCTACAATAAAATTAATTACTTATCATTGTCATATTATTATTTTCTTATTGAGACCGCTCTATTGGGGACCGCGTTTATGGGGACCGCTGAATCGGGGTACCGCTGAAACGGGGACCGCTGTATTGAGACCGCTCAATCGGGGACCGCGCTTATGGGGACCGCTGAATAGGGGTGAAACCGTGAAATGATGGGAAAAGTATCAATCTTAGAAACAATATCAAGCTGTATTTCAGAAAAATTTGAGGATCTAGGAATATTTTGAGCAATCCCCTCAATACTATCAAAGTAAAACTTATTTAAGTCTTTAGTAACATTTAACCTACTGTTGTTCTGAAGCTATTTCCTTGTGGCATTTTTATAATTATGTATTTTTTATGGGAAATAAGCCACAATTTTACTATTTTACCCCAATTCAATAGTATTTTGTATTTTGACAACGAAACCCGATTTGGGCTTCGAAACGTTAATAAATTCATTTTTTAGTAAAATTGTGGCTTATTTCCCATAAAAAATACATAATTTAACCTACTATCTAATATGCTAAAATTCGATGTATTATTACTACTATTTACAATTTCTTTTAAAGTATTCCACATTCTTTTACTGTCATAGCGACATTGATCAATTTTTTGCTCGTAAAATATTTTTTCCTTTCTTCTAATTAAAGTAACAACTTCATTCCTCTTCCGTTTGTACCGTTGAAAATCTAATGGATTATTCGTATACCGAAATGTTGAAAAACAGATGTCTCTTTCTCTTTGTAAATTTCGTACTTCTTCATCAATCCAATAACTACTATCAGAACGGAATTTATGTGGTTGGTGCTATCTTATCCAAACTGCTTCTGATATTATTTAAAAAGTATTCATACAAAACGTCAACATTGGTAGACGTATAATTCCAATATTTTCCAATTAAATCAATGTTAATTGCTTCAATTTTCTCAGGTTTAATATATCTTGAAGATACCATTTTTAAATTCTTTTTTGCACAAACATTAATGGACGTACCAATAATGTCGTGATCAGTAAATTTCGGAAAAGTTCGGTCAGTTTCTTGAAGTTTGCAATTTGTGATAATTAGATCTATTAGAGTTCTGGAGTTTGCAGTAATTCGTGTTGGTATTTTAACGATTTGTTTGCATCCAGCTGCTTGAATAATATTTAAGAGTTTAGTCCCGACTACAGAAACATTTAACACATTTACATTAAAATCTCCCAACAATAAAATGTCATTTGTACACATTTCTTCTAACTCAAATAATTCTCGAAGAAAATAAAAAAATACAGCACTAGATCCATTTGGTGATCTATATACACCACCAATAATTAAATGCTTTTGACCAATCGTTACTTTAAGAAGTGTGCACCAATACTCCATTTGAATTGAAAATTGTTTCAATTCTCGGTAAATAATATGACTACGTACATAACAGATTACCCCTCCAGTGTGTCTGCTAGTGGAATAATTTACAGAACAATTGTAACCTTTTATCTGGTATTCAGCTTCAACAATATCATTAGTTATGTGAGTTTCCGTTACAACTACAAGAACCGGTTGAAAATCTGTTAATAACTGTTTTAACTCACAAAAATGGGTTGTTAGACCTTCTATATTAACACATAAGATTAAACCATTTGGATTTGAATTGTTCTGATGACTTACCGGTAGTTGCTAGATGTATTTCGTTCTGGCTTTTGCTTGGTCACATGCTCGCTTGTAAGACACGCATGTCTTATCGAAGACCGAATGATTAAATTTTATTCCAGGAATGTTTAAAACTTTGTGCGCATACTTACAGTTTGTACACTTTTTTTCATCTTCCTTACACTCACTGCTCTTGTGTGGACCAGCACATTCTGCACACACAATATGGGGCACTGTACAGTGTTCGGCTTTATGGTTAAAGCGCCAACACTTAAAACACCGTAACACGTTAATATGTTCGTACACACGACAACTTTCCCAACCAATGAAGATCTTCTGTTTATTAATTAAGTGCTTAAACACATCTGCAGAGGTTTCAACAATAACACTATAATAATTTTTAATTTTAGGGATGTATTTTTTAATAATTTTTATCTCGTTGGTCGACATCGTTTCTAAGAAATTTTGTTTTTTAATATTATTTAAAAACACAGTTTCATCAACCAGTTTATTTTGTTTAACCCCCGTAATTAGAATTTTTGGGTTTACCATTTTTGACGTTTCAATATCATATTTCTCCGATAATTCATTAACGGCGGCATGTTGAAGTTTTTGCAATGATTCTTTATCTTCACATTCAATTAGTAATCTACCTTGGCTGACTGGTTTAATTTTAGAGACTGCTACAGAAATATCTGCCGGTTTAATTTTTTGTGCCACTTCATTTTTGTTTCTTTACTGGTTTGATTAATTTTAGGTTTTATTATCAACGATGACTGCCCTCTTGATACTACAGCTGAATAGGATGCTTTTTTCTTCTGGTCACTATCAACTTTTACAGCTTCCATCACTCTTTTGGTATCTTCTATTAATGATTCAGTTTTTGTCTCTACACTTTTTATATAACTTATTATTTTAATTCTTTCTTCCAACCTAATGACACAAACATCACAAAACCAGAAAACATTAGGAGAGTCATTAACAGCTTTAATTACTGCGTCCTTAACTGTAACACAATGATAATGATACAAATTTTCGCAGAGTTTACATTTAATTCGTTTTGTATTAACGATAAAATTGTCATTACAATGAGTACATGTACTCGCCATGACGACTAACGACCAACTTGATAATGCGATAATTAATCAAATTAACCGAGATTGAATGTAAGTGGTCAATGGCAGCAATCGATTTTTATTTGAGTGAAATTAAAATTTATTAACTTTAATTATTAAAAATATTGTACAAAATTTATCTTATTATTAATAAAATTTATGTCAAAAAGTAAAATTCTGTAGTGTTTCGCAATTATATTCATACAAAATAAATCAAAACCTTACAGATTTAGTAATTAGGTAGGTATACAATATTGATAACTATCGATTAAACATCAAAACCGGCCATCATGCAAAAGTCATCTGTCATTACTGTCATACGAATTTTTTATTTCGTCTAAAATTAAAAAAATTTCCTCAAAGTTGTAAGTAAGTGTTAATGTTTTTTATGATTGATGATACAATTTTGTACGCACCACCTCAATACTCTTTATCGAACGCGTCTGTTCCTCTGCTCGTAATATCAGACTCGTTCGATAAAGAGTCACTTTACTGACTGACTTTACTGAAATTGGTTAACCAATTTTTCGACCGCGGTACCGCGTGACACCCTGTGTATTTGTTATAAGGATTGTTATACGGATGTATTTCTTTGAGTAAGTTTGTGCAAAAAATCGAATCAGAATAATTTACCTAACGATGGCGACGTTACAGACTATACTAATAAGTAGTTGAAACGGTCAAAACAAAGAAACGCACACTCATCAAAAATGCACTTGAGATTCTCTTATAATCAACATTTACTGAATCGATCCAGGAAGAGTCAACTCCAACTAGTAAAAGTTGATTTAAATTTTTAAAATCAACTTTTACTGCTCGTTTCAGTTGGAGTTGACTCCAACTAGTTGGAGTCAACTCTAACTGAGAATTAACTTGAAATGTAACATATATATTTTTTATTTGAAAACCAGGAAAGTGTACCAATAAGTTTTCAATTTAAAAATCTTTTAGTAATGTTTTTAATATTTTTCATTATTATTAATTTACTATTAGGATTGAAAACTACTTCGTCTTTCAATGCCAGATGGCGCTAGCCACCTACTATCATCACTTCGGTTGCAATGGGTGGGAGAAGCTCTCGATGCGAATCAGTTAAAATATGGAGAACAGTGCCTACGTTCTTTCCGATGAGGCTCCAATAAGAGCCGAAAATCGCGATTAAAGGGACTGGACTGCACTCCGTATTCTAATTGAAAAGTAAGATTGTTTTGCCTTCGCATTGCAACTGAATAAAAATGTATACATTTTTATTTTATGATCTAGAGAGAGTTTGAGCCTGTGAGGGAAATGGTAGAGAAAATTGTGATGGATGAGCGATAATGGGATAAAATCTACAACTATGTGAGAAAGGTGCTGTCGATAAAAGAGAAGGAAAAGCGGGAGCTTGATGCAGTTTTAGCAGATATTGAGGAGGTAGAGCTGGGTCTGCACAGGCAGAGAGTACAAGAGGTTGACAACATAGGGGTAAATGACTTGGTGATTGGATGAGTGCGAGAGACGAAAGCTGATGTGCGATGGCGAGATACTGAGAATCGGGCAAAAGAAGGACGTCGGGGAGAATTTATTCCCTAACGGGTGATTCCGTCCCGATGCCCTGGTATGAGAGGGGTTTTGATGGTAATGGCCATTTACGGAGTTACGGAGGGCAGGGATGTCCGACTTAGGGCCAAACTGGTCGACGTGACTCTGATGAGGTTTTAGCTTAGGAACCCAGCACTGTCGGAAATGTTTAGCTTCGACGCACACTGGTCCAAAAACCCAAAAAGGTGGCCAAAAGTAAAAAAAAAAAAAATTTACGTTTCGAGAATAACGTAAGAGCACCGATTTCCGACCGGTTACAAGTGGTATATAAAATTGTTTGAAAGATCAATTCCGAATCATTGAAATTTTAAGTAATACATGTCTATAAGCTGCATTATTAATTCTTACTAGAGCCAAATTTATAATAATAACACTAGTCATTTCAACAAAATTTCTTATTTAAGAAACCAAATGGAAAAATTTCGCAAATAGCCGTTTTCCGTCCACATGAATGATTTTTTCCCAATACCGTCCACAAGAGTGCCGTTATCCGTCCTATGTATTTATTTAGTTATGATAAAAAAACCCTTTCAGAATAATTTTTGAGTAAATTTTCAAAAAAAAAAAATGGACAAAAAACAAAACAAACAATTTAAAAATAAGTTTTATTTAAGTACAAAGTTTTGAATAGAACTTAATGCCTGCAAATGAATTAAATAATAAAAAAGAAGACTTTATTTTTTTAGGTTTTCAATTTCTGGAACTTCATAGGCGCCTCGTTTATTTATGAGTAAATCTCGCAATCTTACAAACTACATCATCAGTCATAATTTAAAATGTCATCTCTATCTGGTCATTTCCAGTACTTTCCACTCATAGTCATACTTTTAACTCTCAAAGTATCAGGGAAATATTCATTGTCGTACTGCAAGAACACAAAATCGTCCTTTGAATATATTTTTATATTCTTTTATTTATGTTTTCCGTATTATTATTACCAGTATCTATGCCTGGTGTGTGTTTTGGAGGACAATTTTTATTTTTTGCTTGTTGGATCTCTGTTTTTTTCTATTCTCTTTCGGATTCGTTCACATTTCTCATTTTCTTTTTCTTCTTTTTCTTTTTTGAGTCTTCGTTGATGTTCCATAAATGCATCACTTATAGCTACTGTAGGCTAAATCTTTGGTTTTTTCTTTTCGTTGGTGTCTTCTGTGCTATTATTTTTTTCTTTGCAGAGCTTTCCGGCCAAAATAGTGCTTTTTTGAAAGGTGTTGGATATTTACTATTATTCTCTGATGTTGTTGTAATTTGCTTAAGTGGGGTTTTTTCTTGATTTTGTACTTGTCTTTTTTGATCAGAATGAACTATAACTATTGGGCTATAACTATATCTTTTAATGGGCTTTTACAAGGAGTTCTGTTTACTATTTTGTTCTTAAGTGGTGTTTTTTCTTGGGGTGAACTTACTGCTAAATAATAGTCTATTTTCTCACAATCATTGTCCTTGGATGATGATGGACCAGGTTTTGGCGAACTAGAATTGCTATTCTGTGAAGGAATTAAGACCAATGCTCCATCTGCTTTGACTGTAGCTTCAATTTATCATTATTGCGAAACCAAAAGTTTGCATCGAGGTGTATGTCAGCAATGGTCTCGTTAGCAGCATTAATCGGCAAATTGTTTTCCAAAGTTGTATCATGATCGACATTTTATGGATGAAGACTCTTCCAGAAATCATACAATGCTACATATATTTTTCTTCTAGTTGGGCCGCTGATTCAGCAATTCTAAAACGGTTAACAACCTCTGGGTTTAAGCGTATCTCTACCTCTCGAAGTAGTTCAGAATCATAAACATTAAAAGTTGTAGTGGATGTTGATTCAGTTATTTTATCATCAGAATCTTTTTGTTCTATTGGTTTTATTAATTTTGAATAATCAATGCCATTTTCGTTGAACGAAAAGAGTCCATATTCCACATGAATCAAATGCACTTTTCATTATCGATGTACAGACTGTAGCCTTCAAAGTTTTGTCTAAGAATTTTGCAAACTAAGCCCGTTGAAGTTTTCTTCCGTTATTCTCCATACGCCAAGATCGAACATCTTTTCGCCAGTTATTTTTAATGGGATAAAAAATACCAACATCTAACGGCTGTAATCGGTGAGTTGCGTTGGGGTAAAATGCTGTTAAAATGATACCTTTTTCTTTGCAGAATTCAGTAATAGGCAGATTGATGTGGGAAGAGTGTCCATCCAGAAACAATATCACTGGGAGTGGAATGCTGTTCTTTTCCAACCAGGGAAAAATACATTTGTAACGTATTCATAAAATGTCTCACTTGTCATCCAACCAGATTCAGAGTGCCCAACTCCCCACTGTTTTGGCATGTTCGTTATTATTGCAGCTGACACATACCTTTTATAGGGATACAAAACTAATGGCGGAGGTACAGAACCATCAGCTCCAACAGTTAGCAAAACTGTAAGACATTCTTTTTCGTCATTAGCTATGAGATTGTATACCTTTTTTGCACCTTTTCTAACCAACACTTGTTTTTCTTGAGGGGATAATGGGATAAATAGGAATCACTTTCATCACAATTGAATATTCTTATGGGGTTTTTAAGAATGTGGAAAAAATTTATTTTTGTCATATAATCCCGAACTTGGGTAAACCAATTTTTTATATTTTGTTCCGTAACTGTGGCTCTACAAGAAGATAGTGATTGTGGAACACGTTTTGAAATTTCTGGATGACGAGCGAGAAAACCATTGTACCATTTTTTACCAGGTATGTAATCTTTAAATGGGGGTTTTCGTTTCCAATTTTGAATTAGTTTTGAAACATAATCAAAAAGTTGAGATCTTGTTACCGGGAATCCCACGTTGCCCATTTTGATTATCCATTTTATAATCAAGTCTTCTTCAGAACTGGACAAAACTGTTGGCCCTCCAATATGGCCCGGAGTTTTGTACTTTTCTTTCATAGTATCTAACAAAGTACTTTTCGGCACATTGTATATTTTGGAGGCTTGTCGAATACTTAAACGTTTCAAATTAATATCTCCTATAGCTTTTTGGATATTCTCTCGAGGATACTTCATCCGCTTTTTGTATACCATAGTTGCAGATAATAAAAAACTGAAAAAAAATCTTTTATTAGTAATATTTTATGGGATCGGTTACAGGAGTTTGAGGTAGCTCTGTCCGTCCATCCTGGACGGATATAGGACAGAAGGTTCCTGTGTCCGTCCAATTCCTTTAAATGAGTGTTTTAATAATTAGATAGTCATTTTATCATACTTGATAATACAAACTGCGAGAAAGATCTACCATAAACATTTTTTACAATAAACCAAACTTACACATTAAATCTAGAATAGTTAATAAATGCATCCTTCTTGAGTTAAATTTTAAATTGAATTTTCGAATGAACTTCGAATAGGTCGTATTCAGGTTTTTAAACGGAGCAAAATATGTAGTATGTTAAAAATATGCTGTAATATATTATTTAACTAAGGGCCGGTCTTTTCACCTCCGAATAACTATTTATTGGGAAGTTTATCCGGCAGATTACATGTAAATCTGTCAAATAAACCTCCGAATAACTTTTATTCGGAGGTGAAAAGACAGGGCCTAAGACTTATATTTAAAAAGCGTTTGAAACTGAAGGAGTTAATTCCTAATAGGTACCGTCCGGTAAGACGGTATCAAAACCCCTTGATATTCTGCATTACCCTATTACGTCCACTTTAATTTCGGTAAAAAAATTTATTGTTCGAAAATAATCACAAAAATATATGAACATTTACAATAAATAAATATGTAAGATTCTAATAAAGAAGTAAAAACATAACTGTTAAACGTAGTATCTATAAAATATGGAAATAAGTATTCCTTACCTTTATGTTTTTTTGGAATCGGGCCTAGATTCCGTGCACTGTAGATATCTACATGTCGCTTTCTATCGATATTTGAATATCAAAATATTTGAATTTTTAGCTTTAATTGAATTATTTTCTAGTTTTGCTAGGTTATACTCTAATTGATAAACTAGAGCAAAACTAGAAAATAATTCAATTAAAGCTAAAAATTCATATATTTTGATATTCAAATATCGATAGAAAGCGACATGTAGATATCTACAATGCACGGAATCTAGGCCCAGTATAGCTATAGCTTGAAACAAGACATGCACTTGCAATGAACTGGGTCGCACTGACAGCAGTGCAGTGCAGTGAACGTAAATGTCTGCGTGCTAAAGGTAGGATGAGTGGGAATATAACCTATCAACTCCTTTTTTCACGCTTGTAACTCATTAAAATAAACAGAAGTTTTTAGCGACTTTCGGACCTCGGTAACAACGTAGCCTTTCATTGTGCGTTTAAAATTTTCAAAAATAGTTTTCTCAGGATTCGAAAAAAAAATGAATTCATTTAAACAGCATTGGCCCGAAATTTTGCGCCTACGCTCTTAAATAAATATTTAAAAGTGTCTACAATTAGGAAACTTTTTGAAGTTATACTTCTTTACGCGCGATATGAGGGTGAATTTTTATATGTTAAAACCTACGATCCCGGCGCATGCGCATTATAACTTTGTTCTGATTGGATGTTCAAATGACATGTCAAAAATTATCCAATATGGCAGCTGTAGCGCAGCTGTGGTTTGGACGGTTGACGGTTTGGTTATGTATGGTTGTTGCGTTTTAAAATTTGTGGGAAGAGAAACAGCAAAGGTTAGTTAATAGTTATACTGCCTTTTTAAATAGTTTTCATATTATATTTTTGAAGTTATACTTCAAAATGTTTTAATTTATGTATGTATCAGTCCAGAAAAGGTGTGAAAAGAATATATTAGTGTTTTTAAATATATTTTTCTCCAAACGTGTTAAAAATGCAATTTTTAGGACTCCATAGGAGCGTTAAAAATGCTACTTTAAGGCACTAGTGCTTTAAAATTTTTAAGGCACTGCAGTTAAAAGTGAATTGTCAAATTGTGAAACGTCAAAATATTTATATTTCATTTATTAACATTAATATTAATAATACAACTTGCGCAATTTGAAAAAGGTGGTTTAAAAGGTTTTTTATTATAATTTTGTGTCTTTGGATTTGTCTTCCTTGGGCGTAAAATAATAAAACATCTATTTTTATATTTCACTTGTCACCGTGATGTATAATTATGTATATCTGAAAGGTAAGTAGCGTGCGGCTTGATGGCCTTGTTGGTAGAGCATTGGACCAGAGATCAAAAAATCGCGAGATTGCGGGTTCAAATCCCGGACGATTCATATTTTTTTCTTTTTTTTTTAATATTTGGCATTGTTAAGTTTTGGTTCATTTTTGGTAATTATTGTTAATTTTTTGTATTGTAACTGTTAAGTAGGTATATTTATTTCGTTTAAATTATATTATAATAGAAGTATAACTTCTTACGTGCGTACAAAGTACACACACATTCTTTTTTATTTATAACTACTGCTACTGTTTAAGCAGTTACATAGTTAACAATATTTCACACCGAAATAAAAATAATCCATATATATTTTATACTGTTTCTCCCAGATACACTACGCCCGAACAAGTCATAAAGTCACTACGCCCGACGTTACAGAAGGTTAAATTAAAACAAAATGAATTTTTGTTTCCTTGCAGATTTTCAAATTTTTTGAATTCAATACTCTGTTCTGTCTAACATTCTTAAATTTGACTTTTTAATTTTGTTTATTATTAAATATGTACTCAATTGGGAACATCTTAAACTTTTTTAAACGCCAGTTTTTAGGAAAAATCTGAGTGTTCGGTTAATTTTACACCCCCGTGTCCATTTTTCCCGCGTCTTGTTTAGAATTTTCAAATTTTCTGAATTTATATTTCTTTCTCTCTCTAACATTCTTGAGTTGTAATAAATTTGACTTTTAAATTTTGTTTCTTATCAAATACTCAATGTTGTTCTGAAGCTATTTCCTTGTGGCATTTTTATAATTAAGTATTTTCTATGGGAAATAAGCCACAATTTTACTAAAAAATGAATTTATTAACGTTTTTTATTTATTAATTTATTTCATGTAATCGAATGAACTATCTTTTAGTAAAGTCGTCCCAGGAACGCAACTCATAAATATTGGCGATATCATTTTAAAGTCTTCTACTTTAAAATGTATAATATACGTCTGAATTGCCAATAGAAATGAGTCAGATTAAATAAATTATTAGAAGAATTTTTTTACTTAGCAACAACACTTTTGTTTATTTTAATAGTATTTTGTATTTTGACAACGAAACCCGATTTGGGCTTCGAAACGTTAATAAATTCATTTTTTAGTAAAATTGTGGCTTATTTTCCATAGAAAATACTTAATCAAATACTCAATTGGGAACATCTCAAACTTTTTTAAACACCAGTTTTTAGGAAAAATTGAGCGTTTAGTTTTACAACCCAGTGTACATTTTTCCCGCTTCTGGTTTATCTAGACTATCCCGACTACCGTAAACATAGACAGAACTTTCCCTCATCTCAACAAGGACCAATGCCAAATCGAAATCCCGCTGGCGCCTTTTAGACTATCCCGTTCCCTTGCCTTTATCTTCAAAATACGACCTAACAAACATACAGGATAGATTATGATTTTGAACTTGTGTTGAAAGTGATGATGGTGAAAAAGTCGATAAATTTTTTAGTATATTATTGGTAAGTTTTTTTAATATTAAATAGTTATGCCCTTTTGTTCGATTTCTCGTTAAAATTAATATTTTCTATTAAAAATTATGTTTTATTCTTTCAATGTCATTTTATTTAATTTTCGTTTAAAACTAACTGCTGATTGCATAAAAAAGGTACCGTAAAATGGGGTGACTGACCGATTTTGTACTTTAATCCTATAAAAATCATATTTTAAATTTTGCTACATTTTTCTATATGCAAATATGTTATGGGTTTAGGCGTCTACTTTCAGTAGCTTAGATTATAATTACAAGAAAATAATCATGACTTAGAAAAAAAAATAAAAAATGCCTTTGGCCTACCCCCATCTGGAGGGAAGTTGACCGTATATGCATTTTGCCTGTAAAATTATTTTTCTTGTAAGTGGGGTTAATTTGACCGTTTTTAAGCCATTTTTTCTTAATTCGTTATATCGGTGGATTTACCAACCCTTGGAATATTAATTCTTTTTTTTTTAATTAGAAATGAATTCTTAGATATTTATAAATTTGAATCGTTAAAAATAATTTTAAAAATTATACAGGGTGGCTGAAGTATATCACAATAGATATTTTTCTATGTTTTCGGTCAAATTCACCCCAGCGGTCAAAGTAACCCCATTTTACGGTAAAGTAAAACGCTCATATAATAAATAAAATTTATAGAAAACAAAGATTATATTATTTATTTTTGCATTTAAAGTCGTAGGCAGATCACTTATATTGGTTAATATTTATGTAATTGGATTATTTGTTTTTTATTACTAAATTCTCCTGTTCCTTGTCCTTTACAATAAGTAATTTTGTATTTAATCTACAGGGTGAGTTTTTAGTTCGACATACTTAGGTCGATAATTCCATTTTGGTATAGAATAACTAAAAAAGTTATTTAGAAAAAATGTAGGCCATGATATTCTCCAGGCTTGGATAATATACCGAATTCTAAAGAGTAATAACTACGTGGTAAAGCAAATATACCTACACAATTTTTTAAATATTTATATTTTCTCATATTGAGATTCCTCTTATAGTATTTGGATGAAATTTTACACTACTTTACAGGATATTTAACGAATTATGAACATTTTTACTTCGATGTCGCTATGAAATAAACGTATAAAGGATGCGTAAATAGGTAATTCTTGTAAACAATATATTCTAGTATTCAAATTAAGATTAACAGAAGTCATTCATGAATACCTATTCGTATACAGGGTGAATTACAAAAAAATATGATTGTCTAATATTTTTTATACAGGTAAAGAATGGGTAATAGCTTAACCTTAGATTCCTTATATTAAAATAGGTCGATTTAAGCTAACTTACCTTAGTACAAAAGTTGATAATAACCGAAATACAGGGTGTCAAAGTTAAACTTTTATTTATTTTTAAATATTTCCTGACAGGCATGGGACAATAACACAAAATTTGGTAAATGGTGCTGGTATTGTACAATCTAATAAATTATGTTAAACAAGCTAAGCGTTTCTGGCTACTACGAGAGGCGTACGACGAGGGAACGTGAATGGTTGACCCTTCCCAAATTCTACGCCACTGGCAGAATTGCTATTTTAGTGCAATTTTTTGATTCTCCAATGATTTCTATGTAAAAAACATACTTTTCATTAGGAAGGAGCATAATACATTAATCAAAATAAGTGTGCCTTTTCATTTTTAACTTCAAATATCTCGAAAACTAATTACTTTATCGTTACGAATGAAGAGTATATTATTTACATAGAAAGTATTGGAGAATCTAAATATTATGCTAATATAGCAATTTCATCAGTGGCGTAGAATTTGGGAAGTGTTAACCATTCACTTTCCCCTGTCGTACGCCTCTGGTAGTAGCCAGAAACGATTATTTAACATAATTTAGTAAGGTGTACAGTGTCTACACTTCCTGTCAAGTATCATATGGATATGTCAAATTATTTTTAAGTATTCTTTTTTAAATAATTTATTCTTTATTTAAAATTCTAAGAATTATGTGTGCCCGGTAGTATAAAACTATTTGACTTATCCTTATGGTACTTGGCAGAAAGTGTAGGTACTGTAAAATCTACTAAATTATGTTAAATAATCGTTTGTGGTTAATACCAGAGGCGTACGACAGGGGAAAGTGAATGGTTGAACCTTCCCAAATTCTACGCCACTGATGAAACTGCTATTTTAGCATAATTTTTAGATTCTACAATACTTTTTATGCAAATAATATACCCTTGATCCGTAACGATAAAGTCATTAGTTCTCGAGATATTTGAAGTTAAAAATAAAATGCCACACTTATTTTGATTAATGTATTAGGTATGCTCCTTCGTTTTTGGCTGCAAATATCTCGAAAACTAATAGCTTTATCGTTACGAATGAAGAGTATGTTTTTTACATAGAAAGTATTGAAGAATCAAAAAATTGTACTGAAATAGCAATTCCGCCAGTGGTGTAGACTTTGGGAAGGGTCAACCATTCACGTTCCCCCGCCGTACGCCTCTGGTAGTAGCCAGAAACATTTGTTTAACATAATTTAGTAGATTGTATAATACCAGCAGCACTTACTAAATTTCGTGGTGTTGTCCCATGCCTGTCAGGAAATATTCAAAAATAAATAAAATAAAAGTTTAACTTTGACACCCTGTATTTAGGTTATTATCAACTTTTGTACTAAGGTAAGTTAGTTTAAATCGACCTATTTTAACCTCAGGAATCTAAGGTTAAGCTATGGCCCATTCTTTACCAAACACCCTGTAAATATACGGGGTGTCATATCGGCTGACGCTGCATCCCCACTCCTAACCGCCATCTATTTCCATCCTGGGCATCTTCCTCTTCCAAATCTCGGTGATCCATGGTCTTCTTTATCGTGTCATTCCAGAATAGTCTTGGTCTTCCCCTTTTCCTCTTACCTGGGGGTTTCCATTTCAGGAGTTTCTTTGGCCATCGTTGGTCGTCCATTCTAAGTAAGTTACCGAACCATTTTAGGCTTCTTCTCTCGAAAATGTCTACCTCTGTATCGTGTGCCTGCATCCATTTTCTTATTTCTTTGTTACGTACTCTGTCCAATCGGGAGATTCCAGCATTTCTACGTATGTAATCGATTTCCACAGCATTGCTCCTTCTTCTGGACTCTGCTGTTAATGTCCAGAGTTCGCTTCCATACATTAGCACCATATTTTTTAAACGTCCTATATCTATTTTATTTTTTTAAGATATTATATTATGATACTCTTTTATTTTGATGAAGCAGTCCCTATACCTTAACTCATTACCCTCCCAGATATTTTTAGCTTTCTTCAAATTTTGGGAATAGCTTCAATTTTTGTAAGTAGAAAAAACTTAGTCTTAAGTAATAATATTACAAAATTATTTTTATTCAATAAATAACTATGTATAATATTAATAGGCAAATAATATACAGGGTGTCCCAAACGTAGCGGGACGGTCGAATATTTCGCGAAGTGAACATCGGATCGCCTGACATTCCGGAATTGCGGACTATACTCCGTCCCACCTTGACGTTATAGTATAAGGAACAGTCCATATGAGAATTTTTAGCATGGTGATGCCGATTTTATATAAGAAAAAATTGTAATCGAACATTAGAGAGATTCAATTAAAACTGTTTTAGAAATTCAATCTACAATTTTAGGATTAATATACATAAGTTTATTTGATAATATACTATAGTTATTATGCATATGAATCGTAAAACTGTAGATTGCCTTTCTAAAACAGTTTTAATTTAGTCTCTCTAATATTCGATTACAAATTTTTTTTTGATAAAGTCGGCATCACCGCGCTAAAAACTCTCATAAGGACTGCATTGCCTATCTTCCTTATACTGTAAAGTCAACGTAAGACGAACTATAGGATTAAAGATTTTTTTCGTGCCAGAGGCCATATTTAACATTTTTTTTATCGAGAACGTAGCGGTCATAATATTTGCAAGTCTATATCATATGTATTCTTACTTAACATATAAAAAATCATAAACATTTCAATATTCATTTCAGTATTGTTTATTTTTCCGCATACTGTATATTCAAACACGAGAGATATAACTTCCTTCAACTGATAATGGAAGAAAAAGTAGAAGTAAATCGTGGTCCTGGCAGAAGACAAATGAACTAGCTGCATAATACCAAGTATTGAAGAGAATTAGACCTCCAAACTCTAATATGAAAAACACAGGATAAAGACAAATTTCCAGATAGTACGTTCTTTAAAGGTAAAATATTGCAAAACCTCTAAATTTTAAAGAACCGCTTGGATTGACATGAAATTTGTCATACACATAGCTAACAAGTCAAAGAAAAAAAGTGATATTGTGCCGATGTGTGCTTTTGCCCTAGGGGTGAATTTCACCCCCTTTTGGGGGTGAAAAATATATGTTTCGAGTTATTTGCGAGTGAATATGTTAAATTTTTCTACAAAATAACCACGTTTTCAGACGGTTTTACGCAAATAACTCAAAAAGTAAGTATTTGGTCGAGAAAATATCAAGCAATCAAAAATAGGTGATCAAAAATGTAGCAAGTAAAAAAGTGAAAAATATGGTGTATATATTAGGTCACTATACCTAGTAGAAGCAGAGTTATAGCTAATGAAAAATAGGTTCATATTCGTCAAATTCCAAATCGAATATTTTAACGTGCCATAACCAAAAAACGAAGCACTTTGTTGAGGAAAACTTAATTTAACTTTTTTAAAGTGTTTATTTTTGCTTATTTATGCTTATTTTTGTTTAAAAAAAATTTTAGCATCAAAAGTAAACAAGTTACGCTCAAAATAAAGATGGTCCCTTTTTTTGGAAAGAAATCGGGAAAATCACCCCCTAATTAGCATTTCAAATGAACTTAATTGTTACCACTTCACAAGTTTTTTTCTCGCGTATGTATTGATCATATATTATGATCTGTAAGTTTCATCGGTTCAAAGTCCTTATTTTTGAAAGAGATGTAGTTAAAAGGTCTTGAACGAGTCACTTATCACGAGTGTATGCAAATTTAGAAACACCGAATCTTAACCAATTTTTGTCTTACAGAAAAACAAAAAAATACAAAATATTCAGAAAAGTAAAGCTGACTTTTTTTTATTGTTTAAGATTTTTGGTATCTCTAACAATTTTTAAGTTATTTTGAAAAAAAGCATTTTCTTCAAAATTCAATTTTTTAAAAATTTTACTTTAAAACTAATTTTTTTCAAAAATAAGCATTTTGAATCGATGAAACTTACTGATCATATAAAACAACATAAATAAAGTAATTTGTGAAGCGGTAACGATTAATCTCATTTAAGTTGCTAATTGGGGGTTGATATTCCTGATTTTTTTTGCCAAAACAAAAGGGACCAACTTAAATTTGAGCGTAACTTGCTTACATTTGATGCTAGAATTTTTTTTATAAAAACAGAAATAAAGATTTTTTTAAAGACTTTAAAAAAGTTGTAATGTGTTTTCCCCAAGAATGCTTCATTATTTGGATATTTCACATTTAATTATTATATTTGGAATTTTTCGAGTATGAACCTATTTTTCATTAGCTGTAACTCTGCTTTTGCTAGGTATAGAGACCTTATATTATATATACCGTTTTTTCACTTTTTGATAGGCTATAGTTTTGCTAAGAATATTTTTTTCGACAAAATGCTTACGTTTTGAATTATTTGCGAAAAACCGTCTAAAAACGTGGTTATTTTGTTATAAAATGAACATATTCACTTGCAAATAACTTGAAAAGTATTGATTTGGTGAAAAAACTCTATAGAACAAAAGTTGCTTAAAATTAGTCAGTTTATCCATTTCGGGACTTATCTTGGACATATATTTTTTCACCCCCGAGATGGGGTGAAACTCACCTCCAAGGCAAAAGCACACATCGGCACCATATCACTTTTTTTTCACGTGTTAGCTATGCGTATGCCAAATTTCATGTCAATTTAAGCGGTTCTTTAAAATTTACAGCAAAAACCGTGAAAGAATGTACTAAGAAGTCATGGTCATTAGAGAGGGTACCTAAAGAAGACAATCGTAATATTCTTTGTTTACTTCATCTTGTATACGTATACGAATATTTGTCAATGATTTCTGTTATACAGTGCGCTGGAATAAGTGTTACCCCTCTTATTAACTTATTTATTTTTAGCACATAAGCAAAACTCTCGGACAGGTCGATTTTTAAAATAATCATAGTATATTATAGCATCAATGTTTCGAACTTTACGCGATGCTTCTTCAGGTGACAGGCATAACTTTGATTTTTTTAAATGGGAAAGTACATCATGTGCCACTTCATTTAAAAGCTTTCGAAACAATGATTACAAAAATGTATAATACTTTAATCCTTTTTGAGAGCGTAGGCGCAAAATTTCGGTCGAACTTTTTTTAGACGCATTCATTTTTTGCCGAATCCGGAGAAAACTAATAACTATTTTTAAAAAATTTAAACGCAGAATAAAAGACTACATTATTACCGAGGGCTGACTTCCCTTAGAATAAACAAAAAGTTTTTTGAATGATATATTTCAAATTAAAAATCAGACTAAATTTTCTCTTTTTTTCACCCCTGTGACTTAGTAAAATAAACATTATAGGAGTTCTCAGGGACTTTCGACCATCGACTGTAATATTTCATTCTGCGTTTAAATTTTTCAAAAATATTTATTAGTTTTTTCAGGATTCGACAAAAAATAAATGCGTCTAAAAAGAGTTCGACCGAAATTTTGCGCCTACGTTCTCAAAAAGAATTAAAGTATTATACATTTTTGTAATCAGTATTTCAAAAGCTGCTTTTAAATGAGGTGTCACATGATGTACTTTCCTATTTAAAAAAATCAACGTTATGCCTGTCACCTGAAGAGGGATCGCGTACAGTTCGAAAAATTGATGTTATAATATACTATGATTATTTTAAAAATCGACCTGGCCGAGCGTTTTGCTTATGTGCTAAAAATAAATAAGTCATTAAGGGGGGGGGGGGGGTAGAGCACTTATTCCAGCGCACTGTATAAACTTAATTTGAATAGGTCATATGTTTAGAAAAATGGTCAAAACTCGTAAGATACGATGTATAATAGTGCCAAAGCCCATATGAATATGGATTTTGAGAGGAATTTAATTATGAGAGTGTGGGTGTGCTATAAAATTGTATTTTTGCTTTACCACTTAGTTATTAGCCACCCTGTAGAATTAGAAATATAATAATAATAATAATAATATAGATTTTGAGAAGAATCTAAATATGAGAAAATGTACCGGGTGTCCTATTTAAAAAATTGTATGTTTGCTTTACCACGTAGGTAGTTATTAGCCAACCTGTAGAATTAGAAATATAATAATAATAATAATAGGGATTATGAGAGGAATCTAAATATGAAAAAATATACCGGGTGCCATATTTAACAAATTAGAATTTAGAAATAGACATATCAAGCCTGGAGAATATCATTGCCTACAGTTTATCTAAATATTTTTTTTGAATATCTCTACCATAATGGAATTATCGACCAATGTCGCACTAAAAGTCGCCCTGTCTGTATACAGGGTGTTTCATTAAGAATTTTCATTTGCTGAATTGTAGATTCTAGATCTCAAAATATTAAGATTTAACCAAAATTACTTAAATAAAATGTGGCTCCTAACTGAGGCACAGGGTGTTTTATTTAAAAATTATTTTTGGTTAGTATTTAGAACTATTCGACGTATACTTTTCATACTTGGCACCCTATGAAATTATGTTAAATAAAATTTTCTAGCTATTACCAGAGGCGTACGACAGGGGACAGTAAACGGCTCATGTAAATAACCTACTATTCACTTGAACGATAAAGTCATTTGTTTTCGAGAAATTTGAAGTTACACATGTAACGGCACAGATATTTCGATTAATGCTTTGAACAATCACAGGCGTTTGAAACGAATGTTGGGCTGCGACAAGGAGATGCGCTGGCGTGTTTCCTCTTCAACATAGCTCGGGAAAAGGCGGTGAGAGATGCCCGAATAGACAACAGAGGAAATATTTTTAATAAATCATCCCAAATTTTGGCATATGCAGATGATGTGGACCTAGTTGCCCGCACAACACCAAACTAGAAGAAATGTATACCACCTTCTCAAATGCCTCAAAAAATATGGGCCTGAAAGTAAACGAGGAGAAAACTAAGATGATGGCATCAACACCCAACAATAGAGCCAGAAACATCGGTCACCAATTCACTGTTGATAACTCTACCTTTGAAGTGGTGGACAAATTCACATACTTAGGCTCCTTGATTACCAAGGAGAACGTAATGACGGAAGAAATCAAGCAAAGGATAATCCTAGCGAACAAATGCTATTTTGGACTGAGTAGACATATGAGAAGCAGAAATTTAAGCCAAAAAACAAAAATAACCATATACAAAACCCTTATACAACCAGTGTTGACATATGGATCGGAGACATGGACCATCTCCAAGGCAGAAGAAAACCTTCTGCTTATATTTGAACGAAGGATCCCGAGAGGAGTATTCGGTGGCATCTGTGAAAATGGTATTTGAAGGAGGAGGTACAACTACGAGGTATACCACAGATATAAACATATATTTGGTGGTAAAGACGTAGTATCTCTTATAAGAATAGGAAGACTAAGATGGGCAGGACATCTAGCAAGATCACAGCATAACAACCCTCCTAGAAGAATCCTTATGTCACAACCTATGGGAAGTAGAAATAGGGATAGGCCAAAACTTAGATGGAAGGATGGTGTAGATGAGGATGGGAGAAAAATAGGCGCAGCAAACTGGCAACGGTTGGCAATGGATAGGACTGACTGGCGTAATAGACTTGGGAAGGTCGAGGCTCTTTCATAGGGATGTAGCACCATTGATGATGATGATGAGAGGAATCTAAATATGAGAAAATATACCGGGTGCCATATTTAACAAATTAGAATTTAGAAATAGATTATATCAAGCCTGGAGAATATCATTGCCTAGAGTTTCTCTAAATATTTTTTTTTAATTTCTCTACCATAATGGAATTATCGACCAATGTCGCACTAAAAGTCGCCCTGTCTGTATACAGAGTGTTTCATTAAGAATTTTCAATCTCTGAATTGTAGATTCTAGACCTCAAAATATTAAGATTTAGGGCAAAGCTGGGGAATTACGGCCAGTGGGGTAATCCCGGCCGGCAACTATTCCGAGTCTAACCGTATATAACCTAACGGCGTGTTCATTGCTAGCTTGGTTTCAAGGACAACAGACGCAGTCTTCAGCTTAATCCCGACTTGTGTGTATGTACCGATCGTTATCGTGAACAAACGTGTTTTGCTCGTGTCGCTATAAGGAACTGGCATTATCAAACGTAAGTATTGACGATTTGGTTACTAGCAATTGATGAACTAATACGTAAATTCATAGATTACTAAGTATATTTCAATAATTGTAATATATTTTGTACGTATAATTATGAGAAAAAATACCAGCACAAATAAATTACCTTATGTCATTTTGGGGTTATACCGGCCACAGTAAATGGGGTAATACCGGCCACATGGGCTGTGGCCGGTATTTCCCCACATATAGAAAATGTCACAACTATTAGGTAATCTACTTTTTTGTTATTTGCAGATGCCACGGCATTATAAAAAAAACGGAAAAAGCTTCCTGGTCGAAGGAGCATTTGCAAGGAGCACTACGTGCTATCCCAAAATGGTGTGTCCGTGAGACAAGCAGAAGTGAGATTTGGGATACCAAAATCAACTTTACAAGAACGAATGAAGAATGACGCCGTTAATTCTGGACCTTCATTGGGACGTAAGCCAGTCTTTTCAAAAGAAGCCGAGATTGAACTGGCCAACCAAATTAAAAAGCTGGCTAAACATTTTTATGGCTTAACACCCATTCAAGTTCGGAGATGTGCATATGACTATGCACAATCCAACAATATCAGTGTCCCATTCAATCAAGAAACACAATTGGCTGGCAAGGACTGGGCCGCTGGATTCACGTCTAGATACAATATTACCTTAAGAAAACCCGAAGGAACCAGTATCAACCGAATTAAGGCATTTAGTCGTCAAGAGGTAACAATTTTTTTCGATAATTTATCTAAACTCCTGGAAAAATTTAACTTTCCACCTAATAAAATATACAATTGTGACGAAACTGGCGTTACCACGATGCAGCGCCCACCAAAAATATTCACAGAACGAGGGCAGAAACGGGTCGGTTTCGTCACAAGCTAGGAGCGGGGAAAAAACAGTACTGCAATGTGTGCTTTCAAGGCTTCGGGTACTTACATTCCACCCATGTTCATATTTGCTCGCCAAAGGATGGCAGTACATCTTCAGCGAAATGGTCCTCCAGGTGCCATCTACGGTTGCTCAAAAAATGGATGGATCACAGAAGATCTATTTAGGTATTATGTGGCTAAGACATTTCCAGTTATTCATAAAATGTTCCAAAGAAGATCCCGTTCTTTTGATTATGGATAATCATATTTCTCTCTACACATTATCAGCGTACAATTTTTGCAAAGAAAATGGGATTATAGCTTTGACAATTCCTCCACACTCATCCCACCGCCTTCAGCCCTTGGATGTGATCTTCTATACACCCTTGAAGGCAGCTTTTAATTCGGAATGTTCCAAATTCTTGACGAGTCATCCTGGGGAAAAAATTAATCCTGGGGATATTGCCGAGTTATTTAACATGGCGTTCAGTAGAGTAGCTACCCCGGAAAAGGCCATTAAAGACTTTAAAGAGAGAGGATTATTTCCCTTCAATCCCGATGTATTTTCCAACGAAGACTTTGCTCCCGCAGAAGCCCTAGAGCTTGAATTTGTTGAGCCACCATGTGAGCCTCAAAAAGAAAATGAGGCTAGAACTCCTGAGAAGCAGATTGTTCGGGATGAAAGTCAGGAACTGGTCAGAATTTTTACTTTTAACGACATCATTCCTATTCCGTCTTGCTCGAATGCAAATCCAAAACCAAAAAGAAATGTCAAAAAACAACATTCTATTATTTTCACCTCAACGCCGCTAAAAGAAGAGTTGGAAAGGAAATACAAGAATAAACGAGATAAGATAATGAGAGAAAAAGTTGATAAAGTTAAAAAAAATGGATCACGGAAGAAACGGGTTCAACAATGCTGAAACAGAAACCAGATCGCAAAAAAAGCTGTTTGTTATAAAGAATTTGAGGGAGAAGACTATGAAGAAGATAATGACGATGATAGAGACTTAGATATCAATGAAGACATATGTAGGTATATTGTGCGGAGAATTTGGAAAAAATAATGAAATTTGGTTAAGATGTGTAATGTGCGGACAGTGGGCCCATAAGGCATGTACAGGAACAACAAGAGGTTTATTTGCGATTTTTGTATGTGAAGACGGCTGGCATTACCCCGCCAAGCTGGGTAATACCGGCCACGGACACTTTTTATAAAATATTTTTTTGACAATATGTGTTACACATTAAAAAATATTTTTCATTAAAATTACATTGAGAAATATGTGTTCTTCATTCATATATTTCTTCATTTTCCCTGTTATAACTCACTTACTTAAATAACTAACAGCTTGATATTTTGCTTAGGGGGCCGCCATTCCCCCGCTTTACCCTAACCAAAATTACTTAAATAAAATGTGGCTCCTAACTGAGGTACCTACAGGGTGTTTTATTTAAAAATTATTTTTGATTAGTATTTAGAACTATTCGACGTACACTTTTCATACTTGGCACCCTATGAAATTATGTTAAATAAAATTTTCTAGTGTGTGTTTCTAGTGTGTGTGTGTTCTAAAATTTTGCCCAAGTATTATACATTTTTGTAATCAGTATTTCAAAAGCTTTTTAATGAAGTATCACATTATGTACTTTCCCATTTAAAAAAAATCAACGTTATGCCTGTCACTGTCACCTGAAGAGGGATCGCGTACAGTTCGAAAAATTGATGTTATAATATACTATGATTATTTTAAAAATCGACCTGTACGAGCGTTTTGCTTATTTTCTAAAAATAAATGAGTTAATATGGGGGTAACACTTATTCCAGCGCACTGTATAATTCCTAGGCGGGGAGGGTGGAGCAATTTCAACAGACGCAAAATGCTTAAAGTAGTACAAAAGGAGCCTAAATGTAGTGTAATGTGCCTAAAGGAGTTTCATGTGTTAGTATAAAGATCATGCATACATGAGTCTTCAAAAATAATAGTGAAAATAAGATAGACGCAGGTTCCTGCGACGCACAGTGGGACAGGAAAGCTAAAAAGTTGGCATAAAATAAAAATATTAAATTCAATATTTTCTGTCGTTTCTATTTTAATTAAGTAGTACCTACACAATCTTACGTATAATTTGCCATCATTGCTTCACCATTCAATCCCCCTCCACCTGTTACGACGCGTCGCAGAGAGCACATAGTCCGTGTTAACAATGCGTAAGCCGTGATAACGTGATTCGACTTACGTTTGATCCACTTATTCTAAGTCAAAAATTGATTTACTAGTAAAATTTTCTACGCTTATTTGATCTTCAAATTAGTGAGAATATTATTACAAATGTGATATTAATAATTAAGTAAATATAGTTTTTCTATGGATGCTATACAATGTGCGACTGATCTCACTACTTACATACATGAAAAACGAACAATTTCTCACGCACTGAGAAAAGTTGGCCATTGCAGTGAGAAATATTTTTTCTCACGGGTTCTCCTACGATTTTTCATACATATTATGATCGCCGTTTCCATGGTCACATGCACAATACAAACACAATTAATGTTGTCAAACAAAATACGTTGAAGCAAAAATTACCAGGAATTACCTTTAAAAACTGTTCAAAAATAACTGTTATGTATTGTAATATTCAAACGAGCGTTCGTATTTATATACGACTTTACTAATTTATTTATACATAAAAGCGCGCTCCGCTTAAATAGCAAATAACGTTATTCTCGATCATGCCAGACTTCGACACCTCTAGCTATTGTGTGACCTTCCACATATCGCACGTCTTTCTTTCTACACCGATTCCACGTATATAGTGCTTCCGCCAGAATGTTCTGGAGATGGAACCGTTTGGAACTGTTACTTGCGGCTAGTGATTCATTATTTTGCTACAGTATTTCATTTCAATTTATGCATAGGTAGATACCTATAATATACCTAAAAGCACCTAAATTATTTAATTTTGAAGTTTGAACTCTTGACAAAACCGCATCCATAGAAAAGTACAGTGTACAACACATAAGAAAATGACTTATTTATCCCTCGCCTGATTTGCGCAACAAACTTCTGCGCTCGTGAGAAACATGTTTTTTTTTCATTTGTTGTACAATATACTATTCTTATAATATGTTATTTAAAATTAGGCTGTCTAAAATATCAAAATATGAATTTTTCAAAAAGATCAAGTGATTTGTTAGTGTTCCCGGTTTGACCGGAATTTAATTTTATTTTATTTTGAAAGGCTAAATGAAAGCTATTTGAAAGCCTATGAAAGGTATTATTCCTTAAGAAGTCATTTTAACTTTTAGCTCAAATTTGCTCCTTTTTTTTGCAAAAAGTTTTAAAGAAAAATATGCTTATAAGAAGCTGTGTTAAATTCTGTCCTAAATAAATACATGTAGGGGCAGGTTATGCATTTATTACTTAAATGGTAATTAAAGTAAATAAAAAGTTCCAAAAATTTTTCAAGAAAATTTTTCCGCTCTTTTCAATGGCGGTATTACCTTTCTTCTGAAAAAATATTATATACAGGATGAAAAAATAAAAAAAATATTTTTACCTAAAAAAAAAAACAGGAAAACCACAACTTCGGTAAACCGATTCTTCCGATGTATGAACTTGATCTTATAAATAAAAAAGGAACCTATATACCAAATTTGGTTAAAATCGGACTTTTCGTTCGAAAGTTATCGTGCTATTAGGCAATATACATATAGCCGCCATTTTTGTAAAAGGCAAATTCTGAGATGGCCTCATATCTAAATTTTAAACTTTGTTAAGCTGTGTTTTTTTTTCTCAAAGTTCGCATCACCCTGTGGAATGTGGAAGATTCTAGTATTTATAAAATACTGAAACTAAAACCAAACTATAGCCTCAGGTTTTATTAACATTCTGTTTTTTGATTCATTCATTTATGTTGGATAATAAAAAAATTAGGTACTTTAACAACTAGACATGTTCTTCATCAATACACGGTGTTTCTAAATAAGTGTGACAAACTTGTAATTCTGCATGAAAAAATAATGACAGTTGGCTTTATAAACGTATGTCCGCAAATTTTTCGTTTCCGAGATATGGGATGTTGAATTTTTTCTTAAAAACTGACGATTTATTTTATTGCCTTAAAACCTGTTGTTATGCCAATGAAATTTGGTGGGTTTTTAGACGTAGTTATTGCACATTTTTTGACATACAATTAAGAATTTAATATTAACTATTAGCGCGCATACGTGTAATATGACCGATGATATTACCCGTATGCACGCTAATTTTTTTACCTTTTATATAATATTTTTCAAAATGATAATACCGCCATTGAAAAGAGCGTAAGAATATTCTTTTGGAAATATTTTGAATGTTTTAATTACGTTAATTACCATTTAATAAATGCATAACGTATCTTTACGTGAATTTCTTATGGGAAAGCTTAACATGGCTTCTTATGAGCATATTTTTCTGTAAACATACCTACACATTTTAAAACAAGTCTAAGTTGGGTAAATGTTTGTATTGGAAATTATAATAGTATATTATGCAACAAGCATTTAATGATGGTCATTATGAAGCGAGTATGAGGGTTACGAAACGAGCCGTATGCGGCGAGTTTCGTATAGAGTACGAGCTTCATAATGATAATTAAATGCAAGTTGTATACACTATTTTTTCTATGATCATTCACAACAAAAAATATATTTAAATTTATTAATTTTGTAACACAAATAAATTCAGTAATTTGTCAGTTTGACCGTTTGTTTACATATTGAGAACTGTCAAAGCGTATGTATTTGACTCGCTATTGGTCACTGCGCGTGTACCACCTTTATCGCGAATGCCATATCGCGATTCTATTGGTTAAAAATCTGTATCTTAATGAAGTTCATTATGATACAGGTAGTGACATCATAATTGATATATTATAGTATGAGAGTAGAAAAATTATTATTATAGGATTATTATAGGATTATTTTTATAGGATAGTCAAATATCGTGCGCTGGAATAATTGTTACCCCCCCCCCCCCATATTAACTTATTTATTTTTAGCACTTAAGCAAAATACGCGGATAGGTCGATTTTTTAAATAATCAAAGTATATTATGGCATCAATGTTTCGAACTTTTCGCGATCCCTCTTCAGGTTACAGGCATAACTTTGATTTTTTTTAATGAGAAAGTACATCATGTGACACCTCATTTAAAAGCTTTTGAAATACTGATTACAAAAATGTATAATGCAAAATGCAAAATTTTGGTCCAATGTTTTTTAATTGCATTCATTTTTTTTGAATCCCGAGAACACTAACAAGAATTTTTGAAAAATTGAAACGCAGAATGAAAGATTACATTATTACCGAGGGCCGAAAGCTCCTAGAAACTTCTATAATGTTTATTTGAATAAGTCACAGGGGTGAAAACGAAGAGAAAATTTAAACCGATTCTTCCGGTTTATGAACTTGATCTTATAAATAAAAACGCTGGACGGAAGGGCCGCCCGAGAACTTTATCGTACCGATCTATTATCGTTATCGTACTAGATACTGGCATTCTATAAAAATAACAAAGATACTCGTTATTTTGATATTTTAGAAACACCTACTGTACTTAAAAGTATTTTATGGTTCTACGCATCATTAATTCCTGCATTTGAGAAAATGTTCGATGCCATATTTCGGGGACACACTATAGATGTGTAGATTATTGCATAAATCAGTAGAATATTATAGTCATACTTTCATTTCAAATTAGTTCATTTTTCTGAGAAATTAATAGTTTACAATATTTGCATTTCATTCTATTTCGATTACGCCAGTCAATGAAATTTTGGGAGTAGCCCAATCTCCTAGTTCAAAGTCTATCCTATATACTATGCTGCTTTTATCATGGGGGAAGTTCCCATCACTTCTCAGGGGTGAAATATTTTTATTTTCGAATTACATGGAGAAAAAGGAAGATTTTTAAGAAAATTTAAAAATTCATTCTATAATTTGATCACAATTTTTACAAAAACCATTCATTTTAAACCCGTTCAAATTTTTGAAAGTAGAAATAACACTATATATATTAAAAGGTATTGTAGAAGGAAAACAATGCATTTAAATTATGGTGAATGGGGAGTTAAATGTATATACTTTTCATTTTTCCTTAAAGTACATTAGTCATATATTTTTTTGCGCCATATCTCGCTTAGTTTGTAAGTAACCGACATTTAACGGTGCTCGTTTTAAAGGCCTTTTCAAACACTACAAAAGGTGTTGGTAGCATTATACACCTAAAACCTACCGTTCCTCTGTTATTTCAAGTTGAATACACCAATTTGAGCATGCACCAAAAAACAAACTATTTTCACCTACCATATATCTCTTTTTGTATTATAAATAGAACATTTACGAAGGAACGAATCTCTTTATTATTTATAATCTACAAAATGTTTTATACAGTGTTTTTAGTCCGATGCATAGTTTTTAAGTTATTCACAAAAAATCCGTCCGAAAAGGTGTCATTTTTCAATGAAAATGGCCAATTTTCAACTACGCATAACTCAAAAAGTATTGAGTTCTCAAAAAAAAAGTATAGACCAGTTTTTGCTTAGAAATAGGTTCTTTAGCCACTTTCGTGCTTATTTTGACCAACAAATTTTCCACCCCCTTGAAGGGGTGGGAACCGCCCCAAGATAAAAGCGCCATAGTATATAGGGTAGATTTTGTTTCTTGAGCTATTCCCTACTTACTGTGAAAATATCAAGTACACCATAGGATGGAATTCGGATACCCAATTACCCTCACTGACTGCCCTACAATAATGCTCTGATATGAACGCGTGAGAGAGGACACACATAAGATTATAGCAAAATTTCTATTTACCATAACTTTTCAAGTTTTTAAGATACAGCAATGATTTTATACCATTGGAAAGGTAATTGTGCATTCTTTCAAAATATGTTAAAATATACAGCGTATCTAAAAAAAATAAGATTTTTTATTCATTTCCGGTTCAACCGGAAGCCATATTTTTGGTAAAATTTATTGTGATAATAGATAATAAAGTACCATATACGTCTGCAAAATTTCAAATTTTAGTTTCCATTAACAAGGAAGTTACGGGCACTCGAATATTTTTTAATAAAAAATTCCTAACTCCCCTCCTATGGGGAGTTAAGATATATGACTAATGTCATTCAATTTACTGATAGGATATCAAAAATATATCAAAAAAGAAAAAATTTCCTTGGAGCCATTTTTGAGAAAATCTAGTTCAAATTTATGTCAAAATTTGACCCCTTAAATATAGGCAACCCGTAACTTTTTCTGAAAAACGATAACATCCTTCTTATAGCCCCATCTTTAGGCTATATAACGACTTTTTCAAATTGAACTTATCTTAAACAAGTTTTTAGATAGATAGGGAAATGTGTCGGGTGGGCGGTCGGCCATGTTGGCCGCCATTTTGTGTGTGTGTGTTTATGTTTTATTGGCACTGGTTTAAGCAACCAACTGGCCAGTCAATGTGTTTTGAATTCTCTCTTTTACAAAATATATGCTTAGTATCTAAATTTAAAACTATTAGTACTACTGTTTTTTTTTACTCTGTTTTTTTTATTATTTTTTTTATTATATTTTTTTTTAACATTTTTTTTTATTACATTTTTTATTTTTTTTTTAGTTTTTTTTTTTTTTTTTTTTTTTTTTTGTATATTTTTTTTATCGCGCTAAGACCTAAACCCGATTCAACCTCGCGGAGGTTTAGATCTTAGTAACTTTTTATTTTATTTAATTATTTTTTTTTTTTTTTTTTTTTTCTTTTTTTTTTTCTTTTTTTTTTCTTTTTTTTTTTCTCAGAGCTTTAATTTTAAACAATTAACATGGTTGTACAAAATTTTATAAACATCTAGATTGTTTGATTGTAAAAGGTATATAAGATTAAAAGGAAATTGTACATTAACTTGGACTAGATTGGCAAAAAAGTTTGATATTTCAATAAAATGTAAAGGACATTCTAACAGCATATGTTGTAGATCAGCTAGCTCTCCACATAAACATTCATCATTATCTACAAGTCCTATTTCTCTTTTGTAGACTGGAGTCAGACAGTGATTACTTCTTATTCGACAAATAGTTTTGATAAAGCCTTTGTTGGAAACTTGATTAAACCATGTCTTGATGGGAAGTGTAGGCTGGATTTTTTTGTAATAATTTCCTTTGTCTGAATTATTGTATTGTTCCTGCCATTTCGTCCGTTTGATAGATCTCATAATAGAAATTATGTCTCCCATAGGAAGTTGATAAGTATGCAGAGTGGATTCCTTCGTTGTTGCTTTTTTAGCCAGATCATCTACTATTTCGTTGTTTTTTATACCAATGTGTGCTTTTATCCAACACAATATTATATTTTTGCCCGATTTCAAAGCTTCACTGTTCATTGCTATGATGTCACTGATGATATAATTTTCTGCAAAATTATGTACATTATATTTCAATGTCTTTACAATGCTTTGGCAGTCTGTAAATATAACATAATTGAGTTCTTTTTGATTAATACATATTTTGTATGCTTCTTTGATTGCAATGAGTTCAGCTGTGAAAATTGTCATTTTATCAGGTAATCTGTTGTTTATTTTTATACTTTTTTGTGGGTAATATATAGCATATCCAACTTTTCCTTCCATTTTTGAACCATCCGTATATAATTTCTGATAACTCCCCCAGTTTTTTTGTACACACTGAAGGTGGTCTATTTTAGTAAGGAAGTCTGTCGCACGAATATTACTTAAATGACACTTAACTGGAGATAAATAATCTTCATAATTTAGCTTTCGAGACGAGCTTTGTTCAATTTGGTGTATGTCGCCAATGGAATTAGAAACGTTGAGGAAGCTTTCCACAACTAAAAGCAGTTTCTTTTTTTCCCAGTAATAATGAGTTAGGTATGAGGTGGTTAAATGAACAATTTTATTTAATAGCAGTTTATCGTTAACCGCTGTTTTAACTATAAATTTCTCACTTAGGTATTCCCTGCGTAATGAAAGTGGAGGTTCATTAAGCTCACATTCCATGACCAATATAGGTGTGCTACGAAGATAACCAGTGCATAACCTAAGTGCCTTATTTTTGATCCTCTCGATTTTTTGGAGTACAGAGTTTGATGCTGAGCCATAAAAAATAGATCCATAGTCTAAGATTGATCTTATCAAATTTCTGTATAGTAATATTGATATGTTTGGATCAGCTCCCCAGTTACTGACACTTACAGTCTTCATGATATTCATTGCATTTTCCATTCTTCGTAATATGTAATTTGTGTGTTCTTTCCAATTTAATTTGGAGTCTAAAAATACGCCAAGAAATTTTATTGAAGTTTTATAAGGAATACTAGTATTATCAAATTGTAGATGGCTTTGAGGAACATATCGTTTTTTAGTAAAGGTAACAATGGTTGATTTACTCTCTGATATTGTTAAGTTATTATCGGTAGCCCATTTTTTTATAATATTCAATGTCGATTTAAGGTAGTTATTACATCTATCTATTGACTTATTTTCTGCATATATCGCAACATCATCAGCGTACTGTAGGATTTTTATGTGTTGAGGAAGTTTAGTTTCTAAGTCAGCAGTATACAGTATATATAATATAGGACTTAGGATGCTACCCTGAGGTAGTCCCAAAGATGTGTATCGGGAGTTAGATTGATCTCCATTTAATCTAACGTGAACTGCTCGATTAATGTATAAGTTAATGATGTTCCATGTTATTATCTCGGGTATTCCTATTTCCAACATTTTCGCGTATAGTATGTGAAGATTAACGTTGTCGTAAGCCCCTTTTATATCTAAGAACAAAGCACTAACTGCTTTCTTATAAGTAAAGGAACTATAAATGTCTATTAAAAAGTGGCAGAGGCTATCTTGTGTGGATTTACCTTTTCTAAAACCAAACTGACTTCTTGGTAATAGGTCGTTCTTTTCTAGCCAAAATTCCAGACGGTTTTTAATAAGTCTCTCATATGTTTTTAGTATACAGGAAGCCAGACCGATTGGACGGTAAGAATCCCAATTCTTTGATGATTTTCCTGGCTTTAAAACCGGGATAATAGTGTAAACGTGCCAATCGTCAGGAATCTTTATGCGGCGCATCCAAATTTCATTATATATATTTAGTAGTGCAGCCTTACCAATTCTTGAAAGATTTGATAGCATCGAGTAATGGATATTATCGGCACCTGGTGCTGAATTTGAGTTTTTCTTCAACGCAAAGTTTAGTTCAGTGGCAGAAAATGGTTTGACTAGAAAACGGATTGGTTCTGGATAGTCGTACAGAGCATTTAGTTGTAAATCAGGAATTACTAATTCTGCAGACGGCGGTGTGATATTTTGATGGAACTCTTCTATCCACGAAGCTTCCGACAGAATAACAGGGACTTTGTTCTTTGTTTTTCTATTTTTTATTCGGTTAACTTTTGACCATACATCTTTAATAGGGACTGACCTATTTAGGGATCCGACATAATCTCTCCAGCTATTTCTTTTAGTTTGTTTAGTGATCTTCTTGACATGTGCATCGTCTTTTTTATACTTAAGTAGGTTTTCATGGTTTGGATTTTCTTTGAATATACAAAAACTTTCCTGTCTTCTTCTGACTGCTTCTTCACATTCTAAATCCCACCAGTATTTTCCTCTGGAAGTCGGTTTTTTTTATTTTACATTTGGGGATGCAGTAGGATGCAGTTGTATTTATATTGTGCAAAATTTGTTCATAAGAATTTATATCTTTAAATTGAGAGAATACATCTTCCGAATACTGTTCATATAATTTCCAGTCGGCATTCTTTAAATTCCACTTTTGTGAATATGGATTATATGTATGAGTTGGTTGATCCTCTAACTCTACTCTTATAGGTGTATGGTCTGAACCAAATAGGTCTTGAAGTGTTTTCCAAGTGATCAGGTGGTTTAAGTCAGGAGTACAAATGGTCAGGTCTATTGCCGATTTCGAGAAGTTCCTAAAGAAAGTAGGAGAGCCATCATTTTTGAATATTAAATTATTATCGTCTATACAGTCCATCAAGATTTTACCTTTCATATCTGTTTGGTTGTCTAGGCCCCAGGCAATGTGGTGAGCATTAAGGTCACCTCCTATTATAAATGGTCTTTCTATAGATGTTATGAAATTGTTCCATTGTTGTAACAATAACTTGGTTCCTGGGGGAACATACATAGATTTAAATGTGACAGTATATGACTTAAACTTTATTTTTATTGCTACTTTATTGACGTTTATTAAATCTACTTTCATGGTGACTTCCTCGTAATATAGGTTTGAATTTATTAAAATTGCTGAGCCACCGCCAACAGTTACTGAAAAGCGGTCGTCTCTGACAATATTGTACCCGTGAAAGTTATAATACTTTTCTGGTTTAAATCTAGTTTCTGATAATAATGCGATATCAACTTTCTGGTCTTCTAATAGGTGGATAAGGTTTTCTCTATTAGAGTTAGCCGATCTACAATTCCATTGACAAATTACCAATCTATTCATTATTATATAAGAGAGAACTTAAAACTGATTGAATTGAATTTACTAGAACTGATTTTTCTGGAATTTCAAAATTTTTGTGATTTATATTAGAGATAATACTTGTAACTATATTTGATATTAATTCTGTTAATTCTTTTGATGGTTCATGTATTTTAGATCCTTGTTCTGGATTAAATGTAGATTGATACGAAGAAGAGGTGATAATACCACCAGGTCTGTTGGACATGGGGTTTAACTTTATTATTTTTTGATGTTCCATTGTTACTTGGTCTGGTGAGGAAGAGATAGGTCGTTTGTATTTTGGTGGTTTTATTATTGTATATCTATTTGAAACTGAAGGTAGAGCGAACTGATTGGAAGATGTTTGAGACGTGGACAATTGAGTAAAGGAATATGAAGAGGATGGTGCATTCATATTTGGAGTTTGATGAGAATTTATTGAGGAATTATTGGCTGCTATAGATGCATAAGTTATCTTAGGAAAGAGTTTAATTGTTTCCTTAAAAGATAAGCTGTTTTCAGACATATAATGTTTTATTTTCTTTTGGCGATCAAATTCTGGGCATATCTCCCATTCATTAGTGAAGTGTTCACCTTCACAGGATAGACATTTTTTGTTAAACGATGATAAAGAACAAGAATCGGAAAGGTGAGATTCATGACACTTAAAACAGCGAGGATTACTTTTACACTGCTTACTCATGTGCCCATACCTATAGCAGTGGTAACAGATAATTACCTTTTGCTGGTATTTTTCAACAGTGTGTAAGACATGATTAATTACTACATACTTTGGTATATTCTGGCATTTAAAAGACACAATAACTGATTTTGTTGGATTAAATATTACTTTGTCATCTGCTACTATTTTTCTTGTTATTCGTTTCACATACTCAACCGAGAATTTGCAATGGTGATCAAATTCCTTTATTCTATTTTTAAGATATTCTTCCGATATATCTGAATCTATATCCCTTACTACACCTAGTTTAAACAATTGAAATTTTGGAATGTATGCGGTCAGATTTTTTTGAATAAGGAATTTGGAAGTAACTAAAGCATTTGCGCTACTATAATTTTTAAATGAGACCCTAACTCGGTTGCGTCCGATTGAGTCAATTTTTTTTATATAATTGTCAATTTCTGGATGTAACGTAAATAGGATCTCGCCTATTTTAACAGCGTTTAATTTTCCTGTAAAATTTAAACTGGAGTTTTCAATGAAAATGTAAAAAGGTCCTAAATCAATTTTTTCGTATAAATAAACAGGCCTGGTTTTTTCTGGTTGATCTGAGTTTACTAAAGTATTTTGTTTTTCATTAATATTGTTAAGATTAATACTACTACTTATCTTATTTTGAGGCTGGTTGGGTAGAAATCCATTTAAATCTTGTAAATCACAGCTACTATCCATCGAATTCTCAATATCAGGCGGTTCGCCTCCACTAGATGACTCCATAGAGGAGTTTTCAAGTAACGTTTAACTTATGAACACTTTCAAAATGTAAACTAAATAAGGAAAAGTTTAACAAAACCAAACAAACTAAATTAGAACGGTATAAATCAAATAATCCGCCAAAAATTAATATTTTTCGGAGAGATTTCCAAATTTAAATTGACCGCCATTTTGAATTTGGAAATGTCAAATTCCGTATTTTTATTTACCTATCGATGAGCTTACTTTTAGTTGAATTTCATTCATTTCGGTCAAAATTTGCAAAAATGGGCCCTAAATAACCCCCCTATTTCGGCCCCCCTTTGAGAGGTTTTTTTTAAAAGCTTAGTTTCTCGACAAAATTCTCTTAAACTTACTTATACCGAATTTCATCAAAATCGGTCCAGTGGTTTTTGCTGGACGGTGGCGACATACGTACGTACGTACATACTTCCGACATGTTTTTTTTATTTGCTTTTTAGACTCAGGGGGACTCAAAACGTCGAAAAAAAGTAAAATCTGAAAAAATTTTTTTTGCACGATCCTATAACTTTATCTATTATACTATACTACGTATATAGTACGATAAAGTAAAAAGGAACCTATATACCAAATTTGGTTGAAATCGGACTTTTCCTTCGAAAGTTATCGTGCTATTAGGCAATATACAATATAGCCGCCATTTTTGTAAAAGGCAAATTCTGAGATGGCCTCATATCTAAATTTTAACCTTTATATGTACAATAATAAACTTATGTAGATAGAAATCGGGCCACTTAAAAATTTGGTCATTTTTGATGTCTCATATTTCCTAAACCTGTTGGCCGATTTAAGTGATTTTTTGAAAATTTTATATCTTGATTATTTAACAATACCACTGTAATAATATTATTGCTAAGCAGTTAAATTTTCACTGTATACCGTGTGTACCAATTAAGCTGTGTTTTTTTCTCAAAGTTCGCATCACCCTGTGGGATATTCTAGTAACTAGTATTTATAAAATACTGAAACTAAAACCAAACTATAGCCTCAGGTTTTATTAACATTCTGGTTTTTGATTCATTCATTTATGTTGGATAATAAAAAAATTAGGTACTTTAAAAACTAGACATGTTCTTCATCAATACACGGTGTTTCTAAATAAGTGTGACAAACTTTGAGGGGTAATTCTGCATGAAAAAATAATGACAGTTGGCTTTATAAACGTATGTCCGCAAATTTGTCGATTCCGAGATACGGGATGTTGAATTTTTTCTTACAAACTGACGATTTATTTTATTGCCTTAAAACCAGTTGTTATGCCAATGAAATTTGGTAGGTTTTTAGACGTAGTTATTGCACATTTTTTGACATACAATTAAGAATTTAATATTCACCATTAGCGCGCATACGTGTAATATGACCGATGATATTACCCTTATGCACGCTAATGGTGAATATAAAATTCTTAGTTTTATGTCAAACAATCCGCAATAACTATCTCTTAAAACCTACCAAATTTCATTTGCATATCTGAACTGGTTTTAAAGCAATAAATAAATCGTCAGTTTGTAAGAAAAATTTCAACATCCCGTATCTCGTAAACGAAACATATGCAGACATACTTTTATAAAGCCATGTGTCAATATTTTTTCATGCAGAATTACCCCTTAAAGTTTGTCGCACTTATTTAGAAACACCGTGCATTGATGAAGAACATGTCTAGTTGTTAAAGTAGGTACCTAACTTTTTTATTGTCAAACATAAACGAATGAATAAAAAAACAGAATGTTAAGAAAACCTGAAGCTATAGTTAGGTTTTAATTTCAGTATTTTATAAGTGCTAGAATATTCCACAGGGTGATGCGAACTTTGAGAAAAAAACACAGTTTGATTGGTACACCCGGTATACAATGAAAATTTACCTGTTTAGCAACAGTATTATCACAGTGGTATTGTTAAAGAATCAGGCTATAACAGGTTCGAAAAATCACTTAAATCGGTCAACAGGTTTAGGAAATATGAGACATCAAAAATGATCACATTTTTAAGTGGGCCGATTTCTATACACGTAAGTTTATGTGGTCCAAATTATTATGTATATGCTGCTATTATTAAATGCACAGTTCTCATAACATTTGCACGAATCTGCCGCACTAATTTGTATATTACGAGTATACTATTTTTTAATCAAAACTTATTTTAGGATAATTTTAGAAATATACCTTTAATTATATTATTAAAATTAATGGCGAAATCGGATTTTACACGTGATCGTAGATAACCAATGTATAAAAATGAGCTGTAAAATAGTATTAGACGCACCTGGAATATTAAGCCCAGGAAGCACTATGTATGGCCGAGTAGTTTGTACATTTTCTTCAAATACATATATAAAAGGTAAGTTTTAGTAAATAAAATAAAAAAGAGAGAAATATAGACGCGTTTTTCATTTATAGTCTAGTCGCAACATAAGGGGACCCGCCTAGGGATGGCGGTTTTTTACAAAACACCGGTTTTCGGTTATACCGGTTTTTTCTACTTACGGTTTAACCTGGCGGTTATAACCGATCAGAAAAACCGGTTATTTTAAAAACCAGTGTTTGATTTTTTTATTCAATAGTCAGTAACCATTAGGTTACAAAGTTACGTTTACATTGCACAAGTTTAAGACACTTCATTCGAATCGGTATCAACATTATCTATATCAATACTATTAAAAGAATATATCAATATCATATATAAAACGTTCAGTATGAGTTTTAGCAGGGCATATCTGGATTCATTTCTCATAATGTGTCTGAACTATTATAGCTTTCGAGATTTGATTGTGGTCTCGGTTATTCTTCATTTTTCTTAGGACCTCCTACTTTATGGCTCGTCAGTCCACGAGATCTTAAGTATTTTGCGATCAAGCAACATCTCAAATGCTTTAAATGTTTTGCACATATCTTCGTTCAAGATCAACGATTCAACACCGTAAAAAGGACAGAAAAGACCTAACATCGTCTCATTATTTTATATCGAGAGCGAGGTTGTGGCTCTTGAAGAAGGCCCTCAGCCGCTTGAAGGTGGATCTACCTTTTCCGATGAGAGCTCTTATATCCTGGTTGTTTATCCATTCTTCATTCGTTATGGTACCGTCATAGTTGTAGTTTATCACCCTTACTACTGGGGTTTGGTTGATGTAGATTTGACCTTCTGTTATATTTTTCTCTCTAATTATCATGAGCTTTGTGCTCTATATTTACAATATTCCACAATTTTGGCACACTGATAAAAAGACAGTCGATCTATACTATCGACCTAATCCGTGTTTATCTTCCAGTCGATACTAAGTTTGAAGAATAATATATGCACTGGCTGTCTAGCTTATAGATGCTTTTATATCAGCTTATAGAGGTTTGTGTGTAAATATCTAAGGGTGGATTAATATATTATATGAACCCCATAATATATAAAAAAAACTTCCTTATTTTTTCACCGATCATTACGTTAAAAATAAAAAACCGGGACAAGAAAACAACCGAAAAAACCGATTATTCCGGAGTAAAAAACCGGTTTAAGGTTATAACCGGTAGGTTTTACCCATCCCTAGTCCCTTGGGAAATTCGAGCTCGCCGTGACTTGATGATGGTATTACAGGTTTTTTTTGGATCGCTCAATACAATGGAAGTGGTCTGGAAGCCCAAATATTGCCCGTTTAATTGTTATTAACAAATTATGACAAAATTAGATATTTTTCAGGTATTGCCCTTTTTTAGGTAGAAGTTCTGTAAAAAAATTAATAGTGTTAAGGTCTGCTCTGGTTTATTTTTGGTTGCTGAATCGAATGCTACTAGTCGCGATTACCCAAAATATGTTCTTATTTTGTTAATAATAAAATAATTGTTTAATCGCCGAAAAGCTCGAAATGATCTACAGCAAGTTTGTAGTCGTTTTCATAGTATTTTTATATCAAGGCCATGGGTACATAATTCGCAAATATTTTACGGCTATCCGTACTTTTTCTGTCTTAACACGGCAAATTACGTGTAGTAAAATTCTCACTGGTATGGAAACTGCAGATGTAAACATTAGGTTGACAGTGACATTGTCATTAGAAAGGTAGAGAAGTCTATTTCGGTTTCGTTCAGTTTTTGAATGTTATTGGATAACTTTTACTTGATATGATAGGATTATTTTTTCACTAATTATATATTCAGTGGTTACCATTATTTATAAATATACTATACAAATAGTCGAAAAAGAAAAAACGTTTTAAAGTTGTTTTAATAATATACTGTTACCATGGAAAGCTTAGATAAGGTTTGAACATGTGAAGGACTGCGTTGTATAAATGTAGTATTACTCAATAAATTTATAAAGACTTTATTTATTTCTTTATTTGCCTAAATTAAAATATGGGACGTTGTTACAAGAAATATGTTACTGAAAAGCGAAGAAATAGACGGTTAGCTCAACTGATGTAAGTACTTTTTTACATAAATCAAATTAATTACTTTTGTATTTTTCAAATTAATTTTAAATTTATAGTGAAAATATGAAATTGAATTTATTCGAAATGTCGATAAACCGTCGAATGTTAAGAATAAGCTGGACCAGCAGAACCACGAATAAAAAAATAACTGAAAATAATAAACACACGTCATCATCTGGTCAATACTAACAAAATTAGATAGACGTCATATCTAGGACACATAATGCGCCACAGGGAATTTGAGCAGCTTCAGGTAATATTAGAAGGCAAGATCGAAGTTAAAAGGGGTTAAAGAAGAAAGAAAAAATCTTGGCTATGGAACATCAGAGATTGGACCCACACAACAGGAAATGACTTATTTCATCAAGCCCAGAATAGAGAGAAATTTACCATATTGACCGCCAACCTCAATAGAGAAGTCATTTAGGAAAAGGAGCCGAAAATATCATTTTATTATTTTTCTTCGAGAAAAAAAAAGCGTTAAAACTCTCCGTAAAAAGCGAAGCCTTTAATTATAACATCCAATTATAACAAAATAATAGTCAACATTTAATAATTCACTCAAGAAAATGGATGTAATACATAAAACGTAGTAGATGCTATTGCTTCAGCAGATAGTCACTACTTTGTAGCATTGTCTTTTACATAAAAGTAGGTGCTTTTGTTGAGAACTTACTACACAACAGAAGTACCTACTACTGACCTGATGTATCTACTACAAAGCGTAGCGCCAGCAGTGTCCGCATTACACCAATCGTGATGGAATTAGTTTTACATGTGCTTGTGATTTGTGAATTCACATTTTTACGTACCAAATTATTAGAATTGTACATGAGTAAAAACGAGTGACTCAGATTCCTAAGCGACAATCGAGTTACGCGAGGATAAAAATGAACAATTGTTATTGGTTAATCTTCTTCACAATTATTAAATTTTATTTGATAAAAGAATGACCCCAAAAATTAAGAATCTTCTTCTTAGTTTGTAAATTTTTCTATGACATACATTCATAAATGCTGCCATATTGTAACAAAAAAATACCTACGCCGAAGAAGTCCAACCACCAACTTCACATACACAAGCACATACTTCAAAAGCGTAGTACATTCTTCTATGTATCTGGTAAATAGTAGCAAATACTACGGAGAAAAGCAAACGCTTTGTAAGTGTAGTGAAATCTTCAAAAATGTAGTACGTACTTGAAGCATTCGCATTTACTACGTTTTATGCCACCATGGGCACTTTACTTTATATCTAAACTCGTACCTATTTACGGTTATCGGAACAAACTCTTATAAAATAATACTTTTATTTGAACTTTAATGACTTGAAATACTTGGATTTTCCATAAATAATATATAAACAATAAATAAATTTTTATTAATTGTACGCCCTAAATCAATCATTATTTTTCAAATACACTATCAATACTATTTAATAAACAACTCTTTGATTTTTATTATAATCGTAAAAGCGTTAAAAAGCGGTAGCAAAATCAACTGCTATATCAAAATAGCAGGTCGGACACATCTCTACTTGTCACTGTCTTGAGTCTTGTCATAACATTATATTCGACTGAGTGCGTTGTATGACAAAGATAGCGAATGTTCGATTTGAAAAATATCACCACGGAGATGGTGTCCATTTTTTTCGAATCCTGAGAAAACTAATAAATATTTTTAGAAAATTTAAACACAAAATGAAAGACTAAATTATTGTCGAGGGCCGAAAGTCCCTTAGGATATATAAGAAGTTTCTGTCGAATGAGATATTTGAAATTAAAAATCACACTAAATTTTCTCTTAGTTTTTCACCCCTGTAACTTATTAAAATAAACATTATGGAAGTTCTCAGGGACTTTCGGCCCTCGCTAATAACGTAATCTTTCATTTTGCGTTTAAATTTTTCAAAAATACTTATTAGTTTTCTCAGGATTCGAAAAAAATGAATCCCCATTATGAAAATACGTACCCATCCTCAACGGTAAAATATTGCAAAACCTCTAAATTTTAAAGAACCACCTGGATTGACATGAAATTTGACCTACACATAGCTCACAAGGTCAAAGAAAAAAGTGATATTGTACCGATGTGTGCTTTTGCCCTGGGGTGAATTTCACCCCTTCTCGGGGATGAAAAAATATATGTCCGATATAAGTTCGGAAATGGATAAACTGACTAATTTTAAGCAACTTTTTTTCTATAGAGTTTTTCATTAAGTCAACACTTTTTGAGTTATTTGCGAGTGATTATATTCATTTTTCAACAAAATAACCACGTTTTTAGACGGTTTTTCGCCAATAACTTAAAAAGTAAGGATTTTGTCGAAAAAAATATTCCTAACAAAAATATAGCCTGTAAAAAAGTGAAAAAAAAAAATGGTGTATAATATTAGGTCTCTAGACCTAGTACAAGCAGAATTATAGTTAATGAAAATAGGTTCATATTCGTCAAATTCCAAATCGAATTTTTGACGTGAAATATTCAAAGAATTAAACACTTTTTGGGGAGAAAAACTTTTTTAAAGTGTTTAAAAAAGCTTTATTTTTATTTTATAAAAAAATTTAAAGTCTAAAGTCCTTATTTTTAAAAGGGCTGTAGTTGAAACGGCCTGAAGGAATCACTAAGCACGAGTGCATGCACATTTTGAACAGCGATATCTGAATAAATTTTTGTCGTACAGAAAAACAAAAAACAAAAAGTATTCAGAAAATCAAGTCCGACTTTTTTTACTGTTTGAGATTTTTGGTATTTTGAATAAATTTTAAAGTTATTTTGAAAAAAAAGCATTTTTTTTCAAAATTAAACATTTGAAAAATTTTATTTTAAAACCAAATTTTTTAAAAATAAGCACTTTGAATCGATGAAACTTACAGTAATAAATACAACATAAGTAAAGCAACTTGTGAAGCGGTAATGATTAATTTCGTTTTAGTTGCTAATTAGGGGGTGATTTTCCCGATTTTTTTTGCCAAAGCAAAAGGGACCAACTTTAGTTTGTGCGTAATGTATTTACATTTGATGCTAGAAACTTTTTTGATAAAAACAGAAATGAAGCTTTTTTTAAACACTGTAAAAATGTTAAAATGTGTTTTCTCCAAAAATGGCTTCATTTTTTGGATATTTCACGTTGAAATATTCTATTTAAAATTTGCCGAATATGAACCTATTTTTCATTAGCTATACTCTGCTGTTTTTTTACTTTTTAACAGACTATATTGTACTAAGAATGTTTTTTTGATAAAATACTTACTTTTCGGTTAACGGTTTTTGATAAACGTGGTTATTTTGTTGAAAAATGAATATATTCACTCGCAAACAACTCGAAAAGTATTTGAAAAGGGGTGAAACCCACCCCCAGGGCAAAAGCGGACATCGGCACAATATCACTTTTTTTCTTTGACTTGTTAGCTATGTGTGTGTCAAATTTCATGTCAATCCAAGTGGTTCTTTAATACCAACAGAAAAAACCGTGAAAGAATGTACTATTATAGGCTAAATCGATTACCACTACTCGTTATAGCTTAAACCACGTTCCGACTTTGTTATTAATAAATTATTGAAAAAATAACTGTTTATAGTACGTTTTCTCAAGGTTTTTGCCCTAAATTTTAAAAAACCTCTTGGATTGACATGAAAGGCATACACGTAGCTAACATACAAACAAAAAAAAGTGATATTGAGCCAATGTGTGCTTTTACACTGGGGGTGGGTTTCTTTTTTTTTCGGGGGTGAAAAAAGATACCTTTAAAATAAGTCAGGAAGTGGATAAACTGATTAATTCTAAGCAAGTTTTGTTTTACAGAGTTTTTTCAGCAAGTCAATACTTTTCGAGTTATTTGCGAGTGAATATATTCATTTTTCAACAAACAAATTTTTTTTTATCAAAACTATAGACTATACAAAAGTGAAAAAAATGGTGCACCTATGTGTGAGGTCTATAGACCCAGTAGAAGCGGAGTTGTAGCTAACGAAAAACAGGTTCATATTCGTCAAATTACAAATCTAAAATTCAACATAAAATACCCAAAAAGTGAAGCACCTTGTGAGGACAACTCATTACAACTTTTTTAAAGCTAAAAAAACTTTCTCCTTGCTTTTTTTTTAAAGTATCCAGTATCAAAAATAAGCGAGTTACGCTCAAAATAAAGGTGGTCCCTTTTTTTGGTAAAACAGAATCGGGAAAATCACCCCTTAATTAGCACCTCAAATGAAATTAAGCATTACCGCCTCACAAGTTGCTTTAATGGCAGCTAATCTGGAAAGCTCAACGTAGGTGGCGCTCGTGTAGTTGGAGGTTATGTCAACTTACGTCAATACTTCAAATCAATCTATTTTTAAGTAAATATTGCATATTTGTTTCGCTGTGTGAATTAAACTTGAGAAAATAAAATCCCTCAATGTTGTGCTGTGCATTTGTGCTCATCGAGAACATCAGGACACAGGTTTCCCAAAGATATTCTGATGAGAAAAAAGTGGATTGTAGCAATAAGAAGGAATAAATATGTGCCGAGAATAAATGCACGTATCTGCACTAAACATTTTGTTGAAACAGATTAAGTATTGCCCCCAGATTCGACTGTAAAAAATAGAATACTTCACTATAAAATTCAGATCAAAATTTATTATAAACGCACGGATTAAGATATGCAATTTTATATACATTCACACTGTTGCCACATCTACAATCGCTTTTGATGGAGTGAACATGTAAAAAAATTATATTTGAAGTAATAATATAGAAAAATATGAAATACTAATTTTAAATATTTCTTAAGTTCTCAATATTTTTTAGTGACTAAAACATAACCTGACCAAACCTAACCTAGCGTCATCGAAAATAATATAAAAAAGTTAATAACTGAAAATTTTAGTGATATATTATCTTTAAAATATGCTTTAAAATGACTAAAACATAACCTGAGCAAACCTAACCTAATCGAAAATAATATAAATAAGTTAATAACTGAAAATTAAAGTGACCTAGTACCATTCAAATATTCTTTAGTGACTAAAACATAACCTGATCAAACCTATCCCTAATTTTTTTTAATTTCACCTTAAATTTAAGGTCGCCTTTCACGTAGACAAACACCCAAATAATTATACTTAATTAAATTAACACATTCTATATTTCCATAAGGAATTATAATTTTTTTTAAATAAGACAACATTGCAGAATCAATTGCGCTCACCCCATGCTTAAACCAAATTTACACCAAATGCGCAACTGTCATGGCAGCCATATTTTGAAAATATCACATTTTTAAATAAGATAAACACAAAAATTTATGCTGAGCGCACTTAATTGTGAATTTTAAATTGATAAAAAAAGTAAGGCAGATCGCACATATCATATTATACACAGTTGTCAGACTCGTGTGGGGAGTTAATCAATACCAAATAAATACCCTCTGAGCTATAGAAATAAAACATTGAGACGATGATTAATATAGTTTATCATTCGATAAGTGTTTCCTTTTTCCAGTATCTCTCGCATCCCTTCTCAATTCGTTTTTCAACGCACAAACAGTCTCCAAGATCCGTATATTTCGGCCATAATTTATTATTTATTAAATCGTAATCAAAAACACCATAATATACAAACTTCACGAATAGTCAAAACTTTGACCTCCAACTACACTAGCGTCTCCAGGCGGGAGCAACGGCGTACATAGGTGCCATTATGTTGTATTTATATGATTTGTAAGCTTCATTAGTTCAAAGTGCTTATTTTTGAAAAAATTTAGTTTTAAAGTAAAATTGTTAGTGATCCCAAAAATCTCAAAGAGTAAAAAAATGTAGGCTTTGCTTTTCTGAATATTATGGAATTTTTGTTTTTCTCTAAGACAAAAATTGTAAAGATTTGGTGTTTCTAAATTCGCATACACTCGTGACTAGTGACTCGTTCAAGCCTTTTCAACTATAGCCCTTTCAAAAATAAGCACTTTGACCGAACGAAACTTACAGATTATATTATAAATACAACATAAGTAAATCAACTTGTGAAGTGGTAACGATTAATTTCATTTAAGATGTTAATTAGGGGGTGATTTACCCGGTTTTTTACCAAAAAAAGTGACCAACTTTATTTTGAGGTAATTTGCTTATTTTTGATGCTAGATACTTAAAAAAACAAGAAGAAAGTTTTTTCTAAAACTTTAAAAAAGTTGTAATGTGTTTTCCTTAAACGGTGCTTCACTTTTTGATTATTTTATGTTGAAATATTCGATTTGGAATTTGACGAATATGAACCTGGTGTTCATTAGCTACAACTCCGCTTCTACTGGGTCTACAGTCCTCACACATACACCATCTTTTTCACTTTTTTATAGTCTATACTTTTGCTAAAATATTTTTTTTTGAAAAAATACTTACTTTTTGAGTTATTTACGAAAAACCGTATAAGAACGTGTTTTTTGTTGCATGTGAACATATTTAGTCGCAAATAACTCAAAAAGTATTGCCTTGGTGAAAAAACTCTATAGAACCAAAGTTGCTTAGAATTAATCAGGTAGCCACTTCCGGACTTATTTTAAAAGTTTTTTTTCTCCCCCGAAAAGGGTTGAAACTCACCTCTAGGGTAAAAGCACAATATCACTTTTTTGTTTGATATGTTAGCAACGTAGATGCCAAATTTCATGACAATCCAAGTGTTTTTTTTTTAATTTAGAGCAAAAACCGTGAGTAAACGTACGCTAAACAATTATTTTTGCAATAATTTATTAACAATAAAGTAGGAACGTGATTTAAGCTATCACGACTAGTGGTAATCGATTTAGCGTAAAAAATAATATAAAAAAACCACAAACTTGCTGTAGGTAGCGCAATATTTTGAGTTTTTCGGCGAATAAACAATTATTTTGTTATTAACAAAATGAGAACATATTCTCAGTAATTGAGCGACTAGTCGCATTCGATTCAACGATCAAAAATACACCAGAGAAGACCTTAATACTATCAATTTCTTTACAGGGCTTCTAATAATACCTGAAAAATACCTAATTTTACCATAATTTGTTAATAACAATTAAACGAGCAATATTTGGGCTTCCAGACCACTTCCATTGGATCCAGCGACCTAAAAAAACCTATAATACCACCATCAAATCACGGTGAGCTCGAATTTCCCACGGGATCACTTATGTTGCGACAAGACTATTACAAAATATATTGTACCTGTAATAGACTTACACACTAAATACTGAAAATACATAGAAATCTTTAAACAAATTGTAACAAGTTAAAAAATAATATTGGCATACCGACAGATATCTGTATAATATTATAAATAATGCCAGAGACAGTTATTATAGTTCTTTATTAATAGTTGAACAACAATGATCCCGCACAAGGCACAAGAATGAGTAAACAAACGAGTGACATAAGGCAGTGACTAATCATCCGCCGGACGGTATACGGTATCGGATATGTTCCGAATACCAACATTATAATACATCTCCCCTTTTAAATGACAAAGGTCTTTAACATTAGGAGTAAAATAAAACTGGTTTTAATTCACAAATTACTTAACCTGTCTACCAGACCTAGTTATGACCACAGCTGAAGGCTGAGGCGCTTGAGTTAGTGCTACTTCCTTGTTTACATTATCCTTTAAAGGTTGAGCAAACGGTGTGGGAGACATGATGTTTTGGTCTGCGGATCTATTTATTATAGGTAACGTCTTGGGTGGATTGTTATCAGAAGAAATATCATCTCTTTCAAATTCTTCATTCAAAATGGGGTTCTCCACCCTGAATGTATTGGGTGATGGTCGAAGATCCACACGATTTCTTCTAACAACATTCCCCCCTTTATTTTCTACCAAGAATGACCTAGGTGGATCATGCTTTGCTACAACCCTGCCTGGTTCCCAACATTTTTTACATGGTTATAAACCGTAATATTATTATCAATATCTAACTCTTTTAAGTCTCTCACATGTTGATTATAATAATCTAAATTCTTTCTTTGCTTAGCGATCAATTTCTCTTTAACATTTTCACATAAACTTGGACGTAGCAACACATTGGAAACCGGCAATTTTGTTTTGCAAACACGGCTCATAAGGAGCTGCGATGGAGAGTAGTCCATATACTTAAGTGGTGTGTTTCTATACTGAAGTAACGCAATATGCATGTCAGTGCCATCATTAAGGCACTTTTTTATCATATTCTTTGCAATGGATACCGCTTTTTCCGCTAATCCATTGGCACGTGGATAATTTGGACTTCTTGTCACAATGATAAAATTCCATTCCTGACCAAAGCTTCGAAAACAAGAGCTATTAAATGGGATGTTATCAGCGACAAGAGTATCAGGAACTCCAAATTTGGAAAACAATGATTTTAGTTTTGATATTATGGTTGGACCAGACTTATCTTTAATATGAATTATCTCTAACCAGTTTGAATATGCGTCCATTACTACTAGATACGATTTATCTGAATAAGAAAAAATATCAACTCCTAGCCTTTGCCACGGACGTTCTGGAATATCAAAAGGATGTAAACTTTCTTTACAATTTTTTCTACTAATGTTTTCACATGTTTTGCATTTTTTTATAAACAATTCTACATCATTACTTAAATTTGGCCAGTAAAAAATTTTCCTTGCACGAGCTTTACATTTTTCGATTCCCAAGTGCCCCTCGTGAATTAATTTAAGCATCTCTAAATGTAACGAACTAGGTACTATTAATTTATAATCCAAAAACAATAAGCCTGACGACATGTTAATTTGTTCTTTAAGTTTAAAATAATGACGCAGGTTTTCAGGGATATCAGTTTTAATCAAGGGCCACCCATTTTTAACATAATATAAAAGCTTGTTTAATTGTGAATCATTTTCTGTCTCAATTTTAAACTTATCCTTTTTTTGATCAAACATTGGTAATTCTGTTACTAAAGAATGAATAGCAAAATCAAATTCCTGATCTGATTTTAGCCCGCTGCAATTTAAAAAGGCCCTAGATAAAGTATCTGCAATGTATAAATATTTACCAGCTTTAAATGTCACATTCAAATCATAGTTAAGTAACCTGATTAGCATTCTTTACAAGCGTGGTGTAACAGAATGTAGATTTTTACGAAAAACTGACTCTAAGGGCTTATGATCACTAGAAAATTTAATATTTTTCATGCCATAGAGCCAAAAATGAAATTTTTGTATGGCAAACACGATAGCCAGAGTTTCCTTTTCTATCTGCGCAAAATTTTGCTCAGTTTTATTTAGACTTCTAGACACGAAGGACACTGGGTGTCCATTTTATAACAGGCAAGCGCCCAACCCATCCCTACTAGCATCAGTCTCTATCTCAACAGGTAGATTGGGATTAAAAAAAATAACACCGGAGCGCTTGTTAGTAGGTGTTTAAGTCTATTTAAAGAATGCTCGTGTTCTGTTGACCAATGCCACGGGACCTTTAAACTTGTTAATTCTCTCAACGGCGCAGTGATTTTGGACATGTTGGGTACAAACTTACTCAAATATTTAGCCATACCTAGTATTCTGAGAAGATCAGCCTTTGATTTTGGCACAGGCATATCTAGAATTGCTTTTACATTATTATCATTAGGCTCAATTCCCTTACCTGAAAAAATTTGACCCATGTACCTAACACTCTGCTGCTTAAATTGCACTTTTGAAATGTTAAATTTAACATTAAACTTATTAGCTCTTTCAAGTACTATCTTAAGGTTTTGGTCATGCTCAGCCTCAGATGAACCTGCAATAATGAGGTCATCAAAATATACTCCCACTCCGTCCAAATCACCAAATAGTTCATAGTTGTACTTCTGAAAAACTTCCGGGGCGCTACATATTCCAAAAGGCAACCTATCAAATTTAAACCTACCAAAAGGTGTTCCGAAAGTGCAATATTCTGAACTTTGTTCATCCAATTGCACATGAAAATATCCATCTTTCATATCAACAATTGTAAAAATATTTTTACCACCTAGCTTATTTGCAATTTCATCGACTGTGGGGATCAAAAAATGCTCACGCTCTATAGCTTTATTCAAATAAGTCGGGTCCAAGCATAACCTTAAATCTCTATTTACATTATTCTTTTCAACTATGACAAGAGGGTTTAACCATTTAGTGGGCTTATCAACTTTCGAAATGACACCTTGATCTTCTAATTCTATTAATTTTGATCTAACTCTAGCATATAAAACTCTAGGAACCCTCCTTACACGTTGAACCACTGGTACAACATTTTCTTTTAAAGTTATATGATGTTGACCTGGAAACTTGCCTAACTTTCCATCAAAAACAGTTGGATAAGCCTTAATAACATCATTAAACGTTTTAAAATTAGCACCCTTATTTTCATAAACCTGTGTACTATTAATTCTTTTAATTAAATTCAAGGTTACACAAGCTTCCAGGCCTAACAGAGGTATCTGATCATTGGCTTTTACAACTTCAAATGGCAAAACATGACCTACATTATTTGTATTATAACAGTTTAATGCAACTTTACCAAGAGATCTAGTTTTAAAATCAATACTACCATATGAAACTAGAGTCACTTTTGACTTAAGCAAACAAGCATCTGGGCACACCAGATTCAGTACATTTAATGGCATTACGCTTACCTCAGCACCAGTGTCTAGTTTGAACTTGATTTTCCGCTCATTTACCTGGAGCTCCTCTGTCCACATGCGGTTGCTGCCCTCATGAACCGCCCCAACATGCCTGCCTAATGAGCTTACATAAAACCCTTCACCTTCGCTGTCAGTCTGTTCATGTTCTTCGACATGATGTACCCTTCGTTTGGACCCACTTGCCTCGTCCGATCCAAGTTTTCCCCTACTTTTGCAAACATTAGCAAAATGATGTCTCCCTTGGCACTTGGCACACGTTTTGTTATACGCCGGACACTTTCTTGGAGGGTGAGAGTACCCACAAAACCTGCATGATTCTCTGTTACCTGAGCTGTTACTGTTACCACTACCACTATCTGCTTGCTTAGATGGTTTGCGGTCAATTTTCTTAACCACATTCAACTGTACTACCTCCTGCATCTCTTTTGATAAATTTTTGCTGGTTTCTGAAGCACGACAAACGTTTATTGTTTTTTGTAGAGTTAGAGACGTTTCTCTAAGCAATCGTTCTTGGGTGCCCTTTTCAAAAATGCCCATGACTATCCTGTCTCTTAACATGTTGTCTTGATCCGGGTACTCTGTGGTTTTTATGGCTTTACGAAGTTCGGTCACGAATGAGTCAAAAGACTGACCCTCTTTCTGCACAATACTATTGAACAAGAATCTTTCAAATATTACATTTTTCTTGGGTGCACAATATGCCTCAAACTTGTCCTTTAATTTTTCAAGAGTCAAATCACCTTCAATGGTAAATGTATTGTACAACTCCAATCCATCATCTCCTACAAGACTTAAATAACAAGCAACTTTCTTTTTCTCAGTTTTCTCGGCTAATCCAGAGGCCTCCGAATAAATTTCAAATTTCTGCCAGAACTTTCTCCAGTTGGCCGAAACATTGCCATCCAAACTTAGAGGCTCAGGTGGTCTAAAAACAAGATTTTCCATTTTCTTCTTAATTGGTCACTTTAGCTTTAATCACATGAACACCTGACACCATGTATAATATTATAAATAATGCCAGAGACAGTTATTATAGTTCTTTATTAATAGTTGAACAACAATGATCCCGCACAAGAATGAGTAAACAAACGAGTGACATAAGGCAGTGACTAATCATCCGCCGGACGGTATACGGTATCGGATATGTTCCGAATACCAACATTATAATACAATATCTACATCCTGCTGTACATCACCATCCTGCACATTTACATTCAGTCATAAAAACCTTGATTACAAGATCAGAAAAACTGACAGGCGAAGAATATCAAAATGAAGAAATGCATAATGTGAAAATAGCATTAAGAAAAAACGGCTTCTCAACATATACCATCAAAAAAGCACAGAATGCTCGAAGAAGAATTAGGGACGCAATAGAAGACGAAAAACCGATTTGTAAAACCATTCTGCCATATGTGAAGAGTACAACAGAGAAAATAGGGAGAGTAGCGAGAAAAAAAAAATAGAAACGATATTTAACACGGACAGATCCACTTTCTGATCAGATTTTATGCTTAAAATATGTTATCTTATTAATAGGCAACTCATTAGAGGTAAAAAACTGTAAAACATTAAGCTCGGTTGACCCCTTCTTTAAAATCTACCACATGCCGAACCGGGCTTATGCTCTGAAGGGTGAACACAACCCCATCTAGGGGATGAAAATTGTTTCAATCAAAATAACCATGGAAATCGATAGAGTGACCAATTCTAAGTAAATTTTGCTCTATAATTTTTTTTCGCAAAATTGATACTTTCCAAGTTATTAGCGATTGAATCTATGCATTTTTCATTGAAAAAAACTCACGTTTTATAACCGTTTTTCATGAATAACTTTTTCTGAAATATAACTTAAATTTTAATTTTAAAGAAAAAATATTAAGAATAAAATTGTTGCTAATAAAAAAATACAGACCCGACCCTGGTAGACCAGGGTTCGAGACCCAGCGGCGGTGAGAACAGCTAGACAAAAATGTCTATAGACCCCAGGTCGACTCAGCCTGAGCCTGAATAAAATAAGTACCTTGGGTAAAACCAAGGGTAATAATAGGCGGTTGAAGCATAGCACTGGGCCTGTTACCTTCCTTGTATACACCCGTGTTGAGCTGCCCCCCCACTTGCAAAAATCAAAAAACAAATAGCCCTGATTTATGAGCTATTTATGAGCTTTCATATTCCGCAAACTAAAAATTTTGAGCTCGTTCCACTGAGCAGGAATTTAATACTTTAGTGGGGGGGCTGAGTCAGCCCCCCCACTAAATACTTAAAAATAGGAAAATACCACTTACTTAAAAATAGGAATATTGAATCGGTTTTTGCGGCAGATTTACGAGCTATTTATGAGCTCTTGAAATTATATAGTTTAGATTTTTGAGAATATAGCTAGAATGCAAGGAAAGAGACCCGTTGGGAAGCCACGAAAGCGCTGGGAAGACACAGTAAACAGCGACGCACAAGCCCTTTTAGGAGTCCGTGTATGGAGAAGAGCAGCCACAGACAGGCAAGGGTGGAGGCAAAAAATAAAGGAGGCCAAGGCTCAATTTGGGCTGTAGTGCCGTAGAAGAAGAAGAAGATTTTTGAGCTCATCCCCTTCACCCCCAAACAACCCTTTAATTGATTTAACTAAAGAGAAAAATGCTGAGAAAACTTAAAATATATCGTATTGCGGATATAATTCCTATAGCTTATATACTCTAAGAATAAACTATTAAATCACGTGAATTTCGATTATTGAGCTATAACCCATTCGCAAGAAAACCACCCTATCTTCCCGGCTTAAGAGAAAGTTGTACTTAAAATGCATTAAATTAATTATTTGGCGACTACACATCATTTAATAATTTATAAGCTTCCAAATTACGCGCATTTAGATCAGTAAATTGCAATTTTTTTGTATAGTGCAGTCACTGAAGGTAAAAATCAACGATTACCTTCAATTTCGGTGAACCTTCATCGATTTTCACGAAAATTGGTCAGTGGTTAGAGGATACGTCAAGAAACAAAGGTGACATGGTACCACCTTGCGCCTTTACCCTGAGGATGGATACCGCCCCTTCTCGGGGGTGAAAATTATTTTATAAAAAATAACTGCACAAATCAATAAAAGAACAAATTAAAAGCAAAATTTATTATATAAAGTTATTAAAATAAGTCAATACTTTTTAAGTTATTAAAAATCAAAGATTTTAATTATTCGTGAAAAAAAATGCATGTTTTGAAGCGGTTTTTCGTAAATCACTGAAAAACTGTAAGTTTTTACAAAAAAGTTAATAGTAGTTTAATTCGTATAGCTTATATTCTAAGAATATACTCTTAAATCACGCGCCTTTCGATTATAGAGCTACAACTCCTTCGCAAGAAAACCATCCCATATTCCCGGGTTAAGAGAGAGTTGTACTTAAAATAATTTAAATTAATTATTTGGCGACTACATATCGTTTATTAATTTATGAGCTCGCAAAATATACGCATTTCAATTATTGAATTGCCATTTTCTTTCTATAGTGCAGTCACTGAAGGTAAAAATCAACTATGACCTTCGATTTCGGTAAATCTCCATTCATTTTCACGAAAATTGGTGAGCGGGTTTTGATGCTATCAACTTTTTCTGGATCTCATTTTTGATAGGTATTTCTAAGTACTCTGACAAGTATTTAGTACCTAAGTGTTATAAAATGCATCTCTTTCCCGTTATTTAAGCTTGAATCCTTAGATTTGAACAGTCGCAGAAAAAAATATACATTTAATTACCAATAACTTAATTTAAATTAACATTAAAGGGTTTTTCAAGTAAGCAATTTAGTATATTTTTTATTAGCTTTAATTTTAGTGATGAAAATTTTTTGTAAAAACAGTTTTTGAGTTATTTATGAAAAATCGCTTTAAAGCATGCATTTCTTTCACAAAAATTAAAATATTTGATCTTAAATAACTCAAAAAGTATTAATTTATTAATAACATTATATAACAAATTTTGCTTACAATTTGCCCCTCTCTCGATTTGTGGGGTTATTTTTAATAAAGTAATTTTCACCCCCGAGAAGGGGTGACATATACCCCAGGCTAAAACCGCAAGTTGTTATTGTCAATTCGTGAAAATGAATGGAGATTTACCGAAATCGAAGGTCGTTGATTTTTACCTTCAGTGACTGCACTATAGAAAGAAAATGGCAATTCAATAATTGAAATGCGTATGGGATGGTTTTCTTGCGAAGGGGTTGTAGCTCTTTAATCGAAAGGCGCGTGATTTAAGAGTATATTCTTAGAATATAAGCTATACGAATTAAACTACTATTAACTTTTTTGTAAAAACATACAGTTTTTCAGTGATTTACGAAAAACCGCTTCAAAACATGCATTTTTTTTCACGAATAATTAAAATTTTTGATCTTTAATAACTTAAAAAGTATTGACTTATTTTAATAACTTTATATAATAAATTTTGCTTTTAATTTGTTCTTTTATTGATTTGTGCAGTTATTTTTTATAAAATAATTTTCACCCCCGAGAAGGGGCGGTATCCACCCTCAGGGTAAAGGCGCAAGGCGGTACCATGTCACCTTTATTTCTTGACGTATCCTCTAACCACTGACCAATTTTCGTGAAAATCGATGAAGGTTCACCGAAATTGAAGGTAATCGTTGATTTTTACCTTCAGTGACTGCACTATACAAAATAAATTGCAATTTACTGATCTAAATGCGCGTAATTTGGAAGCTCATAAATTATTAAATGATATGTAGTCGCCAAATAATTAACTTAATGCATTTTAAGTACAACTTTCTTTTAAACCGGGAAGATGGGGTGGTTTTCTTGCGAAGGGGTTGTAGCTCAATAATCGAAATGCACGTGATTTAATAGTTTATTCTTAGAGTATATAAGCTATAGGAATTATATCCGCAATACGATATATTTTAAGTTTTCTCAGCATTTTTCTCTTAAGTTAAATCAATTAAAGGGTTGTTTGGGGGTGAAGGGGATGAGCTCAAAAATCGAAACTATATAATTTCAAGAGCTCATAAATAGCTCGTAAATCTGCCGCAAAAACCGATTCAATATTCCTATTTTTAAGTAGTGGGGGGGCTGACTCAGCCCCCCCACTAAAGTATTAAATTCCTGCTCAGTGGAACGAGCTCAAAATTTTTAGTTTGCGGAATATGAAAGCTCATAAATCAGGGCTATTTGTTTTTTGATTTGATTTTTGCAAGTGGGGGGGGGGGGGGGGGGCAGCTCAACACGGGTCTTGTATACTGTATGCCCTAGATATAGCAGACTACCCTGCATAATCCCAAAGCCAATAACCTCGAAATGGAGAACCTTCAATCTAAAATAACTTGAATGAGGTGCAATATTTTGCGCTGGGAAAACTAAAGAGATATCTTTTAAAGTTCATTAAAAACACTTTTAAATAAGCTCTGATAAAAGTTTTTTACATAAAAACTGACTGACTTAATAAAGCCGCTCTCTGCTTTTTCTTTTTGAAATGTAAAAATTAAACCCTCATCAATACAATCCCAATAGAAATGCATAACTTCTTACTTGAAATTAACTTTGTTTTGATATAATTAATAGGATCCATGTGATTTGGCCGGTTTGGAATGTTTAGTTAAAAAAAAAAATAGTTAATTAAATCGAAAATGACTTTTTATAATAAAAAAGTGCATTTTTCTTAAATAAACCTAAAAGTATTAATGATACAAAAACAAAAAAAAATCAAAATTTTCAGTAAAAGAAATCCTACAATTAATATTTGAAACATTTTTTCATATTATGAATACTTTTAGATCGATTTAAGAAAAATGCACTTTTTTTTTAATTATAAAATAGCTATTTATGAAACAGTTCGTGAAGTATGCTTTTTGCGAACGCACGCGATTTTTAGAGCACGAGCGACAACGGAGCGAGTGCATACATCACGTAAGTTCGCAAAAAGTACTTCACGCACAGTTCCATACAATATTTTATCTACGATAAACAAATAAAAAAACTGTAACTCTTCGTCACTGGAATTCGTTTCTATTCTACAATTTTTAGTACTTTGACATTTAAAAATCCTAACTACTTTCAAACCACAAAACTGTCAAAAGTTTTGTTGTAAGTCATTGCTCATATTGTCATCACCATGACAATGGGAAAGTTAAGGATATTTGATTATATGAAAGTGTGTCCAAAAACCCATTGAAAGTGTGCGAAAAAGTAAATCCCATTTAAAATACATTGTTACTTCACGTACACTTTAAACCCTTCACGCACTGCAATAATGACAGTTTTCACAAACTAAAAACTTATACATAATATGACATAGAGTAGATAAATGTCGTTTTTGATTTAATCAACTATTTTTTCTAAACTAAGCATTTCAAACCGGCCAAATCGCATTGATCGTATCAATTATAACTTAATAAAGTTAATTTTAAGTTTGAAGCTATGCATTTCTATTTAGGATTTCTAATTAGGATTGCAAAGACGAGGCTTTAATTTTTACATTTCAAAAATAAATAGCAGAGAGCGGCTTTATTTTCATCATAAGTCAGTCAGTTCTTATGCAAAAGACTTTTGTCAGAGCTTATTAAAAGGTTTTTTAATGAACTTTAAAAGATGACTATCAAGTTTTCCCAAAAAAATTGCACCACATTCGAGTTATTTGAGATTGAAGGTTCTCCATTTCGATGTTCTTCGAAAATAACCATCCTTTAAAGAGCGTTATTCACGCTCCATTCAGTCGTTATTGGGTTTAAATGTCTTTCCGACGCAAATCTCTTTTTTTTATTAGCTACAATTTTATTTTTAATGATTTTTTCTATAAAATTACAATTTTTTAAGTTACTAAACCTTCATTATCAAAATTCCACGAGAAAATGTCTGTTGATTGGACTATAAAAAATATAATGTCTATATTTTTAGAAATCAGATGCAAACTGAGAGGAACGGAGACGACAAGTGTTCGGCATGGAAAGAGTACTTATGTTGGAAGCAATCGCTTTCTAGATTTACGATTGAGACTGCTTGGTGAGAGTAAGTATCCATTTTAGTATTTTCATACAACCATGTACAGTTTAATTTAGTGCTTTAATTTATTATCTTGCTTCCTCAATGTTTTTGTTGTCAATAATTCAGGTCCAGTCTTCAATATTTTCTAAACAGTACCACTAGAGTTTTTAAGTCACACTTTGGGCTATTAGGCGAGGCAATGAAGCATTAAACCTAGGAGTTTTGTGCAGTAAGATGAATCGCCATGGAACTTTTTGCATTCGATTCGAGAGAGTGTCAGGCAATTTTGTGAACTAAATTGATCTCGCCAAAAATTTTGGCGCATAAGAAAATGCATTTTCGAAGTGCATCTCGAAGAGATGGAAAATGAAAAATTTATAACTTAAAAAATATTGACGGAAATGAGTTCAATTTTTATACTTGGGGGATGTGGAGGTCACTCAACACGAATTTCATGACGGCGATGGTCACCAAGGTATCTGGTGCCCAGGATGGAACTCGTCGCCTGGGACGATCGAATAATTCGCGAAATGAAGATTGGAGCAAAATACTGAAAAATACGTTTCAATATTTTTCTAAAATCTATCGAATGACACTAAACACAACCCCTAACTCCACTCCTGGATGTGGGGTGGGAGTTACTTTAGAATCTTAAATGGAAACCCCCATTTGTTATTGCAGATTTAGATTGCTTACGTAAAAGTAAGCAACTTCTATTCGGGATATTTTTTCGCATTATGAATAGATGGTGCTATAATCGCAAAAAAACGATTTATCGTGATACCATAGGTAAATTATAGAAACGGTCTAATATCTCGAGAAATACACTTCCAAATAAAAAAAAAAATATTTTTCAAGAACCTATCAAATAACATCAAACACGACTCTCTACTCCACACCCTGGAGGTGGGGTGGGGGGTAACTTTAAAATCTTAAATGGGAGTCCCCATTTTTTATTGCAGATTTGGATTCCTTACGTAAAATAATTAACTTTAAAAAAAATTGGAAAAATTCTTTGTAAAAGGTATAAAATTTTATTAAAATCCCTTTAAAGGGCTACATCACAACAAAACGTTTTCGATTTTATAAAAAAATCATCATAAATGTTAGACCTAAAAAAAGTATAACTGATTTAATGAATGTAAAGTTGATATTTAAATTTTGACTAAGGATGAGCAAGTTGGTTATACTTACAGATTGGATGCTAGCTGAGCCACCAAAGAAAAATATTCGGGTAAAAACCCTTTAGATATACCTAACATGGATGCATTAAAGGTGCATACTTAAATAAAATGCATTATGATGGATACATGGCAACAAGGATAATGCTCTTAGGTAATGTATTGAATTTCCCAACACGTGGGATGCAAATTGAGTTGTTTACATTAAAATGACTTAATGCCAACTAAATGCAAAATAAGTGATGTTTCTGGAAGGTGTCAAAAATCAAACCGACAATGCGACGTAGAAGTTACCCTGTAGTACTATAGCCAACTTATTGTAATTACTCATTTTGCATTTAGTTGCCATTATGTCATTGGAATGTAAACAATTCAATTTGCATCCCACGTGTTGGGAAATTCAATACATTACCTAAGGGCATTATCCTTGTTGCCATGTATCCATCATAAGGCATTTTATTTAAGTATGCACCTTTAATGCATCCATGTTATATTTAAAGAGTTTTACTCGAATATTTTTCTTTGGTGGCTCAGCCATCATCCAATCCATAACCAACTTACTCTAACCTTAGTCAAAATTTAAGTATCAACTTTACATTCATTAAATCGGTTATACTTATTTTTAGATTTAACACTGATGATGATTTTTTTATAAAATCGAAAACGTTTAGTTGTGATGTAGCCCTTTAAAGGGATTTTAATAAAACTTTATACCCTTTACAAAGAATTTTTCCAATTTTTGTGATTGATGGTATACAGCCAAATACAGGAAAAAAAATTTCTTTTCCTTGTGGATTAAGTAACTTATATTCCAGATATTTTTTCGAATTATGTATAGATGGCGCTATAATCGGAAAACACCTGTTTATTAGCGCCTTCTATCAACAATTCTAAAAAATGTTTCAAATAAATATTAATTATTTTTAAATAAAGAATCCAGATCTGCAATAAAAAATGGGGACTCCTATTTAAGATTTTAAAATTACCGGCCACCCTACCTCCAGGGGGTGGAGTAGATGATCGTGTTTGATAGTTTGAAGTTATTCGATAGATTCTTGAAAAATACACTAGTCTACAACTAATTGTAATAAAATATTTTTTTTAAATCTTTTATTACAATTAGTTGCCTGTAGTAATACCGGGTAACTTCTACGTCACGTTGTCGGTTTGATTTTTGACACCCTTTAGAAACATTACTGATTTTGCATTTAGTTGCCATTAAGTCATTGGAATGTAAACAATTCAATTTGTATCCCACGTGTTGAGAAATTCAATAGATTACCTAAGGGCATTATCCTTGTTGCCATGTATCCATCATAAGGCATTTTATTTAAGTATGCACCTTTAATGCATCCATGTTATATTTAAAGGGTTTTTACCCGAATATTTTTCTTTGGTGGCTCAGCTAGCATCCAATCTCTAAGTATAAAGAACTTGCTCTAACCTTAGTCAAAATTTAAATATCAACTTTACATTCATTAAATCGGTTATACTTATTTTTAGATTTAACACTGATGATGATTTTTTTATAAAATCGAAAACGTTTAGTTGTGATGTAGCCCTTTAAAGGGATTTTAATAAAACTTTATACCCTTTACAAAGAATTTTTCCAATTTTTGTGATTGATGGTATACAGCCAACAACAGGAAAAAAATTTCTTTTCCTTGTGGATTAAGTAACTTTTATTCCAGACATTTTTTCGAATTATGTATAGATGGCGCTATAATCGGAAAAACACTATTTATTAGCGCCTTCTATCAACAATTCTAAAAAATGTTTCAAATAAATGTTAATTATTTTTAAATAAAGAATCCAGATCTGCAATAAAAAATGGATTTAAGATTTTAAAGTTACCGGCCACCCCGCCTCCAGGGGGAGGAGTAGATGATCGTGTTTGATAGTTTGATGTTATTCGATAGGTTCTTGAAAAATATTAAACACGTATTTTTTGGTCTTTTATTTGGAAGTGAATTTCTCGAGATATTAGACGGTTTCTATAATTCACCTATGGTATCACGATAAATCGTTTTTTCCGATTATAGCGCCATCTGGAGAATTCGAAAAAATATCTTGAATAATAGTTGCTTATTTTTACGTAAGAAATCCAAATCTGCAATAACAAATGAGGGTTTTAACTTAAGATTTTTAAGTTACCCCCACCCCACCTCCAGGAGGTGGAGTGGTGGGGGTCGTGAATCTTCATTTCACGAAATATTCGATCGTCCCTCGAATTATTCGATCGTCCTAGGCGATGAGTTCCACCCGGGGCACCAGGTAGCTCGGTGACCATCGCCGTCATGAAATTTGTGTTTAGTGACCTCCACAACCCCCAAGTATAAAAATTGAACTCATTTCCGTCAATATTTCCTGAGTTCTAAATTTTTCATTATCCATCTCTTCGAGATGCACTTTGAAAATGGATTTTCTTATGCTCAAAAATTTTTGCTGGAGATCAATTTAGTTCACAAAATTGCCTGACGCTCCCTCGAATCGAATGCAAAAAGTTGCATGACAATTCATCTTACTGCACAAAATTCTTAGGTTTTGGGCTTTTTAGTGCTTCGTTGCTTCGCCTATATTGGCTATTAACAATTTGTCTTGACATACTACTAATGTGTATATGTATGTATATTATGCCTAATCTCCGATTAGACATTTTAATCAAGTTCGCTTGTGTATTTTGTGGATGGTAGGACACTCTTCTTCTACTGCGACATATAAGTAACCTTGCACGATTCTTGAAGTATGTGACCTTGCATTGTCCTTGCACCCTTAAAAATAATTTCGTCTTCAATGTATTCAATGTAAAGGTTCGTTTTCACGCTACGTCTTATTGTACGTTTTGTATGTCATGCAAAACGTACGAAAAAAACGTACGTTTTTTGAATAAGCGGAGGACAAATCCTATCACACAAAACGTACAATAAGACGTAGTGTGAAAACAGCAAAACGTACGTCTTGTCGAATCGAAACAATTTAATCCGCTTATTCTCAAAACGTACGTTTTGTCGTACGTTTTTCATGACACACAAAACGTACAATAAGACGTAGCGTGACAACGAGCCTTAAGGTACCACATAAATTGAATCTCCTCGATGTATCTAGCATGAGTTAAACTTCGTTCATGAAAACGGTTACCCCTACGAATGAAAACAATGTCAGTTCGTGCCTCCCTAGAAATTGTACTCAGATCATGCAGGATCTCCATAAGGAGCTCAATGCAGCATTCTGAATATCGCTCCGCTCGTCTTCAAGATGGCCACCTCTTCGAAGTGGCTGCATCCCGGAAATGTAGGCATGGGTACTATTCGCGCCAATGTTCCTTAATTCTTAAAGCAAATGGTGATGGTTCATCATCATATATCATACATCTCCAAGTGGAGCAAAGGGCACCTTGCGGTGTTTCAAGTAGCATGAGGAATGATGGTGAGGTTGCTAGTCCCACGCATCATCTGTTGAGTTCCGTCCAATTTTGTTTACTAGTTTTCTCCATTCTCTTCTGCTTTTTGCTATCTTTTTTGCATCGTTCCATGTCAAATTATTTTCTTTGAGTTCTTTCTCTATTGTTCTTTTCCACGTATAAGATGGTCTACCCATTCTTCTTTTGCCTTGAGCATTGTAACGTAGAGCTTGTCTAGCAATATTTGTTGCTGGTTTTCGTAAGGTGTGTCCTATCCACTTCCATTTCCGTTTTTTTTATTGTATGTTCTATCCTTTCTTCATTTGTTATTCTCCACAATTCGTCATTAGTAATTTTGTTTGGCCAAAATATTCTCAGTATAATACGTAGGCACCTGTTAATGAAGGATTGTATTTTCTGAAAGAATTTTTTATGGTGTTTCCATGTTTCTGCTCCATATAACAGGACAGACTTTACATTAGTTTCAAATAATCGTAACTTTGTTCTTCTGCTGATGTTTGTCGAGGCCCATATCTTGCGCAAAGAGTTGAAAGCGTTTTGTGCGAAGCTTATTCTTTGTGTTATGTCCTTTTCTGTGCCTCCTGTTGTGTTTAGCAGACTGCCCAAATAACAGAAATCTTTTACTTCTTCTATTTGTTTCCCTTCCAAATATATATTGTTTCCGTTCGTTTCCCCATTTGATAGTATTTTCGTTTTTTTCGGATTTATTTTTAAGCCGGTTGTTTTTGCTATGTTGTTCAATCTGGTGATTTTGTTTTGCATGTGTTGTCTGTTTGATGTTATGAGACATATGTCGTCAGCGAACTCTAGATCCTCTAGTTTTGTAAATGGTGACCATCGTATACCTGTTTTTTTATCTTCAGTTTGTTTCATTATCCAATCTATGACTATTATAAACAATGTCGGTGACAAGACACAGCCCTGTCTTACTCCTTTTTTGATGCTTATTTGTTGGGATAGTTCCCCTTCATGTTCAACTCTGGCAAAACATTCGTCGTAGAAAAGCCTTATTACTCTTATATATTTGTCTGGTATTCCATAGAGTTTTAATATCCTCCACATCATATTACGATTTATTGAATCAAACGCTTTTTCGAAGTCTACAAAGTTGATATAAACTTCCTGATTCATTTCTGCTGATTGTTCCAGGATGATTCTTAGGGTATTTATATGGTCAATACAGGAACTGTTCGGTCTGAATCCTATTTGGTTAATTCTTAATTTTTCATTTATGGGATCTTTAATTCTCTCCAATATTATTCTGGCCATTATTTTGGTAGCTACAGTGAGAAGAGTGATTGGTCTCCAGTTTTCGCATAGTGTGAGATTTCCTTTCTTTGGTAGCTTTATTATAACTCCTTCACCCCAATCTTTTGGTATCTTTTCCTCGATCCAAATTTTTTTAAATAGTAAGTAGTACATATCCACTGAGAAGTTTAAGTGTGATTTTATCAGTTCTGCGGGAATTCCATCAACACCAGCCGCTTTGTCGTTTTTTAAAAGGTTTATAGCATACCTTATTTCGTCCTTCATAAATTCGTCGTTTCTTATGATTAATGTTTCGTTTCTCTCAGTTTCTTCCATCTCTATTTGTAATTCAATTCCTTCTTCATAGAGTTCTGCGAAGAATTGTGTCCATCTTTGGGCAATTTCTTTTTGACTTGTGAGCGTTTCTCCTTCTTTCCCCATTAGTTTCGTTCTTTGCTGGCTCTTGCCCCCTTTAATTTCTTTGGTTATTGCGTAAAGTGTCCTTGTGTCATGCATTATCGCTGCTTTTTCTGCTTTTCTGCCATTTGTTCCATATACAGCCTTTTATCTGTTCTGGCTTGTTTTTTAACTTCTTTATTTTTTTCTGTGTATTTTCCTGCATTTCTTTTTGTTTTATCGGGTTTGTTGTTTTGATCAATTCAGTTTTGATTGCTCATCTTTCCTTGATTTTTGTTTTAGTGTCCAGCGTTATCCATGGTCGATCAGCTTTCTCCTTGCACCCTAATATCTCTTTCCCTGCTTCCATGTACGCGTTTTTATATATTTCTCATATACCTTCAATGCTAGATTTTCCTACTTGTTCCAAGTTCCCCACATGCCTCTCCAACGTTTGTTGGTATTTGTTTGTTATGCTAGAGTCTCTTAATTTATTTGTGTTGAATTTTCTATGTTTTTTGTTTGATTTATAATTTGCCTTGAGGCTAATTTTTATTTTTGCTCTCACTAATTCGTGGTCTTATGCACAGTCGGCTCCTCTCATTGCTCTCACATCTTGTAAGGAATTTTTCCACTTCTTTTCAATGAGAATGTGGTCAATTTGGTTTTTAAATTTTCCTCCTGGTGACGTCCATGTTGTTTTATAGATATCTTTATGTTGGAATAATGTTCCCCCAATCATCATATAGTTTGTCGAGCAAAGTTCTATTAATCTCGTGGCATTGTCACTCCTTTCTCCCATGCCATGAATCCCCATTACATGTTCCTTTCCATTATTATTAGATCCTACTGGTGATGGTTACTTCTCCTCTAATTCTTACTACTGGCACCCAGTATGGGGTGGCTTGGTACGGATTAGAAATAATTCCCATATAATATTTAATCTAATACATACTTTTCATGTTATAAATATTATGTGAACAGTTGCGAAACTAAAATAAAAAATTTACAAACTGATTACTATTTTAGGTAGCTTGCAGTCTGGGGTATATGAATACCCGTTTTACTTTCCTTTGCCCGTGGGTGTTCCTAGTTCATTTGAAGGAGAATGGGGCAGTATTACTTACACATTAAAGGCGGTTGTCGATATGCCCCTTGCTTTTAATTATAAAGACAAATTTACTTTAACAGTAACAGTACCAATAGATTTTAATAAAATCCGTCGAGAATTACAATTGGTAAGTATTCTCCGTTACTGCTGCTACTACATTTCGTATCAGATTCTCATCTATATAATCCTTCCATTCATACATACTCATAGTCCAAGAGCTGGAAGCGGATTTTGCTCGTCATAAGTAATATGGACAAACTATACGGGGAAATGTTTAATTAGTTGTGTACGTGATTTTCCCATACGGGCGGACACCAGAGCTGGGGACGAGAGTAGTTATAAGGGGTCAAAGTCGCGGTTTTTATTATTTTTTTTGTGACGTTCGTGATACAGATAGTGCACCAAAATTTAGGAATAAGTAGGTCATGACGTAACTAAACAAAATCTTCAGGGACGGACAGCTCCGATGAAGACAAAGGGGTGACGAGCAGAAGTGAATATAAAAATATTAAGTGTTTTTTTGTGACGTTCGTGATCGAGAAGTACACCAACATTTGGGGATAAGTAGATCATGACGTAACTAAGCAAAATATCCAGGGGTAAAACGTTGCGTGGGAGTGGGAGACAAAGGGGTTGCGGGCAAGGGTGAATATAAAAATTATAAGGGCTTTTTGTCACGTTCGTGATCGATATAATGTACCAAAATTTGCTGCGATGAAGTAGGTCATGACGTAATTAAGCAAAATCTCCGGGAGCGAACAAGGGTGAATAACTTTCACAATTGATTCATTAAATGTGTAGAATCAAAATCCAAAAGATGGGACAGCTAGGTGAGATCATTTTTCTTAAAAATGGAGTCACAATATTTTTATAAGAAATGTAGAGAAAAGTGAAATTTTCTTATATTTTTCTAATATTTTTTTATAACATTGATTAATGCAAATAATTAATTTTAGCAAATTATTATAATTATTCTCGAAATTTTTATCATTATTTGATAGAAACGGTGATGAAATTATAAAAAAATAAGACGTTTTTTCATTTGGATATTATACATGTTTCTTTAATTTTAGCTGTTCGCCCCTGGAGATTTTGCTTAGTTACGTAATGCTCTACTTATTCCTAAATTTTGGGGTACTATCTCGATCACGAGCGTCACAAAAAACCCCTTATAATTTTTATATTCACCCCCGCTCGCTACCCCTTTGTCCCCCACGGAGTTGTCCGCCCTGGAGGTTTTCTTAGTTACTTTATGACCTACTTATTCCCAAATTTTGATGCACTCGATCATGAGGGTCACAAAAAAAATAATAAAAACCGCGTCTTTGACCCCTTATAATTACCCTACCCCCGGATCTGGTGTGCGCCCGTATCGGAAAGTCATGTATATAACTAATTCAACATCTCCCCTTTTAGTTTGTCCATATTACTTATTACGAGCCAAATCCGCTTCTATCTCTCCGACTATCATTGTATATTTAATAAATTATTTCGACTTTTCTTTATTATTTATTACATCTAAATTAGGCTTACCCGTAGTAGGCCGACAAATACCATTTGGTTTTTGAACTGAATACTTCTTATCGTTCGATATGGAATTTTGACGGGTGTAAAATCGTATTGGGTGTACCTCGGAAATCATGACGCGAGAGGTTACCTTGCGGTTACCCCTCATTTTTTTTACTTTTACTTTTTACTTCTATACTGTATATGATATCTATAAGTTGTATCATAAAATATAGGTCTTTATTTAGCATCCCTCCAGGTGATCGGTGGTGATCGGTGGTGATCGGTGATCTCCAGGTGATCCCTCCAGGTGATCGGTGATCTCCATTTAGCATCTCTCCAAGCGAAGATCGGTGGGATTTGCGGATTTTATCAATGAAATTCGATATTTGTAAGACATTCGAGAAGCCGCTACATATAAAATATTTTAACAATCTATTAATCATTCAGAATAGCTCGAAGGATATTAGTACAGTTAAAATCATTAAGACGATACCGGACAATAATGATTTAATGACTAAAATTTAAAGTTTTTTTTACTTTAATGACAAAAAAAGCAAGCCCATTAGCAGAACCCAATTAAAAATTATTTTGTACATCATACTTGAAACATTATTTGGTTGAAAATCTCATTTTTGTTGGCAAAAAAAATATATTAATTTGTTTGGACTAAATTACAGTTGTGTTTGTCTTAAAAAGGATATGTTATCGAATCCATCAATTATAAAAAGGATATGTTACTATCAACATTCAAGCAGTGTTGCCAAACTGAATTTTGTTATTTTGAGTGGAAATTTTCCCAGCAATCTCCAAGGGTACCTTACAGTCGTTTAAATAATCGCCCTGCGGAATAAACAAATTTAATTACTTATAATAAACTATTTGTTTAATATCTTTAATATATTTTAATATCTAATTAAGTGCCACAAATTATGTGGCACTTATCATCTACAACTTTAATCATCATCATTCTCTTAGCCATTATCCATATGCGGGTAGGCTTCCCTAATTGCATTTCTCCATAAGTTTCTATTCTGTCATATAAATATCAATCTCCTTTACTGATAAGTCCTGCCTAAGCGTCTCCAGCCAGTCTTCTTTGATCTTCCTCTCCTGCTTCTTCCAGGAACTCGTAGTTCAGCAATTCTTCGTATTGGGTAATTAAAGTCTCGACGTTGAACATGACAAAACCATTTTAACCTATGTTCCCTCATTTTGGCATCAATTGGTGCCATCCCTAGACTTCCACTAATATATTAAATTATGAACTTATCCTTTTTTTACTCCACTCATTCATCTAAGCATTCTCATTTCCGCCACATACATTCGCTGTTAGTCTTTTTTTTTAACTTTTCAGAATTTAGTTCCGTACACCATAGCCGGTCGTATGGATGTTTTATAAACTTTTTCCTTTAGGTTCATTGGAATTTTTCTGTCACACAACACACCACTAGCTTCCTTTCATTTCATACATCCAACCCTAATTATATTGCGTGCATCTCCATCTATATCCCCATTACTATGTAATACCGATCCTAGGTATTTAAATCTCTCACTTTTCACAATAATTTCACCATCCAGAGATATCATTTTTTTTTGTAGTAACTCCATCTTTAAACGAACATTGCAAAATACTCTGTCTTTGTCCTACTAAGTTTTAAACCTTTTTCCTCAAGAGCTTGTTTCCACTGTTCCAGTTTTTGTTCTAAGTCTCTTTCACTATTTCCCCCCAATGCCACATCACCAACATACATGAAGCATCAGGGAATGTTTCCCTGCATTTTCGCTGTTATCTGATCTAAAACTAATAAATATACATTAGGACCAAGCACAGAGCCTTCATGCAAATCTAATTTCACATGAAATTTATCAGTCTCTCTCACATTCGTCCTAATACTAGTTGTTACTCCCTCATTCATATCTCTCACAATCTTTACATATTCACCAGGGACTCCTTTCGTATTTAGTGCCCACCACAGAATCTCTTGAGGAACTCTTACTCTTGATTACTTATATGCTTTCTCAAGATTAATTAAGACTTTGATTTCTTTATTCCTGTATTTTTCTATCAACTGACTTATAATGAAAATTGCTTCTGTGGTTGATCTGCCCTGCATAAAGAGCCAAATTTATTATCGAATATTTCGGTCTCTTCACGTATCCGTCTATCAAATTCTGTTTCTCATATGAATCATCTACAACTTTAATGTAAACCGTTTTTCTCTAAAATGTATAAGAAACGTTTTATATGCAAACACTATTTTTTTTTCATTTTTTACGATAGTTTACTAAAAAGAATGCAAAATTAGCTGTCCGTCTTTACATAATTGTCATCAGCTACCCCTCATACACCTTTTAGAACCTTTAAATACCTGTGTAAGATTTTCCAGCTTTTTCGTTCTTGGCTTTGCCAAACACGACCCCCCAAACTTTACCAAACACGACCCACCACGGAGAGGGGTGACGGGTAAATTAAAAATTTTAAATAGGAACCCCGCGATATTTCGCGAAATGAACATTAGATCGAAAAACCGTTAACAGTTTACTTGGACCGTTAACTTGTTTAGTTTAAGAATATAAGCAAAATGCTCGAACAGATCGATTTTTAAACTAACCATAGTATATTATAGCATCAACGTTTCGAACTTTACGCGATCCCTCTTCAGGTGACAGCCATAATTTTGATTTTTTTAAATGGGAAAGTACATCATGTGACACCTCATTTAAAAGCTCCTAAAATACTGATTTCAAAAATGTATAATACTTTAATCCTGTTTGAGAGCGTAGGCGTAAAATTTCGGTCGAATTATTTCTAAATGCAATCATTTTTTTCGAATTCTGAAAAAACTAATAAACATTTTTGAAAAATTTAAACGCAGAATGAAATATTACAGTATTCTCGATGGTATAAAGTCCCTGAGAACTCCTATAATGTTTATTTTACTAAGTCACAGGGGTGAAAAAAAAGAGAAAATTTAGTCTGATTTTTAATTTGAAATATATCATTCAAAAGAAACTTTTTGTTTATTCTAAGGGACTGTCAGCCCTCGGTAATAATCTAATCTTTCATTCTGCGTTTACATTTTTCAAAAATACTTATTAGTTTTCTCAGTATTCGAAAAAAATAAATGCGTTTAAAAAGAGTTCGACCAAAATTTTGCGCCTACGCCCTCAAAAAGAATTAAAGTATTATACATTTTTGTAATCAGTATTTCAAAAGCTGTTAAATGAGGTGTCACATGATGTACTTTACCATTTAAAAAATCAAAGTTATGCCTGTCACCTGAAGAGGGATCGCGTAAAGTTCGAAACGTTGAGGCCATAATATAATGATTAGTTTATAAATCAACCTGTCAGAGCGTTTTGCTTATATTCTTAAAATAAACAAGTTAACAGGGGGGGGGGGTAACACTTATTCCACAGCACTGTATATATATTTTGGACAAATCTATCGAATTACATCAAACACGACCCCCACGGAGGTGGGTGGGGGATACTTTAAAATCTTAAATATGAGCCCCCATTTTTTATTGCAGATTTGGATTCCTTACGTAAAAATAAGTAACTTTTTATTCGTGAGATTTTTTCGAATTATGATAGATGGGGCTATAATCGGAAAAAACGATTGTTGGAAATGGAAAATTAAATTAAAAAATGTAAAGTCCCCACTAAAATAGAAAACTTAACTTAACTTTTTTGGTTTTATGACCTAATTTTCACAACCCAATAGGAGGTCCCCATAACGCTTTACTAACTGCAAATTTAGCATCCTTGCCTCCCCTACTATTAGGTACCTGCTTATTCATATTAATATAAACATTAATATGTTTTCATGTTTTCTTTATTTTAGACTCCAATTGTTTATCAGAACGAAAAAATTGTATGTTGTTGGTGTTGTGCCAGTGAACCAATTACTATAAATCTCTTTCTAGAAAAAGATGCGTTTGTTCTTGGAGAAATGGCTAAAGTTAGTGTAGAAATCACCAACTGGTCTAATACGAATGTTGAAGAGTTTATATTAACTCTTAATCGAGTAAGTATATTTTAAAATTTAATTTTTCACTTCAATGGAAGGTATTAACGAGATGTGGTGACAGAGAAGAGGAAATTAAATCCAGTTTGATCTTTCTCTAATGTTATATCTAGGCCTCTAATTTTCTGTTATTTTGTATTGAGTTACTGGTAAGATAAAACCTTAAAGCTTACGTGCACTCAGCAAAAAAAACCAATCAATACCTATGTGTTCAATCATATCGCCACCGCCTACGAAAAGTATAACTCCGAAAAATGCCGTTAAGAGTAGAACTTTCAATGAACGCCGCGAAAAATATTATTTTCGATTATATGATTGTGAAAATTTTAATCCCTAATAAAGTGTTAGCGAAAAGATTTATGTTTTGAGGAGTATCGGCAAAAAACATCATTTCTGTTTGTGGGTCCACGAACATTATAATTAGTAAAAAGTTCTCAGGAATAATTGTTTTCGTCGGCAGAAACAGAAACAGAAAGGGAAATAATTGTTTTCGTCGTCATCTATTATAAACTAAATCTTTTCCTTATAAATATTTTGGGAGTTATAATCTTCGCGGACACGCATATAAAAAAATTTGTAATCGCCAATACTTATCAAAGAGTTATTATTTTCACTGGAAATGTATTAGGAATCACATTAATCATAGGTATCAGCGATATATAGAAATTATTCGACATTATCATCATTATTACACTCGAGTACACGAGTCTTTACCCGTGCGTCATTAATATCTGGCGAGATAAAACACATATTTGATAACTCAAATTTTAAGCGGTAATAGGAGCAGTAGCCACTTAAACCTTGATTACACGTAACGAGTACTGTAGCGAGACAGTGTTCTCGGCCGAATGCTCGTTTGGTATAAACATACTAACGAGTACTTGGCCGAGCACTCGCCCCAGTCATATGGCGAGACAGTCACTCGGATCTTGTTCTATTTACTAGGCCGAGTCTTCGACATCCCACCCTTTAATCGTATACTCGCCAATCCACTCGGTATGTGTAAACAACACTAGCTGTGTAACTGTGCATATTATCACTTCATCAGAGGAGACGACTTGTGTTAATCAATGTGATTTGTGATTCTCAAAAATAGCTAACAAATGGAACTCAGATAGGACAATAAAGTTTAGTTCAATTGTATCGATAAGTCACACCCGTGCTTATGAAATTTCAAATCTTTGGAGTATAAAAATAAACAAAAACGTGATGCAGCATATGTATCGATTGTAGAAGAAATAAATATTGTTGGTTTTAAAACTCTAGAATTCAAATAAAATAAGAAATTTAAATTCGACATATAGTCAAGAAATAAAAAAAATCAATGAATCGAAGAAATCGGGGGCAGCGAGATTAGGTCTTCTTAAAATCCATTGTCTATAGTCCAAAGACGCTTATCTCCTTCTCATAAAATATCCGTCAATTCTTGTATAAGCAGTAATATAAGCCATTTGATATATTTTTAATGTTAGCTTTGCGATCAATAAGTACACTACTCCTTGTTTTTGTGAATGGAAACTGAACTGACTCGCCTCTAAATTCAGAATTTGCCAAATACCTATAAACCATCTCTCGCCCTCACACCACTGTCTCGGCCTAGTAACAGTTTGCTGTCTTGCCACTGTACTCGTTACATGTAATCAAGCCATTACTGTCACTTGCTATTGCGTTTAGTAAATTTCAATTTCCGACTTATCATCGACTTACTTCGTATGTTTTAAATTATGACGCACGGGTAAAGACTCGTGGACTCAACTGTATTCCCTTTCTTTTTATCCCTATGGGAGGTTGCGTAAGAGGCGTAAGGCAAGGTTGCATACTCTCACCTTTATTGCTCAATCTATATTCGGAAAAAATCATTAAAAAATCACTCGAAGATGTTACAATTAAAATAAAAGTCAACGACAGGCGCATCAAAAATATCAAATATGCCGACGATACTATACCAATTGCAGAGAATATACAAGACCTACAGGCACTCTTAGATAATGTAGTAAATTCTAGTGAGGAAAGCGGACTAGCGCTTAACGCTAATAAAACAAAATTTATGGCAATTTCAAAAATACAAGACGTTTTAAACATAAGAGTGGTGCCAATTGAAAAAGTTAAAAAATGCAGATATCTTGGTACAATTATTAATGAAAATAACGAGTATACAGAAGAAATAAAAATGAGAATTGGACAAGCTAGAGCAACATTTAAAAAGATGAGAAAAGTACCTATTATGCAGTAGAGATCTTAGTTTGCAACTCAAAATAAGAATATTACGTTCATATGTGTTTTCGGTGCTGCTGTATGGGGTGGAGACCTGGACCTTAAAGAAAGAAATAAGCAATCGACTTGAAGCATTCGAAATGTGGACTTACCGAAGAAAATTCAAAATAAGTTGAGTAGACCGAATAACAAATGTTGAGGTCCTCAGTGTTGTGTAAGGTATTCCTACATTAGGCAACACCCCATACGTTACTTCCTAGCTTGCTTGGTTGGTAGAGGCCATGAGGTTAGAAAGATGACAGAGGGGTTTTTAGGTTGGGGGCAAGGTCCCTATACCATAGGTTGTATGGTAACTTTGGCATTGACAAATGAAATATTGTCATCGTGACGTCACCCAGACGATCAATTTTACGAATTGTTTGTAAACATAAGGTTTGTTCCAACATGAACTTTTGGACGGTCCAGAAACCGTCACGAAACTACTTGTACCGTTTGTTGTGCGCATGTTCGTAATTTTATCGCCCAGTTATCGTCCCATGACGGTAATCATATTTTGTCATTTTTGTTGGTGACAGCTTTTGTGTGCTTTTAGTCGATCAAAGGCTCAAAAACTTTAAAGAATTAAATCCTAATGTGCAAGTCAGTCCAACCAGCACATTATGCATTTGCCCGATTACTGAAATGATCATCACGAAACCGTCACCGAAAGATCACAATTCTTGTTGGAACAGTGGGAAGGACGATCCGATGACGATCATATTTTTGTTGGAACGGATTTTGTTTACTGCGCAGGAGCGTTACCGTTTCGTGACGGTTCTCGGTCGTGTTGGAACAAACCTATAATAGGATACGTGGTGTTTGCGCCAATATGAATATATATTTCATTTATTTTAATTCGGGAACGTCTTGGCAACACAGTTCTAAGTAAGCATAATCTTCTGTCCTTTATGTTAAGTCAGTCAGTCGTTAACAGACATACGGTCGGAACGTATAGTACACTTTGACAATTTTAATTTGATTTTGTGTGTGTTTTCCGTGAGACAAATTGACGATACCAGACAACATATTTTCGGTAAGTTCCCTTCTTTTATCCCATCCTTCATTTTCCTTAATGCCACCGAAAATAGTGCTTCAACATTTAACAACACGAAGAAAATCTAAGAAAATCTCGGTAAGTTATTATTATTAAATTTTTTCCATTTGGTTTGCTAAAAGCCAAAACATAAATTTGGTCAATTTCGAGCTCGGATATTCAGCGTAGGTTTACAGTTTGCTTTGCTTAGTTTTGTATTATTAAATAATAATATTCTTATTTAGAAACAAATTGTTCGGTAAAATTTAATGTCGGCACGTATCGGAAAAAAAACTCTGTGATAACTTTTTGCTGATTTTTGTATTTGTATCGTTTTTGTTTCTCGGAACAACTTGGGCTTCGAGCGTGAAAGAAGTTAGGTTTTTAAATATTTGCGGTGTTGTCAAACGTGAATATTTTTCGACTCAATCGGTTACGGAAAAATTCGGATGTATGAATAAAAATTATTTTGTAAACAAATACTAAATTTGATTCACGGTTCTAAACAAAATAAAGAGTTTGCATAATAACTGCCCGGAAGGCTTGTTTTTTAACAAATCTCTATAATTAATTAATTTTATTCAAAATTTATACTCAGACCTGGTTTGTTATATGCTACAGTTTTCTTAAAGTAGACTTTGTTTTTTTCTGATTTTGCGGATTGATTTCAGTAACAATGACTACTTACGAAAGGCAATTTAAAATATTAACGGCTAAAAAAGAAACGCTTTATACAATCATTCAGACTTTATATGACTTATCGAAAAACTTAACTACGGATAACACCATTAAAAAATTCACAAACTTGTATCAGTCGATGGATTCGACAAGGACAGAAATTCTCAAAATTTTGGATGAAATCAACGCAGTCGGGTTTGACGTTGATGAAAACTATAAACCAGATTTTCAGGTGATGTCTGTTATTAACGAAATGTGTTGTGAAGCAAGGGCGGCTTATACAAAATTAAAACCAAGCACCAATATTGTAAATCCAACTTTACAGCAAAGTACACAACAACAGTGTAATGTACACAGTCTTTTGCCAAAAATCACTATTCCAGATTTCCACGGAGAAACAAAGGAATGGGAAACTTTTTATTCGATTTACAAACCATTGGTACACGATAATTTCCAGCTGACGGATGCAGATAAGGCTCGGCTTTTGGTTTCACATTTAAAGGGATCGGCCCTTAGTATTTGTGCGGGAATAGCTACTTCTGGGGATAATTATGACACGTTATGGAAAGCACTTTTAGAAAAATATCATAATAAAAGGTTGTTAGCAAACACTTATTTACAACAAATTTTTAATTTTAAATCCTTGCAATCGGAATCTGAAAAAAATCTAAACAGTTTTTTAGAAATCTTTGACGCCTCGGTTAATGCCTTAAAAAAGTTGGATGTCCCGGATTTAACGGATTTTATTTTACTTTATCATGCACTCTCAAAACTGGACAGGGAAACGGTAAAATCTTTTGAAAATCACATGCGCGGAACGGTTATTCCTACTTACACGGATTTAATTAAATTTGTTAAGGATCAAACAAAAATTTTGCATAATAGTGACTCACAAGGGGCTAGCTCCAGTGGCTATCATAAAAATAAAAATTCGAAATCATTTTTTGTAAGCCAGCATGAGAATAAAAACAATAACAGAATGCCTTTTTGTGTTTTATGTAAAAAATCGTCACATTTTTTGGGTAGGTGTGATAAATTTAAGGCTATGAATCCTACACAAAGGTACGATTTGGTAAAAAATAATAATTTATGCTTTCTGTGTTTTTCCCAGTCACATGGTGTAAGACAGTGCTTAAAAAGACCGTGTGCCCAGTGTGCCAAGAATCATCATTTTCTTTTATGCGCAGGAAAACCGGAAATAAGGGGTGCGAAGGAAAATAATCAAAATAATCAACCAAATTCTGGTGTCGGTATTCCAGAAACGGGTTCCAATAACCACAATTCGGGTTCAGTTAATTGTGCGTTTCAAAATTCTAGTTTTTTGAGTAGAAATCAGGAAAAAACGGTTCTATTAGCAACGGTAACGGTATGTGTGTTAAATAGTCCTTTACAAAATGCAACGGCGCGGTTTATTTTGGACAACGGTAGTCAGTGTAATCTTTTGACCACGGAATGTTGTAAAAAACTAGGTCTTAGATATACAAAAATTAATTCTTCGGTACAAGGTTTGGGACAAAACTCTCAGTCGGTAAGGGGAGTAACGGACATTATTATCGCTTCGCGTTTTGATCAGACTAAAAAATACGATGTTCAAGCTTTAGTTATTGATCATATTACAGATAAATTGCCAAAAACGAAATTAAATTTGCAAACTTTATCGGAATTTAAAAATTTACAATTAGCGGACGATAAGTTTTTTGAACCTAAATCAATCGATGGCATAATCGGCGCGCAGTTTTTTCCTATTCTTTTCGGCGGTAATCGGATTTTGAGTTCTTCAGGTTTAGGGGCGGCTTTAGAAACAACGTTCGGGTATGTTATTATGGGTCAGGTGGATACGGAATATTCCACTCCCATAAATTTGCTCACTTTAAGGGAAGAAACATCGATTGAACAAATTTTGACAAAATTTTGGGAATTAGAGCAGGTTCCAAAACGGGAAATTCCGGATTTAGACGCTATAGAATGTGAAAATATTTATAAAACCACGGTTTCCAGGGATATATCGGGCCGGTTTACTGTTGCATTACCTTTTAAAAGTTCACCAAAAAATTTGGGAAATTCAAGGGTTTCGGCGGAAAATCGGTTAAAAACCTTGGAAAAACGGTTAACAAAATCGGACAGCTTGCGTGCGGATTACAATAAAATTATGCAGGATTTTTTGGATCAAGGATACTTAAAATTATTGGAAAAAGAAGATTGTGACTTATCCTATTATATTAGTCATCACCCTGTAATAAAATTAGAGAGTTTAAGTACACCTATACGTATCGTATTGGATGCATCTTGCCCTTCAGACAGTGATGTCTCCTTGAATGATTTATTGCATAGCGGGCCTAAACTGCAGGCGGACATATGCACTTTATTAATAAATTTTCGGCTTTTTCCAGTAGCATTGAGTTCGGATTTAAAAAAGATGTTTTTACAAATAAAATTAGTACAAGATCACTGGCGGTTTCAAAGAATATTATGGAGATTTGATCCAAACGAGGAAATAAAAACGTATGAATTTACAGTGGTTGCGTTCGGTTTAAGGTCGTCACCTTTTTTAGCGCTACGGACGGTTCAGCAATTGATAAATGAAGATGGCAAAGATTATCCTTTAGCTAAAAAATATATTTCTTCGGGGCTATATATGGATGATTTTTTAACGAGTGTTCCGGACGAAATTGAAGCTAAAGAATTATATAATCAATCGGTAAATCTCTTCAAAGGTGGTTGTTTTGACTTAGTTAAATGGTCGACTAATTTGGACAATTTGTTATCAGAAATTCCGCTGGAAAAACGTTTACAAAATTCGGTTACATTTAAATCGGAGACTAAAGTTTTAGGGATGCAATGGGATCCGCAGAGGGATGTTTTGAACTATAGGTTAACCACCCCCGATAAAAATTGTACAAAACTTAAGATTTTATCTCTTACTGCAAAATGTTATGATCCTATTGGTCTGATTGCTCCATTTATTTTGCATTTAAAGTTAATGATCAGGGAGTTATGGCAACTAAAATTGGGTTGGGATGACTCACCCCCGGATACGATTAAAAAATCATGGGAAAAGGTATGCAATGAATGGCAAGATTTTTCAAAATTTGAGGTCCCTAGACATGTAGGAGCCATGAGGGATGTTCCGATTATGATTTTGGGGTTTGCGGATGCAAGTCGAGACGGTTACGGTGGGGTAGTTTATTTAAGGGTTGTAAATTCTAGCGGTGAAGTGAGTGTGAGACTGGTTGCTGCAAAATCGAGATGTGCACCTTTAAAAAAGACCATGACCATTCCGAAGCTAGAATTATGCGCGGCTTTGTTGTTATCATCTTTGCTGAAATTAATATTTGAAAATTATAGCCAACTTACTCATATTTCACAACTAGTTGCGTATTCTGATTCGACCACGGTGGTGAGTTGGTTAACTTCGGCAAATACCAAAGATAGTTTTGTAGCTAATCGAGTGCAGCAAATTAAAGAAAACCTTCCTAATATTTCATGGCAACATATTGAAGGTAAAAATAATCCCGCGGACTGCTTGTCAAGAGGGTTGACACCCTCACAATTAATAAATCATGAACTTTGGTTACAAGGTCCTAGTTGGATAAAATTACGGGAATCGGACTGGCCTTCTTCAATATTAGAATCGGATATTTCGGAGGTTAAGGTTTTGGTTATTGAGGAGGAGAAGCAGGGTGAAAAAATTCATCCCTTACTTGAATTGGTTAAACGTCATTCTAGCTGGCATAAAATTTTACGGATTACGGTTCGGGTTTTAATGTTGTTAAAATTAATTCCTGTGCAAAAATTAATTACGGCTACTGCGCTAAGAACAGCAGAATGTTATTTAATTCAGTTAATTCAGTTAAAACATTTTGAAACTGAAATAAAAATGATAAAAGAAAACAAACAATGTAAAACACAGCTTAAGAAATTACGGCCATTTTTACAAGACGGTTTACTTATGGTGGGGGGACGACTTAATAATTCATCCCTTAGTTTTTCGGGAAAACATCCACTAATTTTACCGGGAAAAGAAACGTTAGTTGAACGGATTGTTGATTTTTATCATATAATTTATATGCATACGGGGGCATATTTGCTTGAAGCTTTATTGCGTCAAAGGTATTGGATTCTTGGGGCAAGAAATCTTATAAGAAATCGGGTTTTTAAATGCAATCGTTGTTTTAGAAATAAACCGAAAATTTTGACACCGCTCATGGCAGATTTACCGGTATCGAGGGTTACTGCTACTAAACCCTTTTTACACGTAGGGGTTGACTATTTTGGGCCAATAAATATTACATTAGGTAAAAAACGTAATGCGGCGGTTCATAAATCGTATTGTTTATTAGCGGGTTGTTTAAGCACAAAAGCGGTTCATTTAGAATTGGTGAGTTCTTTAAGCACACCACATTTTATGCAAGCATTTAAAAGACTTTTAGCAAGAAGGGGCCCATGCAAGGTTTTATATTCTGATCAGGGATCATCTTTTGTTTGTGCGAAAACGGTTTTAAGTGAAATTAATCGGTTTGCTAGTTCGGAAGAATATCAAAATGCACTGTTATGTGAATTAAATTTGAACGGTGTGGAATGGAAATTTATAAGTCCACAAAGTCCGAGTCACGGGGGTCTTTGGGAAAGTAATGTAAAGAGCGCTAAGTCGCATCTCTACAAGGTCATAGGGGATCAGTTGTTAACATATGAAGAGTTAAATACTCTATTAATTCAAATAGAGGCAATCTTAAATTCGAGACCTCTTTGTCGTCGACCAACTGATTCATCTCAAATATCGGTATTAACTCCATCACATTTTTTAAATTTAACACCGTTAGGAAGTTTGCCGGCCGACGATTTAACAGATTTAAATATAAACCGGTTAGATAGGTTCCAGTTAATCGATCGAATGGTGCAAGATTTCTGGAAAAGGTGGCGTTTGGAATATTTGACTACCTTACAAACTAGAGAAAAATGGAATATAGATTTGCCTAATGTTAAAATCGGAATGGTTGTTATTTTAAAGGTAGACAATGTACCTACACTTTGTTGGCCTTTGGCCATTGTTACTGAGGTTCATCCGGGTAAAGACGGAGTTGTTAGAAATGTTACTGTAAAAACTTCGAAAGGGACATTTACACGACCAGTTTTGAAGTTATGCCCTCTTCCGAATCAATAAATTTACAGTAATATCTTTTGTATATAGTTATAGGTATTTTTCATTAGAATTTATTTATTTTTTTCGATTATTTTTTTTTTGAGTTACGGTAATTAACTCTGAAAATTTTGGTATATTAATTTATGCCTGGTCCTTTGAGTATTTATTTGGAACTAGTTTTTTTATTGTGTTTTCGGCACAAATTGCATACAGATTTGGCTGAAAAATGGGTTTTTCAGGGCGGGGGCTATGTTTGCGCCAATATGAATATATATTTCATTTATTTTAATTCGGGAACGTCTTGGCAACACAGTTCTAAGTAAGCATAATCTTCTGTCCTTTATGTTAAGTCAGTCAGTCGTTAACAGACATACGGTCGGAACGTATAGTACACTTTGACAATTTTAATTTGATTTTGTGTGTGTTTTCCGTGAGACAAATTGACGATACCAGACAACATATTTTCGGTAAGTTCCCTTCTTTTATCCCATCCTTCATTTTCCTTAATGCCACCGAAAATAGTGCTTCAACATTTAACAACACGAAGAAAATCTAAGAAAATCTCGGTAAGTTATTATTATTAAATTTTTTCCATTTGGTTTGCTAAAAGCCAAAACACGTGGTTTGGAGGCTATATTTTGTTATTAAATATCGTTAGTGTTTTAATTTGTGTTTATATCTTGAGATATAATGTATCTATAGATGTCATTACGTGTTTTTAGTATAATAACTTAAACCCAAAACTCTTTTACAAGTGTTAAGATACATTTTAATGTGGTTGTATTAAGTACCTACTTACTTACTGGATTTTCTTTCTGCTGTATTGTATAGTAAAGGACATTCTTGTATAGAGACATTACAGTTCTGTAATGTCTATTGCGGTTCTTCACATCAAGTTTACATCATCTGTGTAGGTTACAATCTGCTTAGACTTATTGAACAATATATCTAATTAAGTCTATAGATAATAGATCTATTATATGTAATTGTTTCATATAAAATTATAACCAATAGTGCAGCCATCTGAAGATCGTTTGAATAAACAATTGTAAACTAAATAAATATATAAAATGGGGAAAATTCCCTTTATTGCACTGAAATTGTATTTTTTTATAATTTACTGTTAATGTAAAACTTCACAGGTACCTATTGAATGGAATCATAATGTTTTAATAGTTTTAGATATTATAATCCAGTACCTAACGTACTCAGATGCTCTTATGTTAAACTTAAGGGAAAAACTACTAATTTTGATACATAAATCTTTAGTTGAATCTCTTTTTCACCATGGTGTACATGTTAGGAGGAATTTATAATAATGTACTACATGCATTATCCCCAATTAAAAATTATTATATACCTACTCAAAATCATTTAAAAAAGTAAATTGTATTCAATCCATTATTAATATACCTAGGATATTTGAATGATTTAGTCCCATATATACACAAGAAAGAATCTCCTTCTGCTTTAATTAAGTAGTAATGCTATTCTACTGCATATATTTAATTGCAATTATATTCTATGAGTTTTGTAACTCTACAGGTATCTACCACATTTTTTAAAGAATATATGAAATAAATAGTCATTAAAAATCCAAACGTATTTTTTTAAATATACACATTTTCAATACATTCCTACTTTCCGACTTCATTTCAATGAGTGAAGTGAATGAATTTGAATGCAGCATTCTGGGTGACGTCACTCCCGCCATTAGATTCTCGACGCTGATTGGTGGAAAGTTACCACGCAACCTGTCTATTTATGAACCTTGGGTTGGGGGTCTTTAGATCATGGCTTGCAGATTGCACATGGTCATGGTATGTTAAAGCTACTATAAATGTACAATAAATGCATATACATGCTTTTGAGTTTCATTAACACAACATGGTGGCAGCGGTAAATACATATTAAAACAAATTTCTACAGGAAATAAGGTGAGCTACGTAAAATACTAGAAATTCCAAATAATAATACGATGCCTAATCCTGGGGAATTGTCGGGAGCGTCGAGTGGAAGCTCATCAGGGTTCCATGTCTCAACTCCTGAAGCATTCAATTTTTCAAATCCAGCTTCTTGGTCTCAGTGGAGAAAACGGTTTGAAAGATATGCAAAAGTGAGTGGTTTGTCAACAAAGTCTGATTCAGAGAAGATAGATGCTCTTCTGTACATAATGGGCGAGAAGAGTGAAGAAATCATCTTACAAATGCAGAAGGTCCCTACAGTCTATGATGACATGATACAAGCTCTGGAAAGCCATTTCATACCTCGAAGAAACATCATATTCGAAAGATTTCAATTTAACTCTAGGGTCCAATTACCAGGGGAAAACATTGATAGTTTTATAGCAGCAGTGCATACTCTGGCAGCTAATTGTAACTTTGGTGTACTTAAAGAAGAGTTTATAAGAGATAGGATTGTCGTTGACATGCTTGACAAGAAGACTAGTGAAAAAATGCAATTAGAGGCCAAACTTACATTATCAGATGCAATATTATATGCACGCCAAGCTGAACTGCAGTCCCAGCAAAACAGTGTACTACAACAACAACAGTCATTACTTAATGTTATAGCTAAACAAGAAAACACTCCAAAAAGTTTCAATACGAGTAAACGTCCCCAGCATCCTGAGGTAAAGTGTAAATACTGTGGTTTGGCACAACATAAACGAGAAATCTGTCCTGCTCGAAGATCTACATGCAGAGGGTGTGGAAGATTTGGTCACTGGGATAGAGTATGTCTGTCCAAGGAGAAGGACTCAAGATCTCTCCACCATATAACCACCTCTTCAGAAGGTGGTGTTCAAATTCAGGATCCTCTTTTCTTAGGTAATGTTACTTTGAATAAACATATGTGGAAATGTTTTTACAAATAACCATAATCAATGGCTGGTTAACTTACAAATAAGTGATAATAAGAAATTAGTTCCCTTTTTAGTTGATTCAGGAGCTGATATTGTCTGCATTCCATCAAATCATTTAGATTCAATCTTATTAAAGAGTTTAAAAAACTGTTCTGAAACAATATCAGGCCCTGATGGTACCAAACTAAAAGTTCTGGGTAAACTTACTGAAAAACTTACATATCCTTCTAAAGGCAAATCTTGTACTTTGGATTTATTTGTAATTCAAGATTTAAAAATGTCTATTCTGGGAAGGCCAGGTATTTCATGTCTCGAGGTAGCAAACTTTTCAATAAATTCTATTAATCAAAGTTCTAGCACTAATGTACATGTAGAAAAAGAATTTCCATATATATTTAATGAAATAGGCAACTTCAAAGATGAAATTAAAATTGAAGTCTGTGAAGAAGCTAAACCTTTTGTACAGACTACTCCTCGAGTAGTCCCTATACACTTACTAGGTAAATTAGAGAACGAATTAAAAAGGCTTCAAGATTTAAAGATCATAGAACCAGTAGAAGAGCATACAGGTTGGGTAGCTCCGATTGTAGTTGTTCCAAAGGGGGAAACGGTGCGCATTTGTGGGGATTATACTTATTTAAATAAAAGCATTCTACGACCCTATTTCCCTATACCTAAAGTAGAAACCTCATTGGCACAACTTGAGGGATCTCGTATATTTTCAAAATTAGATGCTACTTCTTCATTTTATCAAGTTCGACTTTCAAAAAGCTCTCAAGCTTTAACTACTTTTATTACCCCATTTGGCAGATTCCTGTTCACAAGGTTACCTTTCGGTATATCCTGTTCTCCTGAATTTTTCAGTCAGAAATTTTCTAAGTTATTCCTAGGTTTGAAAGGTATCATTACCCACATAGATGATATATTAGTACATGCACCCACAGTGGAAGAACATGATCGTATTCTTAGGGAAGTCTTGCAGAGACTCAGTAAAGAAGGTATAACACTCAACAAAAAGAAATGTCTGATAGGTGTAAATAAAATTGCATTTTTAGGCCATGTGATTTCAGGTGAGGGTATTATAATTGATCCGTCTCGAGTAGAAGCTATTACGTAATTTCCTAACCCCACGAGTAAAAAAGAACTGCAACAGCTCTTAGGTATGATCAATTATGCTGGTCGTTTTATTTCAAATAAGTCCGATATTCTTGAGCCCCTCAACTATTTATTAAAAAATGATGTCTTATTTCGGTGGAGTAAAGATCCAACTGCAGCTTTTTCAAAAATAAAAAATGCATTGATTAATGCCTTTCTTACTTTGACCCAACTAAAAAAGTAATTGTCAGTGGATACTCGTCTTCATTTGGTTTAGGGGCTGCTCTGATGCAAATTAATGAAAACAATGAAACGGAAATAGTAGCATATGCATCTCGAACACTTTCTCCTACTGAATGTCGTTATACTCAAATTGAGCGAGAGTGTTTGAGTTTAACATGGGCTTGTGAAAAATTTCAGGAATACATAACAGGAATTTCTATAATTTTAGAGACCGATCATAAACCACTTCTACAAATATTACAGAAAAAAAAATCTTGATGATTTGACTCCTCGTCTACAAAGATTTCGTCTCAGACTTATGAGATATAATTATACTGTACTTTATACTCGAGGTACAGACTTAAAAGTAGCTGACGCTCTAAGTCGTAATCCATTGCAGGTGTCACACGATAGTGAAGAACTTACTTCAGAAGTAGATGCACATGTCCGTCTAATTATACAAAATTTGCCTATAAAAAATCATTTTCTTAATAAAATTCTTAATGAACAAGAGTTAGATCCTATTTGTAGGAATCTTAAACAATATTGTATTTCAGGCTGGCCTGACAAAAAACATATATTGCCAGAAATGTGCCCTTATTTTCAATATAGGTATGAGATTAGTCTTAATGAGAACTTTCTTACAAAAAATTCCAGGTTAATTGTTCCACCTGCCTTACAGTTACAGACCCTGGAATACATTCATCAAGGCCATCAAGGCATTGTAAAATGTAGGGAAAGGGCTAAAATGTCTGTCTGGTGGATAGGACTTTCATCTCAGATTGAAAATCTGGTTAGGTCTTGTCCTAATTGTGTTGAGGAACGCACAAATATTAAAGAAACATTTGTCAAGGATACCATTCCATCTAGACCATGGCAAAAAGTAGCTGTTGATTTGTTTAAAGAAAAAAATTGGTTTCTAATTCTAACTGATTACTATTCCCGATTTTTTGAAATCATACCTTTGACTAGTCTAACTGAAAGTGTTATTGTTGAAAAGTTGAAAGAACAATTTGCGAGATATGGAATACCTGACGTTGTCAGATCAGATCAGGGTCCTCAATTCAGCTCAGGTTTTTCCAAATTTGCTGCTGAATACAATTTTATTCACACTACTAGCAGTCCTTATTATGCACAGTCTAACGGCTGTGTAGAAGCAGCAGTAAAGGTCGCAAAATCTTTGCTAAAGACAAATGAGGATATATATTTGGGGCTATTGGCCTATAGATCAACTCCTTTAGAATGTGGCTTCAGTCCTTCAGAATTGCTAATGTCGCGTAAATTAAAAACATTGTTGCCTATACTTCCTAGTAAACTTGAGGAGGTGGTCAATGCTCGTAAATCTTTCATTAACACTGAAGAAAAACGTAAAACTCTTCAGGAAAACAATTATAACAGAAGACACAATTCTAAGGAGATGTCTGATTTAAAAATCAGTGATACAGTGTGGATTACTGACCTTTGGAAATATGGAGTGGTAACAGAGGTATGTTCAGAACCTCGTGCTTATATTGTTAAAACTAATGATGGTACTGTTTATCGTAGAAACAGGTGGTTTTTAATAGCTGCTCCGTATTATGTTCCGAACGCCAATAATGTTACTCCCCTGCCTATTGTAAGGACTAATTTTTCAGAGAATCCTAAAGATTCATCTTCTGGGAGAAAATTGTAGAAAGTAATAATGTATAGTGTAGTGACAAACCAATATCTATTAATGAGAGTGCAGAAGCCTTACTAAGCAGTGTAGCTCCAAGTGCATCAGAAAACATTGCTCCAAAGAGAAATAAAAAACGTCCCAACTTGTTTTCAGACTACATCACATAATGTGTTTTATTGTATCATTTAGTATTAAGAAGGTTGTTGCTTTTATAATCTTAAAAAGGAGGATGTTGTGTAAGGTATTCCTACATTAGGCAACACCCCATACGTTACTTCCTAGCTTGCTTGGTTGGTAGAGGCCATGAGGTTAGAAAGATGACAGAGGGGTTTTTAGGTTGGGGGTCTTTAGATCATGGCTTGCAGATTGCACATGGTCATGGTATGTTAAAGCTACTATAAATGTACAATAAATGCATATACCTGCTTTTGAGTTTCATTAACACAACACTCAGACAGATAAAAAAGGAAAAGGAAATCATGAATACGATTGAGATAAGAAAGTTACAATATCTCGGTCATGTTATGAGAGGAGATACATATATGTTGCTACAAACCATAATGCAGGGAAAATACAGGGAAAACGAAGTATTAGAAGACGACGCATCCCCTCGCTCAACAATCTGAGAAAGTGGTATAATTATTGCAGCTCCATTGACGGGTGGGTTGTGATTGCGCGCAGCGGTCAAATACCTCCTGGGGTACTGAAATTTACCTTTAAGAGGGTTGCTGTGATTGCGCGCAACGGAAGGATTAAGGCAGGTAAACAAAACGGTATATTGTGATTGCGCGCAGCGGTATATATCAGCAGCTCTAATACCCGAAAGTTAGGTTTGGACCGAAGGGTTAGGTCTTCCTCCTTTGAAAATTGTACTGTATAATATATAATATATATAATATATTAATTTTTTAATTAATTATGTGCAATTAAATAGCTTACATTTAAAAAAAAAAATTAAAAATATTAATTATGAAAGAACATTACAATATATGTAACAAATTTGATAGAGAAATTTAAAAATAAAGAAATATCCAGAATAGAATTTGTTAAAACTATATGTTATAAGGCATGTTCAAATTAAATGTCTACATATATACATTATTTAATACAATAAATATTAATTATAAAAGAAACACTATTAAGTTTTTTTTATCACAACTATTTCAATGTAGTATTCACTTGTTATTATCTTAATAAATAAAACTTCCGTTTACTATAATTTTACGACTTTGCGCGCAATCACAGCATACCTTTTTAAAGACGTGCGCGCAATTGCACCATTGGCTTAGACACGCTGTTGAGAACCCTGACCGCTGCGCGCAATTACAATCTGCCCCCATTGACTTGTTCAGAGCTGCAATCTCAAAAGTGAAAACAGCTGTGATGATTACCAACCTCCTTAGAGAAGACGGCACCTAAAGAAGAAGAAGGGATATTTGCTTTCCTGATTAAACTAAGTGTAGTCAACTACTCTGTGGGTCTTGCGTCATAAGAGCCATAACAATTAAATGTTGGAACAAGCAGTTATTTTTTTTTAATTGTGAACATGAAATTGACAACATTTTTATGATATGTGGATTTTATTTTTACGGTTTAATTGCATATACAGTGTGACAAAGCCAAATAGAATAAATGCATTGTTTCGTGAATGAGCAACTTTGGAAATAAATCCATAGGTCGATTTTTATTTCTAAATTATGATTTTTTGGAATATGTATCATACTAGTGACGTCACCATAAAGTTGGGTGGCGGCTTGAAGTCACTAGAGATAGCGGTAATAGAGCGCCTCACACTGGTCTGCATTGATCGGGGTAGAATTTCATGTGGGAGTTCTTGTACCCAGGACTCCCATATGATAAGCACTTTGCTGATTGAGAGCCCCTATAGTGCATCAGAGTGCTATCGGGGGAAAGTGGATGGTCTGGAGCATTGGAGCGGAGTGAAGTGTAACGGAACTATTGACTATTGTATTTAACTAATTGTTTGATAATAGAAAAATGCTGACAACCAAATATTGGAACAAGGATTTTAATAAAATAAAATTTATTAAGGCGTAACATGGCCCTTAGCTTGAATAACAGCTTGAACTCTATTAGGCATTGTATCAACTAGGACTTCGCAGAATTCAGGGGTGACACTATCCAATATTTCTTGCAATTTAGCACGTAGTTGTGGCAAAGTACGTTGGTGGTTATTTTTAGGTGTTGTTTCATTTTCTGCTAAAGTGTCCCTATTAGTTTAAGAACAAGGCAGCTAGAAGGATGTCATGATTGAGATGACATGATTGAGAGGTCGGGAGGCTTGTCCCCGAGGCAGTTTGGTTTCTGTAAAGGGAGAAGCATGATTGATGCAATCGTGAGTGTATTCGACGCATTGCTCAATAGAGGTCATGAACACCGTTGGGCGGCCTTGTTGTTGTTCGATGTTAGGAATGCATTCAATACGCTGCAGTGGAACGAGGTAATGAAGGCAATGCAGGAGAGAGAATGTCTTGGATACCTGATGAACGTGGTAGCGGAATATCTGTCTGAAAGAAGAATTATGGTGGAGAAAGGCACGATCGTGGATGTGACGGCAGGTGTTACCCAGGGATCTGTCTTGGGCCCGACGCTATGGAATCTAGCATATGACGGGATTCTGAACTGTGAATATGGAGAGGATACGTCTCCCTTCGCATTTGCAGACGATCTCGCTGTGCTGGAAGTGGCGCGGGACGAGCCAGATCTTAAATACCGGGTACGGAAAGCAGGCGGCGTCGTGAAGAAATGGATGACACAGCATGGACTGAAACTCGTGGCAGAGAAGACCGAGGCCATCATTCTGAAGGGGAAAAGGAACAGGCACAGTGTGGAGTGTGGTGCTACAATGTACAGGAGCGTGTCTAACACCCAAGAAACACGTAAAGTACCTAGGAGTGACGTTGCACCAGAATGGAAAATGGGGGGAGCACGTGCAGTTGGTGACCCGGAAGGTTGCAAACAGTGCGGTTGCGTTGGGGAGGGTGATGCCCAACATTGGAGGACCCAAATCCGAAAGGAGGTGGGCCTTGCACGGTGTTGTGCAGTCGATCGTCCTCTATGCGGCCCCAGTCTGGAGTGAGGCGGTAGGGATACGGGTCTACAGGGGGCTCATTACACGAGTGGACAGAACAAGTCTGCTGCGAGTGGCATGCGCCTACAGGACTGTGTCTGCCGCAGCCTTGTGGGCCATCACTGGATGTGTTCCGCTGCATGTGTTGGTAGTAGAAAGAAAAGAACTGTATGAGAGAAGAGACCTTGAGCTTACTATGTCCGAGAGAAGAAAGGAAAGAGAAAGGTCAATTGAAAGATGGCAGCAAGAATGGAACAACATGGAGCATGTGGCACAGTGGACAAAGATGTTGCTTCCTAACTTAAAAGATTGGATGGACTGTGGTTACAGGCGACTGGACTATTTCCTGACGCAGGTGCTCACAGGACACAGGTGTTTTAGAGCCTACCTCTCTAGGTTTGGAAAGGCTGACACTGATGAATGTCTATACTGCAGACACCCGGACACTGTTACACATACGATGCTAGAGTGCAACAGATGGATAGTAGAAAGAAATAGAATGGAAAGAGAGACAGGTGTGAATTTTGTGATAGTGCGAGAAATGATTGAGAGAATGATTGAAAATAAAACTGGTTGGACAAGCATACACAACTATATCCGCGTAGTGATCAAGAAGAAAGAAGAGGAGGAAAAACAGCTGTACCAACGATAGGGCTGAGAGGGAAATATATGGTGAGTAGAAGGCAGAGGGAATAAGTTTTGACGAGAGGCGAATAAGTGAGATATATTGTATGAGACAGACTGTAGGAAAGAAGCTCTAATTAAAAAAAGCCCAATCTTGGGACCAAAAAAGGGGGGAACGGGGAAAATGAAGGGCCTCCTTGCTTACAGTCTGTGGATAAATGAAGGTAAAGTGCTTCGGAAGCGATGTCGACCTTGCAGCGGCCATTCCGTTTTCGGAGCGCTGGATGACAGAGGAGGGTCTGGTTTAGCAGGTAGGCATTCGGCGTAGCCTCGGCGACGAGAGAGCGTTTTAAAGCACCTCGGGAACTATCGCTGGTACTACGAAGAATCAATCCTGCACTAAGGTCAGTCAGGCGGCGTTCTGGACTAAGGTGTCTTTTGAAGATTCCAGACCCCCTCTCTTTAAAGACGAAAAAAAAAGCTAGAAGGATGTGAAAAAATATTAAGGTCATGTTCTCCCATCAATTTTTTGGTAGCCGTATGGCATGAGGCTCCGTTCCGTTGAAACATAAAATCTTCAGATGGATATAACTTCTCGCACTTTGTAAAAACGAATGTTCAAGGATATGCTGATGTTTGGTGGCGTTTATGATACCTTTAATAAAATATAAAGTTCCCAACCCTTTGACATACAACCTCACATCATGATGTCCTGTGGAAAATTTACAGACCTTGATCCTTGAAACTTAATCCTTCTCATTTCGTTTTTGTTTGGGTTAGGATGCCTAGATCGAGGATGCTCTCAATTATGTCAATTTCGTAAAACACTTTATTTATTTTCTTGGAGAGACCTGGATGTCCTATGTTCCAAAAATTATTTCCCTATTTCGTAATTTGGATCGTCGTCATTTTTCCTGTTAGTTTCGCGGTTTGTTGCCGGGTTTTTAACATTTAATTATTTTTGTTCTTCCAACCCCCCCAACTTGGAGGAACACGAATATTTATAGGCACCTTCTACCCTTAATCGAAACAATCAGTTTGGAAATGCTGGATACTTACTTTCACCCTGTTCCATTTTAGATTAGGATTAGCTGGTAAAGCCGGCATTTAGTTAGTCGGGAGGGACAAATAATTATTACAATAGATTGCTATATTGTTTACTAAGCTTTGTTTTTAAACCAAGAGAAGTAAACTAAAACGACAGATTCAAACCCAAGAAAGTCACTAGAAATACCACCAAACACATCTTCTTTTTTTGGTTGATAATGACGGTCAGATTATACCAATACGTCGCTAAAGAGTTCTAAAATTTTTATATAAAAGCAGACTAAAAATCCACAAATTAAAGGAATAACGCAGAAAATACAAAAAATCGCTGATATAACTTAAAAGCATACAGTAGCGCGTCATCAATATAACTTCGGGAGATAGTATCATACCCGTTTTCGAAAGTTCTGCCAAACTTTGGCAACAGTGGCAATATTTGATATTATCTAAGATCAATATTTTGACATAGTGCTCATAGGCGCGCTAAATCGAAGTAATATAAAACAATTTTATTATTAGTAAATATAAAGTAAATATTAGTAAATAAATATTTATAAAAATAAACCAAAATGGATGAAACCAAAATGGATTTATGTTAACATAGGTTATGACGATGATGATGATGTTAACATAGGTATTTGCACGACGTAATAATAAAACAATAATAAATAATCACTTCGTTGTGAAGCGAAACAAGAGCTGTCTTATTTTATTTAGTTGATAGAGCGCCAAACTAGTTTCAACCCTTTTTTAAATAGAACTTTAAATTAACTTTTCCCATTTTTTTAAACTATTGATAATATTTTTATAATAAAAAATCGTCCTAAAACCTATTATACTCGCATTAGAATTCGAAATATTTTTACGTAAATTACCAGAGAGCGGCAGTTCTCGCCAGTGGCGCACATTAACACCCCCTACACGCGACACTATATATACACGAAATTTTTGATTTTCTAAATCTGACTGATTTGAAAGATGGGCCAAGTCCCATCTTAAAGTTCAGGAAAAGACTCACCCATTCATATGTCAACCATCCATTTTGGTCCAAGGGTGTGGATTTTACGGCCCTTTGTATTTAGGGTCTGTTTTTCGTTCTCGTCCCCAAAACTCCCAAAAACTTCAAAAATTTAAGTCCGACCTTTGCGGCTTCTAATAGTACTGATCATTACCTTTCCAACGCATGTCTATTTTAAAAATCGGTTATACCATTCAAAAGTTACCGAGCTCAGAAATAAGACTCAATTTTTATTTAAAAAAAGGAAAATGTTTGTGGATATGTATGTGTGTTTGAAAGTTAAATCGATTTGAATTTTTTTTCTGTGTTTAAAGAGGGGGTGAGGACCGATTCAGAACCGGTGTAGTTTGTGACTTTTGACCACCCATAAGCGAGCTAGAGGACTTGGTAGGTACAAAACGGCATATTTTTTGGGAGTATATATCTTCGGATCAAGAAGAGACAGGAGAACTGCAAATACACCAAATAAAAAGTGTTGAGTTAAGCTTTCAAATGGTGTTTAAGCCGTCAGGATCAGACATACACACGGCTTAGTGTAGCCGAAAAACTGAAAAACCATACTTTGAAAATTTTGGTTTTTCGACAATTACTCAAAATTTCAACCTACGAATTGCGCCAATAACTGAGCGTTTGTAGAAGGACTCTAGACGAATCTAACGGTGTATACGTCATATCCGGGAAAATTATAATTTTTAAGTTATAGGATTCATAAGTATGATCAAATCTATTTTCTACGGGGAAAACGGTCTCTCAAGCTCAATAATTGCTGTAATAGCTTCAGTTATCATACTTGACCTTAGATCCATCAGATACTACTGGTAAATACGTTTCAAACTCATGTTTACTGATCAAAATCGGTTAAGCCTTTTCGAAGTTATTAAGCTACAAAAGTATAATCCAATTAACGATTATTCCCGAAATGGCTTATGTAGTTGTAGTGATTACGACGCTAAATTTGATCTGGCAACGGGCAATCCGACTTCATTTACCGGTCATCTCAATATTTTTCTTCAATCTATTTCGAATAGAAAAAAAATTAATGTACATTAGATGGACACTAGATCATTTGGGAGATAATGCAACAAAGGTGACCATTTATAAAGCTTAACGAGTAATAGAGGAACATTGCATTCATCTTCATACATTTAATTTAGAAATAACTTTGAAAAACTCCTGATACAAGAATAAAAAACCGCTAAACGCCTTAAAAATGAGTGGCGCATACAATATTCCAGCTACAAAACATCTGATATGAATATTACGTGGCGCGAAAATGTATTTTCATTTTGATGTAAAACTAAATTCTAGGTTTATTTTAAAAGATTTTTCCATAATATTTGCTAAATTTGAAGTAAACGCGCCACAAAAGGGTTTCAAAATTCGAACTGTATCAAAGTTACTCTTTTGTGGCGCGTTTACTTCAAATTTAGCAAATATTATGGAAAAATCTTTTAAAATAAAACTAGAATTTTGTTTTACATTAAAATGAAAATACATTTTTGCGCCACGTAATATTCATATCAGATCTTTTGTAGCTGGAATATTGTATGCGAAACTCATTTTTAAGGCGTTTAGCGGTTTTTTATTCTTGTATACTTACACTATAAGTAAAACTCACAACTAACAATAATCTATTTTTTCAAATAGTCCAACAATTTAATTCTATTACACAAAAATATAATAAATTAATTATAACATACACAGTACTTCCCTATGTGCATGTGTGTGTTCACAAAGATGGGATCGCATACCAAAAAAAGTTGATTAATAGCAAGCTGAAAATTAAAAATAGCTTAAGGGTGTCTAGTCGGACAAACTTTGATGGACGGGAATACCGGAACAGGGGAAGTTTTAATTGTGGAACAGATTAAAAATTTGGAACGTCAGACTACGAAAACGTTCTATGTATTTTGTCCGACATATCTTCTAATTGATTTGTTACCCTTTCATTAAACTCTCATGCAGAAATCAGACTGGTATTTATCACCAACTGCGCATTTTAATAATACCGACACGTAGAACATGTCAAATGACAGGAATTATGACAGATGATAAATAGTAGTCTGATTTTCCCATGAGCAATGAAAGGGCAACAAATCAATTGAAAGTTCGGTCCGACAAAATATATGGAACGTTTTCGTAGTCTGACGTTCCAAATTTTTAACCTGTTCCACAATTAAAACTTTCCCTCTTCCAGTGTTCCCGTCAATCAATGTTTGTCCGACTAGACACCGTTAAGCTATTAACAAATTTTCAGCTTGCTATTAATCAACTTTTCTTTAGTACGCGGACGCGGGATCCTGGACTATAACGAATTCTTAAAATAATACACTACTGCACTGAACAGATATCGATACAGATAGATAACAGGTGCGGGAGCACGCCAAATAGAATTCTATTTTAGTGACGTCACGTTGCCTAGCAACCGTCGATTCTCCCATTATGAAATTCTATTTTGTGACGTCAGTAAAATAGAATTCTATTTGGCGTGCTCTGGGCCCCAGAACAGAAATCTGAAGCAGGTTTGTCAAAATGACAGTGACACTTTCTCTATGTTGACTAATCACTTATTTAGTTATAATATGTTCGATTTCTTGTTAGAGATAAGCATTTTTAGTAGTTCCAATGTGACACAAAATCTAGGCATGGGATAAAAAAGTTTATTTAAAGAAAGTGTATTTTTTGTTCTTCTTAATGGCGGTACAGGCTCGTTTTTTAAATATTGCATTTAGTTATAGTTATTTCCACATACTAACATATTTCTCAAATTGGACTCTGTAGCGCCATTCTTTACTATATTACCAATATGTGTTCCAAATATCTTGACAAAATATTCAAAATTAAAGCCGCAATCTTGGACCGCGTTTTACGTTTTGATGACGCGCTACTGTAGCCTCTTAATTAACCAATGAAATGTCAATATTATCAAAATTTTATAAGTGTCATTAGTGTCAAAATTGGGTAATCAGTGAAGTAAACTTGCCTGAGGTTGGACCAATTACAAACAAGCTTTACGGCACGGGAAATTTGAATTACTCCTCTTGGTTTAAAAACGGACTATAATAAAAACTACGTTTTAGTTTCTTATTTATGCTTGGAATTTTAGGTAACAATGTATCATTGTGAACTAGAAGGTGCTCGACATACAAAAGAACAAGAATTGATAGGCTTCCAAAATGCTACTGGTGTTGGCGCTCACGGCAAGAGGACTTATACAGTGAATTTTCAAATTCCCACAACAATTTCTGTTTACAATTTAACTCCATGTCAGTTAATTAAACAAATTTTTATACTGAGGGTAAGTGTAAAGTTGGAACTAAAATACTGCCGTTTATGAAAATACGTTTAGATGCTGTAAGCCATTTTTTTATTCAACAAATTTTAAAGACAATAATATAAAAGTAAAAGTCTCATTCTTTAATCAATCTACAGGGCGTCCAGAAACTCTCCTGATAAACGATGACCGAATATTCCTCAGCTAATTTAAAGATAATTTAACAAAAATTCACCTAGTCCAAAATGGGAGCTAGAGCTCTTTGAAGATGGTGCCTTGTAATTAGTTTGTTTTAAATACCCCAGAACGCTTCTATTTAGAAAAACAAAATTTGGTAGGTTTATTTATCTTCCAGAGATAAATAGATTTCATTAATTGAAAATTTCTAGTACCGGTCATAGGTGCCCGTTTTGGGTAGGGCACCATTTATTTTATCGCATAACTTTTTCGTCTTTAACTTTTAAGCATTTTGACACTGGATTAATAACGGTTTTATACGGTAAACTTGTACGGTATTCTAGTACCAAAAGGTACTCTTGCTATAAGTCGGTAGCATGCACCGTTTTATAGAAAAATCGATTTGAAAGATTTTTTTCAGAAATTCCTTTTTGAAGTTATACATCTTTAGACGCGTTGGGAGTAAATTTATATGTGCGCGAATTCATCAAAAGTCTTGGTCCTGGGCGCAGCTCAAACGTTATACGTGCTCTGATTGGGTAATTACAATGACCTGTCAACAATTGTTCAATATGTCGGTTATTTTATTAATACGTCATTGGTTATGGGTAAACAAACGTTGTATATGTTACCGTTAAAACCCGATTTCAGTTAAAACCCGAATTTGCTAGGAAAAACTAGTTTTAACTAAGCGCTTTAGACAATTCTAATTTTAACTAGTCAAAACTAGATTTGACTGCTAAATTCAGTTAAAACTAGAAATCGCGAACGGATTTCATTTATAGTAGATTATATGCGATTTTCTTGTGATTGCATATCGATCAAATCTACCTGACAGCGACTATTCATTTCTGAATGCAATGTAGGTTTGGATACAAGACTCTTCTTCCGTTGGCAGGTTTCACACATTGGTATAAAAGTATTGATCATATCAATAAAAAGTTATATTTGCCTATTTTCTGGCGGTTTCAGTCTTTAACCTATCCCGATTTCCATCAATAATAGCAACATGGGCTGCTTCAATTATGCCAAAAATATTTTCGACAGGTACATAATATTTGATGGGATCAATTTTAGAAGCTAACTTTTTTATTTCGTCAACTTCAACAATTCTACATCATTTTAGTCTTCGAATTTGTAATGGTGTTTTCTTGGCAGACAGTTCCGCATCTTGTACTTCGACCATTAATTTATTATATAATATGCTTTTTCTCACAACATTGTAGTGACTTTCTTTCTTCTCTGTCTCTTCCGTTTGTAAAATCATTTCCAAAACACGTTCTTTTCACGTTCTTATATCTCTGCTCTCAATCTAATCTTCGATATTATCACTAATGGTGAATAATACACAGTGGTGTAATATATAACCAGTAAAAACGATGCAAAACAATTAACAGTTTCACACAATATTTTGCTACCGACCGGCCGCTTTCGTCATTAACACTACCCCGAACAAGCTGTAATACATACTTGTCTCTTGCAACAATTTTAACTGGTATTAGCCAGTAATTCCAAAAAAGCTACTTTGAACTAGTATAAACTACTCTAAATGAAATCTGTTCGGAATTTCTAGTTTTAACTGAATGTAGCAGTCAAATCTAGTTTTGACTAGTTAAAACTAGAATTGTCTAAAGCGCATAGTTAAAACTAGTTTTTCCTAGTAAATTCGGGTTTTAACTGAAATCGGGTTTAACGGTAACATATATATTAGTTTTTATTGTTGTGAGGATACAGACAAAAGCAAGTTTATAATTGTAGTGACTTTTTAAATAGCTTTTAAAACCAACAGGTACGTAATTATAAATGTTTCAGTAATGTAATAAAAATTACATAGGTGGATACTTACCTATTTGGAAAATGGAAAATGTAGGTACCTACCTAGTAGGTAATGCTTTGATTTACATAATTTGATTACCAACAAAATGTCTACCAATCTTCATCTAATATATTGTTTTCTTACTCTATGTTTTGTTGTATTTTAATATTTTAATTCCACAAAAATCAAACTAATTTGATTAAATTCAGAACTGTCAAACAGTAAAACGTTCAGTTGGCCTATCTTCCCACATGACGGATATGTGTAGGTGGGTAAATGAGTAGAGGCTCTGCTTACAAATCACAAGCACCCTAACATGCGCGGGTTCGACCCCAATGCAAGATTTAATTTTTTATTCTTTTTATACATTTTATGATTGTAAGTATATTTGTTATGGATTTTTTTTTCAGAAAAAGAGTATTTTGTTAAAATCTTTGCCAACAATTATTGTTCAAAAATCATATCTTTATGGCAGGGGTTCCCAAACTTTTTTGTACCACGCCCCCTTTTGTTGAAATGAAAGCTTCTCGCGCCCCCCCCCTTTAAAATAAATTGTATGAGCCTAAATAGGAACAAAACAAAAACAAATAAGTATTAGCTTGAAAACAAAACATTTATTTATTCTGCCATAAGATACAACAATATCAGTTTCCATTAAATACAAAAATTATTAATAAAAGAAAAATAGATTAGGTTGGTTAGTGCGATGGATATGCTTGCATTTTATTTACTAGTATGCTTATTGGTGGCTGAATTTTAGTAAGTGCACAGTACAAGTCACTACCAACATCAAGTTTATTCCGATACTTTGTTTTAATTGCCACGGGTGTTGAAAATCGCACAAATAGTTACTTGAAAAAGGCAAATATAAATGAAGAGCTTCCCGTGATACACTAAGATACACTTTGAAATATTTGAACCAAAATGAAGGTTTGTCAATTATAACAAAGTATTTGGCAGAGGAATCATGCAAAAAATAATTTGGATTTATTTGCAAAGCATCTTCTTGAAGCGATTCAGGCAGGGAGTCTATGTTGACATGAAATGGATCAGTTGACATTCTGTAAATAAAATTGTCACAAGTGTTTGGGAAGTATTTCTGGAACTCTTCAATTAGGCTCTCCAAATGGTTTGATATTTGGATTTTCAAACTTGATCCTTCATAAATGTCTTTGAAGCGTGTTTCTTCTGAGATTGGCTCTACTTTAGAGAAATTTGAATAATTTCAGGGGTGTGCTGATATTTTACGCCTCCAAAGTTGAGTAACTAAGCCTCAATCACAATGAGTAACTACTATATTTGAGTCTCCACCCTGCTGTTTTAGGTTAAGGCTGTTCAACGAGTCAAAGATGTCTGACAAATAAGCCAATATTACTTGGGTACAATGTTTTTTGAAGGCCATGTTTAGCTCATTTTGCTTTTGATGTTCCAAGGTGATTACTTCATCTCAAAGGTCAAATAATCTTGCCAACATGTTTCCTTTTGAGAGTCGTCATCGTACTTCTGTATGAAGTAACAGTGTTTTGTGATCACTTTCTAAATCTTCACAAAGAGTTTTAAACAGTCGAGTATTCAACGCACTGTTTTTTTAATGTAGTACTTTAATACACAACTTTAAGACAGCCATAAGTTCATTTGGAAGGGTTTTTGCTGCCAAGGCTTGTCGATGTATAAAACAGTGTATCCCAATCACATCAGCATTTTTCTCTATTACTAATTGTAAATAGCCTGAGCGAAAACCAAGCATTGAAGGTGCGCCATCTGTACATAAACTGATCAGTTTTTGCCAAGAGAGTTCATGTTTGTCAAAAAACTCTCACACTGCTTTCATAACATTAATAGCTTTTGTTGTGGTCTCCAGTCTCCAACTCTGTAGAAAAGAGTAGCTCGTCTTTCATTCTTTTGTTTTGAATATACCGAACATAAACAATTAACTGATAACATTGTGATATGTCAGTACTCAATACTCTCGTCTAGTTGAATAGCAAAAAATGGCGATTATTTTACTGCATCAACTATCTAATTTGTATGTCTTCGGTCATATCATCAATGCGGCGTTTCACAGTGTTGTCGAAAAGAGGTATTTGAAGCGGTTAATTTTTAATTTTAGAAAAATAACTAAATTTAATTTAATGTTCAACTTCTTTCGCGCCCCCCCTGATATGTCCTCACGCCCCCCAGTTTGGGAACCCCTGCTTTATGGCATTCTTCAATGTGTTTGTGTGTGTGTTTTATTCTTTTATGTTTTTAATTTTTGGTATTGTTTTAATAAAACTTTTTGGAAAGTAGTAAGTATTAAAATTAGTTTAATAATTAAATAAAATATAAATAAACTGAAACAACAAACGAACAAATTTCGTTAAAATCACATGATAGAAGTATAACTTCTTACGTGCGTACAAAGTACACACACATTATTTTTTTTATTTGAAAATATTTTGCAAAAAGCGGTGTATTTTACCGACTTAAGCAAGAGTAGCTTTTAGTACTAGAATACATCATAATTTAATAATCTAGTGCCAAAAATGCTTAAAAATTAAAGACAAAATATTATGCGATAATATAACAGTTGAATGTTCATCGATTCATCTCTTAAAGATAAATAAACGTACCTACCAGTTTTTGTTTTTCTAGATAGTTCCATTTTTGAAATATTTTTCAAAGTCAAAAATCAAGAAAAAAAAAAACGATTTTTATAGAAAACTACCGACTTAAAGTAAGAGTACCTTTTAGTACTAGAATATCTCACAATTTAATAGTCTAGTATCAAAAATTCTTAAAACTGAAAGATAAAAACTTATGCAATAAAATATCTGTTGCACAACCCAAAACGGACGCCTATGACAAGTACTAGAAATTCGCAATTGATGGAATCGAATTATCTCTGGAAGAAAAATAAACGTAGCAGTTTTTGTTTTTCTAAATAGAAGCGTTCTGGAGGTATTTAAAAAAAATTACAGCAAAGAGCTCTAGCTCTCCTAGGAAGCATTTTCGAATTAGTTGAATTGGGTTAAATTGTCTTAAAATTACATATCTGAGGAATCTCCGGTCCTCGTTTGTCAGGAGAGTTTTTGGACACCCTGTATAAATACATTGATAATAATTTTTTATTGTTTGTGTAATGGTTTCTTTAGAGTATTTAGTAAATAATGTTTTGCTTTTTGTGGAATCTTAAATAATACTTATATAGCCACAGGATTATGTCAAAAGCAAAACATTAATACAATTTTTTTGATGCGTATGTACTATAGTGTTTTGGCAAAGGTTGATATGTCCGTTTAACATAATTTTTCAGGAGAGCGTTTTTTGAAAGTTCGAATCATGTTTTGCCAACCCAAAAACGAAAAGTAATCAAGTCAAAGCTTTCAACTTAATAGAATATTCGAAAATATTTAAGATAATATCAAATTGAAAACTTATTGGACCATTTTCGTGATAACACCTCCACGGCTTCTAAAATTGCAAGCCGATGGGCTTGCTAAAGCAAAGAAGACACGAGGGAATACTAAAATTTGCAATTCACAACCCTGTCTGTTCAGCGTGGTAAATTCCAACGGAAACCCAAATAGCACAAGTACGATTTATGGACATCCAATGGACGTACATCTGTGTACATTGGAACGTCCAATGGACGTCCCGCTAAGGTACAATGGACATCCGATGGACGTCCAACGAACGTCCAAAGTTCACAAAATTGGACGTCCATAGAACGTCCGCTACAAACGTACAGTGTACGTTGTTGAAGCTTTCATTGTACATCTTATGTACATTCATTGTACATCTTATATACATTCAATGTACATCTGATGTACATTCAATGTACGTCTTATGGACATTTTTGTAGGGCACTTTTCAGAAAGCAATCTAGTGTCAATAATTTTTTGAATACATGCATAGCAAAAAGCCTTTAGGTATAGGAAATAGTTCCTATAATACTAAACTTATACTTTAAAATATTACACAATAGCTATTTGTATAACAAGGGAGGAAAGTGCTACTTTTCCTCCCGAGAATGAAGTTTACTGCCCGACGCGTAGCGGAGGGCAGTAATCATTCAAGGGAGGAAAAGGCACTTTACTCCCATGTTATACATATGGTTTTTCCACCTTCCTCAAATAACAAGTCATTTTTTCATTTTTACTTAATTTATTTATGTAACTAACCAACAAAATTTATTAGAACTAAAACTAACAAGTACGTACAATATAACTGTCAACTGTCAAATATAAGTCAAATTAATAATGTAAACATTGTTAAATCAAAATAACAATTTACTGTTTTTTACCATTCTGCAAAATACAGAGTGTTTTATAAATAAAGGTTAAAATGTATAGAAACTTACGTAATAGAAAATAGATATTGTACAGGGCGTCAATAAGTTACATTTCATGAATGAAATACCATGACGTCACTTTTACTTTTCCTCCCTAGGGAGGAAAAATATTTTCCTCCCTAGGGAGGAAAAGTACAACTTTGCTCCCTACAATCAGGTCCGGAAAAGTATACTTTCGGTAGAGCCCACATAACAATTTCATGTTCTTAGTAGATTCATAGAACATACTTTTCAGAAAAAGTATATACTAAGAATATGCGTAATTACCATTGCGAATGTGCAGAGCACATACTGAGTATATACTACATTACAGTACTTAAACGTTCTATGTATATACTTAGAATGTACTACCGCACTTCTTCTCAGTATATACCAAGAATATACTTTTTAGGATATTCTAAGAAGGTGCTATAAACCTTCTATTTATATACTTAGAATGTACTACCTCACATCTTTTAGTATATAGGAAGAATGTACTTTTTAGTATATGGGAAGAATATTACAAGGAAGTGCTATATTGCTCAGAAGCATGTTTTCAGCATCACCGAATCTCATCCTAGGTTCTACTTTCTACTAAATTTACATATTACATATGAGAATGTAGTTAGTACATTCTACAATATTACTTAAAAAGTAAATATAAAATATTATATAAATTTTAGTTAGTTATATCAATATTATATAGGTAAGTAGGTATATATATTTAGTTATTATGTGCATATAAAAATAAAAATGCTGAATATATAAATTTATATATTCATATTCATATACCTATCGTACCCAAATAAATATTATGTAACATATGTATGTAAATAACTAAAATTTATATGTTGCTTATATGTACCTATATACATACTTACTATTTAAGTAATATTGAAGTACCAAAATGAATTTTTTATTTGTAAGTTGACAGCAAACAAAATAAAACGTTTAATTATGCATGTTCCTATTCCTGGTTGAAATACTTGGTCTTCCTCACAACACAGCATAGACATTGTTAGTGTTAAGTGTAGACACAAATGCCAAATGCCTATTCAGTAACTATTTTCATATTTTGTATTTTTCCTTTGTTCCCAACCCCCTACCCGCTAACCCCTATGCAGGTATGCAGCGGTCGTTTCCGCTTTGTTTGTGCCGGTTGTGGGTTTTGGCTCAGCCACACAGCTTACCTGAATGTCAATTCCATGTAAAAATAAAATTCTTCATAAGAATACTCAATAAACTTAATCAAAATAGTAAATGCATTTCAGTTATGAAAGCGAAACGACAATTTCTCCTTTTTCGTTAATACAATTAATTCTTAAACATTTTTACCATACAATTAAAACAATTTTAAATAATGAATTCGGTAGTTTAATTAATAGTACCTACATACATAAATTTTTAAATTTCATTAATTATTCTTAACGAAGTTGATAATCTATAGGCTAACATTATTCTTCCTATACATACATATATATTATTTTTAAGATATTTTAAAAGTATCTACTTATAAGTATGTGTTAAGTATGTACTTATAAGTATGTGCTAAGAATATTCGGTAAAAGTATATTCTGAGAATAGTATCTACTTATAAGTATGTGTTAAGAATGTACTTATAAGTATGTGCTAAGAATATTCGGTAAAGGTACATTCTAAGAATAAACTTTTACGAATATTCCGAGTTACTACGTACACGAATGTACTCAGTATATTCGGTACGAGAATATACTTTAAAGTATGTGCAAAGAACATGAAATTTAGAATGTTTTTTAAGGTACATGCTATGCTTGTACTACGCATATACTAAAAAGAATATACTCTGACGAATGTTGGTAGTATATGCTTAGAACATGATACGAACATCATTGTTATGTGGGAGGTAGGTGGAAAAATACCTTTTTTATTTCTCTTTATTATAACTTTATTATGTATACTTTATTATAGGAACTTCATTAATGCACGACTGCACTTGCACGATAAACAGCAAACACAAAGATATCACAGGATGTATTATATTGTACTTAATAAAGTTATATTATACTTAATAAAGACAAAATTCAGATAATGGCGCCCTATAAAGCATGCACATTAAAAGAGGTTTATTTCTGTTCTGTTCTGTCTGAGTGTTCTGTTTCCTTTCAAACATTATTTCTTAGAACTTAGTCAGTACGGTTTGTACATTGCAAGCGAGTTTGCCATTCTGTGAATTATCATAAATAAATCCTTCTTCAGTATTCCACAACAATTAACAGCGATAATCCCCTAAAGGTACCTGACTAATACTACCTTTTACGACCGATAGCGTGAAGAGCGACAACGTTGTCAAGAAGATTCTCATTTAGTTTGGCAGAAAATTTAACAGTTACAAAATGCACATTTAAGATTTAAATTGGTAGTGTCTAATTATTGAAAGTTCTATAATTACCGATGCGCGATGTAGCTCCGTTATTCTGAAAAAGTTTACCATCGTTTTATCATCATCTAATATTATATAGGTTTAATTAAAATAATTTTAGTGGTTCAGTGTTTTAATTCGATGATGAAAAAATAAGTGACTACATTTATTAGAAGCTTCTTGTATTCTACTAATAATATTGCTTTGATTAAAACAAGAAGCTATATATAATTACTGATAATCACTGGTGGCTCGTGATTTTTACAATAGGGGAGGCTATACCTAACTGTAAAATATCTAGACAAATTTGCACTAGCAAAAAAATGCGCCAAAAAATGTAATTTAAGGCCCAATCTTTTGACCATTTTTTATTTACATTTCATAATATCATCCTAATTCATAATTTCATGATATCATATCATTTTAAAAATAGTTAGTCTAATAGTAAAAGTTTAATACCAAAGTTTGTGTAGTTTATTTGTTAACAATTCCATCTATTTGTAAATAGATACCTATGCATATCAAAATAAATACAGATTTGAAGTTTTGCCGTCCATACATAATGAAGCTTAAAATTACTTAAGATACTCAACTGAATTTTTTTAATTCTAAACGCGGCCTACTGCGAATTCAAAAACACGATAAATTACCGATATTTTGCTTTGAGTTAGAGATATCGGAAAAAGTTATTTAAGCAAGTTGTTCCAAATATTATTATAACCCCACATACCAAATTTCATAACAAAATTCGCACTTTTAGATTTTTCATTATTTTTAGTCAGGACCCTAAAATTCGTTGTCCCGAGACGCATCCAACCACCCAACGGAGCTGAGAAAGTACTCTGCCTCCCTTGGTATATCTCCGGGCAGCGTGTGATGCCGCCATAGATGCCACTGTTAGGAGACCGGGTCTCCTTAAACGCCTGCTGCGCTGCACGGAGCATTAGCAAGGGAGACTGTTGGGCTTCTCGGCTCCGTGCTCCGTTCATGCATCTCGGGATAACCCAGGGTCCTGCCTACAATAATATGTAATAAAACTGAGACGCGATCATGCGTTCTAATGCTAATGCTCCGTACGTATGGATAATTAGTGATAATATGGAATTTACACGTTGTATAATAGTGAGAGTAATTGTTGTTTTCGCGATTCATGATAAACAAAACAGTATAGAGTGTGTAAAAAATTTATGGGGAGGCTGAGCCTACCTTGCCTCCTCTGACGAGCCGCCACTGCTGATAATAATAGTCGCGTTTTGTGTAAAATCTCCATGGACCACAAATGGATGTCCAATGTACGTTGAAATCAAACGTCCAATGGACGTCGCGTAATGGACGTACATAGTACGTCCAGTTTTGGTCCATGGACGTTTGGACTTTAAATGTACGTTATATGGACGTCCATCGGACGTTGTGTGCTATATGGGAAATGGACCACCTATGTTACTCAATAGGAGTAATACTAATGGAAAATAAAAATGTATACCATTTTTATTCAGAGAGCGCAATTTGCAATTTAAATTGCAATGCGAAGCCAAAATTGTCTAAATTTTGACTTGGTTCAGAGAGCGCAACCAGTAATCTAATCGACGATTTTGCCTCTTATTAGCGACTCCTCAGAGAATGCATAAGTTGCTATCTGTGACCCAAGTTTAAATTATCAAGTCTATTAGTCCCCGCATTGCAACTAACGTGATGGTAGTAGGTGGCTAGCGTCATCTGATAAAAAAAGCCAAAGTTTTCAACCAATAAACTATTTTAAAAATATTTAAAATATAAATTGAAAACTTATTGGACCATTTTCCTGGTAACACCTCCACGGCTTCTAAAAATTGCAAGCCAGATGAATGCTGAAGCAAAGAAGACACGAGGAAATTCTAAAATTTGCAATTCACTACTCCGTCTGTTCAGCGTGGTAAATTCCAACGGAAAATGGACCTATGTTACTCAATAGGAGTAATACTACTAGAAAATAAAAATAAAAATAAAAATGTATTTAATTTTTATTCAGTTCCAATGCGAAGCCAAAACCCTCTTAATTTTTACTTAGTTCAGAGAGCGCAACCAGCAGTCTAATAGACGATTTCGCCTCTTATTAGAGGCTCCTCAGAGAGTGCGTAGGTTGCTATCTCTGACTCAAGTTTAAATTATCTAGTATATATTAGTCCCCACATTGCAACTAACGTGATGGTTACTTATACTTACAATAGTAACTTACAATATTTTATTAAGTTAAAAGCTTCCCTAATAACACAAAACATTCCAGGAATGTTCCTAGAAGGTACACACAGGACATTGAAAACATTCCTGGAATGTCCCCAAAAGCACACGAACGTCCCTGGAAAGTCCCAGGAAAGTGCTGTGTCAGCATTTTAAACATTCCTTGAATGTCTTGTTGGAACATTCTATGAATGTCTACGAATGTTCTTTGAACATTCACAGTATATTGTTTAGACTGAATGTCTTGTTGAAACATTCCATGAATGTTCTTAGGACATTCAAAGTATATTTTTTAGACATTCTCTGAAATATATCGTCAGTGATGTGACAATACCTCCTATATGTTTTTTCATGAGTTTTGCAGGAGACAAAAAACATTTTTTACAGTCGCCTCCTGTTTTCACACGTAAGTTTTGACTTGTTTTGTAGTAAATAGATAGTTGAATTTACTACAAAACAAATCAAAAAATATATGAAAACACGAGGTGGCCCAAACAAGTTTTTCATCTCCTACAAAATTCGTGAAAAAGCAGATAGGAGGTATTGTCACTTCACCGACGATATACCAGAAGTACAGTAGGAAGAATGAAAGAATACCCATGAACGAACATATAAAACACGTTGTATTTTCCTGTCACCGTGTCACACAAAAAACTGGTCAGCACAAGTACATGTAATACTTATTGTTACTTGCACTGGACAATTTTCTTTGTGACACGGTGACAGGAAAATACAGCGTGTTTTATATGTTCATTCATGGGTATTCTTTCATTTTTCCGACTGTATATGTAGCCATACCAAATAATACATCCTTGATAAATATAAACATTTTTATTGCACAAAATCTTGTCATATATTTTTTTCCATAATCATCACTACGATGACGATTCATTGTATTGAATTGTTCATTAGAATTACAATCTGGTCGTAACTCTGACCAATGAGCAATTTTAATTTAACCTAAATTACTACTGTTCCTTAAAATGAATACATAGCGTCTCTTATCTAATCTAACAGGCACACAAGCACTATGCTCTGCTTTTCTAACCGCACTATTCTAACATACACATGCACACAAGCATTATGCTCTGCTTTTCACTATCACTCAAACTAGTTCAAAAGGCTTTGTCCTCTTCAATCTTCTAGTTTGCCCAGTAGTATCCAGGAGCTGGATTTCCTCAATATTCTTGTAGGTACTTACGAAGTTGTTGCTTGTGACTTCCAACTTTACTCCAACTTTAAAAACAAATCCAGCTGTAAAATATTTATGTGCCTGAAGGCTTTTGTATGCTTTCATCTATAATATCTATAATAGTAATTTGGTGGAATGCACTTTATGGTAAAATCCAATTCTGACTGAATTGTATATGGATCTAAATCCCCAATTATTTTCAGCTTCAATAAATATCTAAAACAATAAAAGAAATAATGTTATTGCTTGCAAAATTCATCAATATTGATAAATATCAGAGAAAAATGAACATTGATAAAAATTGTTTGCCCTACCTTTCTCCAAACATCTGGTGTCTTCAATAATAATTTCCTTAAATAATCACTTTGCAGTGTGGTAAAGTTTATAAAGTTCACAAAATACAGCAAACGAAATCCAAATGAATCCAAAATATGACGATAAACAGTGAAATGATGAAATGAAATGATATTACAAACATAACCTCTGTAACCTGTATGCCATGCCAACCAGAACCAGAAGTCACGTGGTTTGGATTGCCTAAATACATATACACGCGCAGCAAATTTGAAAATGAATGTAAAAAGAAAAGTAAATGGCCTCTCTTAAAATATAGGACATTCGTAGTATGTTCATAGAATGTCTTGTGGTAACATTCCACGAATAACTTAATCAGATATTCACCGAATGTTCCTTGAATGTCCAGTACATTCAAACATTAATAGAACTTTGATAGTACATTCCTGGAATGTTTTGTGTTGTTAGGGTTTGACTTGTGTCTAGCAGATGCCGCTAGGCAGCTACTACCATCACGTTAGTTGCAATGCAGGGACTAGTAGACTGGGTAATTTAATCTTGGTTCAGAGATAACAACCTATGCATTCTCTGATGAGCCTATAATAAGAGGCGAAATCGTCGATAAGGGTGTTGGTTGCGCTCTCTGAACTAAGTAAAAATAGTAAAAATAAGGACAGTTTTGGCTCCGCATTGCAACTGAATAAAAATGGTATACATTTTTATTGAATAGTAATCAATATAAGAAATCAAGTAACATATCAAGTCTTGCCCTACCTAATAAGTAAAAAGCGGACATATCATAATATTTTCATTCTCATTTTTAAGGTAACCTTCATCATAGACATCAGTGGCGGCTCGTGATTTTTACAATAGGGGAGGCTATACCTAACTGTAAAATATCTAGACAAATTTGCACTAACAAAAAAATGCGCCAAAAAATGTAATTTAAGGCCCCATCTTTTGACCATTTTTTATTTACATTTCATAATATCATCCTAATTCATAATTTCATGATATCATTATATATAATAAAACTAAGTTGATAAAATGTGTGTGCCGATAAAACTTAAAAAGGATTCCCGATACGATAAAGGGACTTATATAGTGCAATAGCCCTTTATCCCCCCTCGAACAAGTAAGTTCCCGTTTTAACTTAAAGGGCGTATTTTTAACCCGCCGTTACACGCGTCTTCTATTCGGACGTGATTGCACACGTATGAGCGTCGCCCTCACCTACATAAGTTCGACTTATTTCGAGGAAGAATGAATGTCAACATGTATAAATATAAAATGGGTTGTACTCACATATTATAGAAAGTCTCGTATACCATTTTTTTATTAATTTAACAAAACAAAAGTAAAAATAATATACATGGATCAAAAGCAAGTTTTCTTAATTTTCAATTTCAGCAAGCCGCTGAAGAAATTAACGATTTTTACGCGAATTCATTTTACTAAAAATACAAATTAAAATTAACAACTGTTCTGAAGCTATTTCTTTGTGGTATTTATGTAATTAACTATTAATATTTTGTATTTTGATAACGACGTCCGATGTGGAATTCGAAACGTCAATAAAATCAACTTTTCAAGTTAAATTGTGGCTTATTTCCCAATTAGAATAGGTAAATTTAAAAATGGGTTCTTAACCAGTGGCACACCTAGAATTTTCCTCTGGGGGGGGGGGATGGGTTAGCTTGGTCACCGAAAGTTTTTTGTATTATTTGTGAAAGACAAGTTACATTTTCCTACTTTCTTTTATATATATTTCTATATGCTCTGGGTGGGATTTTAACCCCTAAACCCCCCTCGGTGTGCCACTGTTCCTAACCTAATCCAAACAATAATATTTTAATTAAACCTACCTAAATATTAAATAAAAACCTAAAAGTTTCTTTGAGATCACAGAAACGTGATTTCACCGTGATTGCACGCGCAGTGAGGAATTCCCTCACTTGAAGAGGGATGTCTCTTCTTTCAACTATCACACAGCACACTGACCGCCAGAAATATTCTATAACTTTTTCATACCCTCTCATGAACCATGCTAAAGGCATTCCTGGGTGCTTAAGGTTATCGTATTAGTTTACACAATTTCATTGGTTATAAACAAATATGGTGAGGGATTCCCTCATAGCGCGTGTAATGGCGGGTTAAAGATATAAGGGCTTTTCCTAGCAAGCTTGGCTAGCCCTAGACCTGGCTCCTCCACCAAATTTTTAAATATTCCCAATTTCGCCCCTTCGCCAAACTTTTAAATATTCCGGTATTAACATCATTATCATTATTATATATAATAAAACTAAGTTGATAAAATGTGTGTGCCGATAAAACTTAAAAAGGATTCCCGATACGATAAAGGGACTTTATCGTAGCCCTTTATCCCCCCTCGAACAAGTAAGTTCCCGTTTTAACTTAAAGGGCGTATTTTTAAAGATATAAGGGCTTTTCCAATTCCTCAACTTGAAAATTAAGTGAAGTAGTGGCGCCATCTGTTGTCGAGTAGTTGAACTCCATTCAGAACAACGATTATTTGAGTTGCGTTTCGAATGGCGCTACGGGCAATTACAGCATGTGTAGCAATGACGCGAAATTTGAAATTCCAATTTCAACAAAGTCTTAAATTACATTTGTTTCTATAATAAAGTTATTAAATTTTGTGTATTTATACAGCATTAAGTAGCTTTTATTTTGGAGTTGAAGCGAGATAAGTTTAGTTATTCAAATTATTAATTATTAATTCTGAAAATATTTAAAAATTTAAGTTTTCAAATTTCGCGCCTTTACTACTTATGCTATAGCTGCAGAACTTATTGTTACGGCGGACGATAATGTCGAGTACATTCTAGAATGTGTAAAAGAAAATACTCTCGAACTTTTCCGAATATGCTAGAGCCTAGCTCTCTGAATATATAAGGGCCCGGTATCACCCGCCAGAGTTAGTTCGATTTGAAAAGCGATTGCGAAAGGAACTGAAAGAAGTTATCTGTGAGCATTTATTTTGAAGTATCACGTGTCAGTATTTTTAATAGTGTGTTTAATTAATTCTCGATTTTGAAGCCGAGAAGAAAAAAGTCGTCTGTGAGCCTTTATTGTGAAATATCAAATGTAAGTATTTTTAACCGACTTCAGAAAAAGGAAGTTCTCAGTTTGATTATTAATTATTTATATTAATTATTTTTGAAAAAATAATTATTTTTGAAAAGATAATTAATAGTGTATTTAATTAATTCTAATGGTTGTTTTTCTTTTTCTTTTAATTGTTTGTCTATAAAATGTTTATTTAATTTATATTTTACAGAATACAATGCCTAGACGTAAAAAAGGAGGAGATCTTGCCAGTTCTGCAGCGAAACGGCGGAAACAAAAAGAACATAGAAGAAATGAAACGGAAGAAGAGCGCGAAGCACGTTTACAAAATCAACGAACTAGGATGAGAACTCTGAGAAGCACAAAAAATGAAGAAAGAAAAGAGAACGAAAGTATAGAAGAATCGAGAATTTTAAAAGATAATTTAACAAAGGAAGCATTCCACTACGAACCGACGAAAAAATATTACAATCATAAACATGTTGTGATCGGAAAAATGGATAACATTTGCCAATTTTGCCACGCGAAAAAATTCAGTAAAGAAACAGCAGGTCTCTGTTGCATGAATGGAAAAATTCGACTACCACCACTGGAAGCACCTCCACAGGAATTTCTACATTACATGACCGGGGAAACACAAGAATCAAAACACTTTCTTCAAAATATAAGATCATATAACTCCTGCTTTCAAATGACTTCTTTCGGTGTTACTTCGACCAACACTAATAGAAATAAATTTGAATATGTATTTTCAATTCAGGGGCAAATTTATCACAAAATAGATCAAAAGATGAAACAACAGCACATTTTGCTAAAATACTTTTACAAATAGGTGAAGACACATATCCTACTAGCCAAACGACCGGCCTCATTGAACTCAATAGTGATTTCTGTAACATAGCCACTACTGAAAACGATCTAATCGACAAAATTTATCCAAATTTTGTTCAGAACTATACCAACGTAGAGTGGTTATTTCAAAAAGCAATTTTGGCTACTAAAAATAATGTTGTTGACGATATCAATTTTAATATTCTAAAGAAAATACCTGGTGAAGAGAGAATATATAAATCGATGGACACGATGGTATCCAGCGAGGAAAGTGTCAACTTCCCCACAGAATTTCTGAACTCTTTACAAGTACCAGGAATGCCATTACACTGCCTTCGTCTGAAAATTGGATCTCCAATCATACTACTGAGAAATCTCAGCTCTCCAAAACTATGTAATGGAACGAGGATGATCGTAAAACAGCTATCGAATAATATTATTGAAGCTGAACTTATTTCTGGAAAGAACAAAGGACAAACAGTATTTATACCTAGAATACCACTGATCTCTTCTGAATTGCCATTTCAATTTAAAAGATTGCAATTTCCAATTAAATTAGCTTTTAGTTTTACAATTAACAAAGCGCAAGGACAAACTTTAAAATATTGTGGCATTAACCTCAAAGAACCCTGCTTCTCTCACGGTCAGCTATATGTAGCTTGCTCAAGGGTAGGAAATCCGAAAAATCTATATATATATATATATATATATATATATATATATATATATACTCCAGACAATAAAATGAAAAACGTTGTTTATAAGCAAATAGTGTAAAAAATGAGCGAATGTTTTCAATAAATTTTTTTACTATTACGTCATAGTTTATTTTTTTATTGCAACTACCGCGTAATCTCATATCAACTCCCGGGCGAAGCCGGGTATTATAGCTAGTCATCATTTTAAAAATAGTTAGTCTAATAGTAAAAGTTTAATACCAAAGTTTGTGTCGTTTATTTGTTAACAATTCCATCTATTTGTAAATAGATACCTATGCATATCAAAATAAATACAGATTTGAAGTTTTGCAGTCCATACATAATGAAGCTTCAAATTTTTTAAGATACTCAACTGAATTTTTTTAATTCTAAACGCGGCCTACTGCGAATTCAAAAACACGATAAATTACCGATATTTTGCTTTGAGTTAGAGATATCGGAAAAAGTTATTTGAGCAAGTTGTTCCAAATATTATTATAACCCCACATACCTAATTTCATAACAAAATTCGCACTTTTAGATTTTTCATTATTTTTAGTCAGGACCCTAAAATTCGTTGTCCCGAGACGCACCCAACCACCCAACGGAGCTGAGAAGCTATTCTGCCTCCCTTGGTATATCTCCAGGCAGCGTGTGATGGCGCCGTAGATGCCACTGTTAGGAGACCGGGTCTCCGTAAACGCCTGCTGCGCTGCACGGAGCATTAGCAACGGCGAATGCTGGGCTTCTCGGGATAACCCAGGGTCCTGCCTACAATAATATGTAATAAAACTGAGACGTGATCATGCGTTCTAATGCTAATGCTCCGTACGTATGGATAATTAGTGATAATATGGAATTTACACGTTGTATAATAGTGAGAGTAATTGTTGTTTTCGCGATTCATGATAAACAAAACAGTATAGAGTGTGTAAAAAATTTATGGGGAGGCTGAGCCTCCCTTGCCTCCTCTGACGAGCCGCCACTGATAGACATACCAAACTCTACCAACTTGAAGAAATGTTACTAAATAACAGATCAAGCATGTAATCTCATTTTAGCAAAAATCGGACATATCAACCATTGCCAAAACACTACAAATGTACACTACTTCATCGAGAAAAATGATAATTGGGATTGACTTTGAAATTCAAATGTTTATTGATATTAGTTCAATAATTTTGACACTTTTTATACATTTTCACTACCAAGTAAAATTAATAAACCCGAAATGAAACAAATGCATAAAAAAGATGCAAAATATTTTCACCTTTTGTGTAATGATCCGAGTTCAATTTTTTTTCTAGGCAGAAGCAATTCTACCAATTTGTCATCAAAATTTAACTGTCGATGCTGAAATTAAATTGGGACATATTGGATTACACGATAATAACACTATCCAAGAATCCCACTTAGAATTTGAAGGTAATTTATAGTAAATATTATTCTGATAAAAAGTTCCTCTTTGGTTAGGTTAGGATCAATATGAGTGCTGGCTTAACCATCCTTCGGTTTGACCTAAGATTGTGACTCATCCCTAGGTTAAAGTTATCCCTTCAGCTCAGCCTTTTTAACAAAATAGATAATGGCATTAGTTGACAATTCCACAAAGTAGTAGGGTTCGTGTTGATAATGCTCAAACACAGTATAAAGAGGGACAGTAAAACCTCTTCCATGTCGGCACTTTGATCTCAAGAAGTAATACCGGAAGTACGCAATTGGTAATTCACCAGTGGTGGATGCGGGTTTTCCCTGTTAAAACCCGTACGTGTCTACGCGACTAGCAATGCGAGAGTGGTGAAAAAGCGACTGGGAACATTGGGCGGTCGCCATGCGCTACTAAAGATTTTACTTCCATTTTTTCGGAGAGTGGTTCTACTGTCCCTCTTTATACTGTGGCTCAAATATGTTGAGCGTATCCTATCCAACCATGAGCAGTTGCACAGAACGTGTTCCGCCGGCTTGTATTCTGCCCAACAGAATCTGAAATTCTCAATTTCTGTCAGTCCAATTTTGTTCATGTACCCCTTGAGAAGACATTGTCTTGCTAGCAGACCTACGATAATTCATAGATCATTACTGTTCATATCTGGTAGATCTTTGGATATATTCTTGGTATGTTAAATTAAAGTCTAAAACTTACTTCTTCATATCAATGGTTATATTTTAAACAGTCCGATATCGTTCTTTTGGCTACGCTTCTTGTTCCAACGAAAAGGTTCTGGGCTTCTGGGCCTATGAATCATTCTTTTGTCGCTTACCTGTCAAATAGGGAGGGACAAAACGTTTTACGGTTCCCTTCAATATTATTATATGCAGGAAATCAGGGTAAACTTACTTTGTTACTTTTTCCGCTTACAATCAGATTCTCAACACAGTTTAGAACATCAGTAGTCCAGGGCGCATCTGTTTTGAGATGGACGTTGAGAGGTGACTCATATTTTTTTTGCAGAAATTGCTTGGAATTAACTCAATTAACTAATATAATAATAATTGAGTTATCCTCCCACTCAAAAAGGTCCGGAACATTGTTTAAATAATCAAAATGTCAAAAAATGAAGGAAAAATTGGAAATTTTTCTTGGTTTTTTGATTATATCTTTCAAAGTGTTCACTTTCGAGAAAAATTGCAGCAATATAAAAGTTGCGTAATTAAGTTTCCTACAATATAGGATTAGTTAAAATTTTTAAAAATTGTCACTATTGTTGCAAAATAGCAATAATTGCGAAAAAACCATAAAAAACAAGTATTCGTATTTTACGCTTTTCAACCATTTATGCTACACTTAGGACCTTCATATTTTACCCTAAAAAACTTTATGACATAATAAAACAATTGTGTAAATTTCATTAAGATCCATTCAATAGATTTTGCAAAATAAATTTTGCAATCCAGATTTCGCAAAAAAAATATTTTTTCAAAATGTTGCAGGAATGAAAATAAAGCAGATAGCAAGTTGAATTTTTTTTTACATATACAAGAATGCAGTTCCTTTCATTTGCAATTTGCAAAATTAAAATTGATTAACTACCACGGCGTCAGGTATTTTTTAAATAAACATTAATTTTTGGTGCTACGCGCAGGACAGCGGTGTTCGATTCACACAAGTCGATTTCCACCAAAATTTCTTCCAATCGTTATCTGATATATTATTTTCTTACTCTATATTTTGTTGTATTTTAATATTTTAATTCCACAAAAATCAAACTAATTTGATTATTGTTTGTGAAATATTGTTTAAACAATTACATATGTTTAAAAATAATAAACTTTTATTCTCTAAGTTAAAATATATGAACAAGGTTTTTGCTAAAACAAGTGTTATTTCAAAGGACAGAGTATGTTTTTGTATTTTGCAATAAACAAATTTATTTATTTATATCGAAATGTACTCAAATTTATCAATCATTATCAAAGGTCATTGGAGTGCCCAATCAGAGCAAACTATCCGCTATCCTGCGCGTAGCACCAAAAATTAATGTTTATTTAAAAAAATTTCTGACGCCGTGATAGTTAACCGATTTTAATTTTGCGAATTAGAAATGAAAGGAACAGTATTCTTTTATATGTAAAAAAAACTCGACTTGTCTGGTTTATTTTCAGTCCTGCAACATTTTGAAAAAATGAATTTTTTTTGCGAAAGCTGGATTGCAAAATTTATTTTGCAAAATCTATTAAACCGATTTTAATGAAATTCACAGAATTGTTTTCCTATATTACATAGTTTTTCTGGGTGAAATATGAAGGTCCTATGTTTAGCATATATGGTTGAAAAACGTAAAATTCGAATACTTGTTTTTTATGATTTTTTCGCAATTATTGCTATTTTGCAACAAGGGTGACAATTTTTAAAATTTTTAGCTAATGGTATATTGTAGGAAATTTAATTACGCAACTTTTATGTTAGTACAACTTTTCTCGAAAATGAATACTTTTAGAGTTATAATCAAAAAACGAAGAAAAAAATCAAATTTTTCCTTAATTTTTTGACATTTTGATTATTTAAACAATGTTCCGGACATTTCTGAGTGGGAGGACAACTCAATTATTATTATATGAGTTATTTCCACGCAATTTCTGCAAAAAAATATGAGTCACCTTTCAACGTCCAAATGTACTAATATTTTTACAGATGCGCCCTGGTCTACAGATATAATTTTTTATTTTACTCTGTCCCTGCATTTTCTGTTTTTCAGTAAAAGCAGGCACGAATCTGTAGCATAAATTTCCATTTGGAAGATAGTAGAGTGCTTACTTAGATTTTTATATTAAGGGAAACCAAGGCTTAGCCTTGTTTCCCTCCGTATACTCCAGCTCCAACTCATTCGTTGGTTTTAACGTCGTCTGTATACGAGAATTGATCTGAGATTATAAGATTCGTTTTATTCGACTCCTATTCGTTTCTTCCTGGAAAGAGAGCGGTACACGGCTTTTCGAAATTATATTTATGTTGCATTGCATCTGGTACCATTTCCAACTCTGGATGATCTTTAATTATCTCTCCAGATTTGATTTAGGTATCCTTTCCCCCTTCATCCTGGCATCTTATCCGCCTTCTGTATACTAATGCTGTTAGGATTGAGCATAAAATTGTCGTTGAAGATTATTCAGCTTCTTTTTGATGGCAATTTTTGGTATTTAGACTACCATATTAGAGCGCCATACGCATTCATAGGTCTGACTTCAGTCATTTATAGCCAGCACATATCTTTGAGTTTTATACCCTATATTTCCCACATATACTTCAACAGATCGAAAATGAAAACTTTAATTTGGTGGTTATTTTTTCAAGATAGACGTTCAAATACACTTTTGCGATGATTTAAGTTCATATGATCAATTTTCGTCTTGATAAATAGCCTTCCTCTAAAAGGGTTACCGTAAAATCCATATCAATAGGACCGTTCACAGACAGTGGTAATGCCCGGTTAAGATTATTCCAATCCAGTAATTCAGCGAGTTTATTCAGTACACAGTGCTGGAATGGATCATATCGTCCACATTATTTCAGTCATTTAAAAGCTGTAAGATCGGTAATACTATAGTCACAATACTTTAATGTTATAATCAAGAACTGGATTGGCCCTTCACACTATTCCAGTAGCGCTTGAATGGGCTATTAAAATAATGAAAAATTAACCTTCATTCCAGTCAACTGGACTGAATTGATCATTGGAATGATTCATTCCAGTGCAGGTTTACACACAGGTTTTATTTATTTTTTGTCCAAGAGAAGGTAATATTAGTGGGGAGATGAAAATGGTACATAATGGTTACCTACTAGCTACGTTTATTGCCGGAATGAAAACTCAGCTTGGTAACTAACTGGATTTTTTAAATTACGTTTTTTATAGGCCTTGATCCCGCGTACCAAAAAAGTTGATTAATAGCAAGCTAAAAATTTGTTAATAGGTTAACGGTATCTAATCGGACAAACTTTGATGTATGGGAACACTGGAACAAGGGAAGTTTAAATTGTGGAACGTGATTTTAATTGTGGAATTTGCTATCCTGACAAGTTTATGATTATGAAAACTAGTAGGTTGTTGTTAAGTTTACTTACTTATTCCTTTTCACTCCATGCGGAGCATAGGGTGTCAACTGTCTGCCTCCATTCTGTCCTGTCCTTTGCACTAATCTGTATTTCTGCCCAGGTTTTCCCAATAGCATTAATTTCTTTTTCCACACTCCTTTTCACGTTTCTACGGGTCTACCTGGTCTTCTCTTGCCATGTGGTGTGTATTCTAGGGCTTGCCTCGCTATGTATGTATCAGGTCTTCTTAGTGTGTGCCCATCCAACTCCATTTCCTTTTGCATATTGTCTTAGATATAGGTACCTGGTTAGTTCTTGTCCATAACTCTTGGTTTGATATACGGTTTGGCCAGTAAATATTAAGAATCTTCCTTAGGAATTTACTTATAAACACTTGCATCTGTCCGATATACTTTCTTGACACTTTCCAAGTTTCTGCGCCGTATAATAACACAGTCTTCACGTTGCTGTTGAATAATCTTATCTTGGGTTTACTTGTCATCTGACGTGAAGACCACATTTTTCTTAGCATATTGAATGCGTTTTGAGCTATTCCTGTTCTCCGTTTTACGTCCTCCTCCGTCCCTCCTTTGTTGTCCAAAATACTGCCCAAATAGTTAAATTTCTCTACCGTTTCTAATTCCGCGCCTCCCAGTGATATTCCCGTTTCTCTTGGTGTATTTTTTTTCATTATCTTAGTTTTTACGACGTTTATGTTAAGTCCGACCTTCTTCCCTGCCTCTGCTACTTTTTCAGTTTTGCGTTGCATGTGTTGTCTTTTTTCTGTTAAAAGGCATATGTCATCTGCAAATTCCAAGTCCTCAAGTTGGTTAAAAACATTCCATCGTATTCCAGTCATATTACTAGTATCTAGCCTTGTTAAGTTTATTCAATAGCAAACTTTATATAATATATGAAAAAATGTTTGGCCTACAAATATGTTGGGCATTTTAATAAGTCCGACACGTAGAACATGCAGAGACATGTTAATCATAGACCAGGCTAGTTATATGCCACTCAATGAATCGGGATGTAACGCCAATATCATCTACGGTGGTCTAGCTACTTTTGTATGTCGTGCTAGTGTGAACATAACGTGTCATCCAAAATTATTGTCACCATAGGTGGCTCTGAATGACAGAGATAGCTATACAGTGCATGTCTATTATTAATTGAGATATACTTTCCAGTTTACGTCAACTCTGACATATACTTGTCAGTGTACGTACGTCAACTTAAAAAACACTATAATTGAACATAAAAAGTAGCAGAGGAAGCAAAATTTTAACTTTATACGAATTAAAAGGTCTTGAGATTGGGTATCTTTTCAACGTGTTTTCAATCCTTATTCTTTGTTTGGAAAAGTGATCATAACAACGCTGAATATAGCCGCAGTTGCCCGTGACGTCACACTCCGGCGGTCTTTCAGATTAAAATAAGACATACGTAATTTTTTGCACGGATAGCTTTGATCCCAATAATTGTGGATCGCTTGTTATCTACCAAGAGGTCGGAGTTATGGAACGACACTGATACAGAGGCGGCGGCCATTATATGCTAGAGAGAGGAAGCTAAGCGCCGGTAGAGATAGATAGACTACCGACCCGAACTGCTCCGCGTTACGCTATTTTTCGGACCTTGCCTAATCTATGTGTATAATATCTTTGAGAATATGTCAAATGATAGAAATTATGTTGGTGATAAAAAGCAGTCTGATTTTTGCATGAGAGTTTAATGAAAGGGTAACAAATAAATTGGAAGTTTTGTCCGACAATATACATGGGACGTTTTCGTAGTCTGACGTTCGAAACCTGTAACCTGTTCCACAATTAAAACTTCCCCTGTACCAGTGTTCCCGTACATCAAAGTTTTTCCGACTAGACACCGTTAAACTATTAAGAAATTTTCAGCAAGCAATAATGATTTAACCCAGCCTGAGAGACTTGCGCACCCCTAGAGAATCATATTCGGGTGATACAATTCAGTGGGGCGAGGAGGATTAACTGATGTAAGCAGGAATCTTCCACCCCGCTCCAATGCTCCAGACCATCCACTTCCCCCCCGATAGCACTCTGATGCGCTATAGGGGCTCTCAATCAGTAAAGTGCTTATCATATGGAAGTACACGGACTCCCACATGAAATTATACCCAGATCAATGCAGGCCAGCGTGAGGCGCTCTATTCCCGCTGTCTCTAGTGACTTATCTTCGATCTGTATTGCTTGCTCGCAGAGGTGTAACTAGGATGATCCTAAGGGGGGTTACAACTACTTTATGGTCTCTGGGGGATATGGAATAGTAATGGTGTTAAGCGTATAGAGCTCAAAGTACATCCAAATGAGGGGGGTTATAACCCCCAACCCCCCTGGTTACGCCTATGCTTGCTCGGACGCCGAGTCCCCGCTTTGGGCCACGTCCAGTTCGGTGACTCGGCGCTCGAGGATGTGGGACCCTCATGCCCGTTTTTTGGGTTTTGTTACTATTTTTTTGTGGTTTGCGCCTATTTTTAATGTTTTATTGATTTTTTAGTGGCCAGAGCCGTTTTTTGAGTTTTTTGTAAATTTTTTTGAGGGATGTCGGAAACGTATAAAAATCAACATTAATAAATATAATGATATGCCAAAGGCGAGCAAGTTGTCTTCTTTTGATAGAGCTACGATTATCTAGCCTTTATTATATATTTACTATTTGGGTCTTCTGTGTTTCCACCTATGGTACACATCATATCTTAATATCTCCTGCAGGATCCGCTTTGGGTGGTCTTCTAGCTCAGCAAATTTTGTTCTGGCTTTTTTCTCCATCGTATCCAGTACTCTTATTTGTTTTAGGTCTCTAAATAAGAACCGTTCGGCGACGTATTTGGGTACGTTTGCAGCTTCTCTGAAGCAGTTGTTGTGTGCCGCTTGTATTTTCTTTTTGTTACTTTGACTTGTGTGACCCCATGCAAGAGATACGTTTGTAATCATTGGCAGTATAATGCTATTTATCAGTCTTAATTTTGTTTTCATGGCTACTTTGCTTCTTTTTCCTGTGAGTCCTCTTATTGTCGCTCTGGCCGCTGCTGGTTTCTGGACTGGAGCGTTGACATGTGATGTGAATGTTAGACCTTGGTCCATTGTGGCTCCTAAATATTTAGCTTCGTTTTGCCATTCGATGGGTGTGTCTTGCAATGTTAGCTGTTCCTCTGGGTTATCTCTTCTCTTTTTGAAGATAACCGCTTGGGTTTTATCGGAATTTATTGCTATTTACCATTGGATACTCCATTCTTCTATTGTATCCAATGCCGTCTGTAGATTTCTTACAGCTATATCCAGGTTCATGTGTTTTGCAGCAATTGCCGTGTCGTTTGCATAAAGGCTGATTAATGTTCCGGGTGTTCTTGGACCATCGGCTGTATATATACTATACAGAAGGGGTGATAAAACTGCCTCTAAACTGCCCTAAAACTGTAGTACGCTAGCTTCCGGGATTCCGTGTCCTGATAGAACTGGTCATATCCGGACTCTGAACTTCCGGTCACTTAGGTACGAGGAGATGAGTTTCGTCATGGCCCCGCCCATAATCTCTCATTTTGTATGTCAGTCCTTCATGTATTAATAAACTTTTCTATTAATAAACTTTTTTTGGTACGCTGGATCCAGGCCTATTACAAAAACGGAAATGTTCAATACAAAATTATACTTCTAAAATACGCATCTTCATAAAAAATAAAATTTTTTATTTCCCACTGTACTGGATTAACTCGCGGGATTACTCGATTGAAATAATGTGAACCAGGCATAAAGCATTTTATTGAATAATAAACAGATTATAATATTTTCGTTTAAAATTCTAAGACCAAATTCTCTAGGTATTTGCCAAATAGATCCTGGAAATTTTTATAATATGCAGAGTAGAAAACAAGCTAGGATGTTACTGATAAAATTATCAAAATTCTCAAATCAATTTTGAATAATGTCCGGTTCACATTATTCCAGTAAAAGGCTGGACTGGATTATATCGTCTACATCTACATTATTCTAGTCATTCAAAATCATCTCTAAGATTGGTAACACTATAGTGACAATGCTTTAATATTAATCAAGCACTAGATTGATATAATATTGGATATTTAAGGTAATTATATTTAAGAGCTTACCCGTTTACCTATTGCATTTACATTGTATTGTTACTGTTGAATAAAAAATAATAATAATCACTAAATCAACTTAGTATTATTTTTTATATACAAGATGGACAACCGCTTTTCCAGAATCAGAAAATGTAAACTATTACATTTTTAACTTTTCTGGCAGCAGTAAAATATATTTGTCTCAATTACTTTAATTTAAAAAATTCCAGTGGCATTTCACTGGAATAATATGAACCGGACATAAAGACAATAGGGCTTTTCATCGATTGTCATTTGTTTCGAGCTTCTGTTTTTGGCTTTCCGAAAAGCCAAAACTTAAAAAACAAGATATACCGATGCCGGGCAATAAATCTGAAATATCCGTAACTGATTATATGAAAACCGTCTCCCTCGCTGATATGCCCAATGTCGGAGTAGATGTGGAAATGGAACCTTCCACATCGTCGTCCAGCCTCACACACACCGCGACCCAGAATCAAGAACTGGGTGATGTTGCGGAAGTATCACCGCCCTTGTCAGATACAGCCGGTCTAGTATAAGACAATACTCTCCACCGACAACTTCAACTTTAACCTTAAACTAAGACAAGGGTAATTCTCTACAATGGCTTCGCTAGGAAAAAAAAAAGACTTAAAATACTCCAGGTGAACATCGGGAGGGCCAAAATGGCACACCATATGATTTATACTAAAGCTCTCGAAATTGGAGCTGATTTACTGGTTGTCCCCGAGCCAAATAAAAACATGACTAAGAACCAAGGCTGGATTGCGGACCTGAAAGTTGATGTGGCCATATACCCCGTAAACAAAAACGTGTGCATCAGCAAAATCATAAAAAAGGAGGGTCATGTAATGATCAAAATAGATAACTTGGCAATCATGGCCTGCTATATCTCCCCTAACATAACTAGGGAGCGCTACCAACAACATGTCGAAAGCATCATACAAACCTCTCAACAATACAGAGACTTTATTGTGGCTGGCGATATAAACGCCAAATCGATCATATGGGGGTCTCCTAAAAACGACAACAGAGGGGAGATGTGGAACGATTGGATACTTTCAGAAGACCTAGTAGTGCTCAATAATGGCAAACCGACGTTTGTTAGAGGCGAAACACGAAGTCATATTGATGTTACCCTTGCAAGTAGAAATTATGCCAGGAAGTTGATGGGTTGGGATGTGTTGGAGGACAACCTCTACACGCATCATATATACATCGTCTTCGAAACTGGAACCAAGGTCATGAAGATAGGAAGGAAAAGAATTACCTTCAACATAGAACGCTTTAAGACCGAAATAAGCAATCTACAAGAGGATGATACTACTGACTTTCAAAGTCTCCGACGGACCATTGTCAACGCACATACTCTTAGTAGAACGCGTGAGAATATTACGTACACAGTCCCATACTGGTGGAACGACGAGATTCAGTCTAAAAGAGCCGAATGTTTTAGGTGTAGACGAACAGCACAGAGGTATAGGACCCAGCAAAATATCGACGATTACAAGCGTTCTAAGAAAGAACTGGGCAGATAAATCAAAAGGGCTAAGCGTAATTGTTGGCAAAATCTATGCACTGCGCTAGAAAATGATGTATGGGGAGAAGCATACAGAATCACAATAAAAACTTTGAGGTCAGAAACCCCGTACAGCCTCTGTTCACAAAAAAGGAATGAAATAGCGAACATACTTTTTCCCACAAAGCCCCGTCAAACATTCGCCCAAGTCAACGTTACTGTTCAACCCGACGACTTCTCGGCGGAGGAAATAGCAGTAGCAGCAAATAATATAAAAGTAGGTAAAGCAGCTGGTCCAGATGGTGTACCTCCAGAAGCGATTAAGATCATCATAGAAAAATATCCTGAAATAATCAGGAGGATTTTCAACAATCTCCTCCATAGGCAAGAGTTCCCCGACCGGATTAAACAGGCCAGATTAACGCTTACTTTGAAACCGGGGAAAGACCCCGATATAGCTAACTCATACAGGCCAATCTGCCTGTTGGATTGCTTGGGAAAATTCTATGAATATCTAATAAAGAATCGTCTGGAGGAGGATCTGCAAAGAAAAAGAAGTATCTCGGATAGACAGTACGGATTTAGAAGATCCAGATCCACAATAGATGCGGTAAAGGCAATAACTGACACGGTCAAAGAGACGAGGAAAAGATGGGCCGTTCTCGTGATGTTCGATGTGAAAAATGCATTTAATTCTGCCAATTGGGGTCACATCGTCAAAGCTCTGGAAAAGTCAAGAGTGTCAGAATATTTAGTAAATATAATTAAGAACTACCTTAATGAAAGGTATGTCCACGTGGCGAAGCCTAAAGACCTGCAAACCACAGCAGGAGTACCGCAAGGATCCGTACTGGGACCAACATTATGGAATGTTCTGTATAACGGGGTTCTGGAAATTACCTATGGAAGTAAAGTCAAAGCTATTGCGTATGCAGATGATCTAGCGCTACTGATTCAGACTCAAACGAACTGGGACTTAGAAGACATAGTGAATAAAAGTTGTAGGAAAGTATATGACTGGATGAGGGAACAAGATCTCGAATTGGCTACACATAAAACAGAAATTGTCATTTTAAAAGGCCCAAGAAAACGCCCCAATCTAACTTTCATGGTAGTTAGTACAAGAATAGAGCCGACAAATTGTACTAAATACTTGGGCATACACCTGGATACAGGTCTTAGATATACCAAACATCTTAGTAAAATAGTCCAGAAAGCAGAAGGAAGGACCAGTGCATTATCAAAGATCATGCCAAACATCGGCGGACCAAGCAGTCATAAGAGAAGAATGTACCTTCAGGTAGTGCATTCTACTCTTCTGTATGGTGCCCCCATATGGTACGAAGTTTTGAGAAGGACAAAGTATAAAAACATGCTGGAAAAATCACAAAGAAAACCCCTCTTGAGACTAACAAGTGCGTACCGGACTACCTCGACAATTGCCCTTCAGGCCATATCAGGTACGCTCCCCATTCACCTCCTAGCCAAAGAAAGAATGCTATTATATGCAAATGATTACGGCCACTTGCCCCACATAAAGTCTGAGGTAAGAAGACAGATGTACCAAGAATGGCAAGGTGAATGGGAGGCACAAATCGAAAAGGCTCAATGGACCAAAAGGCTCATTCCAGATGTGGTGGCCTGGTCTGCATGTAAGTATATAAGATTAAATTACTATTTTACACAGTTCCTCACCGGCCATGGTTCCTTTAGATCGTATACGTATGTTATCAAAAAGACAGTAGATGACCAATGTTCAGAATGCAACGTCAGAGATGACGCTCAATACTGCATATTTGTCTGCAGGCTCTTTGAAAGAGAGAGATTGATTCTAGAAACAAGGTTAGGAGAAATCTCCATTGATAACGTTATGCAAAAATCTTTGCAAAGCAAAGATAACTTTAATTTGGTAGTCGATCTGATAACCGGAATTATGAAGAAAAAGGAGACGCTTGAGAGAGCGAGAGAGGATCAAGGTGGATAGACTTGTACTGGATTGATGGGACTAAACGACAGACGAAGTATATATGTGTATATGTGTTTGTGTGTACTATGTATGTTTGAATGTCTGTATGTGTAAATATGTGTATATTTTAAGCATGCCATCATACAGATAATTATTTGCCTGTTGTATACATTGTTTTCTTTTCTTTTTTTTTTATCCTTTTGGAAAAGATATCTGAGCCGTATTAGGCATGACAGACTGTCCCGCTACACTCGAAGTTACATCCGCCAAGGAATTTGTACCGTGTGCACCGGGGGAGAAGGGGGTGGACTTTAGTTGGTAGGCAGTTAGCCAGAGGGTGCCCGTAGGCAGGACTTCTTAGGGGGAAATGCATGGGGGTAAACTCTTCCTCTCTGAATCCAACACACGCTTAGCCATCCTTAAGTGGACACGGCTAGGTACGGTATTTAGAATATTTACCACCTCCCCCCAAAAAAAAAGAGTAGAAAACAAATGCTAGGATGTTACTGATAAAATTATCAAAATTCTCAAATCAATTTTGAATAATGTCCGGTTCACATTATTCCAGTAAAAGGCTGGACTGGATTATATCGTCTACATCTACATTATTCTAGTCATTCAAAATCATCTCTAAGATTGGTAACACTATAGTGACAATGCTTTAATATTAATCAAGCACTAGATTGATATAATATTGGATATTTAAGGTAATTATATTTAAGAACTTATCCCTTTACCTATTGCATTTACATTGTATTGTTACTGTTGAATAAAAAATAATAATAATCACTAAATCAACTTAGTATTATTTTTTATATACAAGATGGACAACCGCTTTTCCAGAATAAGAAAATGTAAACTATTACATTTTTAACTTTTCTGGCAGCAGTAAAATATATTTGTCTCAATTACTTTAATTTAAAAAATTCCAGTGGCATTTCACTGGAATAATATGAACCGGACATAAAGACAATAGGGCTTTTCATCGATTGTCATTTGTTTCGAGCTTCTGTCATATGTTGTATAATCTGTGTATAATATTAATATAATATTAATATAAATACACGGATCGCAGATTATATGACTTATGACAGAAGCTCGAAACAAATGATTGTAAATGAAAAGCCCTATACAGTCGGAAAAATGAAAGAATAGGGCGTTTCATCGATTGTCATTTGTTTCGAGCTTCTGTCATGTGTCACATAATATTAATATATGTGTCTACGTCATACGTCTTTGGTTTGTGTCAAGGTATATACCAATAACGTATGACGTAGATATATTAATACTATGTGACACATGTAAGGGTCGACAAGACAAGAATTCTTGTCTTGTCTTGACAAAAAATCAAGAAATTTTATAAAATCTTGTCTTGACGATTTCTTGACATCTTATATCTTGTCTTGACGAAAGAAATTTCAAGATCTTGAAATTTCTTGATTACCTGGTCTGGTGATTCTTCAGTGACCTTTTCATTGTGTTGCACGCTAACACTGCTTTCACTGTCACTGGCTCCCGACCCCGGGGAGTTCTCGATCTGCATTTGTTTCCTGACGAACGAAAAATTGATATAGTCGGTTCGCTAAACTCAGACACGACTGGCTAGTGATTTTAGTATGTAATTTTTTGTTTTTGGCCAATTTTGCCAAATTGGCAAAATTACTAACTATTTAGTAATTATTAACTATTTAGTAATTATTTTTTTGTCAATTTTACCAAATTGGCCAAATTACTTACTAAAATCACTATCCAATTGTGTCTGAGTGTAGCGAACCGACTATATTCACGTTTGAACGTTTAGTTAAGTAAGGCTAATATTACAAAGTGGTAGTCTGTACCGGTTTCGTTATATTGTTGATGCGAGCTTGTGAATATTGATGATTAGTACATTAATGAAAATTATCTTTTATTTTTCCATAAGTAACATCGACTCTTCAGTAAATAGTATGTCAGCTGAATCATTTCGGTTTCAGTCAATATGAAATAATCAGTGAGACTAGGCCGTCCGCACATGGAGCGACGCTCGAAGTAATCGACTCGATTCCAATCGCGTAGATCTCTCCCCGTCACTTAAGTTCCTTCGTTGTGGCATTGAGTTCCGTACACGGAGCGTTTAGGATTGCAAATCTCCCCGTCTTGTACGACTCTCGTTCCGTGCGATCTGAAGCGAACGAGAAAGTTCGAGTGAGACGCACGTTTACAGTCATTATTTTATTTGTTTGCTTCGTTTTTGTTGATTTTTGACCTAAATTAAATTTTGGTCTTTTTAAAGATCGGTGAATGTTATGTTCGTTGATTGTAGTACTATTAGCTTTATGAAAATATATTGTTTGTAATGTAAAATTCTGGAAACATTGAACTTCTGTTTCTAGATGTTTATTATATAATTCGTTGAGGAAGTAGACAAATATCCTCAACTGTATAATGCAACTGTATAAAAATGTAATAATACCGTTCTCTTCACAGATCGAAATAGTCGTTTTGGTTACTATATAAAAAATGCGTTAATTTATAAAAACAGAATCGACTAGTTTGCGGAGGGCAATCGCTTATGACGCAGGGTTCGTACAAGACGAGCAAGATGCGCGAACTTCGAGACGTGTCTTCGATCGACCCATGTGCGGACGGTCTAACCCGACTACTAGTGCGAGTGTGAATACTGAGAATGACAAAACTGAAACCAGTGACCAGTGAGACTGTAGTGGCAGCAAAAGGAAAAAGCAGCAGCATTTAACAATGCAGGGTAGTGCTAGAAGTACTAGTGGCGATACTGGCACTACAGTCAGAAAAAAATTCTTTTTTCTGTCTGTTTTTCAAGTTTTCATTATTAGTCAAGATATTTCAAGATTTCTTGTTTTCTTGACAAGAATTCTTGGTATTGACATAAAATTTCTTGTCTTGTCTTGAAATCTAAAATTACTTCTTGTCTTGATCTTGTCTTGAAATCAAGACAAGATCAAGACAAGATCTTGAAATTTTCAAGAACTTGGCGATCCCTAGACACATGATAGAAGCTCGAAACAAATGAATGTAAATGAAAAGCCCTATACCCATGAACGATCACATCAATCACTTATTTTGTATTTGCTATCTTTTTCTATAACAAACATTTGTTATTTATAGAAAAAGACAGCAAATATAAAATAAGTGATTGAGTGATCGTTGATGGGTATTCTTTCATTTGTCCGACTGCATTATTTATTTATCAGCAAAAACTTTTCTATTTTGTCCGATCCGTCAAAGAAAACATTCAAACACTGTACATAATTAAAACCGAATGGTGGTAAATATAATATGAATAATTTTTTTGTTACAAATTAATTGTTGCAACAAATTGAAAAATAATTGCTCGATTTTACTTATTTGTTCGCATTTTTACTAATTTTTGATTTCTGGGTTTCAGAGTTAGAAGGTGCTAACTACGATACGCCTCCCAGATATAGTACATTATTTTAATGGATATAATATTGGATATTTAAGATATTTAAGAACTTACCCTTTTATTGCATTTACATTATATTGTTATTGTTGAATAAATAATAATAATCGCTAAATCGACTTGGGGTTATTTTTTATATACAAGATGGGAAACCGCTTTTCCAGAATCAGAAAATGTAAACTATTACATTTTTAACATTTCTGAGAGCAGTAAAATGTATTTGTCTCAATTAATTTAATTAAAAAAAATTTATACCCTGTATAAATAATTATTTTAATATTTATATTGCTGAATAGAGAATTAATTAACCTTTCGAACTAGTTATCGCACGATCCCTATTCTCATTTAAAAAATCATCGACTACGTCATCACGCTCAGATGTATGACGTCACTAGTATGATATACCTATACGCTATCGTAATTTAAAAATAAAAATCCACCCGTTTCAGGATTTATCTATAAAATCGCCTATTCTTGAGAAAATGAATTTATTCCAACCTAATCGGCCTCACTGCATATAATAAAAATCTGAAAATCTCAATAAACTTCTGAAGTCCCCTAGTAACACAACCAATGCAATATAAAATCCGTCAGGTGTTCGATGAAAATATAGATCAAACTCGCGATCGAATATGGGTCAACTGACAAAACAAATTGAACCAGATAAAAATGTGGATAGAAGCATTGATAAAGCTAATGAGAAAAATTTCATTTTCGTGTCGCAATTGGGCACTTGCTCCTGAAGTGTTCCTTTTTCAAGTTAAATTGCTTCTTTTTCTAACTTATCTACACCGTACTGATGGCCACTAACGAGTCCGAAACACGTGTCTACGCTGGTATTCCATCTTTTTTATATATTGTTTTGTGCATTCTTTTTTCCACTTTACGAGCCTTGCCAATAATTTTTCCATATCTACATAGGTATACCTATATTGTGTATACAGGGTGTCCCGAAAAGATTGGTAATAAATTATACTACAGATTCTGGGGTCAAGAATAGGTTGATTGAAACTAACTTACCTTAGTACAAAGCACATAAAAAAAGTTACAGCCCTTTGAAGTTACAAAATGAAAATCAAGTTTTTCCATTATATCGAAAACTATTAGATATTTTTTATTGAAAATGGACATGTGGTATTCTTATGACAGGAACAATTTTAAAAACAATATAGTGAAATTTGTGCACCCCATAAAATTTTTATGGGGTTTTGTTCCCTTAAACCCCCCTAAACTTTTGTGTATGTTCCTATTAAATTATTTTTGTAGTAAGTACTATTAGTTAAACAAAATGTTTTTAAAACTTTTTTGCCTCTTAGTACTTTCTTAAAAAGGCAGTTTTTATAGAGATATTTTGAATATTTGTCAAATCCACCACATATTTGTATATGGTTAAGTACGATTATTATATAGAGATACCTGGTAATAATATGAAAATTTATTTATAATTTACATTTTTAGGTATATTTTGAACCATATTAAACAAGTAGCCACACCCCGATAAAAGGTGCCTAATCGAAACAATATCAAGAGGCAAAAAAGTTTTAAAAACAGTGTGTTTAACGAATGTTACCACAATAATAGAACGTACACAAATATTTGGGAGGTTTAAAAAAATAAAAAAGAAGCCGCATCTCGATAAAGACTGGCTTATCGAAAAAATAATAAGAGGCAAAAAAGTTTTAAAAACATTGTGTTTAACTAATGGTACCACAATAATGATTTAATTGTTTTAAGGGAACAAAACCCCATAAAATTTTGATGGGGTGTACAAATTTCACTGTTTTTTAAAGATATTCCTGCCATAGGAATGACACACGTCCATTTTCAAAAAAAAAAAAAATCTCTAATAGTTTTCGATATATGAAAAAAATATCGATTTTTATTTTGTGCCTTCAAAGGGCTGAGACTTTTTGTGTGCACGATTGTATATAGGTAAGTTTGGTTCAATCAACCTATTTTTGACCCCAGAATCTGTGGTATAATTTATGACCAATCTTTTCGGGACACCCTGTATACAGGGTGAGGCAAATAAAGGGCCTATTAGAAATATCTCGAGAACTAAAGGCAAGAGAATCATGAAAATTGGACTGAAGGAGTTTTAAAGGATGATCTATTAAATGAAAATATTTTCATCACTTTGCAACTAACCGGAAGTTTGCTTATAACTTCGTTTTTTTAAATGGGACACCCTGTATATTTTTACATTTTTGGATTCTCCTCAATATCTCCTTTCTTGAAATATGAGGTTTTATAATATTATACAGGGTATTTTAAAAGATATTTACGTTTTTTTATTAATTTCGTAGCAACATTCACACCCTGTAGAATTGTAGTAGTTTGACATCTTAAAACTCTACTTACGTTCAAATGACTTTTAATATAGTCTACTATTGTTAAGAATCATTATTATAGCTAAATTTTTAATTTTAGTATACAGGGTTGGTCGAAACTCGGAATGAGTATTTGCTGAGTTTTCTTAAATGGAACACCCTGTATTTTAGTATTGTAATGAAATGATATTTTATGGTACTTTTTTATTTCTTAAGCATTCCCTATACCTAATTGCTTTAATTTGTGCTTAATTGTTAATCGCACCAACAATTTTAAGTACGTAGGTATTTTGATAGCTAAACTATTATTGGTAATTTTAAGGATCAGTCTGGATTAATATGTATTTATTTATGCAAAATTATTTGTGATTGATTTTTTTCACAGCCAACCTAATAAAATTTTACGTATTTTTTGTTGCAATTAATGTTTAGCTTGAATCACCAATAACTCACAAATTAAAGCAATTAGGTATAGGGAATACTTATAAAATAAAAAAGTACCATGAAATATTATTTCATTACAATACTAAAATACAGAATGTTCCATTTAAGAAAACTCAGAAAATATTCATTCCGAGTTTCGACTAACCCTGTATACTAAAATTTTAAAATTAGCTATACTAATGATTCTTAACAATAGTAGACTATATTAAAAATCACTTGAACGTAAGCAGAGTTTTTAATTTCAAACTATTACAATTCTACAGGGTGCGAATGTTGCTACGAAATTAATAAAAAAACGTAAATATCTTTTAAAATATCCTGTATAATATTACAAAACCTCATATTGTAAGAAAGGAGATATTGAGGAGAATCCAAAAATGTAAAAATATACAGGGTGTCCCATTTAAAAAACAGAGTTATAAGCAACTTCCAGTATAACCGGAAGTTGCAAAGTGATGAAAATATTTTCATTTAATAGATCATCCTTCAAAACCCCTTCAGTCCAATTTTCAGATTCTGTTGCCTTTAGTTCTCGAGATATTTCTAATAGGCCAGTTATCTGTCTCACCCTATATACCTATGTATATGTATATATATGAAGGGTCAGAGCGAAAAATGATGAATGTCAATGTTTGGTCATTTTGCGATTTTTGTGCAGTCTGTTAGCTTAGAAAGAGTACCGAGTACTATCAACCTGTGAAGGGCCAATGGGAAATAAAGATGATAATCGTCTTAAAATCACGTCAGAAGATTGGACGCAAGGGGGAAAAACAATGAATATGTAAATTTGTTTCTCATTTTACCGAAAATGCTTGCATATAGACATTCATCGTTCTTCCCCCTAACTCTTCTTATGTATACTATGGACTCGCATTAATTAACATACTTTTTATGTTTAAAACATCCTGGAGTAACCATAGGCCGCGATACCGTAAGAAATGGTTTCCATGAAGCCAATCTCCACAATCGAAAGCCGTTGAGGTGTCCACCCAGTGCCGCGCCAGCACGTGGTAGCGTCTGTGTGCAAAACATTTAAGTTAAAATAAGTTAAAAAAAGGTAAAATAATTAAATAAAAATAAAATCTTTGGCGTAACAACATAAAAAAGTAAAGATATAGGTAAACATGAAGTATTATGGAAATAAAAGGCAGATATCGAGAACTGAATTTTAAATCTTGCCCAAGTATACTTTCGCTCCTGGAGCATCATCCGGGGCGTTTAGCAATATGAGCAATAAATTACAACAAAAGTTTGACAGTTTTGTGGTTTGAAAGAAGTTAAAATTTTTAAATGTCAAAGTTCTAAAAATTGTAGAGTAGAAATGAATTCCAGTGACGAAGAGTTACAGTTTTTTTATTTGTTTATCGTAGATAAAATAGTGTATGAAACTGTGCGTGAAGCACTTTTTGCCAACTTACACGATATATAGCACTCGCTCTACTGTAGCTCGTGCTCTAAACATCGCGTGCGTTCGCAAAAAGCATACTTCACGAACTGTTTCATAAATAACTATTATACTATGGTGAATATCAATTTCATCTAATAGATTCTATAGAAATGAGAGATTTTGTCAACCGCTCTGAATTGGTGGTCGAATTTTTTCTAATAGTCCAAGAGGCAGCGCTGAAAAATCTCTTTGAATTTACTAAAGCTAAATTTTTCAGTTGATTACTGTGATTGTGTAGAGAAACATACTGCGGTCGGTCAAGCGAAACGTAGAACAGTGGTTACTGAGAGGGTATCAAAGTTGCTTTCCTACGAAGGTAACTAAATTCATTTACTAATGCTGAAAATAAGTACACACATTCTAAATTAAATATAAATAAAAGTTATTATAGTCGGTCAGCTGTATGACGGGACAGAGCCGGTCGGTCGGCTCCAGTGAATGTACAGGGTTATTCACTATATTTTGACACCCTTGTAAACTGCTTTATTTATAGAATTAGAAAAAAATGTAAAATACAAAAGATATTTGATTTTTAAATTATGATTTTTTGACATATATATCGTACTAGTGACGTCATCTATTTAAGCGACTTCTACGTAAGCGACTATTTTTTTTTAATGGGAATAGGGGTCGAGTGCTAGCTCATTTGAAAGGTTATTCAATTCCCTATTCAGTAATATAAACATTAACATGATTAATTATACAGGGTGTCCAAAAAAAGTTTTTAATTAAATTAATTGTTTAATCAATAATTAAAAAATTTTTTGGACACCCTGTATAAATAATGATCTTAATGTTTATAGTAATGTATAGAGAATTTAATAACCTTTTAAATGATCTAACACACGACCCCTATTCTCATTTAAAAAATAGTGGATTACGTCATCAGTCCCAGATGGATAACGTCACTAGTACGATAAATATGTTAAAAAATCATAATTTAAAAATCGAATAACTTTTGTATTTTACATTTTTTTCTAATTCTGTAAATAAAGCAGTTTACAAGAGGGTCAAAATCTAGTGAATAACCCTGTACATTCATTGAGGCCGACCGACCGGCTCTGTCCCGTCATACGACTGACCGACTATAATAACTTTTATTTATATTCAATTTAGAATGTGTGTACTGATTTTCAGCCTTAGTAAATGTATTTAATTACCTTCGTAGGAAAGCAACTGTGATACCCTCTCAGTTACCCGTGTTCTACGTTTCGCTTGACCGATCGCAGTATGTTTCTCTACACAATCACAGTAATCAACTGTGAAAAATTGAGCTTTAGTAAATTCAAAGAGATTTTTCAGCTCTGCCTCTCCGTTTATAAGTTTGAGTTTAGCAAAAGATCGTTCAGCAGTGCAACAGATATGTGCAATGTGCAGAGTGAGCAGAATGCGAAGAGTTATTGTTAAATTTGGGCAACTGCAGTTAATTCGTTTAAAAATATAAATTTAAAAATTTTACGAACATTATTATTTAATCCTTTTAACAAAGGCTGAAGGTGTATCTATAATTTCTTCAAACAAATCGTCTCTCTTTGTACCTAGTCAAGGTGATCAAATCTATTTTTTTTCAAATTTCTACACAAAAGTTTTAATTGTGAATTTTCTGTATTGTCGTTCAAATTATATTAAAATTTGAAAGATTTCAAATTTCCATTTCATTTACTGAAATTAATGCTTGGTTGAGAACACAATAAAAGAAATTAACTTTGTATGACATTTCAACAGCTGTTGACTGTTCACTACGTTCAAGCGTGCTGGCCGAATCTGCTGCAAGATAGGAATATTCAACACTATTTCCCTACCTCCCTACCTTCGACTCGCTTTGTAGCAACTTCGCGCCAGCGCGCTTGTGCGTAGTGAGAAACGGTCAACAGCTGTTCTCATTTTCTCTTGTAAATTACCCCGCGATTCAAACACATATTCCGGTGTGCATCACTTTACGATTTGACAGACAAAAAAGAAATTGAAAATAAAAGTTCACAATATTTTAAAAGCGTTTTTCTCCTCTGTAGACATTGATCAACTCTATCTACTGACAGGCAATACTGACAGACAATACTAACAGACAATATCTACTGGCTGTAGATATTGTACTTGACCAACTCACCTGGAATTTTGGGACATCTTGGATATTACTGCACCCTAATATGTCTGTGTAGATTTTGGCATTGGATCCGACCATCACTTGTAACACCGTTGCCGTATCCTCTATTTTTTCATACTATCACGTTACAATTTTTTGTGATATTATACATGAGCGGGACACCCTCAAAAAAGCGCTAATTTTTGGAGATACTGACCACGAAGGGATCAATGGCTAATTTTATTCATACTTTATATTTTAGAGGGTGCTGAAAACGAAAATGAGGTTTATTTTGAATTTTATGTGGGGGAACATTGTAAAAATCGCAATTTTAACCTAAAAATAAAAAAAAAAATGAAATCACGTTTTTTGCGTTTACCTCGCTACAACTCTGTTCCATTTTAATATTTTTTTCTGAAATTTTTACAGTATATAGCTCTAACATTTATGAAGACAAAGGTACCTGCTTCAAGTTTTTATTGTTATCATGATAAAGGTTATGAATTTTTCAAAGAAAAAGGTGCGGATTTGTGCATTGCAAAGTTTAATCGCAAAAGTTGTGTGACGAAGTTTAAAATTTAGCTTCTTAATCACGTTTATTTGAAAGTAGAAAGTACAAAGAAGTTTTCTGGTAAGTTTTAGATTAAAATCTTTTATAGAAAAAAAAAATAGTGCAACTCTTAATGTCGACCTTAGAAAAAACCCAATATAACGCTTATTTTTTGAGGGACAGACAATCTAGGTCTAATTTCTCACCTTCAATACTATCCTTGGATTATAAGCTTTCATTTGACACCTCATTTGTCATTCTACCTAATATAATGACGGAGAAGTAAACGTTCTTATTCTATTATTCTTGTAGGTACATTTAACATTAATTGAAATTATGAACGAAATGGCATGGCAATACTGTGACGCACAAACATAAGATTCAGCTGTGCGTTACATAGGGTGCACTAATACCCAAGATATCCGAATTTTGTATATATTTTCTTTAGACATTCCTTGAGGTAACGCTGTCGAGATATTTTTTGTTTTATGCTTATTTTTTATTTAACATTAATAAATATGTTGATTTTTCCCCATTTTTGGAAAAACCGTTGTTTTGACTTCCGGGTAATAGCAAAAAGTCAAAATTCGATAAAGCTAAAATACTCGACAGTGTTAGCTATAACACTTTATTGTATATGCTATGCTTATTTTTTGTTTAACATTAATAAATATGTTGATTTTCCCTCTTTTTTGCAAAAAAATCGTTGTTTTGACTTCCGAGTGACAGCAAAAAGTCAAAATTCGATAATGCTAAAATACTCGACAATGTTAGGTCTAGAAACTAATAAGCTAATAATTTTTTTTTGATTTTTTTGTTTACTATGATCAAACGATGAGTTCTGATGTTAACCGCAAAATTCATTGTTTTTTAGGCATATTTAAAAATTTGCCACCGTTGGCTTATTTTTCAATATTTTTCCTTGATTTTTTTTTGAATAATCTATTAATTTTACTGAATGTGAATATATAATTTAAAAATAAAGTAATTCTAGCATACAAAAAATTGTGCTTGAAATATTGATTTCAATCGCTACGGCCCCCTGAAGGATTAGCTATGACACGATTTTAATAGGCAACCCATCCTATAAATATTTGTCTATATATGAAATTTACTAAAAAAATGTTTCATCCGGCAAGCAGATGGGTACAGATCGACCTATATTCCGATCCCGTACTATTAATGCTCGTCCGTATCTAGCAGGGGTGGTCAAACTCCTTGATGGTCCGAGCCATTTTTCAAAAACTAAAATTTTTAGCGAGCCACAATAATTAAACAATAATTTAAAAAGTGTAAGAAAGGTATTAAATTTTTCTCTCAGTGTTTGGATTTCACGAATTTTAAAGTGAAATAAAATGGTTTACATCGTTGTTTCAAATATGAAAATAATTCTACAAGCAACCTTTACTATTTCAGGATACTTCGATTCGTCATCTTCCTTCCATCTTTTTCTGGGACGGCCTACTGATTTTTTACCGTCTCTTAAAAAAGCTGTATTTAACACTCTGTCCTCCTCTGATCTAATCACATGACAGCCCATATTATATTAGCTTTTGTATGTCTGACGATGTTTTCAGTACCATACACAGTTACCAATTCAGCTTTGCGACGTTTTCTCCACTCTTCTGCCAATTCACCTCTTTGAGGTCCAAATACCATTCTGAGAACTTTCCTTTCAAATACCAGCAGCTTATTTATTTCTCAGTGATGTAGAGTACGGTGTCGCGAAAAAAGGTCGCCAACAATTGGTCGAGCGAAAAAATGTCGCGCACATTTGAGCGCGTATCAAAAGGTCGCCGGCGAAAAAACAGCGCCGACGAAATAAGGTCGCGTGCAATTGATCGCGCGAAAAAAGATCGCGTCATGTTTTACATTATTAAAACCATTCAATTGGTTTTCAAAAAGGTTCTAAAGAAATTCTATTTGCATACTTTAACTTTATGCATTATGAGCCGATTAGTCTTGGAATTCCATCTAATTACTTTTTAATGTATTTTGGATGTATAAGAAGATGGGAAAAATAACGTATATCTAAATACTTTTTAATGTATTTTGGATGTGTAGGAAGATGGGAAATATAGGAGAATGGGAAATTATTTCATATGGTATTTTCAGGTTATTCAAGTGAATATACTTGAAAATTGAACAATTTTTAACATGAAGAAAGTATTTTTTTTGTTCTACGTGAATAATTTTAATATATGGATCTAAATTCAGAAAGGTACTTTCCTTCACACTTTTTACAGGCTTAGGACTGTCAGCAAAAAACTGGCGTGTTTAAAAGTGTTTGCTCTTCCTAATCGGATATCGTTAAAAATGTACAGTAATAATAGTTCTATTTACAGTATATATTACATACAAACGAATACCAGGTACCAGTTTACCTATTTTTGGTATTTTCAGAGACCGGTAATTAGCATAATTGGTTCTTAGTAGAAAGTCGTTATGCAGATTAGTGAAGAATAAGTAGTTTAGATAAGGGCACCTTATTGTGTAGGTATTTATTAGGAATTCCATGAAGTCATTACGATAAGACATTATTGGAAATGCTAAAATAAATATTGTACAAAAGTTCTTTGTCTAATTGTGCGTTATTCACTAATGTGGTAATTATTATTCCATATTCGTGAAACGTACTTTTATTACTTTTTAATGTATTTTGGATGTATAAGAAGATGGGAAAAATATCGTATATCTCATTATTCATTAGCTTGTCGATTTGTCAAGATGGTCTTAACTTACGTAAAGAGTCAAAAAGGTGCCAATATGTTGGTGTATAATGGATATATCCATAGAAAGGAAAAAACGATTGATCAAAAGACAATTTGGAAGTGCGCTCAGTACAATAAGCATAAATGTACCGGGAGAGTTCACACAGTGGGAGATAACAAAAACCAAATATATGACGAGCTTAGTACCAAGTAAACACCTTGAAATACAAAATGAACAAATATAACTGGTAGACAAATATATATCTGGGTCACGAAATTAAGATAGGTAAGGACAATCAAACAACCGAAGTATCCAGAAGAAAAATACAAGGATGGGCAGCATAGAGTGCTCTTAGGAACATTTTTAAGGGTGACATTCCAACTAACATGAAGAAATAAGTTTTCGACCAATGCGTGCTACCGGTGATGACCTATGGTGCAGAAACATTATCGCTCACAAATAAAACCGCACAAAAACTAAGAGTAGTAGCGTAGAGAAGAATAGAGCGATTAATGATAGGGGCCACTCTGCGAGACAGGATTAGAAACGAAGATCTACGAGCTAAGACCAAAGTCATAGACGTCATTGAAAGAAGCTGTAACTGAAAGTGGAAATGGGCTGGACACGTTGCCAGAATGAAGGACGGAAGATGAACTCGCAAACTAGTTAAATGGAGACCAAGAGCCGGTAAATGTAGCAGAGAAAGACCACCAACACGATGGCAAGACGACTTACGAAAGACAACAAAAAACTGGATGCAGAAAGCACAAGATAGAACACTTTGGACACAAACAGGGGAGGCCTATGTCCAGCAGTGGATTGAGAGAGGCTGATGATGATGATGATGATAATGTAGAGTCCATGTTTCACTTTCACATTGTAACCATTGGGCGAATAATTGGCATATACAGTCTTACAGTGTTGATTGTCTTTTTAGCAACTTAGATCTTAATAATGATGATAGGAAGTATAATGCTCTATTCCCCGCAGCTATCCTTGCTATTCTTATATGTGATTGTTATCTGTGATTACCGCCCCTAGATATTAAAACTCTTTTACTATTTCCAAGTTGTGGTCATTAATAATTATGTTCTGCCCAACTTTTGGTCTTGTATTTTTGGTTACCAGCATGTATTTCGTCTTCTCTTCATTTATTTGAAGGCCAAAACGACTTGTTTCTTCCTCGAGTTGTGAAAAAACCTCTCTCACGTCTCCTGTAGAATAAGTAACTTCATTTAGATAACTAGCCAAGGCTAACCTTTGCAAGGGCGGATCCAGGACCGATTTTCTGAAGAGACCAAGAACTTTTTTTGGGTAGGTGGACCGTAGGTACGGGGGGAGGGGGATTTTAAAAAAATTAGGGTTACAATGGTGAGTTTTCAGGCACTTCTCATACACTTTAACCCTGTATGAAAAGTGCCTCAAAATTCACCATTCCTGCCGTAGTACCGATTCCTACACATTTCTTCGGATCCAAGTGCATTACAATACTAAAATACAGGGTATTATATTTAAGAAAACTCAGAAATACTCATTCCGAGTTTCGACCAACCCTGTATACTAAAATTCAACATTTACCTATAGTAATATTTTTTAACAATAGTAGACTATATTAAAAATCATTTGAACATAAATAGAGTTTTTGATGTCAAACTACTATAATTCTACATGATGTGAAAGTTCCTATGAAATTAATAAAAAAACGTAATTATCTTTTAAACTACCCTACATAACAATAGAAAACCTCATATTTTAATTAAGAAGATATCGAGGAGAATCCAGAAATGTAAAAATATGTCCCATTAAAAAAACGAAGTTATACGCAACTTCCAGTATAACTGGAAGTAGCAAATAGATGAGATTATTTTCATTAAATAGATCACTCTTCAAAACCCCTTCATTCCAATTTTCATGATTCTGTTGCCTCTAGTTATGTGTACCTGCCTACCTATATAAAAAAATTACACAAAAATTAATAAAAAATTTAATGTCAAGCTAGGGAGTTTGTAAAATTACAAATATTTAAAACAGTTTCAATCTAAGCACTCTTTATGCCATCTTTTCTTAGTTATCGTCACATCGGCCAAATTATTTTTAGCTTGCTCCAAATTACAATTATAATCACATTTTAAAATCTTCACTGGACTCAGCTCGGATTTGGTTTTGTATAAAACATTCAAATAATGGACACCGTCCTTTCTTTTCTTCAATTCCCACAACAAAGTATCAGCGTACTCAATATGTTTCATGTTGTATGCTCTCATAGTGTTCAAAATGGCGCTAAGAGTACTCTCATGTGCCATTACTAGTACAAATTTCGATTTCTGGTTCTTTGCTGTTGGATCAGTTATTCCGATTCGGCCATTCAGCGATATTGGATCGACGAACTTGTTGAAAAAATTGAACAGGTAGTCGTAGAATGTTCCTATTTTGAGTCTTGCAAGAGGTACTGTATGGGTCTGGATTTCGTATACAACAGCTGCAACGGAAAATAAAATATAGTAAAAATTTTAATAGATAAAACAAGATAAATTAAAAATGATTAATCAGCCATTAAGTCACTAAATTCTACGTATAACAGAATATATCAAACAAATATAGCAGCAGGTATAACGAAGGACGGTGACTAATAAATAATTCACCCACTATAGCTTGACTAAATAAAATAATACTCGACGTAAATCAAAATGTAATTCCGTACAGGTTGTAATAAATTTTTTATCAAAGTTTGGTCAAAACAATAAATATTTTTAGACAAGGCGAAAACGGCGGGTTCGTTGGGAAAAATATTCCCATGAGATATTTTTGCACAATCACATTCGTGAGACATCCCAGAATAAGGTTCAAGAAGTCGCCCACGTGAAAAGTGGGCCAATTTTTTTTAACAATTTTTTTTAATCAAATTGTAAAAATCAATACTTTTGGCCCGGACTAATTTTTTTTAGGCTTTTTGGACCATTATGGACAAAAAAGGTCTCTTATATTTTTTCTCTAAAGTTGATCTTTTTCGAGTTATAAGCAATTTAAAATTTGAAAAACGCGAAAATGGCCATTTTAAGACTTAATAACTCGGTTAAAAATTATTATTATGAAAGTCAGAAAGTAACTAAATCAAACAAAAACGTCAAAAAAACTGTCAAAGTGTTTAGACAAATTTAAGAGTTCCTCCGGAAAATTTGTAGATTTAGTTAGTTCTAAAGTCTTTTTTCATTCAACTCAAATCGATTGTGAAGTATTAAAGTGTGTTTCAAGAAATTCTACAGAGTGTTTAGCCGATTTTGTTTGTTTTTCCGTATATTTTAAGTTTTGTTATTTGACAACTGTACTGTAAGTAGAAATTTTTTTATATACTTATATTTGAACGTCGCTCGTGCCCCGGAATGTCCGTGGGCAAAAATGGAAAGAATCCACCAGATCCTGGTGTAGAAAATATTGGGTTCACAGATGAGAGCGATATAATTATGCAGACAAATGATTTAAATCAGAATAATTCTCATAGTGAATGTTTAAATGATACTAGTAAAAGTACTAATGATACCATAAACTTGACATCTACTTCAAATAAAACAAATACTATTCAAAAAAGTCAGGAATTTAATTCATCTAATTGATTTAGTTTAAATGATACTGGTCCGTTTTTTATATTTGTTCAACACATAAATTTGAGTATCGGTCGTTTGCATCCAATGAAACTTGGAGAAAAACTACTTTCGCTATCTAGTTATGATAAACATATTATTGAAATTGTTAGTGTAGGTAAAAATCGCATTAAAATTCAAGTCAATTCAGGTGCTGTTGCGAATAAATTAGTAGTTGAAGATTTTTTCGGAAAAAATAACCTAATTGCATATATTCCAAATTATTTAACGGAAAAAAAGGGTCTCGTTCGCGGAGTGGACACTACTCTAACTGAGAGTGCACTACTTAATACTATTAAATCTAATATTCCAATAAAAAAAGTTCATAGAATGACTAGAATAGTTCAAAGTGACGGTGTATCAGAAAGAGTTCCTAGACAAATGGTTATTATTAGCTTTGAAGGTAAATTAATTCCCCAATATATTTACATTAACAAAGTTAGGTGTCCAGTTGAAATATATGTTAGTCCTGTTATGCAATGTTTCAACTGTCTTCGTTATGGCCATTCAACGACTCGATGCAAGTCAAAAAAAAGATGTAAGAAGTGCGGTAATGAAGGTAACACTGATTGTCCCGATAAATGTACATTTTGCGTTTATTGTAAAAATAGTAGCCACGAGTCAGTTTTTAAAGAATGTCCCGAATATTTAAAACAAAAAAAGACTAAAGAAGCTATGGCTAACTTAAATATTTCATTTAAAGAAGCCGAAAAAGCTCTTGAAAATCCATGTTATTCCAGTTTAGTCCAAAAAAATAAATTTGCACCTTTAATGACCTGTTACACAGACTTTCCTCCATTAAAAAGCTCCTCCCCTAAACCCTCGAATTCCACCACTACTTATAAAAATAATAATCATCTGAATATAGCCCCCCCTAACGATAACCCCCCCAAAAAAAGGAAGACTACTGATACAACTCCTAATTTTCCTCCTGTGCGTAGGGAATACCCGACCAGTTTCTGTTCGGGATCTGTATTTCAATTTGGAAACCATGAGCCCCGTAATGAATTTGATATATTTATAGGCCAGCTCAGTGCTTCACTCAAAAATTTAATCAAACAGAGTATCCTTGACTATTGTAATTCTTCATCAAATGTAGAAACTAATTTTAAAAATTACGAAATTGAATTAGAAAATAAAATTAAAGATATTATAGGTAATATTTTTACATAATTTTAATGGCTGACAAAAGTATTAAAATTATGCAATGGAATATTCGTTCACTAAATGCGAACCGATATTCTTTACAGCAATTACTGTTTGAAGAACGTTTTGACATAGGTCTTTTATCAGAAACTTGGTCAAAACCATCTGATACTGTTTGCTTCAATAATTTCAATGTAGTTAATAAAAGTAGAATTAGAGGATATGGAGGAGTTGCCATAATTTTAGCAAATAACATTATTTATAATCCCATTTCATTTGTTAACAATTTCAATCCTAATTTAGAAGTTTGTGGTGTAGATATTAAAATTGACCAAAAAATGTATACTATCCTGAGTGTGTACCGTCCATCAAATGTTAGAGTAACAGTGCAAGATTACGTTAGTCTTTTTTCTCAAATTAGCAATGATTGTATTATTACCGGAGATTTTAATGCACATCATGGATTATGGGGATCAAATTCATGTTGCGTCGATGGTAATATACTAGTAGAAGCATTAGATTTCTTTCCTAATTTAATTGTTGTTAATGACGGGTCGGCTACTAGAGCTACTCCTCCAGGGAATATGAAATCTGTTGTAGATCTTACTATTATATCCTCTAGTTTATGTCCATCCTTTGACTGGACTGTTCTTCCAGATACCTATGGATCAGATCATTTTCCAATTAGACTTTCTGTGCAGAATATGAAAATTGAAAATAGAACTTTTATATCTTCGGCTAAATGGTCGATGTCTAATGCAAACTGGGATAATTTTAGAAACAACGTAGAAAGTGCCTTCAGACACGAACCAAATAAAAACGAAACAAACGAAATGATTTTCTTTTTATTAGATTCTATTACTGATGCAGCCAACAAATCTTTCAAAATTATCAAACCGTCAGTCAAATCTTTCAAATCGCCACCATGGTGGGATGATGAATGCCTCACTGCTTCTAACGCTAGAAAAAATTCCTTTAAAATTTATAAATCTAATCTTACCCTTTCAAACTTTATGGAATATAAGAAGAATGAAGCTATATGTAAACGAACTTTCCGCTCAAAAGCTAAATCTAGTTGGGCTCGGTTTTGTTCCTCACTTACTAGGCAAACTTCACCTTCAGAGCTTTGGAAAAGGGTAAACAAAATTCAAGGTAACAAAAAGTACACCGCTAATGATGAATGTATGGTAGAAAGGCTCTTTACAAAAATCTCTCCGGATTATGTCCATTTACCACTATTTATGCCGAGCATCTCTACTAATGACCACTTTTTACTAACCCCCATTTCAGCTGACGAACTTAAAGCAAATATCAAGAGTTCTAAAAATACAGCCCCTGGTATTGACGGCATTAACTATAGTATGCTATTAAACCTACCTGCAATTGCTATATATTATTTGTGCAAAATATACAACAATATTCTACTTAAAGGAGATCATTGTGACGCCCTCAAACAATGCCTGGTTATTCCTATACCCAAACTAAACCAGCGTACCGACTTAAGGCCTATCTCTCTCATGTCCTGTTTGCTTAAAACATTTGAACGAGTTATGAAAAGCAGATTAGAATGGTGGTGTGAGAACAAAAATATATTTCCAGTGTCTCAGTATGGCTTTCGTAAGAACAAGGGAACTATTGATTGTGTTTCTCAATTAACAACTGATATTCAATTATCATATTCAAATAATAATTATCTATCTGCCATTTTTCTTGATATTTCTGGGGCTTATGACAACGTCAATTTAAATCTATTGTTCGAAAAACTGAAGCACATAGGTATTCCACCTTTGTGTGCTTATGTATTAGTAAACCTATTCCTTAATAGACAGGTATTTATTAGATGTAATGATAGATTGATTGGCCCAAGAGTAGTGCATCAAGGTTTACCACAAGGATCAGTCCTCAGTCACTTGTTGTTTAATCTATACACTCTAGATCTCCACAGTATAGGAATTAGATGCAGTATATTACAATATGCAGATGATTTCTGCTTTTACAATGTGAATAAGTTGTACCAACAAAGTATTAATTCAACTAAGATGGTACTGGGTGATGCAAGAGAGTATTTTTTTAAACAAGGATTTGACCTTACTGCAAATAAATCAGCGGTGGTGTTTTTTACGCGACATCGCTTACCAGTTATGACCAGCATCATGATTAACAACCTAAGTATACCCGTTCATAAGCACTACACTTATCTTGGTATTACATTGGACACCAAGTTAACATGGGATGAACACATTAATAAGTGCTTAATAAAATGTGAGAAAAGTTTAAATATTCTTAAAGTAGTTAATCGCTATCGATGGGGTGCTGACCCTAAAATTAATTTAATGTTTTATCGTGCATATACCAGATCCATTCTCGACTATGGAAGCATTCTATATGGATCTGCCACAAACAGTCGCCTTAAAAAACTAGATCGCATTCAATATAAGGCTCTGCGGTTAGTTCTAGGTGCGCTCAAGTCTACGCCTATAGAGAATCTTTTAGCTGAATCCATGGAGCCTCCTTTACATTTAAGACGACTATTTTTGGCTGAAAAATTTATTCTTAAATGCCAATCTTACAACCAAACTGAACTACTACAAAAAATATGTGACATCTCTGTTTCTAATCTTGTCGACAAATGGTGGCACAACAGGAATTCTCCTATTTTAGCAGTAGCATACTCGAACGTTTCTCAGCACCTAAACAGTTCAGGTGAATTAACTTTCTTTAAATCGAGTTTTAATATATCTTATGCCAATGTTAATGTTTGGTTCCCAAATTTTGACAGTGAGAATCCAGTTGACTTTCAGCAACATATAGCCAAGCTTGATAATCCATGCAGGATTTTCACGGATGGTTCAAAATCAAGATTGGGAGTTGGATGTGCTGTATATATTCCGGATCACCAAGAATCCTTGATGTTCAAGTTAGATAAACAATGTTCCATATACTCTGCAGAAATGTTCGCGATTTATCAAGCTCTAGAATGGGCTGTCAACAAAAAAATTTCTAACAAGCAAGTTGTAATTATGTCAGATTCAAGATCTTCGTTATTAGCTCTAGAAAACACACGTAAACATTTATATAAAAATAGCCTTGCCGTCAAAATTTTAGAAAACCAACTAAAGCTACTGGAAAAACAGACTTCTGTAACTTTCGTCTGGGTAAAAGGACATATTGGTATTTCCGGTAACATAAAAGCAGATTTTTTTGCTAAAGAGGCAATCTTAAAAGGATCGGAAATAACTTGGCTAGATAGAAGCGATCTAACAGCTACTCGCAAGAAAAGTTTGAAACAAAATTGGGATATTGAGTGGCACGCTTTCTGCAATCGAAGCAACAATCTCTACACCAAAATTCATCCTAGTTTACCTACTGAGCCTTTTGCTATCAGAAGTTATCCCAATAGAAATATATATGCCATGTTTATTAGATGTCTCTTTAATCATGCCACTGTCAAGTCATACCTCTATAGATTTAACCTATCCGAATCAGATCTTTGCGATTGCAATGGATATGTTGACGATATTAATCATTGGTTGTTTGGATGCAAACATAATGATGTTGCAATTAAGTTTTTGATGAACAATCTGGTTCAAGAAGAAATACCTTTCCCACAAAATAATGCTTCTCTTTTATATTTGTCTCGTAGAAATTCTAAAATTAAACAAATCATCTGGGAGTTTTTAAAAAGGACTAAGAGGAAAATTTAACTTGCACTGAATGAGTCCGGTTGAATGTGTTTAGCAATAATTATTGTTTTTTTATGTTTATCCTTATTATGTAATATTGTCTCCCTGTGAAAGTTCATTAAGTAGATTTTGCAGGGAGGTAATAAGAATAGAATTGTATAAAAGTTTATATTGAAAAAATTAAAAAAAAAAAAAAAAAAAAAAATTATACAAAAAAATATGTATACAAAAAAAATGTATAAAAAAAATTAAATCTTAAAAAAAAAAAAAAAAATAAAAAAAGTATAATAAATTATAAAAAAAATAAAAAAGAGAAAAAAAAAATTAAAAACACAAAGAGGGTGTAACCCTCCGCGGGGTTGATCCGGGTTGAAGCCTTATCGCTGTGTAAAAAAAAAAACATATATTTATTAGCATTTAGTATTAGTATTTAGTATTAGCATGTAGTTTTTTTTGTCGATTTAATTATTTGTAAATTAATTTAAGTTGGTTAGGGCCATGAATGAGGAGTATACCTACTGGTCAATTAAATGTTTCCACTTCTACATATGTATGTATGTATGTGCGTGCATAAGTATTATATGTGCGCACATGTACCTAATGTATTATGTAATGCAATGTATTATATTTGGAATATTGTAGCAAACAGTAATTTATTATCTATCGTGGCTGAATGGATCAAGTAATCCAAAGCCAATAAGGAAGAAAAAAAAAACTAAATCAAAGTTTAAAGTCTCCGCTACATGATCCTGAAGAAATCTGTGTCATTAATTTGCTACTAAGCTGTTATTTTTAATTAATTACAATGAGCGGTTAGATCGTATTGACGCGGTTGTAAATGTGAGTGCGAGTAAGATGCACAATTGGACTGCTGAAATGGCTTCTTTCTCGCACTCAGCATTTACAGATGCCGCACACGTACATGGCGCTTATTATTATTACTTAAAAATAACAGCTTAGTAATAAAATAATGACAAAAATTTCTTCAGGATCTTGTAGGGGGGGGGGGGGGCTTTAGACTTTGATTTAGTCATATATTGACTTTCATAATAATAACTTTTAACCTAGTTATTAAGCCTTGAAAATCGCCATTTTTCGTTTTTTTTCAATTTTAAATTGCTTATAAGTCGAAAACGATCAATTTTAGAGAAAAATTGTAAGAGATCTTTTTTGTCCAGAATGGTCCAAAAATTAAAGAAAAAATTGTTCGGGCCAAAAATATTGATTCTTGCAATTTGATTAAAAAAAATTGTTAAAAAAAATTGGCCCACTTTTCGCGTGGGCGACTTCTTCAACCTTATTCTGGGATGTCTCACTAATGTGATTATGCAAAAAAATCTCATGGGAATATTTTTCCCTTCGAACCCGCCGTTTTCGCCTTGTCTATTTCAAGAAAGTGTATGATTCATATGAGGGGATGATTGTTTAAATAATTAATAATTGGTAATTTTTGCACAAAATTTACTTTTTTAATTGGTGCGGTAATTTACGTTTTTTTGAAGGTTTTTAAGATTTTTTCTGCAGAGCTGAAGAAACAATCTTTCATATAAGACTTGCTAAAGTAAATTTGACGCTTAATTTATTTAAACAATTATAAATCAAGATTGAAAAACAAATTTGCAAAAAAAGAGTATTTGCATTATAAATAAGCACTGTAAAATATTTCATGAGCTATTTAATTTGTTTATTAAATACATATTACCATTTTTTCAATAACAAAAACGCGGATGTTGCCAATAGAGTACCTATTCGCTGTGTGCAAGTACTTGGAGACGATACGAGAAACGATCGTGCGTGAGTTGCGGAGAAATCTTGCAACTTTCTTAACATATTTCTTAAATAATTCATATTGTCAAATTTATGTGTATATTTCTGTCACTGAAGAAAATGGTATTTCGCAAATGTTGTGTTATAAATTATTGTAAAAATTATATTATGTTGCTCCAAAATATTGATATGATATGCAATTATTGAAGTGAATTTAATTAATTGTGTTTTGCTTGGAGTACTGCATTTTAATAATTAATTTTTTTTACTACAATGTTTACCTTTTATTAACCTAACCTCAGTCTTACCTTTTCTTCTTATTCTTTTTTTTGGGCTATGGCCTTGACAATTATCCAGTAACCAAGACTAATATAATTGGCCAATATAATTAAAAGTGCTATATATGTTGCTGAGCTATGAAACCAGGTGTCGCTCTTCCGAACTTGCACGGTCCCAATACAATTTTTTAAGGTCTTATTTTTTTTGCTTTTACGTATGTTTTCGCTAAATGCATTTTGAAATCAAAATTTCAGTTAAACTCCTTTTCAAAATATTTTGAAAAATAATGATGATATTCGTAGCGACCCTAAATGAAAACTTTTGCTTGAAAATTGGTGGGGGTGTAGTTTGCAATATCCCCGTTAATAATGAGTCAGTATCAATTTTTTTTTCAATTTGGGATAGCGTATAAAAATTGAATCATCTGCATGCCCCTTTTTGCAATAAATATTCATTAATAATAAAAACATACAATAAAAATTGGCACAAAAGATAACCACAAAACATTATTGAAATAAATTTTAATATTAAAAATAGTAGTACTGAATTAATAGCAAAATTTTGTTAAAGAAATAAAACAATTTTTTTCTTGGTACAACAATATGTAAGTATACATATAGTCCGTCCGCTATAACTTTTCCCATGCGGTACGATTCATTTTCAATCAAATTAAGCCAAAACACAAAGTGAACGTACGCCGATGTGTGTAGTATATAGTATACAGTATACAAAATGTATATACCCATCGACGTTCGTTTCAATTTATGTTTTGACTTAATTTGATTGAAAATGAATCGTAGCGCATGGGAAAAGTTATAGCGGACGGACTTATATACTACATGAAATTTTATAATCTTTTAAACAGGATACAGTAAAATTTGTGTATATAATAGATATGTATAAATTTTCATTTATTATTAATTTATACATAGGTATCTATAAATTTAAATAACAAATTTAATTCATTGTCATCATTATTTTCATTGGTACATACTAAACTTACGTGCGTAGAAATCGGCCCACTTAAAAATTTGGTCATTTTTGATCATCTTTCTCATATTTCCTAAACCTGGTGGCCGATTTAAGTCATTTTTTAAACATGTTATAGCCTGATTATTTAGTTTAGAAATACCACTGTAATAGTATTGTTGCTAAACAGGTAAATTTTCATTTATACCGGGTGTACCAATTAAACTGTATTTTTTCTCAAAGTTCGCATCACCCTGTGGAATATTCTAGCATTTACAAAATATTGAAATTAAAACCCAACTACAGTCTCAGGTTTTCTTAACAACATTCTGTTTTTTGATTCATTCGTTTATCTTGGATAATAAAAAAGTTGAGTACTTTAACGACTAGACATGTTCTTCATCAATACACGGTGTGTCTAAATAAATGTGACAAACCTTAAGGGGTAATTCTGCATGAAAAAATAATGACAGTTGGCTCTATAATCGTATGTTCGCAAATGTTTCGTTTTCGAGATACGGGATTTGAATATTTTCTTACAAACTGACGATTTATTTTATTGCTTTAAAACCAGTTGAGATATGCTAATGAAATTTAGTGGATTTTAAGACGTAGTTATTGCACATTTTTTGACATACAACTAAGAAATTAATATTAACCATTAGCGCACATGCGTGTAATACGACCGATCATATTACCCGTATGCACGCTAATGGTGAATGTAAAATTCTTAATTTTATTTAAGAAAATGCGCAATAACTATCTCGTAAAACCTACCAAATTTCATTTGCATATCTCAACTGGATTTAAAGCAATAAATAAATCGTCAGTTTGTAAGAAAAAATTAAACATCCCGTATCTCGGAAACGAAACATTCGAGGAAATACGTTTGTAAAGCCCACTGTCATTATATTATGCAGAATTAGGTACCCTTTAAAGTTTGTCGCACTTATTTAGAAACATCGTGTATTGATGAAGAGCATGTCTAAAAGCCTAGTTGTTAAAGCACCTAACTTTTTTATTATCCAACATAAACGAATGAATCAAAAAATAGAATGTTAAGAAAACCTGAGGCTATAGTTGGGTTTTAATTTCAGTATTTTATAAATGCTAAATTATTCCACAGAGTGATGCGAACTTTAAGAAAAAAACACAGTTTGATTGGTACACCCGGTATACAATGAAAATTTACCTGTTTAGCAACAATATTATTACAGTGGTATTGCTAAAGGGTCAGGCTATAACATGTTCAAAAAATTACTTAAATCGGCCAACACGTTTAGGAAATATCAGACATCAAAAATGGCCAAATTTTTAAGTGGGCCGATTTCTATGCACGTAAGTTTATAATCAGCATTATTATTGTCGTATATAATATCACAAGAGAGAAAATTTTGCCGGCAATATTTTCGACTGGTATGAAAGTTTGTTGGCTGGCAATTTTCGCGAATTAAATTTTGACTTAAATCACGAGACGTCAGTCGAGTGATATTGTCAAAATTTCATAAGCGAAAATTACCAAAAGGCAACGAACTTGAATGAAACCAGAAGAAAATTTTGCCGGAAATAATTTTCTCTCGAATGATATTCGACAAGACTATTTCACGAGACAATTAATGCACCATATCAACGAAACATAATATTTATTTCTTTATTTATCTTTATTTATTATCTGTCATAATTTTGTCGCTGAGATTTCACGTCGTTAAGGAGTTTTGTCAGTAGGAAACGAAGCGTTGCTCTGCCGTTTTATTAGTTAAAAACAGTCTAGTGAAATAGTCATTATAATTTAAATCTTCACTTAAATCAATTTTAACTATAATATCGAAAAAAAATTGTGTTTCCTTAACAAATTTTTAATCCTAATTCAGTACTATTTTGTTAATTTTTAATATCAAAATTTGTTTCCGTTTCAATACGGAATGTTCGGAGCATCGGTGCTTTGTTCATTTTTAATAAAATGCGTAAGGCGCACTCGTGCGCTCTCGTTACATTAACTTTTAATTCAAACAAAGCATTGTCGCACAGCGCAACTCCTTGCCGCACTGAAAGGGTTAACCCGGCATTGGTAGCTAGGTTGGCTTTTACGTGAGTGGTCGCGCGTGAGATTTTGTCTCACACATCCAAATTTTGCCTTTTCTTTATGAAATAAAGTTTTCAAAATAGATTTTAAACTTAATAAAGTTATTATTAGCTTTACACAAGGTAACTCTTGATGCGTTTGTACATTTTAATCTAACCTAAAGATGAAGAAATAATATTTTTAATATTTCAATAAAAATTATAATTTTCTTGCACACAAGATGAGAGAATATCTTACTTAAAGCGCACTGACTTAACAATCGGGCCATACTAAGTCAAGTAAACCAGCAATAATACCAATTCTGTGAAAAATTTTCATCCTTTTGAAAATATGTAGCCACCTGGCCACTATAAACATATTTAAAATGGGTAAGTAATCAGACCGCCCTTTAGAAAAACCCTATTCGGTCATTTAAAAAGAAATGTCTTAACCAAAACACTCAAATATTATGAAATATGATTCTAGGTCAATTGCTCGAATGCAATTGCTCAAAATCAATTGCTCGAAAATGAATTGCTCGACGTGAAAATTGATCAAAATACAAATTGCTCGAATAAAAAAGAAAATTATATATCCAAATATTTATTCACAATAATGCAAAATATGTACCTAAATATGCATAAGAAAGACAAATTATGTAATATTCGACGTATATAATAATAATAAAAATAATGTAGAGTTTATTTATAGCAAAAAAAAATTTTACAATACAAAAAATATATATATAAAATATAAATAAACCCAGTTTCTCACAGAAGTTGTGAGCCACATGGACTACAACTTGTACGTGAGTATTATGTACTATTCAATTTTTAGTTCATTTAAAATTTGTTTTCGTTTCGAAAATGACATAGTTTTTCCTATTTCAAATATCTTTCTGTCTATATTTTGTTTATTGTGAATACCTAAATATTTAGAAGTACTCTGGGCTAATTAGCAAAATACAAGGAACAATTTTATTGCTGGAATCGAATCTTATTATTGTATGTATTAATAATATAGGTATGCAAAGTCCGCAGATAGTGTGCTACTTTATTTATAAACAAAATGGCGCCCGAAAATCGTGTTTTTTTCAATTTTTGCTCTATAACTCCAAAGATTTTAACTTTACACCAAAAACACTGATATAAAAATTCACCGCAATTAAATTCTGCATAGAAACGTGTTTTTTTCGATTTACTTCGATGAAAACTTTCCCCGAAAAGAGCGGGTTTTTCCAACAAAATCTTTAATTTTCAACTAAACTTTTAGATAAGTAATTTTTAATAAATAATTAAATAGCTTGGTAATGTAAAAGCACTTTTCGTATAGATTATAATTCCAGAAGCCGATGGAAATTGAATGAACAGTTTAGCAACAATTGAATTGTTAATTAAAAATTTACGGACGCTATAATAACGACAATAATTATGATGCATAAGAATAACTATGATTTTTTCATAAAAAGACACCATACCTATTTAATGTACTTTACAGAATTGAAATTGGACTATTTAAGCGGCCTCAAGAATATTTTAAATTATAAAGAGTTTTTTGGCTTATAATCAAGTAGAATATCTCGGGAAATATTAAACTAAATTAAATAATAAAAACGGTATTCGAAAGGCAGCGACAGGAGGCTTCTTTTAAAAGAAAAAACGTTTAATTATGACGAATGATTCCTGAGATACAACCAGTCAAAGTTGACCGGAATTTCCGGCAAAGATATAAACAATAGGATCATAATTTTTAAATCATCACCTTTTTATTTTTGTCCTCTTTCTCCACATCAATTTTCATATCTTTAAAATACTCATAACATATATTATTATAATAAAAACTATCGATAATACGTGTGAAAATTGCCAAAAATAGCAAAATTCCAATAAAAAATTAGGTTGGAGAAAATGTAACCCTCAAAGTTAAAAATCGATATACGTTAAAAAAATGCATTTTCTCGGCTTCCCATGGAGCCATTTCCTTCATTATTTTTTTGTTCCAAAATAACTCGAGTAGAGCCATCGAACTAACGCATTATTAAATGTCAAACTTGCTTTTGTTTTGTTATAATAGATTAATTTATTTATAAGAACAGAAAACTACATATTTTTTCCACTTGTAGGCTTTTTTTTTAGATAAACTTACTACAAGTGTACCTTTTAAAGTTAAAAACATAAATATTCTCATTTGAAAGCTGTATAATTATTTAAACAATTTTTATTTAAACAAATTAAAATTTAGTGTTATAATAAATTAATTTATTTATTAAACATATTATTATTAAAAATATTATTTATAAAACAAAAGCAAGTTTGACATTTAATAAAGCGTTAGTTCTATGGCTCTACTCGAATTACTTGGGAACAAAAAAAGAATGAAGGAAATTGCTCCATGAGAAGCCGAGAAAATGTATTTTTGTAACGAATACCGATTTTGAACTTTGAGGGTTACATTTTCTCCAACCTAATTTTTGATTGGAATTTTGCTATTCTTGGCAATTTTCACACGTATTATCGATAGTTTTTATTATAATAATATATGTTATGAGTATTTTAAGGATATGAAAATTGGTGTGGAGAAAGAGGGCAAAAATAAAAAGGTGATGGTTTGAAAATTATGATCCTATTGTTTATATCTTTGCCGTAAATTCCGGTCAATTTTGACCGGTTGTATCTCAGGAACTACTCATCGTAATTAAACATTTTTTCTTTTAAAAGAAGCGTTCTGCCGCTGCTTTTCGAACACCGTTTTTATGATTTAATTTAGTTTAATATTTCCCGAGATATTCTATTTGTTTATAAGCCAAAAAATTCTTTATAATTTTAAAATATTCTTGAGGCCGCTAAAATAGTCCAATTTCAATTCTATAAAGTACATTAGATAGGTATAGTGCCTTTTTATTAAAAAATCATAGTTATTCTTATGCATCATAATTATTGTCGTTATTATAGCGTCCGTAAATTTTTAATTAACAATTCAATTGTTGCTAAACTGTTCATTCAATTTCCATCGGCTTCCGGAATTATAATCTATATGAAAAGGGCTTTTACATTACCAAGCTATTTAATTATTAATTAACAATTACTTATCTAAAAGTTTAGTTGAAAATTAAAGATTTTGTTGGAAAAACCCGCTTTTTCCGGGGAAAGTTTGCATCGAAGTAAATCGAAAAAAACACGTCTATATGCATAATTTAATTGCAATGAATTTTTATTTCAGTGTTTTTGGTGTAAAGTTAAAATTTTTGGAGTTATAGAGCAAAAATTGAAAAAACACGATTTTCGGGCGCCATTTTGTTTATAAAAAAAGTAGCACACTATCTGCGGACTTTGCATACCTATATTACTAATATATACAATCATAAGATTCGATTCCAGCAATAAAATTGCTGGTAAATAACTTTTCCCAAAAATGGCCTATTCTCCGATAATCAGCCCAGACTAAAGATACTTACATAATTTTCTTTTTTATTCGAGCAATTTGTATTTCGAGTAATTTTCATGTCGAGCAATTGATTTTCGAGCAATTGATTTCGAGCAATTGATTTCGAGCAAATTGCGTTCGAGCAATTCACCGTTACCATGAAATGATTATACAGGGTGTTTCATTAATAATTGTCCGTATAGTAACTGGAGAAACCTTATCACAAAATACGAAGATTTAACCTAAAACACTTAAATAAAATGTGGTTTCTTACTGAGTTACAGGGTGTTTTATCTAAAAATTTAAAAATTATTTTTGCTCAGCATTTTAAAACTATTCGACGTATCCTTTTCATACTTGGCAGAAAGTGCGACTACTAGACACTCTACTAAATTATGATAAACAAACGTTTCTATCTACTACCAGAGGCGTACGACAGGGGATGGTGAATGGTTCGCCCTTCTCAAATTCTACGCCACTGGAGGAATTACTATTTAAGTGCCATTTTTAGATTCTACAATACCTTGTACGTAAATAATATACTCTTCATTGGTAAAGATAAAGTCATTAGTTTTCGAGATATTTGAAGTTAAATATGAAACGGCACAGTTATTTTGATTAATTTATGATATTATTCATATGATTACAATATAAAAATTATTTGTACCCAGTACTTTAAAACTATTTGGCGTATCCTTCTCATACTTGGCAGAAAGTGTAGATACTATACACCCTAGTAAATTAAATAAATAAACGTTTCTAGCTACTACCAGAGGCGTACGACAGGGGATAGTGGCTGGTTGACCCTTCCCAAATTCTACGCCACTGACGAAATTGTTACTTTAGTGTAATTTTTTGTTTTTGCAATAGTTTTTATGTAAATAATTGACTCTTCATCATTCGTAACGATAAAATGATTAGTTTTCGAGATATTTGAAATTAAAAATGAAGCGACACAATACACTGATCAAAATAACCGTGTCGTTTCATTTTTACCTTCAAATATCTCGAAAACTAATGACTTTATCGTTACGAATGAAGAGTATATTATTTTCATGGAAAGTATTGGAGAATCCAAAAATTGAACTAAAATAGCAATTTCGCCAGTGGCGTAGAATTTGGAAAGGGTCAACCATTCACTTTTTTCCGTCGTACGCCGTAGTAAGTAAGTAAGTGTGCTAAGGTTTCTCCAGTTACTATATGGACAATTATTAATGAAACACCCTGTATAGTTTACTGCAACTATCTAAATATTTATGAAACTGCAATAGAATAGAATAGAAATATGCTTTATTGTCACTGAAAATTTTTACAATTTTATGGACAAAGCTTACATACAGTCAAAAGAAAACGTATGTAATATTAATAACAAATAACAACTACAATTTACTAAAATTAGATAAATCGTCAATATATGTACATTAAAATATAAGATATAAAAGCCAAGACAAAAACAATTTATTGCAAAATTTAGGTAAATTTTAAATTGAACATACATACTTACAACAAATAAAATAAAATATATAAGGAACTGACAAGTTTATGCCACTGCGTATGAAACCCAATTTTCTTAGTTATTCATTAAGAAATTCTTCTATTGAATAGTATGGTCTTTTAGCCAAGCCGCACACCAAAGAAACATGAAACGAAAAACATGAAACATGAAACGAAAAACATGTTTCATGAAAAGAAAACACTGCTAAAAAAATCTCAAAGTCCGCCTACTAATGAAACGAGTGTGCTTCATGCTCATGACACATTTTTATTTTCGGAGAGTCTCATAAATGGCCGGATATATATTTGTTTAGCAGTGGTTTATTTCCATGAAACGTAATTTACGTTTCATGTTTCTTTGATGTGCGGTCGGGCTTAGATAGATAGACTTTTGTCATTTTACGGAACTTTCTGAAAGATGTTGGAGATTTAAGTTGTAACGGGAGATGGTTGTACAGTTTCTTTGCGGAATATAATATAGATTTCTTTACTAACTCAGTGGATGGAATCGGTAAATAAATGTCAGATATTGAATTTCTGGTGGAGTAAAGATGATTGGGCCTTATTGGAAAGACATGAAGGTGTTTACGAATTAAACAAACCGTTTCTAGAATATATAAAGATGGAAGTGTTAAAATTCCGTGACCTCTGAAGTAACTTCTGCAATGTGTAGATCTTCTGAGGCCAAACAGATATTTTATTGCTCTTTTTTGCAATTTAAAAATAACATCAAATTGAGCAGCTGTAGTAGAACCCCAAAAAGGAAGACCATATCGAAGATGAGACTCGAACAACGAAAAATATGTTATTTTTTAAGATGCTAAATTGAGTTCCTTTGAGACAGATCTGATTGCACAGCAAGCTGAGGCGAGTTTCTTACTTAACGAATCGATATGAAGGGACCATTTGAGGTTGCTGTCTAAAAAAATACCAAGAAATTTTACAGAATCAATGGTACTGATCTGGCTGTTATTAAGAGGCAAAGGTTGAAGAGCTCCTTTATAGGATAATGCTACTGTTTTATTTACGTTAAAAGAGACTAAATTAGAGTCAGACCAGGTCTTTATCGTCAGTAGATCCGAAGTTATAGTTTCATGAAGAGATGCAATAGTTGAGTTGCTCCAAGTGATACTGGTACCATCAGCAAAAAGAAAAATTTTCCCGTCGATTTTTATATTAGTGATGTCATTTATAAAGATAAGGAACAGAAGAGGACCCAATACTGAACCTTGTGGTACTCCACATACAATGTTTTTGAGACCAGAGTCAGTATCACTTGCTCTAACTAGTTGTTTCCTATTAGTCAAGTAGAATTGAAACCAATTTATAGAAATACCTCGAATTCCATAGAAATTTAGTTTTGTAATTAAGATGTCGTGATTTACACAATCAAAAGCTTTGGCATAGTCGGAGAAAACAGTGGCAGTACAAAGATTATTGTTTAGTGCTTGGTAAACCTCATGTAGTACAGAAAACATGGCATCAGTGGTACAATTATTTGTTAAAACGCCGAATTGATTTTGTGATAAAATATTGTTATCAACGACAAAGGACATAAGTCGAGTTTTAATGAGTCTCTCAATAATTTTGGAGAGTACCGGTAGTAAGGCAATAGGTCTATAGTTTCAGACATCAGATTTTTCACCAGCCTTATGAAGAGCAATAATAATGGCTGTCTTTAGGCACTCTGGAAATTTACCTTTTTCGAAGGAAACACTAATTAGACAGACGAGGATTTCCAACACATTTTCTGTGAGATTAGAGAAAATTTTTATAGATAGTCCATCAGTACTACAAGATGATTTGCTTTTGATACTATTGATTGTTTGGATCAGTTCAGAGTTATCGACTGGTCTTAAAAAGAATGAATTCGAGACCTTTCTTGAGTTAGGACGACAGGAAATGGGATCTTGTTGCGGCAAAATAGTTGATGTTATATTTTTACTCACATTAACGAAGTAGTCGTTTAGACTTTCAGGATTTGGAAGGGAAAATGATTGAGCTGTGTTTGTTTTATTTTGAAGATCGTTTATTATAGACCAATACATATATATTACACTATATATACAGGGTGTAACGAAAATACAGGTCATAAATTTAATCACATATTCTGGGACCAAAAATAGTTTGATTGAACCTAACTTACCTTAGTACAAATGTGCATATAAAAAAAGTTACAACCCTTTGAAGTTACAAAATGAAAATCGATTTTTTCCAATATATCGAAAACTATTAAAGATTTTTTATTGAAAATGGACATATGGCATTTTTATGACAGTAGCATCTTCAGAAAAAATTATAGTGAAATTTGGACACCCTATAAAGATTTTATGGGGGTTTAGTTCCTTTAAACCCCCCCAAACTATTGTGTACGTTCCAATTAAATTGTTATTGTAGTACCATTACTTAAACACACTATTTTGAAAACTTTTTTGGCTCTTAGCACTTTTTCGAAAATTCAGTTTTTATCGAGATATTTTGAATATTTGTCAAATCCACCACATATTTGTATATGGTTAAGTACGATTATGGGGACTTGGTAAAAATATGAAAATTTATGTATGATTTACATTTTTAGGTATATTTTGAACCGTATTAAAAAAGAAGCCATATCTCGATAAAAGTTGCCTTCTCGAAAAAATACAAAGAGGCAAAAAAGTTTTAAAAACATTTTGTTTAACTAATGGTATCGCAGTAATAGTTTAATTGGAGCGTACACAAACATTTGGGGGGTTTAAAGGAACAAAACCCCCATAAAATTTTTATGTAAACATATTAAAAAAGAAGCCGCAACTCGCTAAAAACTGCCTTATCGAAAAAATAATAAGAGCCAAAAAAGTTTTAAAAATATTGAATTTAACTAATGGTGCCACAACAATAATTTAATTGGAACGTACAGAAAAGTTTGGGGGGTTTAAGGGAACAAAACCCCCATAAAATTTTTATGGGGAGCACAAATTTCACTATAATTTTTCTTGAAGATGCTCCTGCCGTAAGAAAGCCACATATCCATTTTCAATAAAAAATCTCTAATTGTTTTCGATATATTGGAAAAATCGATTTTCATTTTGTAACTTCAAAGGGCTATAACTTTTTTTATGTGCATATTTGTCCTAAGGTAAGTTAGGTTCATTCGAACTTTTTTTGGTCCCAGAATATGTGATTTAATTTATGACCTGTATTTTTGTTACACCCTGTATATAATACACTATAAAATGATTACAACAAGTAAATGAATATAAAACGTAACGAATTAATGGGCTAAGTTTAAACATTAAAATGATATGACGTCACGACCAACGAGACGGGTTTTGGGCTGGCCTCTATATTTTGAATGTTTTTTCGATTCTTCTTCGATAAAAACAACTATTTTTTTCTTTGATTTATGTCCTGTCGTCATTCATAGCATGTTTTTCGAATTAAAAATTTGATGCAAGTTCCCTATTTAATTTAATAAGTTTTATATGAAAGATTGTTTCTTCATCTTTCCAGATAAACTTCACTAAAAACCTCCATAAAATCATGAATTGCCACAGCAGTTAAAAAAATAAATTTTGTGCAAAAATTACCCATTTTAATTATTTACACGATGATTCCCTCCTATGAATCATATACTTTATTGAAACTATACATCACCTAATCTTTTATACAAAAAAATAGTTCCGATCTGTATGGAATTATATTTTGATTTTATTTTAATATACTGAGCCACTAGGAATTTTCAGTTTTGTATCGGCATTGACAGTGAGTTTGCTGTGTATTTATTCGTATGATTTTAGTTCCTAATTTATTTCGAGCACTAAATTTATAAATTGTTTCCAACACAGTTTGTTATAACAACTAACTATTGACTTCGTATAGGGCTTTTCATCGATTGCCATTTGTTTCGAGCTTCTGTCACATGTTGTATAATTTGTGTATAATATTAACATACACGGATTATACGACATATGACAGGAGCTCGAAACAAATGACTGTGAAGGAAAAGCCCTATTCAATTTATTCGGCTAAACCTAACTATAAGACAGAATGATTTAATGTCGAAATAACCAACCTCTATTATGCTGTTTAAAAACTCCAAGGCAAACAAAGATAAATATAACTTACCCGAAAGATATCTAGTTATATTATGATCCATAGTTTTACTCCAGTCTGGAACGAAGGTTAAGTCATGCTCCTCATAGGTAAAAAGAAGATCCATAAGCTCGTCCACCATTTCTATAGAAACTTTTGGCCAACCAGTTTTGTTGGCAATGTACTGCAAAGTTTCTGAGTGTTTTTCTTCGTAAATAGGAAAAACAGATTCCTTTACCTAGAAGAAAATATCATTTGAGATTTCAAAGCTTCATACTACCTCAGTACTTAGGCCATAAAATAAAATACAACATCTCGCAATTTAATTTCAATCATTATTTCAATTTAAGCCGCAGACCGCAATCCCGACATTTTAACACTAAATAGACTAAGAACCGCTATAGGTGAAATTTGCTAATCATTTTAGGCACGATAAGAGCCTATAACTTAATAATCGAAATTACATAAAAGAAAATGTATGGACACTGTGCCGCCACTTTTTAGTGGCACATGCCACTAAAAGTCGCCACATGCATCGACAGTGGCGAAACAAACTTTCCACTTAGAGACGCGATAAATAAATTAAAAGGTACCCTCCCTCACTCCTAGAATTCAATTTGTTTTTCATTTTTTTAAACTTCTATGTGATTAAGAAATAAGTCAGCGTAATTTTAAATCATCACCCCTTCCCTTGCCCCCACCATCAAAAACTTCATTTTTTGTCTTTATTTTTTTAGTCTAATATTTCAAAAAATTCAAATGCATAGTTGAGGCCTCTTCAAAAAAAATTTTTTTTTGGAAAAAAGCGTATACCTTTTTTCTGTAATTTTTCCGCAAGATTCGCCACTTTAATAAATTGGAAACATAGCTTTTTTAGGGGGTTTTTGGGGATTTTCCCTATTTTATAGACTTCAAAATAGATCAAATCAATGTTTTTTTATAGGTTATTTGTAAATTGAAGTAACTGAAACCTCTAGAATATTTAAAAATGACAGAAACACGTTCAAACCCCCAAAAACCCCCTAAAAATCAGTTTGCCGGATTTTTGAAGGTGGAAAACTTTACGGAAAAATCTGAAGAAAATTAGAAATATAGTGTTTGATAAAATATACTTGATTAAATAAAACCAGACCTGCACCATCCTCAAAAAAATGTTATATGATTTTTTTCAAAAGAAAAAAAATTTTCAAAAATTTTATTGAGGTTCTGTACACTCAAACTACGGTTCTATAAAATATATAAATTTTACAAAAGCCTTAACTTTGCATGTGAATTTTTTGAAATGTTAATAGTTATTTATGATATAAGTGTTAAAAGTACACGTTTAAGGCATGCATGTGAAAGTTTGCAGAATGAGCGAAAGCGAGTTCTGCAATTCACATGAGTGCCTTAAAAATGTACTTTTTAACACGCATATCATACAATATTTTTTCTACAAACGTAATTAAAGGATAATATCTACAAAAACTTTTACTTGAACGTGACTGACATTCCAATTTTATATTTTTTGACATTACATAAAAATTGCATATACGGTCAATACGAACTGCAGTGCCTTAAAATTTTTTTAAAGCACTAGTGCCTTAAAGTAGCATTTTAACGCTCGTATGGAGTGCTAAAAATTGCATTTTTGACACGGTTGTAGAAAAAATAATTTATTGCATCACACCTAAAAAAATAAAAACCAAAATTGAAATTTTTAATGGCGGGGGAAGCTATTTAGTAGATGTCCCATAATAGCAAGATCCCCAAAGACTGGAACGACAGTCTAGTAATACTCTTATACAAAAAAGGGGACAAATGTGACCTACAGAATTATAGGCCTAAATCGTTGCTCAGTCAAGAATACAAACTATTTATAATAATTATTAACAACCGGTTGACCTACACAATGGACAATTACTAACCGGTGGAACAGGCTGACTTCTGCAAAGGATATAGTACATCAGACCATCTGCTGACAATGAGAACATTGATAGAGATGGCAAATGAATACCAACTACCCGTATTTCTTGCCTTCGTAGACTATGAAAAGGTGTTTGATAGTATCGAAGATGTGGGCCATAGAACAAGCTATTAAAATTGTAGAACAGATTCGAGATATAGACAACTAATATATTATTTAAAAATGCAACTATTAGTACATTCTTTCACGGTTTTTGCCGTAAATTTTAAGGAACCGCATGGATTGACATGAAATTTGGTATACGCATAGCTAACATGTCAAAGAAAAAAAGTGATATTGTGCCGATGTGTGCTTTTGACCTGGGGGTGAGTGTCACCTCATCTCGGGGGTGAAAAAATATACGTCCAAGATAAGTCCTGAAATAAATAAACTGACTAATTTTAAGCAACTTTTGTTCTATAAAGTTTTTTCACCAAATCAATACTTTTAGAGTTATTTGCAAATGAATATGTTCATTTTTCAACAAAATAAATACGTTTTTAGACGGTTTTTCGCAAATAACTCAGAAGGTAAGCATTTAAAGTGAATAGTGATAGCCATAAAAAAGTGAAAAAAACGATGCATACATTCGGTCTCTATACCTAGCAAAAGCAGAGTTCTAGCTAATGAAAAATAGGTTCATATTCGAAAAATTCCAAATAGAATAATTCAATGTAAAATATCCAAATAATGAAGAACTCTTGGGGAAAACACATTAAACTTTTTTAAAGTGTTTAAAAAGCTTTATTTCTGTTTTTATAAAAAAATTTCTAGCATCAAATGTAAGCAAGTTACGCCCAAAATAAAGTTGGTCCCTTTTGCTTTGGCAAATAAAAATCATGAAGATCACCCCCCAATTAGTAACTTAAATGAATTTAATCGTTATCGCTTCACAAGTAACTTTACTTATGTTGTGTTTATATGATCAGTAAGTTTCATCGATTTAAAGTGCTTATTTTTGAAAAATAAATTTTTTTAAAGTAAAATTTTTAAAAATTTTAATTTTGAAAAAAATGCTTTTTTTCAAAATAACTTAAAAATTGTTAGAGATACCAAAAATCTTATAAACAATAAAAAAAGTCGTCTTTACTTTTCTAAATATTTGGTATTTTTTTTGTTTTTCTGTAAGACAAAAATTGGTTAAGATTCGGTGTTTCTAAATTTGCATACACTCGTGATAAGTGACTCGTTCAAGCCCTTTTCACTACAGCTCTTTCAAAACTAAGGACTTTGAACCGATGAAACTTACAGATCATATGATCAATACATACGCGAGTAAAAAACTTGTGAAGTGGTAACAAATAAGTTCATTTGAAATGTTAATTAGGGGGTGATTTTCCCGATTTCTTACCAAAAAAAGGAACCAACTTTATTTTGAGCGTAACTTGTTTACTTTTGATTCTAAAAATTTTTATTAAAAACCAAAAATAAGCATTTTTTAAACACTTTAAAAAAGTTAAAATGAGTTTTGTCCAAAAAAGTGCTTCGTTTTTTGGTTATGGCACGTTAAAATATTCGATTTGGATTTTGACGAATATGAACCTATTTTTCATTAGCTTTAACTGTGCTTCTATTAAGTATACTGACCTAATATATACACCATGTTTTTCACTTTTTTATGTGCTATATTTTTGGTAAGAACTTTTTTCGACCGAATACTTACTTTTTGAGTTATTTGCGAAAACGCGTCTAAAAACGTGGTTATTTTGTAGAAAAATTAACATATTCACTCACAAATAACTCAAAAAGTATTAAGTTGGTGAAAAACTTTATAGAACAAAAGTTGCTTAGAATTAGTCATTTTATCCATTTCCAGACTTATTTCGAACATATATTTTTCACCCCCAAAAGGAGGTGAAACTTACCCCTAGGACAAAAGCACACATCGGCACAATATCAATTTTTTTCTTTGACTTGTTAGCTATGTGTGTGCCAAATTTCATGCCAATCCAAGCGGTTCTTTAAAATTAAGAGGTTTTGCAATATTTTACCTTCAAAGAACATACTATATGATGTACAAGCTAGTACAACTAGACGAAAATAAAAATCTCATCCCCATTAAGAGATGCGTGAGACAAGGAGACGTAATATCGCCAAAGCTTTTCAACCTAGCCCTAGAAGACGTCTTCAAAACTATAAATTGGTCAACATATGGCATTAACGTTAATGGCAACAAGCAAAATTCTCTCAGATTCGCTGACGACATTGAGATTATAGCGAGTTCATTCGAGGAACTGCAAATTATGATAAAGGAACTCGCACGCAGCTACCAATACGTCGGTCTAAAAATGAATATGAGAAAAATAAAACAAAAATAATGATAAACAGAGATGGCCCCAAACCTATAACTATAAATGGCAGTGAGATTGAAAAAGTGCAGGAATATAATATCTACCTAGGCCAAATCCTGAAACTTGACAAAGAGAACCAAAGTGCGGAAATTACTAAGAGAGCAAGATTAGCATGGGCAAGATTTGGAAAACTTAGTTGGATATTTAAGATCCGCAAAATATCCCAATACTTGAGGAGCAAAATTGTTCAACCAGTGCATCCTTCCTATCATGACATATGGATGTCAAACCTGAATCCTAACCAAGTAGTCCAGAATGGATCGATTTGCTTAAAAATTTGAGAATAAGTAGTGGATAGTCCAAGGATCAAAATCTATATGACACCGAAAGGCGCTTTTACCATGGGGGTGGTTGCCACCCCACCTTGGAAGTGGAAATTTTTTATTATATTTTGACCGTAAAAGTTGATAAAAACATTCATTGTAAGCAAAAAATGTTCTGTACATTTTTTTTTAATTAATATTTTTCGATTTATTCGCTATCGAAAGTGTTAGTTTTATATCGAAGAAATCAATGTTTTTTGATATTATACTCATTTACGATTCACTCAATTTTTGCCGTGGAAAATTTTTTTTCAAACCAAGTTCTTGATATTTAAATAACCTACAATTTCATATTTAAACATTTTTTCGTACCTCTGATGCTAATCTTTCTATTCTGAAGAAAATGGCATTTTTTACCAAACTACAAAAATTCGTTATTCGCTTTTAACTCCAGTTTTTTAAACTAATCATTCTAAGCCAGTCAAACTTCTGGAATCTATTACTAATACATAAATAAAGAAGTATGAATAAGGCCGATGACTAAAAACACCGCTAACTTACATTATTAAGCTTCAGATTGGATTTCTCCTTTTTTTTTTTCAAAAAAATATATTGATTTTTTTAACCACAACTTTTTTATTTTTTATCCTAGAAAGTTTGGTAAAAAAGAATTTTGTAGGTCTCTAGGTAAAGTTATTAATAACAAATCCTTTTAAAATCCTAAGTCGCAAAAAGAGGTGACTGTAAAAAAGTTGGTAAAGGTGGTTTTTGCATGTTATTACAAGTTTTAATTGTCAATAGTTCACTCAGTTTTTGCCACAGAAAAAAATTTTGCTAATACCTTTCTTGGAAATTAAATAAGCTACAATTTTAGATTTACATATTTTTTCATATCTCTGAATGCTAATCTTTCTATTCTGAAGAAAAGTGCATTTTTTACCAAACTACAAAAATTCGTTATTCGTTTTTACTCCATTTTTTTTTAAACTAACCATTCTCAGCCGCTCAAACCTCTAGAACCTATTAATAATACATAAATATAGAAGACCAAATAAGGTCAATGACTAATTTTAATTAGAGTGTTTCGATAAGGCGTAATGGAAGTTTCCGATCACTTTTTCGCTAAAAAAAATAGGGACTGACATTCTTTTTATAATAAGTCACTTAATTTTTGAGCTAAAGACTTTTTTTATTTCTGTAGATAGATGTTTTTAAATACTTTAAATTAGTTTAAAGATGTTATCCTCGAAAAATATACAGTTTTCCCGTCTTCTGAGTTTAAAACTACAATATTTAGCATTTGAAGAAGAAGAGCTAACATATAATAAAATATAGCTCGATTACTATTGGTCTTAAAGAAAATAAAGAAAACTGTTTTATTTATTTTTTCAAAAGATTCATTTTTGTTAAGCAAAGTTGTTTTGATAAAACGTAAACTTTTTGAGTTATTAGCAGAAAATTAATTAAAAACATTGATTTCTTCGATATAAAACTAACACATTCCATAGCGAATAAATCGAAAATTATTAATTTTATCAAAAAATGTATAGAACGTTTTTTGCTTAAAATGAATGTTTTTACCAACTTTTGCGGTCAAAATAAAATAAAAAATTTCCACCCCCGAGATGAGGTGGCAACCACCCCCATGGTAAAAGCGCCTTTCGGCCTCATATAGATTTTGATCCTTGGACTATCTACTACTTATTCTCAAATTTTCAAGCAAATCGATCTATTCTGTAAAAATTGCGAGGTTTTGTCCTATTTTAAGCTTCATTACTTGGACTAAAGGCAAATATGAATAAACTAGCCACAACAGAAAGATCAACGGACAGATAAGAAGAGCAATGTTAGGTATACGACTGTCAGATAAAAAGAGGAACGACTGGGTAAGATCAAAAACAAAAGTCGAGGACATAACAACAAAACAAAAGTTGCCAAACTTAAACGGAGCTTCGCAGGCTACATTGCTAAACGAAAAACTAACGTTGGAATCCAACCATACAACACTACCTTACGAAAGTAAACGATCGAGAGGAAGGCCACATATGAGATGGGTCGATAATATTAAAAGAGAAGCCGGAAAAAAATTGGAAATATGTTGCTCAGGATAGAGACCGAAGGAAGGAGTTGGGAGAGAAGAAGAAGAAGAAGAAGATTACCAAAAACACTTGATAGAGCAAAATACAATAAATTAATAATTCCAACGAGAAGACCCATCATCAAAATACAACACCGTATGACAGGAGGGACAATCCCTGCTATTTAACATTTATTCTCAATATATCTTTAGGGAAGCTCTGGAAGGGTGAAACAAAGGAACATTAATAAACGGTAGATGACTGAATAGCATCAGATATGCAGATTATTACATGATGTTTGCAGATATCATTTTTAATCTTGGTGTGACTCTCGCTGACGAATGTCGGCGATCATCATGGCCTTTATCTTACTTTTAGCAGCGCGGAAAAGCTGCCTAGATGTTGTGTTGAACCAGGTTGTGAGGTTCTTTAACCAGGATATTTTTCTTCTTACTGGACTTCGCTTTCCAAATATTTTTCGTTACAGGATAGCTTGTGGGAGGGCATATCTGGATTCATTTTGATCATGTGTCTGAAATATTGTAATTTTCGAGTTACATTTCGAACACATTATTCAGTTTCAATTTCAGGACACAGTTTCGATTTTATGCTAGTCAGTATTTCTTCGATTATTCTTCATTCTTCTGAGCACTTCCTCATTTGTGGCTCGGTCAGTTCACGTGATTTAAGCTTATCCTCCAATACAGCCACAATAATGCCTCCAATTTTATGTACATATCTTCGTTGAAGATCCACAATCCAACACTATAAAGAAGGACAGAGAAGACGTAGCATCGCAGCATGCTTACTTTTCTACCAATATACATAGATACAGACACCATGGACGATCGACAAACATTAATGAATCGCATAACTGAAGTCAAAAATAGATACGAGCTACACATTATAATATAAAAAACAAATTATGACAATTATTCATTATGCTCAACTATTCACTAAGCAGGAAAAGATCAAAAGGAATTATACAACAGAAATCAAACAATCATACAAATTCACAGTTCTGCTCTAAGGAATGGAGACATGAACATTAACTGTGGCAAGTATGATTCGGCTTCAGAATTTCGAGATGTGATATTATATGCGTATCCTGTACGCATAGAAGCCGTATATCTCTGGCTCAACCAAGTTACCAATGCCACCCAATGCAGAAGTCCTGCGCAGAATAGGAAAGGAATGTAAAATTCTTCACTACTTTTCTATAATTGTGCTGACGTTGAGTTAATCTACATTTCTTGGTTGTTTTGAAAATTTTATTATTTTTAGTTATTATAGGTTTTTTTCTAGTCCATAATGTTGTGCGCAGATGTTATAAGTATACCTGGACAGATTTAACAAATCTCTCAGGTCACTTGCACCGCATTAACGAACGACTGTCGTGTCTTTTCTTGGCGGTTGCAGATAAATCAGTTTTACTGTACTTATTTTGCTTTCGTTGAGCACAATATCTTTGCCACTTCCAAAATATCTTTCCGAGATATGAATTTGATATAGACGTTGAATAAGAATGGTGAAAATGTGCATCCTTATCGAAATTTTTAAGTACGTTAAATAGGGTTTTGTATCCTTTTTCGAATCTACTTGCTTGTCTTTAAAACGTAGGTCTTAAATCTCTAATTACTCTTCAACAATATGCAGAGAAAGAACAAATGGTGCCAGAACCGGAAAGACTAGAAATTACCACAAATGAAGATATTAATATAAGTACACAGGAAGTTCGAAAAACACTTGAAAAGCTGAAGAACAGAAGAGCTGCAGGTAAGGATGGAATACCAAACGAATTACTGAAAATTGTGAAGCAGAAATGATAGAAAGAGTAACAACATTAATTAACAAAATCATTAAACACAATAAAATACCGGAAGAATGGAGAACGAGTGAACTAATTCTACTATCCAAAAAAAGGATATAAAAAGCAGCCAGAAAACTAGAGAGGTATCAACTTGTTAAATACTACACTAAAACTTACAACTAAAATTTTACAAGACCTAAGAAGATAAGAGGATAAGTTTAGCAGATGAACAATATGGTTTTCGTACTGGAAGATCGTATACAGATGCAATATTCGTCATAAAGCAAATTACTGAGAAATCACTAGAGTATAATTGACCAGCATTTCTATGAAATATGTCTAATTGACTTGAAGTAAGCATTTGACAGAGTAAGACCCAAAGATATAATCCATTTTGTGTATAATAGAGAACTCTCCCTAGATATCATAAAAACTATTGAAAACATCTACCACAACAACACAATGGAAGTCAGAATAGATGAACAACTTATAGAACCTATAGATATAGGCAGCGGAATAAGACAGAGAGACTCATTGATTACTATAATCTTCAATTTAATCATGGATGAAATCATCAAAAACGTCAACAAAGGAATGGATGATACATAATGGGAAACAAAGAAGTAAAAATATTCTGCTACGCAGACGACGCAATATTGATAGCCTAAGATGAAGATATTCTGCAAAGATTAGTCCACAGATTTAACATCACAGCAAAAGAATTCAATATGACATTCAATTACTAAAACAGGAAGCGCATGTTAAGAAAAAAAAAAGGAAGAATTAGAAGTTAAGTTCAGAAAGATGTACTGGCTGGTGGGGAAAAATGCACTCTGTCTACTTATAACAAATTGTTATTGTATAAGCAAGTCCTTAAACAGATATGGACATATGGGATACAGCTATGGGGCTGTACAAAAGATAGTAACATCCAAATTACATAACAACAAATAACAACGATATCAGAATAAAGTATTAAGGAACATCGTCAATGCTCCATGGTACTTCAGAAACTGTGATATTCATCGAGACCTCCAGATGGATACGGTTATCCAGACAATAAGGCCGCTATTATATTAGGCAACTGGTGACGCCACCAAGTTGCTCCACCAGTGACTCATGACGTCACGGGGCATTTAAGTAAATGAGACCTATTAGACTACGGCAACTGGTTGCGCCACCAGAAATTGTTGTCGATCTGGTGGCCCCCAACCCGTCCACCAGCCGGGTAACCGGGTCTGGTGGCGCCACCAAGCCGGGGCATTATGTTATATGGACCCTATTAGACTAAGCAACTGGTGTCGGCCACCACTAGTTCATTTGTATTGTAATCGAGTGCTTCGTGTATTTCTTTTCTATTAACTTCTATATTTTCTATTAACAAGCGTATATTTTTCTAAAACCTTTTTTGTTGATTTATAAATATAGTTATATTAAAAATTTATTCCTGCAGATTTAGCCGTTAATTGTTTATTCATTGTTTAAACAATAAAAGCTCTTTTTATATTTTAGAAATATCGGTGAATTCATCACTTTACCTTGATCAAAAATGTTTCTATTTTGTTTTTGATTATGCTGAATCCGAATGTGACGTTAATTGGAAAATTAAAAAAAATTGAGCTTTTATATATAGGTACAGTATGTCTGCGTAACTTTGAACCATATGGGAAACTTTTTTCTTATCAATTTTACGAAAAAAAAATATTCTTTATAAAATGCTCTGCATAGTCTATATTATACGAGGTATGTCAAAAAAATTGTATGTAAAGTACCTTTAGATTTCACAACATCGAAAATTGCTATTATGAAAAGTTGTTAAGAATTAAAAAAACTATGTTTTGGGACGCATTAATTTTATTCATCATTCTAATTGAAAAAAAAACGCATTTTTTTTAAATTACGGATACCCAACATCATTTTATTACAAATATCTATAAGTATTTTATTATTAATTTTACGAAAAAAGTTATTTTTTACAAAAAGCTTTATATGGTCTAAAATCTAAGATGCAATCATAATATATAAACTTTTATCAATTCTATACGAGGTATGTTAAAAAATATGAATTTCGTCCAAGAGTAAAGTACCTTTACAGTTCACAATATTTCAATTAGAAGAATGTAATTGCATATTCAAACATAGATTTTAATTCCGAACAACTTTTTATAAAACATTTTTCGATATTGTTTAATATAAGGATACTTTACTCTTGAGCGAAATTCATCTTTTTTGACATACCTCGTATAAAATTCACAAAATTTGAATCTGATGGTTGCATCTTATATTTTATACTATCAAGAGCATTTTACGAAGAATAACTTTTTTATTATTTTGATTTGATTATTTTTCCAATTCCAATTCATTTTATTATTTTTGCTGGTGGCTATTCTCGGCCACCAGTTGCCCGTGCTCACAATTTGGTGGGCCCACTAGTTGCGCCACCAGTTACCTAGACTAATTATTATTATTTATTATTTATACATATGACCTGGCCTCTAGTGACTAATCCAGGTCGTTTTTTCCTGATGGGATTACAGATATTTTTTTTTTTTATATTGTTACATTTTTTACTCAACTATTAAATCTATTTTTACAATAACAATTTGCCATAATCTCTTAATTACGTATAACAAACAAATTTAAATAAACAATTTAAAATATTTTTGGTACTATCAACTCCCTTCTAAGTTATAAAGACAGTCCCTCTATTTTCAGAAGAGAGTTGGTAGTTTTTTTTTTTTTTTTATTTTTTTTTTTATTTTTATGAATTATGTATTGAATTATTATTTTTATTTATTTATTTTATATTGAATTATTATTATTATAATTGTAAATATCTATTTTTGAATTTATATTTTATTTTATTTATTTTAACTTTATCTTACTCAACTTCATCAGGGTTGGATTATTGGTTGTCTTCTTCTATTATTATAGATTTCTTGTTGTTTTTTAGATATTATTTGAGCGAGATTGTTTAATATTTCAAAATATTCTTCATTTTGTAATATATCTCTTATTTCAATTCTTTCTAATCTTCTTCTCATTTCTCTGTGTTCTTCATTTTCTATAGTATTTTCACAATGTAACACTATATGTTCTGGTGTACCTAGTTCTCCACATTCACAATATGCATCATCTTTTAAGTTAAATCTTTCCAAATATGTTGGGTACGGTCCATGTCCTGTTAAAAAGTGTATTAAACCTTGTTTTGGATTAAAATAATTTGGAATGTTTTCTAATATTGGTATAAAATTGTATAAACGTCTAGATTTTGTTGAATTTTCCCATTCATTTTGTCTTTTTCTATTTATTATTTCTTTTAATTCTCTTTTATTTCTTATATCTAATCCTATTATTTGTATTATTTTTTCATGTTTTTCGTTTTTTAGCCAATAATTACATGCTCTTTTTTGTGTTTCTAAATGCATTGGCATTACTCCAGTTAAAACTGTGAGTGCCTGTGTTGCAGTTGTTCCAAATGCTCCCGTCATTCTTACAAGAAATCCTCTCTGAGCTCTATTTAATTTTTCTGCGTTTTTTTTATTTATTAATCTATGTGCCCATACACTTGAACCGTACCCTACAATTGATGCAAGTATTGTACTTAGGTATATTCTCATCTGTCGGAACGAAATTCTATATTCCTTCTGTGCTAGACTAGCAATGCTATGCATGATCTTTGTTGCCTTTTCACAGACACAATTCATGTGTTTTGTAAATAATTTTTGTTCGTCTATTATAATACCTAAATATCTTGTTTCCATTTTTCTTTTTATTGTTTTCCCTCTAATTTTTATAATTGGATCTCTTTCTAAATTTCCTTTTATTAAATTATATGTTGTTTTTGAATCTGATATTGTTAATTTTACTTTATTCATCCAATAATTTACTCTTATTAATACTTCATTTGATTTATTTTCTAATTCTCTTCTTGAGTTTGCATCTATGATCAACAACAAATCATCTGCATATGCTATGCTTCCAAGCACTTCAGGATCTATAGTCAATTGTTCCAGCAGTTCCTCTAGCATTACATCCCAGAACATAGGTCCACAAACTGATCCTTGTGGACATCCTTTTGTGATATGTTTTGTCTTTTTTCCTGTTGGACAGCTTAGGCTTGCATATCGGTCTTGACAGTAGTTTCTGAGACTTCCGTACAGATTCTTTGGACATCTCATTCTTCGAAGTCTTTCAAAGAATGACGGCCACCAAAGATTGTCAAAAGCCCCAGACACGTCTATAAAGATCATTAAAACATACTTTTTTATGCTTTCGTTTACTATTTCAAATACTTTATTTATTGCATCTTCTGTTGATCTACCTTTCCTAAAACCATACTGACCAGGATGTAATCCAATTTCTGTTCTTATTTGATTTAATTTTTTACATAGTAATTTTTCTTGTAATTTTCCCATTGTATTCAATAAACATACCGGTCTATATGATTTCGGTAAGGCAGGATCTTTATCTTCCCCTTTATGTATTATTATAACTTCTGCTTGTTTAAAATTATTGGGAAACCTTCTTTGTCTAAGACATTCATTATATAATGATGTTAGTACTGGAATTATTTGTTCCGACAATGCTTGAAGTATTTCAACATGAATATTATCCGGTCCAGGTGCCTTCTTTCTTTTCATTTCTCTCATACTTTCATATACTTCTTCTTCTGTGAATTCCTCTATTTCTCTTTCTTCTTCTATTTGGTATTCTTGTATCATTTCTTCTCTTATATTTCTTTGTTCTACTGTTTCTCCTTCTAATTTATCTGGAGGTAATAATACATTAAGTAATGTTTCGGCCGATTCTTCCCAACTTTCTGTAAATGTTCCATCTTCTTTTTTTAAAGTAGAAAGCATTGTCGGACATCTAATTTTTTTAGAAACTATTTTATATGGTATTCCCCACATATCTAATTCTAAGTGTCTTGATACGAAGGTTTCCCAACTTTTAGCTTTTGTTATTTTTATTTCTTGTTTATATTCTTGTTTTAGTCTTCTATATTCACCTAGAAGGATTTGCCTCTCAAGATAGATACCACATCGTTGATATCGCTTTCGCGCATATCTAACTCTGCTTCTCATTCTTGTGAGGTTTTCCTTCCAGGCTGAGTTTTTTACTTTACTATTTTCTTTTATTTTTGGTATTGCTATATCCATTGCTTTTTTAATTTGTTTGGTTAATTCTTTTGTTGCAATATTTATATTAGATCCCCTTTGTACCAGACAAGGTGGTCGAAACTCAGACTTTAATAGTTCATAATTTGCTTTACCTATATTGTATCTTACCGAAGATATTTCCGTATTACGTGGATTTAGGTTATTAAGATTGAAAGTTATAAGGTTGTGATCACTTATTGTTGCATGTTCCATCACTTTCCAATCCTTAACTAGGTGTGCTACTGCAACATTTGATATTGTTATATCTATATTGCTAGCCGCACCAGCTCTGTTTTGAAAAGTTGGTGGGTTTCCTGGTTTATTGTGTACTATCAACTCTAGTTCATTAATCATATCTTCTACTAATAATCCTTTTTGATCTGTTTGAGTTGAATTCCACAATATTGATTTTGCATTTACGTCTGCTACAACTATAACTTTTTCCTCTCTATACGTTATAAATATAGCTCTTATCTTTTCCACGTATTCATCAATATCTTCACAGAACTGACAATATAGGTTAGCTATGATAAATTTACCTGCTTTTGTTAGCAATTCTACACAGATACAGTGTCGATCACTAAATTGTTTTAGAATTAGAAGTCTCATATTTTTATTGAATAATACGGTTACCGCCATTGGATTTTCTCCTATGCTTGCACATTGTGCATTAATTGGCATGTGTTGAATTTTTCCTAGTCTTGTGTATGGTTCTTGAATGCAAACCATATCAAGACTATTTTCTTCTGCTGTTTTTCTTATTTCATGTAGTACTGTGATACTTCTCATACCATTTATTTGTCCTATTTTTATATTGAATGTTTTGTTTGTCATTAATTAATTTGGTTTGTTTTTTTTTTATTAATTTCATTTTGGTTTCCGTGTTTATTAGAATCGAATAAATTTTCATTTTAAGTATTTTATCACCATATCTGTGTATTTTATTATTTTTAATTATTTTATCTGAGTTTATTCCCTCTTCTCTGATACAATAATTTTTATTATTTTTAAAGTATTTTTGTTTTATATTATGATTTATATTTTTTGTATTTTTAGCATTTAAAGTATGATTTTTTGTTCTCATGACTCTGTTTTTAACCATTGCATCACATTGGTTTTTATGTTTTTGAAATTTTTTATTTTTTATTATATTAATTTTTAATGTTATAAAATTTAATTTTAATTTAATTTTAATTTCAAATTTAATTTTAATTTTCATTTTAATTTTAATTTTAATTAAATTTTAAATAATATTTATGTACCATAGTCTGTTTTTTGAATTAGACGATTTAAAAGTAGAGCATAAGTTGTACAATTTTTATTTTCTTTATTACATTGTTTTCCTCTGTGTTTGCAAGGTATGCATACCTTTGGCTGTCCTGTTTTATTACAATTTTTTCTTTCGTGATTTTCACCACAATGGTTACATGTTGTTTCTTTATTACAGTGTTTGCTTACGTGTCCTAGATCATTACATTTATTACATTTTGCTACCACTATGTAATCTTTTGTGTTTACACTTGTAAAACCAACATATGTTTTATTTATTATTAACTGTTTTCTTATATCAGGTGACACTTCTAATACATAATGGACCGTAGATTTCTCTCTTGGTCCTGTCTTAAATTTTAATTTACAATTGTTTGTAAAGTCTTCTTTTGTTATATTTTCAAAATTTTGAGTATATATTTTATTTAATATAATTTCTTCTTTTTCGTTGCTTGGTAAATCATACATTATTACTAGTGGTTTTCTTTTTTTTTGGAAGTTCACATTTAAATTTTTCTTTTATTTTTTCATTATTTTTTATTTTTTCAATGTCTTCTAGTGTTGGAGTTTCAATTATTAATACTCTTCCTGATGTTCTCATTTTGTTTATTTTTAATTTATTTTTTTCTGGATCTAGAACTTTCGTAAGTTCTTCTTGTACTTTTCTTCCAGTTTGTGCTGTTTCACTTGTTATAAAAAGAGTGTTTATTTGTTTTTGTGTCTCTATTAGTTTTTGATTTTCAGTTTTATTATTTATTGGTTTTGATGTTATTGCAGCATATGTTTGTTTCGTTTCTTGTGTTTGTGTTATTTTTCTTAATTTTTCATATTCTATTCTTTGTCTATTATTTTCTTCTTTTAATATTTTTATTTGTCCTTCCATATTTCCATATTCCATTGCTAATAACATTATTCTATTTTTTAAATCATCTTTTCCTATTTTACTTAATCTTTTACCTATTTCCATTTCACCTTCAATGAAGTCAAGTAAGTCTTTAATTTTTGTTTTAGTATTATCAATATTTTCATTCAAATTTATATTTAATTCAGTATTATTTATATTATTATCTACAATACTATTATCTAATATTTCATTATTATTATTTTGAGATAAGGTATTAATACTAATTCTAAAACTATTTTCAATTATGTCATCTATTTGAGATGAATTACCTCCAAAAGAAGTAATTTTCTTTTTATCTCCCATTTTTTCCACTTTTTTACCTACAATTTCTTCAGTGTGCTCTTAGCCCTACCACTGAGCTTATTGTGGGAGGACCCCGACTTATGGCAGTGGAGTGGTTGCCCGCCCCCTAACCACGTGGAGGTGGCAGGAGTACTAACTACTAACACTAAAGAAATACAGGATACATACACAGATGTTCTTACTAAAATAAATAGAAATGTTCTAACCTATTTGAATTTGGATGCCTGTTATAAAATCCTCCTCCATGGGGTTAACGTTTATATATTATATTACAACTAGTTGATGGGATCATCAAGGAGAGTTCGTTTCACACTTTCGTATTATTTGAGACCGTTAACGGGATTCTCTTAACGGGATATCAACAGATTTTATTAAAGTTTTGACGTCTATTTGTGTCACTTCTTCAGTAAGAGCTTCACTGATTTCTTGAATACTAACAATGTTTACCTTTATCTGGATATAAATGTAATCCTTTATATTATGGTCAATTAAATCACTAAAAAAGGATACTAAACGAGACCAAATAAAGATTTTGATATCTATGTTTATCACCATGTACTAATATAGTTTTCTTTCAGTGAGGAATTCACTATTTCTTTGCGTAATAATAATTACTATATATATTTTGATATAAATATATTCTCTTGCACATTTACAGCTTCCAAAGTAACTAAAAAATCAATTTTTTTCTAAAAAACTTTGATAAGTACTTCGACGTCAATTTGACAATAGTCGAATAGAGCTAGATTAATAGAGATTAAATATTAAAAATTAAAATATTAAAAATAATATTATTAAAATAGCTAGATTAAACTACCTAGACTAATAGAGCCCTAAGTAAGTTTGCCGAAAATCATTAACAAAGGTTCTCCAACCATGTGAATATCGAGGCAATCGAACTCCTAGACAACGCCAACTAGATAAGAAGACTTAAGAGAACGAAGCCGCTTGAGTTAGTGCTATAAGTTAAACAAGTGCGTGAACTGAAAAAGCAGAGCAAAGTGCGGCTAAAGTGCATACGTTAGATAGTACTACTATAATGTATTAGAGCCTAAGGAATATTGCTGAATATGACCTTGGATAAGTTTTTTGCAATATTTTGTATATAGAACTAACTTGCTTATTGATCATGGTAAATGATCAGATAGCAATAATCATACGATTACTGTTGGAGTTTTATTAAATAAAAAAAAGAAAACTAAAACAATAGTAATCAGTAAAGAACCAATCAGATGTAAAATAGAAATTGATGGTATCAGTATTGAACAAGTAATGGAAGTAAAATACCTTGGAATTACATTGTCAAGTTACGGAAACCGGGACAAAGAAGTGAGAAATCAAGTACAAAAAGCAAATAGACTGGCAGGAATAGACTGGCAGATATGGTGAAATCAAAATATTAACACTGAGATGAAGTTAAAAATTTATAAGGCCAGTGTAAGGCCAATAATGACCTATGCATCAGAAACAAGACCCGATACAGCCACAATACAAAGACTACTGGAAACAGCAGAGATGAGAGTAACGAGAAGAATTACAGGAAATACGCTGAGAGATCGAAAGAGGAGAGAAGACGTTAGAAGACAACGTAACGTACAGTGTATGAACTAATGCACACTAAATAGCAAAAAAGAATGGAATAACCACATAACCAGAATGGGGCAGACACGTGTGGTCAAAATAGCAAGAGACAAATCACCAATCAGTAGAAGAAGTATCGGCCGACCGCGCAAAAGATGGAGTGACAACCTTCCATAGAGGTATCAATCCGCCAATGAACAAGCAGAATTGCTTATAAAGAGGAAGAAGAAGAAGAAGTATATAAGTATTCTAGTTTTACTTTTTTTCCATAATTCAAAGGAGCCAGTTTGTCTCTGAAAATTGATCATAATTTCTCTCGACAAAAACAGGCAACAATTGAATTCTGTATCTAAAATAAGTATAGCTATAAGATCACGTAGTTTACAGAAAGACGCAGACACTTTTTGTAACTCACCTTTTGTAGCATTGAGAAAAACTTTGGACAGCCTAAATTTTCGATGAGTGAAAGAAAAGGTGCTATATGGACCGGTATAGGTTGCCAAGAAATATGCTCGTTCCACAGTTGGTAGCCTTTAGGTGGATACATACCTGCTAAGCTTGCATATGCTGACATTAAAGTTCGATCAATATCGGTAGACCAAGCGTAGATTTCTTTGGTATGGTAGAATTCGCTTAGAAAGGAGCTGTAGCGATGGCGAAGCCATTGACCTAGTTTGTATTGGCGATCAATACCTTTCTGAAACATAAAAATGTAATAATAACATTAAATATAGAAATGTTTACAGTCATTACTATTATCAATTATTTAAATGAATTAGATTCTGAGCACTCAGTAGTAACTGTGACACTCAGAGATCTAAAATTGGTTTCGCAAACCCGTCCAAATACGTATTGCGAATTATCAAAGGATTTGTTGAAAAACCGACAAAAGTTGGATCGTGGTGCGCCGTGTGCGCGCCCTTTAGTACGTACCTTTAGATTAACATCTTACAAATACTTAAAAATCCTAAAATATTAGAAATACCAAAATCGCATATTTAATTATAATAATCAAACATATTGCAATAAACATTTGTTTTCATTTTGTAGGGCGCAAAATTCATATCCAAGCGTGTCGTCTGGCATAGGCCTTTTCTGTTTAACCTTGCGATATAAGCAGTTTAGTATATCACACACTTGTGCCAGTAACGCGCTACTGTGTCATATAACATTTGTTGGTATAAAAGAAGGACATTCGAGATTTGGCACACTTAATAATAAAATTGATACCAATAATCTGATATAATAGACAAGAATAAAAAACCGCTAAACGTCGTAAAAATGAGTGGCGCATACAATACTCCAGCTACAAAAGATCTGATATGAATATTACGTGGCGCGAAAATGTATTTTCATTTTGATGCAAAACAAAATTCTAGTTTTATTTTAAAAGATTTTTCCATAATGTTTGCTAAATTTGAAACAAACGCGCCACAAAAGAGTTTCAAAATTCAAACTGTATCAAAGTTACTCTTTTGTGGCGCGTTTTACTTCGAATTTAGCAAATATTATTGAAAAATCTTTTAAAATAAAACTGGAATTTTGTTTTGCATCAAAATGAAAACACATTTTCGCGCCACGTAATATTCATATCAGATCTTTTGTAGCTGGAGTATTGTATGCGCCACTCATTTTTACGACGTTTAGCGGTTTTTTATTTTTGTGTCAGGAGTTTTTCAAAGGTATTTATAAATTAAATGTATGAAGTTAAATGCAATGTTTCTAGATTACACGTTAAGCTTTATAAATAGTCGCCTTTGTCGCATTATCTCCCAAATGATCTAGTGTCCATCGAATGTACACTAGATTTTTTTTTCTATTCGAAATAGATTGAAAAAAAATATTGAAATGGCCGGTAAATGAACTTGAATTGCCCGTTGCCAGATCAAATTTAGCGTCGTAACCACTACAACTACATAAACCATTTAGGGAATAATTGTTAATTGCTAAGGTCAAGTATGATAACTAAAGCTATTACAGGAATTATTGAGCTTGGAAAACCGTTTTTCCCATAAGAACTAGATTTGATCATATTTATGAAGCCTATAACTTAAAACTTCGACTTTTCCTGGATATGAGGTATACACCGTTAGATTCGTCTAGAGTCCTTCTACAAACGCTGAGTTATTGGCACAATTCGTAGGTTGAAATTTTGAGTAATTGTCGAAAAAGCAAAATTTCCAAAGTTTAGTTTTTCAGTTTTCGGCTATACTGAGCCGTGTGTATGTCTGATCCTGGAGGCTTAGACATCATTTGAAAGCTTAACTCATTAATATTGATTTGGTGTATTTGCGGTTCTCCTGTCTCTTCTTTAGCCAAAGATATATACCCCCAAAAAATATGCCGTTTTGTACCTACCAAGTCCTATAGATGGCTTATGGGTGGTCAAAAGTCACAAACTACATCGATTCTGAAACGGTCCTGACCCCTCTTCCAACACAGAAAAAAATCAGATCGATTTAACTTTTTCACATACATACATACATACATATATCGACAAACATTTTCCCTTTTTTAAATAAAAATTGAGTCATATTTCTGAGTAACTTTTGAATGGTATAACCGATTTTCAAAATTAGATATGCGTTAGAAAGGTAATGATCAGTACTATCAGAAGCCGCAAAGGTCGGAGTTAAATTTTCGAAGTTTTTGGGAGTTTTGGGGACGAGAATGAAAAACAGACCCTAAATAGGAAGGGCCGTAAAATCCACACCCGTGGACCAAAACGGATGGTTGACATATGAATGGGTGAGTCTTTTCCTGAACATTAAGATGGGAGTTGGCCCAATTTTCAATTCAGTCAGATTTAAAAAATCGAAAATTTCGTGTATATAGGGTGAGGCAGATAACTGGCCTATTAGAAGTATCTCGAGAACTAAAGGCAACAGAATCATGAAATTTGGAAAAAAGGGGTTTTAAAGGATGATCTATTAAATGAAAATATTTTAATCTCTTTACAACATCCGGTTATACCGGAAGTTGCTTATAACTTCGTTTTTTATAATGGGACACCCTATATATTTTTACATTTTTGGATTCTCCTCAATATCTTCTTTCTTAAAATATGAGGTTTTGTAATATTATACAGGGTATTTTAAGAGATATTTAACGTTTTTTTATTAATTTCGTAGCAATATTCACACCCTGTAGAATTGTAATAGTTTGACATTAAAAACTCGGCTTACGTTCAAGTGATTTTTAATATAGTCTACTATTGTTAAGAATCATTAGTATAGCTAATTTTGAAATTTTAGTATACAGGGTTGGTCGAAATTTGGAATGAATATTTTCTCAGTTTTCTTAAATGGAACACCCTGTATTTTAGTATTGTAATAAAATGATATTTCACGGTACTTTTTTATTTTATGAGTATTCCCTATACCTAACTGATTTAATTTGTGAGTTATTGGTAATTCAAGTTAAACATTAATTGCAACAAAAAATACGTAAAATTTCATTAGGTTGGCCGTGAAAATATTCAATCACAAATAATTTTTTAGAAATAAATACATATTAATCCAGACTGATCCTTAAAATTACCAATAATGGTCTAGCTATCAAAATACCTAAGTAATTAAGATTGTTGGTGCGATTAACAATTAAGCACAAATTAAAGCAGTTAGGTATAGGGAATGCTTAAGAAATAAAAAAGTACCATAAAATATCATTTCATTACAATACTAAAATAGAGGATGTTCCGTTTAAGAAAACTCAGAAAATACTCATTCCGAGTTTCGACCAACCCTGTATACTAAACTTAAAAATTTAGCTATACTAATGATTCTTAACAATAGTAGACTATATTAAAAATCATTTGAACGTAAGTAGAGTTTTAGATGTCAAACTGCTACAATTCTACAGGGTGTGAATATTGCTACGAAATTAATAAAAAAACGTAATTATCTTGTAAAATACCCTGTATAACATTACAAAACCTCATATTTTAAGAAAGAAAACATCGAAGAGAATCCAAAAATGTAAAAATATACAGGGTGTCCCATTTAAAATAACGAAGTTATAAGCAACTTCCGGTATAACCGGAAGTAGCAAATAGATGAAAATATTTTCATTAAACAGATGACCCTTCAAAACCCCACAATTCAAATTTTCATGTTTCTGTTGCCTTTAGTTCTCGAGATATTTCTAATAGGCCCTTTATTTGCCTCACCCTCTATATTTTATAGTGTCGCGTGTAGGGGAGTGTGGATGTGTGCCATTGGCGAGAACTGCCGTTCTCTGGTAATAGGTCTGGATCCCGCATAAGAAAAAAAGTTGATTAATACCAAGCTGAAAATTTGTTAATAGCTTAACCGTGTCTAGTCGGACAAACTTTGATATATGGGAACACTGGAACAAGGGAAGTTTTAATGGTGGAACAGGTTAAAAATTTGGAACGTCAGACTACGAAAATGTCAGATGTATTTTGTCGGACAGAACTTCCAATTGATTTGTTGCCCATTCATTAAACTCTCATACAAAAATCAGACTGGTGTTTATCACCAACTGCGCATTTTAATCAGTGGAACACGAAGAACATGTTAAATGACAGGAATCATGTTGGTTAGTAATAGCAGTCTGATTTTTGCATGAGAGTTTAATGAAAGGGTAACAAATCAATTGGAAGTTCTGTCCGACAAAATACATCTGACGATTTCGTAGTCTTACGTTCCAAATTTTTAACCTGTTCCACCATTAAAACTTCCCCTGTTCCAGTGTTCCCATATATCAAAGTTTGTCCGACTAGACACCGTTAAGCTATTAACAAATTTTCAGCTTGCTATTAATCAACTTTTTTTTCTTATGCGGGATCCAGACCTAAGACATCCGATAAGGGTGTCATGTAAATCGCGGTACAACATCAATTAAGGACTAAATCCAGCATAACTGTAACTGTAAATAATTCGTCACCAATAGATATGTAATAAATAAAAATGTAATTATATCCTGATTCTTTACACCATCTACCCCAGCTAAGGGCTATCTCCCTTCTTCTTCTTTTTCTTCAGCATTAAGAAATCCAACTTTGGACATAGGTCTCACCCAATTCAATCAAGTGTTTATTATTTTGCCCCACTTGCTTCCTGTTGTGCCCTCCAATCTTCTTAATGCCATCAGACCATCTCATTTTTGGCCTTCCTCTACTTCTTCTTCCTAACCACGGTCTCCATTGTTGTATTTCGTGGTTCCATCTTTTATCCTTCAGTCGGGAATTGTGTTCTGCGAAGCTCCATTTTAATTTGGCAGCATGTTCTCCTTAGTTCACCAGGGCTATCCACAAGGCCATCATAAAAGTTAATGGGAGACGGTTTTTAGGAAAGAAAAAACGATCTCTTTCACAAGGAAAATGGGATCTGCTCTTGATCACAATTTTTGGAAACCATGTCACAGGTACAGTTACGATCACTGAATAGTTTACACCTTAATTTTTATATTGTAATATAGTCTGGGCTGATTATCGGAGAATAGGCCATTTTTGGGAAAAGTTATTTACCAGCAATTTTATTGCTGGAATCGAATGTTATGATTGTATATATTAATATTATAGGTATGCAAAGTCCGCAGATAGTGTGCTACTTTTTTATAAACAAAATGGCGCCCGAAAATCATGTTTTTTTCAATGTTTGCTCTATAACTCCAAAGATTTTAACTTTACACGAAAAACACTCAAATAAAAATTTACCGCAATTAAATGCTGCATAGAGACGTGATTTTTCCGATTTACTTCGACGAAAACTTTCCCCGGAAAAAGCGGGTTTTCCAACAAAATCTTTAATTTTCAACTAAACTTTTAGATAAGTAATTGTTAATCAAAACTTAGTAATGTGAAAGCCCTTTTTGTATAGATTATAATTCCAGAAGCCGATGAAAATTGAATAAACAGTTTAGTAACAATTGAATTGTTAATTAAAAATGTACGGTCGCTATAATAACGACAATAATTATGATGCATAAGAATAGCTATGATTTTTTCATAAAAAGACACTATACCTATCTAATGCACTTTGCAGAATTTAAATTGGACTATTTAAGCGGCGTCAGTAGTATTTTAAAATTATGAACAATTTTTTGGTTTATAAACAAATAGAATATCTTGGGAAATATTAAACTAAATTAAATTGTAAAAACGGTATTCGAAAAACAGTGGCAGGACGCTTCTTTTAAAAGAAAAAACGTTTAATTATGATGAGTAGTTCTTGAGATACAACCGGTCAAATTTGACCGGAATTTACGGCAAAGATATAAACAACAGGATCATAATTTGTAAACCACCTTTTTATTTTTGTCCTCTTTCTCCAAACCAATTTTCATATCCTTAAAATACTCATAACATATATTATTATAATAAAAACTATCGATAATACGTGTGAAAATTGCCAAAAATAGCAAAATTCCAATCAAAAATTAGGTTGGAGAAAATGTAACCCTCAAAGTTCAAAATCGGTATACGTTACAAAAATGCATTTTCTCGGCTTCCCATGGAGAAATTTCCTTCATTCTTTTTTTGTTCCCAAGTAACTCGAGTAGAGCCACCGATCTAACGCATTATTAAATGTCAAACTTGCTTTTGTTTTGTTATAATAAATTAATTATTTTATTATATCACAAAATTTTAATTTGTTTAAATAAAAATTGTTTAAATAATTATACAGCTTTCAAATGAGAACATTTATGTTTTTAACTTTAAAAGGTACAGTTGTAGTAAGCTTATCTAAAAAAGCCTACAACTGGAAAAAATTTGTAGTTTTCTGTTCTTATAAATAAATTAATCTATTATAACAAAACAAAAGCAAGTTTGACATTTAATAATACGTTAGTTCGATGGCTCTACTCGAGTTATTAGGGAACAAAAAAGAATGAAGCAAATTGCTCCATGCGAAGCCGAGAAAATGCATTTTTTAACGTATACCGATTTTGAACTAATTTTTGATTGAAATGTTGCTATTTTTGGAAATTTTCACTCGTATTATCGATAGTTTTTATTATAATAATATATGTTATGAGTGTTTTAAAGATATGAAAATTGGTGTGGAGAAAGAGGACAAAAATAAAAGGTGATGGTTTGAAAATTATGATCCTATTGTTTATATCTTTGCCGTAAATTCCGGTCAACTTTGACCGGTTGTATCTCAGGAAGCACTCGTCATAATTAAACGTTTTTCTTTTAAAAGAAGCGTCCTGCCGCTGTTTTTGGAATACCGTCTTCACAATTTAATTTAGTTTAATATTTTCCGAGATATTCTATTTGTTTATAAGCCAAAAGATCTTTTTATGAAAAAATCATAGTTATTCTTATGCTAATCATAATTATTGTCGTTATTATAGCGACCGTAAATTTTTAATTAATAATTCAATTGTTGCTAAACAGTTCATTCAATTTCCATCGGCTTCTGGAATTGTAATCTATATGAAAAGGGCTTTTACATTACCAAGTTATTTAATTATTCATGAACAATTACTTATCTAAAATTTTAGTTGAAAATTAAAGATTTTGTTGGAAAAACCCGCTTTTTCCGGGGAAAGTTTTCGTCGAAATAAATCGGGAAAAGCACGTCTCTATGCAGAATTTAATTGCAGTGAATTTTTATTTGAGTGTTTTTGGTGTAAAGTTAAAATTTTTGGAGTTATAGAGCAAAAATAAACACGATTTTAGGGCGCCATTTTGTTTATAAAAAGAGTAGCACACTATCTGCGGACTTTGCATACCTATATTATTAATACATACAATAACAAGATTCGATTCCAGCAATAAAATTGCTGGTGAATAACTTTTCCTTGTATTTTGCTAATTAGTCCAGAGTAATACTGTAAAATTGCAGTGTCGTATGGATTTCATAAATGTCACAGTCAAAAAGTCAATGCTTGTCAAAAATTCTCGAGTGTTGAAACATAAAATAACGATATCAAACTCCGCCAAAATAGTTATAAGGAATTTGAATGATGCACAAAAGCAAGAGCAATTACCAAACTCGAAGATTAATTAATATTTTTTGTATTTTGACAACGACACCCGATTTGGGCGTCGAAACGTTAATAAAATCATTTTATTGGTAAAATTGTGGCGTATTTTCCATCAAAACTAGTTAATTGCAAAAATGCCACAAGAAAATAGCTTCAACTATATTATTTTTACTTTTTAATTTTAGATAACCTATTCTAGATACACCATTGTTAACGTCACTTTGACGTAAAAGGTGAGTTTAAACGAGGCAATAATTTAATAAATCGGCTCCTAGATACGTAAGTCTGTAAACTATTCAATGACCGCAACTGTACTTCGCAAGTGTATTTTACTACAGGGTGTTTGGTAAAGAATGGGCCATAGCTTAACCTCAGGTTCCTGAGGTCAAAATAGGCCGATTTAAGTTAACTTACTTTAGTACAAAGTTTATAATAACCGAGATACAGGGTGTCACAGTTAAACTTTTTTTTATTTATTATTGAATATTTCCTGACAAGTATGAGATAACAACATGAAATTTGGTATGTGGAGTTTTTTTGGGTCGAGAAAACTAAATTTCATACCAAAAATTATGTATTGCCCAGAGGGCGCCACATACGCCTTTCAGCACTCATTTATTACGTTCAATCTTTTTTATCACCCACTCTGTATAATTTTGACATTAAAATTTTTATTTTCCTATTAGTTTTACTTAAAAAAGACATACTTCTTTCATCTCCCTAAACTCAACGAGTCCATTGAAATGTTACATTTAGTGTGCATTTATTAGAGGAGTCAATTTTATTTTTTTAATGTATAGGGGGTTCAGTAGAAGCTTCAGTTCAAGTTTTTGGGGTTGAGACCCTTGTCCCCCGGCCGCCATTTTGGAAAAAGAGGTGCAAAGGGCTTTCGCGCTGTATCTCCCAAACTAGCAATCCTACAGAAAAGTTAATTACACATGAAATATAGCAAATTAAATTTCCTATAATTTTATATTTATTACTTTTTATCATCAAGCGACCAACAAAAAAGTTATAAACAAAAATAAGAAAAAATTTTGTAAGAAGTTTCCTTTTGGAGGTTATAACTTTTTTTCCGTTCATTTCACAATAAAATAACATCATAGCGATTTTGTAGAGGATTTTTCAATGAACAATTTTCACTATAAAGTTGTTTAATTTTATTTATTGTCTAGGTTTTACAGCGCTCCAAACTTGATCAGATTCTCGAATTCTCATAGGAATATAATACTTTTCTATTAATATTAGGCGAGCGGCATGCCGACCACGAAAATCAAATTTAAGGTGAATGACCATTTTTAGTCTATTTTTATGTTTTTGAGGTCGCTGAATCCGAATATGAAGTTTATTTTTATCTAGAGTTGGTGGAAGATGTTCAAAAATAAAATTTTATACAAAAATGCCAAAAATCAATTTTGATGATTTTTCAAATTTACCTCGCTGTATCTTTGGTCGCCGTAAATATTTCCTTTTGAAAATTTTACTGTGTAATCTTTAAAGTATTTTGTTAACAACGAAATTTGTCCGAAATGTTTAAACACATTAAAAAAGGGGTTGTTAATTTTTAAACATTTTGTCATCATATTTCGTTAGCTTCATATTTACTTAAAAAAGTTGAGGGACAAACTTTTTAGTTTATAATTTTAACCAACATAGCAATAAAATATAATTTATGAAGAAGTTTTTTGGAAAATTTTAAGTCAAAATATACAATAGGAAAAAAGTTATGCTACTTCATAGACAAGCTGCACACCCCAAAAAAACGCTTATATCTCGAGATCCTGACCACGGTGTATGAATGGCTAATTTTGATCATACTTTATGATTTTGATATCAAAAATCGTTTTATTAAGAATTTTGCATTTTGCGGTTGCGTCATTCTTCTTCTGAACCGGCGAATTTGTCCTCAAACAACTTCTTGGGTCTTTTCTATATATGCTTATGGTTATAAGTTTTATAATGGGAAGAAAGGTCAAAAACAGATTAATAATAGCATAGGAATGTTAAAATCATAATAAATTGTATGAATAATATATATATATATATATATATATATATATATATATATATATATATATATATATATATATATATATATATTTGTACAAATATTATCGACCGTACTGTGTTAAATAGTAATGTTTGAATAACGGCAATTCGGTCAGTTGAAAGAAAACTCTATTTGTTTTAAGTCTCAATATTTCGTCACTATTTGGTAACTTCTTTTCTTTCAACTGACCGAATTGCCGTTATTCAAACATTACTATATATATATATATATATATATATATATATATATATATATATATATATATATATATATATATATATATATATATATATATATATATAGATAGAAAAGTAAGCCTAACTTTTGTTTTTATTGTATCCCTATGAGCATTCGAGAACCTGGTCAAGTTTGGAGCGCTGTAGAACCTATATAAATAAATAGAATTAAACAACTTTATAGTGGAAATTGTTCGCTGAAAAACCCTCTACAAAATTGCTAAAATGTTATTTTATTTTAAAATGAACTGAAAAAAAGTTATAACCTCCAAAAGGAAACTTGTTAAAAATTTTTTACATATTTTTGTTTAAATCTTTTTTGTTGGTCACTTGACGATAAAAAGTAATAAAAACAAAATTGTATAAAATTTAATTTGCTACTTTTTATGTATAATTAGATTTTCCGTAGGGTCGGTAGTTTACGAGATATAGCGCGAAACTCCTTTGCACCCCATTTCCAAGATGGCGGCCGGGGGACAAGGGTGGCGACCCCAAAAACTTGAACTTAAGCTTCTACTGAACCCCCCTACAGATTAAAAAAAATAAAATTGACTCCTCTAAGAAATGCCAGGTACGGCTTAAAAAATTTAACATTTTAATGGAGTAAACCGTTTTCGAGATAAACGCATTTTAAATCTGCGATACACCATTATTTTTTAGCATAATATCATGGTAGTTATACCCGAAAAACAACTTAAAACCATAATAATTGTGCCAGTTTTCAAATTTATGTCATTGCATCGCAAATTCCATTTGAAGAAATTTGCGATACATTTTTGGATAATTTTATGGTTTTAAGTTATTTTTCTGGTGTAACTATAATGCTATTTTGCTAAAAATTATGTTGCACCGCAGATTTAAAATGCGTTTATCTAGAAAGCGGTTGAGTTTAGGGAGATGGAAAAGGTATACCTTTTTTAAGTAAAACTAATAGGGAAATAAAAATTTTAATGTCAAAATTATACGGAGTGACGGATAAAAAAATTGAACGTATTAAATGAGTGCTTAAAGGCGTATGTGGCGCCCTCTGGGCAACATAGAATTTTTGGTAGGGAATTTAGTTTTCTCGTCTCAAAAAACCCCCACATACCAAATTTCATGTTGATATCTCATGCCTGTCAGGAAATATTCAATAATAAATAAAAAAAGAGTTTAATTTTGACACCCTGTATCTCGGTTATTATAAACTTTGTACTAAGGTAAGTTAGCTTAAATCGGAATATTTTAACCTCAGGAACCTGAGGTTAAGATATGGCCCATTCTTTACCAAACACCCTGTATATTTTCCAGACTTTCATATTATGTTTGTTGTGCTGTGCAATGATATTTCGTGTAAAAAGTAATTTACATTTTTATGAATATTAGCGTTGATTGAAATATTGATATGGGAAGATCTCTCATGCTTCACTAAAAATTGAGGCATTCTATCACCGACATTCACCGAGTATCTCTATCCTTCTTTCAAAAACGCGAATACGATCTTCTGTCTCTTACAAACTGGAAAATTATTGAAAAATAGATTCTTCGGTAGGTACTGCCCCAGTGGATTCATCGCAAACTATACTGTTAGCCTGTAGTTTCCAGGCTATACTGTTAGCCTGTTTTATTTCGTTTACCGTTACACCTTAGACAAGGAAAGAGACTCAGCCAGCCTTTTTACACACCAGCTCTGTTGCCACATCTAAGAAATTTCTAGTTAGTCATAAAATTTAAATGATTCTTTCTTTGTAAATATTTATAGGTCTGAAATATAATATTTCAATGAACGGTGGTATTTACGTTGTTTGAAACAACTTTTTTGTAGTTTGATATAATGTAACTACTGTCATTTGATTTTTTTCAATACCTATGTATTGTATTACATGAATTGATCGGATTCCAACTTTGTGTTTATCGTTTTATTCAAGAGTATATTCATTTAAATCCTTGATTGAATTAGAATACATATTGTATAAATAAATATTTCTTGTAATTCTTAACGAATTTCGAAACATAATATGCCCACAATAATTATTATTAGTTGCTTTGCATTACACTTATAGAAGGCTTTTCTTGTTATATGTCGTCATATCTACCTTTATTTAAGGGCATATTTTATATAAGGCTTTGACAATAAAGACGGTTGGGACACCGTTTCTAATTAACATATTATGTATCTGTTAATTAATTTAGTTCAGTTTTTCAATTTTTAGTTAACGTTATTTTTAAGAAGGGCAAGGTTAAATTAACAATAGAAACAAAATACGCATAAAAAAACATGAACGTTGGACAAACACCTGTTTCCGATACATTCACAGTTAGGTCTGGATCCCGCGTATGAAAAAAAAAGATTATTAATAGCAAGCTGAAAATTTGTTAAAAGCTTAAGGGTGTCTAGTCGGATAATCTTTGATATATGGAAACACTGTAACAGGGGCAGTTTTAATTGTGGAACAGGTTACAAATTTGGAACGGTCAGACCACGAAAACGGCACATATATTTTGTCCGACAGAACAGACTTAAACTCTCCGAACAGAGATTAAACTCTCATGCAAAAATCAGACTGCTATTTATCACCTGTCATAATTCCTCTCATTTGACATATTCTATATGTTCTACTCATTAAAACGCCCATATTGGTGATAAATAGCAGTCTGATTTTTGCATGAGAGTTTAATCTCTGTTCGGAGAGTTTAAGTCTGTTCTCTCGGACAAAATACATGTGCCGTTTTCGTGGTATGACTGTTCCAAATTTTTAACCTGTTTCACAATTAAAACTTCCTCTGTTCCAGTGTTCCCATATATCAAAGTTTGTCCGACTAGACACTCTTAAGCTATTAACAAATTTTCAGCTTGCTATTAATCAACTTTTTTTTCATACGCGGGATCCAGACCTAAGTGATATTATTGTAAAGCTTTTAGAAGAATATATTAAACTTTATTGCCATTAAACTTTAGTCCAATTTACTGTACCTGGATAATTAGCGTGTATTTTAAATAAAATGTTTTTAGGTGCCATCCTTGATTGAAATATAATATTATACAAAGGAGTTTAAAAGGAGTAAAAAATAAAAGTACTGTACGTGGTTTACATTTAATAAATTTATACCTACGTATTGGATATTGACGTTGATTGAAATAACAACGGCATTTAGTCTAGTCGCAACATAGGGGGTCCCGTGGCACTTTTAGTTCGCCGCGATTTGCCAAGTTGAAAATTGCCAATTTTTAACGGTCTCGGCAAAACCCACTTTTTACATTCCAAAACTTTAGTTTTTATTAGAATATTGTCATTTGGTAAATTTCTCCTAGTTTTCTGTAAAAATAATAAATGTTAGTTCATAATATGAATATGGTATATCTCTTCTCATAGCTTCCATGAATCCATTCCATCCGAAAATACCGAGAATATCTCTGCTTTTCCCTTACCTTAGAGCCCAGAAGATCAGGCACAGATGGAGTCACAGTTTCAGTTGGTGTCGAAATTCACTTCGGATCTTGATTTCTGATAAAGCTTGAGGTTTTGTCCTTTCAAAATTTATTAGTTGAACAGCTCTCTGACTTTCATAAATCTCAGGTGCACAGAAAACTACAGTGTACTAACCACTACTGTACCAACTACTTTGTACAGAAAACTAGGAGAAATTTATCAAATGGCAGCATTCTAATAAAAAATAAAGTTTTGGAATGTAAAAAGTGGGTTTTGCCGAGACCGTTAAAAATTGGCAATTTTCAACTTATACTTTAGACCGAACAGTTCGTCTAAAAAAAAAGTAATTAGTGATGTTTGTAGATAATTTTAAGTACTTTAATTTCTGTTAACAGACCATTTACTAAGTTAATAGTTTTCGAGATTTGAGCAAAAAAGCGGAAAAAGCTGAAATTTTTCGCATTTTTCGCGATTTTTTCAATGTTCCTGCCAGAAATTTTGTCCGCAAACCTCATATTCGGATTCAGCAGTCCAAAAGCCATATATAATGAAATAAATCAGAACTTTCCCAGTCAAAACACAATTTTATTGAATCATATACGCTAAATCGCTTGTCATTAGTCGTGATAGCTTAAACCAGGTTCCGACTTTGTTATTAATAAATTATTGCAAAAATAACGGTTTATAGTACGTTTACTCACGGTTTTTGCTCTACTAGGAGTCATCTAAAAAACCACTTGGAATGACATGAAATTTGGCATGCACGTAGCTAACATGTCAAACAAAACAAATGATATTGTGCCGATGTGTGCTTTTACGCTGGGGGTGTGTTTCGTCCCGTTTCGGGGGTGAAAGAAGACACCTTTAAAATAGTCCGGAATTGGATAAACTGATAAATTCTAAGCAACGTTTGTTCTATACAGTTTTTTCACTAATTCAATACTTTTCGAGTTATTTGTGAGTGAATATGTTCATTTTTCAACAAAAAAACAAATAACTCCAAAAGTATTGACTTGGTCAAAAAACTGTATGGAACAAAAGTTGCTTAAAATTAATCAGTTTAACCACTTCCGGACTTATTTAAAAGGTTTCTTTTTTCACCCCCGAAAAGGCGTGACACTCACCCCCAGGGTAAAAGCAGACATCGACACAAAATCGCTTGTTTTATCTGACATGTTAGCCTAGTGTATGCCAAATTTCATGTCAATCCAAGTGGTTTTTTAAAATTTATAGCAAAAACCGTGAGTGAACGTATTATAAACCGTTATTTTTGCAATAATTTATTAATAACAAAGTCGAAACGTGGTTTAAGCTATCACGACTAGCGGCAATTGATTTAGCGTATAAAAATACTATGAAGAAGACTACAAACTTGCTGTAGATAGCGCATTTCGAGCTTTTCGGCGAATAAACTATTATTTTGTTATTAACAAAATAAGAACATATTTTGAGTACCTAATCGCGACTAGTCACATTCGATTCAGCGACCAAAAGTACACCAGAGAAGACCTTAACACTATCAGTTTATTTACAGGACTTCTAATAATTCCTGAAAAACACCTAATTTTACCATAATTTGTTAATAACAATTAAAATCACCACATTTGGGCTTCCAAATTGCTTATCTACTAAAATAAGAATACTATAAATTAGATATTGAATGGCCATATTTTTACCTGTACCGATTTAAACGAAGAAACTGCCATTTTTGACCCTTATTTGTTAATAACTAAAATTCTCGTCCGAACGGTGACGGGCATTTTTGTATTTATTATGTATTAGGTATATGCAGTGCCGCGCCAGCATGTGGTAGCGCCTGTGTGCAAGACATTTAATGGCGCCTAAAATGAACAATTATTTATTGTAACCAAAAAAACTAAAAATTCTTACACATGCAACAAGAAAATAAAGTAAGTTAAAATAATTAAATAAAAATAAATCTTTGGCGTAACAGCCTAAAAAACTAAAGATATAGGTAGGTAAACATGAAATATTTAGCATTTTATAAAAAATTTAATTTTCGCATCTTCAGTTCGAAAAATCTTTTTATAATATGGTGAATATCAATTTGATTTAATACTGACGACTCTATAGGGATGATAGATCAATTTGTCAACCGTTCTTGACTGATGGTCAATCTTAAATAATTTTTTCAGTTTAGAAAAAATCGTTCAGTAGTGGCATCAGATATGGGCAGAGTGAGCAGAATTGCGAAGAGCTATTGTTAAATTTGGGTAACCTGCAGTAAATTCGTTTAAAAATATAAATTTTAAAATTTTACAAACATCATTCTTTAATTCTTTTAACAAAGGCTGAAGCTGTATAATTTCTTCAAACAAATCCACTCCCCCTATATCTATGAATAGAATCTCATTTTTTTTTACAAATTTCTACACAACAGTTTTAATTGTGAGTTTTCTGTAATGTCGTTTAAATTATATAGAAAATTGAAAGAATCAACATGATTCTCCAATATGGAAAATCTTTCATTTGCTGAAATTAATGCTTGGTCGAGAACACAATAAAAGAAATGAACTTTGTATGACATTTTAGGATCCAACATCTGTTCGTCTGTTTTTACGTTCGTAAGCGAACAGCCTGCTTTTATTCCGACTCCGTAACTGTGTGGCTGGTTGAAAACTGGGCTCCGCATCATGGTACAATAAAGCTTCAATTAAGCTTGGGAAAGTTATTGTACCATGGCTCCGCATCCAGTTTCTCTACAGTTTCATTGGCTGTAGTAATAACATCATTAAATTTGCTATCTATTCGAAACTAGAGCGAGAATTGTTTTAAGGGCGTAGACGTAAAATTTCGCATCAATGTGTTTTAAATGAATTAACAATTTTTTTCGAATCCTGAGAAAACTAATAAGTATTCTTGAAAAATTTAAACGCTGAGTGAAAGATTACATTATTACCGAGGGCCGAAAGTCCATTAGAATAACCGAAATGTTTCATTTGAATGAGATATTTAAAACTAAAAATCACTTCTATGACGTTTATTAAAATAAACAAATAAACATCATATAAGTTTTTAGGGACTTTCGGCCCTTGGTAATAATGCAATCTTTCATTCTGGGTTTAAATTTTTCAAAAATACCTATTAGTTTTCTCAGGATTTGAAAAAAATTAATGAATTTAAAACACATTGGAGCGAAATTTTACCTACGCCCTTAACTCTTCTAAAGCATTTAGCATATTCATTGTTTTTGATCGTAAACTTTTGCTGACGAAGTTAACTTTCATCAGAACTTCATACCATAAATGTGGACTGAGCATATAAATGTAAATGTTGGTATTTTATCTCCTAAACATCTAGCTTGATATTTTGAATCAAGATCAAAATCCGAATGTGTTATATCACATAAAGCATCATTATTTCTGTCAAATTGTTGTACAATGGCTTTAAAGCATAAATTCTGCTGGACCGGTGGCTGCATGTCTTTACAGGATTTTTCTTAATGTTGTTCTGAAACTATTTTCTTGTGGCATTTTTGTAATTAACTATTTTTGATGGTAAATAAGCCAAAATTTTACTAAAAAAATAATAAAATAAAATATTAATAAAATATATTTTTTAGTAAAATTGTGGCTTATTTCCCGTAAAAAATAGTTAATAATTAGGATTTTTCTTGTTTATGCAGATTGTATACATCAATACGTAATGTAGGCAAACTTCAAAGGCCTACTTTCCTTTGAAGTTGAGATATACGGAGTGGCAAGGTCGGTAAATGGGTAAGTGTTGTTGTGACCTGCGTAAAATTTTTGTACCAACTCTAGTGGCGCCCCTTAATTGCTGGCGCCTGTGTGCGCCGCACACATTGCACACGTGGACGGCGCGGCCCTGGGTATATGTATAGTATATAGTACCCAAAAAAACCATTTGTAACCTGGCTGCTCAAGTGTTCCGAACATGGCATATTTTTGCCTTATTTCCCTGGCGTATAAGTAAAAGATTTGGACTACAAGAAAATATATCAAAAACTAAATTTATGGTCATCAGCAAAAATAAAATTAGAGGCGCCCAACTGGTTATCAAGAATACACCAGGGGACTGAGTTAATATACCAGTATACAGTATAGTATACATATCTTGGAACAATAGTAAACGAACAATGGGACCACTCACAAGAAATAAAATGTAAAATAGAGAAGGCTCGGAATGCATTAAATAACATGGCAAAACTCTTTAAAATCCACAACCTTAAACTGGAGATAAAAGTAAGGCTCCTACGATGTTATATCTTTTTAATATTATACTACTGAGTTGAATCCTGGACACTCACTAAAGCGATGGAGAAAAAACTTGAAACCTTCGAGATGTGACTATACAGACGAATCATAAGGATATCATGTACGGACAAGATAACCAACGAGACCGTATTACGAAGAATGGGAAAAGAAAGAGAGGTGATGTACACCATTAAAAGGAGAAAGTTAGTATATATCGTTAAAAAGTTCGAAAGTTAGTATAACACATAATGAGAAACGGCACCAAATACAGATTACTGACGGTAATACTTCAAGGCAAAGTATTCGGAAACGAGAAATTGGAAGAAGAAGAATATCATGGTTAAAGAACCTGAGGAAATGGTTCTCCACAACAACTAATCTATTTAAAGCATCAGTTAATAAAATCATTAGAGCCAGAATGATCGTCAATATTCTAAACGAATAGGCACAAAAAGAAGAAGATTCGTTTCTATAATCTAAGTTTAAATCCATTATTGTGAAAATATAGTACATATTGTATAGGTAAATATTTCCAAAGCAAAGTCTTTCGCACATCTGGTTTTATTTAATTCTAAAGCGAACCTCAGCCCGGCAATAAATCACCAGCCAGGACCACTACCCTTCATATAACGGTATTTAAGAAAGATGTTTGCTAGGACATAGTCGAGTTTGTATTGTCGCCCCCGTTAGGTAAATTATTCCAATTCGAAATTTTTGCACAAACTTACTCAAAAAGAGGTCCTTATAACAAATCCACAGGGTGAGAGACGGTACCATAATCGAAAAATTGTTTAAACAATAATTTTTGTTAAACAAATTCACAAAAATAATTTTTTAGATCATTTGGGCCATTCTGAGCAAAAAAGGTATAGTTTTGGATCCCGCGTACCAGTGGTGTCATGGCAAAATTAGCAGTGCTGGAACGCACTGCTAATTTTTGTTTAGAAAACCTAAATTTTCTATTTATTTTTTTTGCTTTTCTTAACCAGTGTGGGAACGGCGTTCCCACGCGTTCCCACACCATGACACCACTGCCGCGTACCAAAAAAAAGTTGATTAATAGCAAGCTGAAATTTGATCATAGCTTAAGAGTGTCTAGTCGGACAAACTTTGATGCATGGGAACACTGGAACAGGGGAAGTTTTAATCGTGGAACAGGTTAAAAATTTGGAGCGTTAGACTACGAAAACATCCCATCTATTTTGTCGGACAGAACTTCCAATTGATTTGTTACCCTTTTATTAAACTCTCATGCAAATATCAGACTGCTATTTATCACCAACTGGGCATTTTAAGTCCGACACGTAGAATATGTCAAATAACAGGAATTACGTTGGTGATAAATAGCAGTCTGATTTTTGCATTAGAGTTCAATGAAAACGTAACAAATCAATTGAAAGTTCTATCCGACAAAATACAGTTTTCGTAGCCTGACGGTCCAAATCTTTAACCTGAACCACTATTAAAACTTCTCCTGTTCCAATGTTCCCATACATCAAAGTTTGTCCGTCTAGACACCGTTAAGCTATTCACACATTTTCAGCTTGCTATTAATCAACTTTTTTGGTACGCGGGATCCAGACCTAGTAACTTGTGATTTTTCTCTAAAATTGATTGTTGTCGAGTTATCCGCGATTTAAAATTTGAAAAATGCGAAAATGGCCATTTTCAATGTTTAATAACTCGGTTAAATATATTTATTAGAGAGCGGAATATATGTAACACAACATTACCAAAATATGCGCATATATATGCATTACTTTAACTACAAATATGCAGGTATTTTTTCTAAATTTGTCTAAATATGCAAATGCATATTAAAAATACTCAAAAATAAAACAATATATTAAATATAAACATTTATGTTTAAAAAATTCAACCTACATCTATGTTTAATACATATTTATTTTTCACATAAAAACAAATGAAATGACACAAAAACTGATATTATAATTAAATTAAGAATCTAAATTATAGTATGAATTTATAATCAAATATTTTTCAAAATTTTCAACTAGCAACTTTTGCCTTCTATCACTAAAAACGTGTTTGGACACAGAAAAAGTTCGTTCTACATCTACTGATGTTATAGGACAATATTTAAAAAATGAAATGTGAAAATGAATGTAACTTACGATTTTGGAACAGGCCTTGCAAAATACTTTGTCTCCACTTAACTTTAACTCGGGAAAACACTTTATCCAAGCGCTTTTTTGAATGGTAGACATATTTAAATTTAATATATACCAATCACTTCAAAAACACTAAATACGATACAACGTTTACTTTAAACAAATGTTGGCCGGAAACTGACAAAATAAATATTAGACCCTTAAAAGCAGGTAGGTACCTACGACTTGCTACGCTAATAAAATAATATTTTTCTGGGAACACCCATAATTGTTAAATTCAGGTAGTAATGGGAAAGTCCAGATAGATAATAATGAGCCATAGATAGATAAATAACGAGCTCGTTCATATCGAAGTTATAAAATTCCAACTAAGAGAGGAAAATTTTAAACTTTTATATAATTTATTTTTAAAATATGCAAAATAAATCGTGTTTAGCTTAAATATGCAATGTTGTGTTTGTTGTCTGAAAATAGCATCTATATGCACTTTGCATATATTCCGCTCTCTAATAATTATTATGAAAGTCGGAAAGTGACCTAATCAAAGTTTAAAACCCCCTCTACAAGATCATAAAGAAATTTTTGTCATTATGTTATTACTAAGCTGTCATTTTTAATTATTAACAATGGGCGCTAAGCGCATATTAGGCGGCCTTCAATGGTGATTGCGAAAGAGATGCACCATTCCAGCCGTCCAATGGAGCATCTCACTCGCACTCACATTGACGGCCGCGCCGCCTCAATACACGCTTAAAGCTCATTGTTGATAATTAAAAATAACATCTTAGTAACGAAATAATGACAAACATTTCTTCAGGATCTTGTAGAGGGGACTTTAATCTTTGGGTAATTTGGTCAGTTTCTGACTTTCATAATGATTACTTTTAACCGAGTTATTAACCCTTGAAAATGGTTATTTTAGCTTTTTCAAATTTTAAATCGCGTATAACTCAACAACAATCAATTTTAGAGAAAAATAACAAGATACCTTTTTTGCTGAGAATGACCCAAAGAATCTAAAAAAAAATTGTTCGAAGTGAAAAAAAATATTTTTGTGAATTTGTTTAAAAAAATTTTTTAAACAATTTTCCGACCGCGGTACCGCCCGGTACCCTGTGGATTTGTTATAAGGATCTCTTTTTGAGTAAATTTGTGCAAAATAATCGAAAAGGAATAATTTACATAACGGAGGTGACTATACAGCTTGGACTAATAAATATTTTCGATACCGAATATTACCAAAACATTTAGAAATGGCAACGCTGTCGATTGTAGCGTTTTGTGGTCAAATCCAAAAATAATACAAGTAGAATTTTATACAAATTTCTTTGTCGTTCTAAGGGTTAGAGATTCACATATCTGCTCACTAGATGGCTTTTGGCCTGCCATCTATGAGGCGAATATAGCAGAGGTTTCGTTTTCTTTCGTAACATGAGATATCTTCTCCAATACCTCAATCAACGATATTAGTTTAATTACACACATCCAAACTTATATGGAATCATCTGATATTTATTATTATTTCGTGCGAATTTAGAAAAACGAACACACGAAGTCAAACAATATTTATTTTAAAGCAATTTAATCACAGATACATAACAATTAAATAAAACAATAAAGTATTTAAAAAAAATAGATTGAAACTAGTGGTTTTAAAGTCAACAGCATAAAAAATTTCAATGCAAAACGAATAATGTTGAGCAGTTAAAGTTGATTGGATAAAAATTATAGGAGTTTTTTTACGGATCACAATGCCTCTCCAGAACATTTTACTTCCCCTTTTATGCATGTAAACAAATCTGACAGTTTTCGTTCTTGCTTGTCTTCCTCGACCTCCAAGTACACGATTTCGTGGGTCATCTGATTTTACACATATCCTGGCTTTTTCTGAAAATAGCACATCTTGCCAATTCCCAATGTTCCAGTTTTGGTGGTAACGACACCAATTTAGGGCATCATTATGGTGCTGCCTGGATAACTCGGGAACCCATAACTCTCTTCCGCTGTATAGGTACTTCTTGGCACGAACTCTTCTTCTTATTGTTTCAACTGAAACCGTTACATCTGCAGCTTCTAAAAGTAGCCTTTGGAGCTGCAGGTAAGAAATGGTTAGGTATCATTCAGCTGATTGAACAATTAAGCGATCGTGGCGAGCCGTTATTACTTTTTGACGACTTTTTGAACGCCCTGTTTTATGCCTAGCTCTGCAGCTATGTCCCTATGAGAACATTACTTGCTCCACAAGACCAATAATTATTGGTTAACACAATACTTGTTTCCTTAAATTTTTTTTCTCTTCTTGGGTATTTCTATGGGCCTGACTATGAAAAAAATTCTTTAAGATTTCTAACAGCTTTACTTTTTGAAATATACAGTTTTATAATTTTGACAAAATAAATGCAAAAAATTAATATACAGGGTGAGGCAGATAAAAGTCCTATTAGATATATCTCGAGCACTAAAAGAAACAGAATCATGAAAATTGGAATGAAGGGGTTTTGAAGAATGGTCTCTTTAATGAAAATATTTTCATCGATTTGCTACTTCCGGTTATACCGGAAGTGGCTTATAACTTCGTTTTTTTAAATGGAACATCCTGTATATTTTTACATTTTTGGATTCTTCTGGATGTCTTCTTTCTTAAAATATTAGGTTTTGTAATGTTATACAGGGTAGTTTAAGAGATAATTACGTTTCTTTTCTTAATTTCCTAGCAACATTCACACCCTGTAGAATTGTAGTAGTTTGACATCAAAAACTCTATATATGTTCAAATGATTTTTAATATAGTCTACTATTGTTAAAAATTGTTAGTATAGATAATGTTGAATTGTACTATACAGGGTTGGTCGAAACTCGGAAAGAGTATTTTCTGAGTTTTCTTAAATGGAACACCCTATATTTTATTATTGTAATGAAATGATATTTTAGGCTACTTTTTTATTTCTTATGCATTTCCTATACCTAACTGCTTTAATTTGTGAGTTATTGGTGATTCAAACCAAACATTAATTTCAACAAAAAATACGTGAAATTTTATTAGGTTGGCCGTGAAAATATTCAATCACAAATAATTTTTCGGAAATAAATACATATTAATCTAGACTGATCTTTAAAATTGCCAATAATGGTTGAGCTATCAAAATACCTACGTAGTTAACATTCTTGGCGCGATTAACAATTAAGCACAAATGAAAGCATTTAGGTATAGGGAATACTTAAGAAATAAAAAAAGTACCATAAAATGTCTTTTCATTGCAATACTAAAATACAGGGTGTTCCATTTAAGAAAATTTAGAAAATCTTCATTCCGAGTTTCGACCAACCCTGTATACCAAAAATTTAACATTTAGCTATACTAATAATTTTTAACAATAGTAGACTATATTAAAAATCATTTTAACATAAACAGAATTTTTGATATTTAACTACTACAATTCTACAGGGTGTGAAAGTTGCTACGAAATTAATAAAAAAACGTAATTAGCTGTTAAACTACCCTGTATAACATTACAAAACCGCATATTTTAAGAAAGAAGACATCGAGTAAAATCTAAAAATGTAAAAATATACAGGGTGTCCCATTTAAAAAAACGAAATTTTAAGCAACTTCCGGTATAACCGGAAGTGGCAAATTGATGAAAATATTTTCATTAAATAGGTCACCCTTTAAAACCCCTTCATTCCAATTTTCATGATTCTGGTGTCTTTAGTTCTCTAAATATTTCTAATAGGCCAGTTATCTGCCTCACCCTATATAAGTCAACAAAATCTTTATTGAACACTATCAAATGATCTTTTATATGATTTTCTTGAATGAACAACTTCAGGTAGATCTCGTTTCAAATTCCAGCAGTAGTCTGCCATCATATGTGAGTCCCACCTTCCCTGATATCGCTCTTCCATTGTCCGAAGATCCTGATGAAATCTTTCACCCTGCTCCTCACTAAAATCACCCAGATTTTTTGGAAATCGGTCCAAATGTGAGTGTAGGAAGTGGAGTTTTATGCTCATGTTGCACTTTAGCTCTTGCAAGTTCGATAGCATACACTCGACAAGCTCGACATAGTCGTCGGATTTCTTATTGCCTAAGAAATTACTCATAACCGAAACGAATGAATTCCAAGCTTTGGATTCGACTTCAGTCATTGATTCGACAAAATTAGGATCTTTCACGAGTTGTCTAATCTGTGGCCCATCAAAAATACCAGCTTTCAATTTTTCTGTACTTAATCCTGGAAACTTGCGTGAAAGAAAATTGAAACATTCGCCACTTTTGTCAAGCGCCTTCACAAACTGTTTCATTATGCCGAGTTTAATATGAAGTGGTGGAAATATGATGCGGTCTCGGCTAACTAAAGGTACGTTTATAATATTTTTTGTACCAACTTTCAGCTCTTCCCGCTCTGGCCAAACTTTTTGTGACCAATGATGTTGTTTGTCACGACTGTCCCAGAGGCACATGAAACAAGGGAACTTTGTGTAACCCCCTTGTTGACCTAAAAGGAAGTTAACCATTTTTAGATCAACACAAATGACCCGTTTGTGTTCTTCATACTTAATTTTTTCCATAACCTTAGAAATATTTGCGTATGCTTCTTTTAAAGTCGTCGAATGTGCAATAGGTATGGATCCGTATTTGTTACCGTTATGAAGTAAAACACACTTTAAACTTCTTTTGCTGCTGTCTATGAAAAGACGCCAATCACTAGGTTGGTACTTTTTTAAACCTATCTGTTGCAAAATACCACCAACATCGTTACAAAAAACTAAATCCTTCTCTTCAGAAAAATACGGCAACAGATTATTTTCTCGGGTACGATAAAATGTAATTTTGGTTTCCGGAGTAAGCAAATTCTTTTCTTTTAAATGAGAAGCTAAAATTTCAGAATGAGCATCAAGTTAGCTAAACACCTATCACAAATCGATTCGAAAGTAGGTGGATAATTTACCGCTAATTAGTCGTTAATTAGTTGTGAAAATACCGATTTTGTCGTTTCTTTTTTTTTATTTTTTTAGGTGCTTTGCTAACTTGATATAAAGTTAGCAAAGCACACCTCCGAAAAATGACTTTAGAGCGTTCGTAGGAGAATCGGAATAGGATTAGTTTTTGCCGCTAATTAGTCGCTAATTAGTTGTGAAAAAATTAATTTTCTAAATTAATTTTTTTTTTGTTTTTTTGGGTGCTTTGCTAACTTGATATAAAGTTGGCAAAGCACGCTTCCATAAAATGATTTTAGGGATTTCGTAAAAGAATGAAAATAGAATGAGAATTTGCCGCTAATTAGTCGCTAATTAGTTGTGAAGAAATGAATTTTCTAAATTAATTTTTTTTTTGTTTTTTTGGGTGCTTTGCTAACTCGATATAAAGTTGGCGAAGCACGCCGCTATAAAATGATTTCAGAGTTTTCGTAAGGGAATGAGAATAAAATGAGAATTTGCCGCTAATTAGTCGCTAATTATTTGTGAAGGAATTTTATTCAGAAAAATTTTTTTTTTGTTTTTCACGGTGCTCCGCTTACTCGATATAAAGTTGGCAAAGCACGACTCCATACAATCATTTTAGGGTTTCCGTAGAAGAATAGCAATGGAGTAAGAATTCTTTGCTAATTAGTCGTGCATTAGTTGTGAGAATACCAATTTTGTCGTTTTTTCGTTTTTGACGGTTCTTTGCTGACTTGATATAAAGTTCGCAAAGCATGCATCCATAAAATGATTTAGGTTTTTTTTAAGAAGCATGGAAATAGGATCCGAATTTGCCGCTAATTAGTCGCTAATTAGTTGTGAAGAAATTAATTTTCTAAATTAATTTTTTTTTGTTTTTTCGGGTTCTTTGCTAACTTGATATAAAGTTGGCAAGCACACCTCCGAAAAATCATTTTAGGGTTTTCGTAGAAGAATAGGAATAGAAAAAAAATTTGCCGCTAATTAGTCGTGAATTAGTTGTGAGAATACCGATTTTGTCGTTTATTTTTTATTTTTTATTTTTAGGTGCTTTGCTAACTTGATATAAGGTTAGCAAAGCACACCTGCAAAAAATGACTTTCGAGCGTTCGTAGAAGAATGGGAATATAATGAGAATTTGCCGCTAATTAGTCGCTAATTAGTTCTGAAAAAAATAATTTTTTTCATTAATTTTTTTTTTGTTTTTTTGGGTGTTTTGCTAACTTGATATAAAGTTGGCAAAGCACGCCTCAATCAAATGATTTAAGGGTTTTCGTAAAAAAATGAGAATAGAATGAGAATTTGCCGCTAATTAGTCGCTAATTAGTTGTGAAAAAATGAATTTTCTAAATGAATTTTTTTTTCGTTTTTTTGGATGCTTTGCTAACTTGATATAAAGTTGGCAAAGCACGCCCCCATAAAATGATTTTATGGGTTTCGTAAAAGAATGAAAATATAATATGAATTTGCCGCTAATTAGTCGCTACTTAGTTGTGAAGAAATGAATTTTCTAAATTAATTTTTTTTTTGTTTTTTTGGGTGCTTCGCTAACTTGATATAAAGTTGGCGAAGCACGCCTCCCTAAAATGATTTTAGTGTTTTCGTAAAAGAATGAAAATAGAGTCAGAATTTGCCGCTAATTAATTGCTAATTAATTGTGAAGGTATTTCATCCATAAATTCTGTTTTTTTTTTTGGTTTTTACGGTGCTTCGCTTACTCAACATTAAGTAGGCAAAGCACGCATCTTTAAAATGATTTAAGTTTTTTCGTAAAAGCATGGAAATAGGATGAGAATTTGTCGCTTATTAGTCGCTAATTAGTTGTGGACGAATTTTTTTAGCAATTTTTTTGATATTATTTTTGTTGTTTCAGGTGCTCCGCTAACTCGATGTAAAGTTAGTAAAGTACACGTTCAAAAAATGACTTCAGAGCGTTCGTAGGAGAATGGGAATAGGATTAGTTTTTGCCGCTAATTAGTCGCTAATTAGTTGTGAAAAAATTAATTTTCTAAATTAATTTTTTTTTGTTTTTTCGGGTGCTTTGCTAACTTGATATAAAGTTGGCAAAGCACGCTTCCATAAAATGATTTTAGGTATTTTGTAAAAGAATAAAAATAGAATGAGAATTTGCCGCTAATTAGTCGCTAATTAGTTGTGAAGGAATGAATTTTCTAAATGAATTTTTTTTTTGGGTGTTTTGCTAACTTGATATAAAGTTGGCAAAGCACGCCTCAATAAAATGATTTAAGGGTTTTCGTAAAAAAATGTGAATAGAATGAGATTTAGCCGCTAATTAGTTGCGAAGGAACTTCATTCAGAACATTTTCTGTTTGGTTTTTTACGGTGCTTCGCTTACTCGATATAAAGTTGGTAAAGCACGCCCTGATACAATCTTTTCAGGGTTTTCGTAAAAGAATATGAATAGAATAAGAATTTGTCGCTAATTAGTCGTGCAATAGTTGTGAGAATACCAATTTTGTCGTTGTTTTTTTGTTTTTTACGGTTCTTTGCTGACTTCATATAAAGTTTGCCCGACCGCCCGCCTTTTTTACCACTCATATATAAAAGTTATTCTACAGTAGTAATTTTTAAAAATGAATAGATTTTGACTTCGATGGTCATCGACCACCAAATTCTTATTATGTGTAATTTCCAATCTAATCTCAAAGTCCCAAGGAAAAACAAAGAGTAAAATAACAAAATAGTTATAAATGAAATTTAGTGGAACGTATTTCATTATAAACAATTTACCATTTTTGACAATAAAAAGTTAAAAACTTTTATTTTCTCTGATATTGTGTTGTATTTTTTAAAAAAACACGAAATGGTTCAAAAAAAATTTTAGTTGACTGATGTTTAGTATAAGAAAATAGTTGTTTACAACAAAATAAAGTTGTAGACATTGTCTCTACTCAATATAGTAGTCATACGAGTCCTTGGAAGAACACGAATGGATGATTCTCTGAACTATTTTACGTGTAGGATTATATCTGACTATCCCGAACGGAAATTCTGGATTATTCTTTTGTATGTATCTCTGAAAATGCATGGTCAACGACCCAGTGAGCCCGCTGCTCCCTGAGGACTAAGCCGGAAAAGCTAACCATTGGTTGCACCTAAGAAGAATGCATTCTTCTTAGTCGCATCGTTTCCTTGAGACAGTTTGCTTCGTCAAAGGCCTAGCTGTGAGTCTGATTTCACAGAGTTCGACAATTTATTTCTTTCCGTGTTTTCAAAGTGTCCTGCAAAATGAATCCTTTTATATTATTACGTGTGACATTACAAATCAATCACGATTAAAAAGTACATTTTCCATGGTGCAAACGATTTTTTAATCATAATGGGAGAAAAAGCCGATTTTTGTCCGCTAAGCGGGCAAAAAAGGAGGCTTTTTGGACCGCTTTGATAAAAAATAGTTATTTTCATTCCTTGGGGAAAAAAAATTTCTTGCGAAGGAAATATTCACTTGAGGGAAAATAGCTATTTTCGTACGTGTGAGCAAGAAGTCGATTTTGGCGAAGACGTGATTTTTGAGGCGAGGCGAAGCCAAGCCGTAAAATCGTCTGAGCCTAAATCGACGATTGCTCATACGTACGAACATAGTTTTTCATGTTGAAGGCTCAAAAATCGTGATTTTGCGTTACGCACACGTACAAAAATCACGCTTTTTGTGCCTGAAGCACACTGAGAAAAAAAATGTTCGGTTATTCAGCATAAGTCTTCTACACATTACTACATTGTCCACCAAAAAGATACCAAGACGGTGAATCTTGTATAGGTTCCAATTCATATCGAACATCTTAACAGCCATTTATGAATTTTCGAAACGCTATCCTGTCATAATCGCGATACTCGTATTATGAATAACAGTTTGAATGTTGTATAAATTAGAAGATATAAAATTTGCAACACGCGTCAAGTTTTCTGTTGTGCTGAAGAGTGGAGAATATGATTCTGTGTCAAAGGTTTTTTCATTCTGCGAAACAGATTTTACTACACTGGAACGGCAGTACGCGCAATACGAAGCAGTCTAGTAAAATTGGTTACGTTATGCCCGAAAGTTTCAAACACGCATAACAATAAAGCCCATTCATGGGGTATTTTTTATTCTCCCGGGGTGTATAAATCACCCAATATATGTAGAAACTGCTTCTGCGTATATATGTGCGCGTTCATTTGTTCATTTCTTAAAAGTCATTCGCAGTCATTCGCAGTTATTCGATTGTTTGGTTAACAATGCATAGTGAGGAAACAAAGTGAAATAGGAAAAGAAGAAAACTGAACGCCGTTTTATTGTGAATAATTGTGAGTATTAATAATTAATTACAGTGAACTTTCGTTTATTCCAACCGCCTCGAAACGTAAACATTCGGTTATTCCAACTCCGAAGGGGCCCCCACCACTTCTGTGAGTGGAGACTCGTTTTTTTTTTTTTTTTTTTGAGCGACGCTGAATGGATGTCTCATTCCGAAGGTCATTTATTGGAATGTATCCAGCCAAGAAAGAGATATTTATCGCCGGAAGTCGATTCTTCGTCTAGAGCAGTTTAAATTTTTTCAAGGACCTTCGTCTATTATTGACTTTCTGATTGTTCCCGATAGGCCCAGATAGGCCCACATGCCAAGCAGGCTAGGCTGTCCTGGTAGTGTGGTGGGAGGTGAGGGGATTTACCCAGTTGGAATATCAGAGCGTTTCGAGTTGGAACAAGTGAGAGTTGGGATAAACGAGCGTTGGAATAAAAGAAAGTTCACTGTACTGCTTTTCTACCATAAACTTTCTGCATCTTTTTTGTGTATTACATAAACTTTCTGCAACGCAAGTGCAACTGTTAAGCGTTTCTTTTTTATTTATTTAAAGTGTTTCTTTTTTATTTCGTGAATAAATATGTACCTGAAGTTTCAAACGCTTAAAATTCAACAAAAATAGAAAATATGTATGTGAATTTTCGATTTTTATCATAATGGGAAGTGTGACGAACATTTTTTTTTGGGAGCTTTAAGTTTGTTCTTACGATCAAAAAGTGTTTAAAAGCAGCTAGAAATTATTTTCTCCTATATTAACTTATCAACTTTTATCTTTTCATTTTAAACGTTTGGAACTTCAGGCACATAATAAATCAGGATCAGTCTGTGGCGGAACGTGGAACGCCGGAAACTGATCTCCTTTGTCTGTTTGCAGGCGCGTAGGCAGAAAGTTTTCTTCGGGAAGGCTTTGATTTTGGAATGATTATATATTTCAAATTATGTATTATGCATTGTTTTTTTTACAGTTAATATACTCATGATTCTTTTCATTACTACTATTGTTATCCTAATCTAAATTATTTACATTTTTATTTATGTTGTAGCTGTTGTTATTTATTTTATTTTTCTGCAATTTTGAATATAACTTTTTTACTTTTATTACGACAATTGATCAATATAATAAGAATGTCACATTTTTTTAATCTTCAATCTTTTTCTTACATAATTATTTACTGTACAAAATACTGATTATTATTATTAATGGTTTTTTTTTACTTTCTTTATATTATATATCGGTGGCTTGCAGCCATAATCGCCAAAGTCACACTTTTCATAACGTTCAAAAAGTCTTCAGAATATCATGTAAAATGAGCCTTATGGCCAGTGGCGTAGCTGACAGGCCCGCAGGGCCCGCAAGGCGGGGGGGCCCCGACCTTAGGAGGGGCCCCATAAAGCCTTCAAGCTTAATACTTCTACTTTCTTAAATTGGGGACCAAAACATATTTTCCTAATTAGCATCAAAATAATAACTAGAAGTGGCAACTCCGCATCACTGCCAGCACCGTATCTTTATTACTGGGAATCACCGGTATTAGCGGAAAACAGCCCGATTGAATTCGACAAAATGCAAACTCGGCAAAATGCAAACTCGGCATTAACTTATCCATTTCGGGTTACGCGTTTTGCCTCACTTGGAAATCGTGACGCAAGTTTAATAGGTATTTTGTCTGTGAATTTCACTGAGTAAACAAATTCAGAACCAAATAGGACCGACCTAGTTATATTTATCATAAATTGTGAGTTAAGTGTACAATAAATTATCTGGTGAGTTTCTTATTATACCACGTTTTTTCACGTTTTTAAAACTTGCCTAGTGTTGGAACATAATCCTAGATTAATCTGCAGAGTACATTAATATCTATAACAGAATAATCTCTCAAGGCAATATGAATAAAAATACACAGTGATCTTTCTTATAGCGCGTCTCAGAAATGTATATGGTAAAATTTTGAATAGGTATTACGCATACACTTTTTTTGCTCAGACACATACAGAATGTCTACATTCCATAATTACTTATTAAGTATATTTTTTATAACCTGTCTTGCAAGTTTCTAGAAAAATAATAGTAGCCCAGTAAATGAACGGGAAATACGGCGAAACCGTGTAATTTTAAGGGTCAACTCCAAATTACATAAAAATTTGGAATTTAGTTTCTACTTACCCTTCACTTCAAAGTTGAACTTGTGCCGTTGGTTGCTTTTACCTGGGGCCTGGGGATGACAGTCATCCCTTCTCTGGGGTGAAAAACGGGCTTTTAAAATAAGTCCGGAAATGAATAAACTGACCAATTCTAAAAAAATTTCGTTCTCTAGAGTTTTTTAAGTACCGCAAATAAGACAATACTTATTTGCTATTGCAAATATTTATTTTTCAACAAACAACTACGTTTTCTGACGGTTTTTCGCAAATAACTCAAAAACTAAGTATTTTGTCGAAAAAAATATTCTTAGCGAAAATGTAGCATAGAAACAAACAAAAAAAGTTGTGTATTCGTGAGTACATAGAACAAGCGTAAGCAAAGTTGGAGCTCATGAAAAATATGTTTTTATTCGTCAAATTCAATTCATTCATCAAATGAAGAAGCACTTTTAATGAAGAAGCACTTTTAAGGAAAAGCCCATTAAAACTTTTTTAAAGTGTTTAAAAAAGCTTTATTTTTATTTTTAAAAAAGTTTATAGCGTTAAAACTAAGCGAGTTATGCTCAAAATAAAGTTGGTTCTCTTTTTTTTGGTAAAAAAATCATGAAAATCTCCCCCTGTTTAGCACAAATTAAATTAGTTGTTACTTTACCGCTTTACAAAGAATTTACTTATGTATATGATCTGTAAGTGTCATCGGTTTAAAATGGTTATTTTTGAAAGGGTTATAGCGTAAAGGGGTTGAACGAGTCAGTAGTCACGAATGTATACTTTGAACAGCCATATCTTAACCAGTTTTTGTATTTTCTCAGAAAAAACAAAATGAATCTATAATATTTATAAAAGCAAAACCTACATTTTTTTACTCTTTGATGATATTTTTCGTATTACTAATAATACTTTTTAAGTTATTTTCAAGAACTAGCACTTTTCCAACAGTTTTTAAAAAATTTTTTTTACTATAAAACCACATTTTTCCAACAATAAGCACTTCAAACCGATCAAAGTTACAGATCATTAATATGACCTATATTATAAACATATGATTTATATTATAAACAATACACATACATTTAAAGTAAGTGGTAAAGCGGTACGATTAATTTTATTTAGGGTGCTAAATAGAGGGAGATTTTCACGGTATTTCTAACAAAAAAAAGGGCCAAATTTATTTTGAGCGTGACTCGTTTAGTTTTGGTGCTAGAAACTATTATAAAAAATAAAGATAAAACTATTTTTAAATAGGTACTTTAAAAAATTTTAATAAGTTTTTCCCGAAAATTGCTTAGTTTTTTTGATCTTTTTCCGTTTTTATTATGAGCTACATTTTTGCTACGAACATTTTTTTCGATAAAATATTTACTTTTATATAATAAATTCGATAAATATTTTTTGTCGAAAAATCAACATTTTTAATCGAAAAAAACTCAAAAAGGATTGACTTACGTAAAAAACTCTATAGAACTAAATTTGCTTAGAATTAGCCAATTTATCCATTTCTGGACTTACTTTAAACGCGCGTTTTTTCACCCCCGAGAAGAAGTGAATATCACTCCTCAAGTAAAAGCATCCAACGGCACAAATTCAACTTTGAAGTAAGTAGAAGTAGAACCTAAATCCAAATTTTTATCCAATTTGGAGTTGATCCTGATCCCTATCCTAATCCCTATGCTTTAATTTTTTCAGGTTGCAACATTTTTGAAACTACAGTAAAAAAATAATCATGCCTAGAGGGCGCCCACCTTCTGTCGAAAATAGTACTGTAATTCAGGCTATTTTGAATCACAAAAACGATATCATTCGTGATGATAAAAACAGTGCTATTGCCCTAGAATCGGATCCCGTGTGGAGCATAATTTCTGAAGAGCTTCTCAGTAAAGTGAAACCAAGTTCCCTATATTCCTACGTTGTGAATAATAGGTTCAGTTTGAAAAACTTGTTATTTGGCACGGATGAAAATGTTTCAAGCAATGAAACTCGAAAAGTGAATCCTCTGAGTAAAATGGATCGCTCTTTCCAAAAAGCAAAAACCGACTTTGGGTTCATTTTAACCTTGAGTAAAAATGAGTTTGACGATCTCATCATGGAAACTCAAAGACAATCGAGGGATAAAAATGGAAAACTGAAGTTTCGGATTATCAACATCTTGAAACCACAAAAGTGGACGGAAGTAATAGCAAAAAAAATCAACGACGAGTTTCGTTTAACTCATGGATTTCATTTCGAAAACAGTTACATAAGTGGAGATAAAACTTCAGGCGCTTTCAAGGGTAAGATTTAAAAACTTCTCATCATATAAATGCAGAGATTGATGCATAGCCGGATTACCATATGAAAAGTGCTCCCAAATAAAATTAATCTTTGCATTAACCTTATCAAAATACTTGACAAGAAATGAGTTTTCAGAAATTTGCAGGTCCGTAGCCGCCATATTTGATGAATAATGATAGATATTGCAATTTTCGTTTTTCGACTTTTACAGCCAAACTGTTCATTCTGAAATTCTGAAAAAATTCACTTTGCTGCTTGTCATTACTACTCATCATTATAAATTTTTTGCAGATTTTCAGATACGAAATTTACGGTTAAAAAAATTGCAAAATTTTTTGCATGCGATTTTTTCGCAATGAAATTCACAGTGTGATTCTGATTTTTTCTCTCAATATTAGTCATTAGCAAAGGTCTAACGTAATTTTTTCAAATTTTCGCGGGGGGTGGACGGGGTCTAAAAAGATTAAAAAACAAGTTGTCGATCGCGAAATATCGCGAACTATCGCGAAGCCAAAAAAAGGACTTTCAAGTTTTATTATTATGGTTTTTGATGGAAAAATCGTTCATTATATCATACTTAGTTATTCTAAAAAAGTTTCATAACTTTTCGTTGCATATAACAATTTTTTCGTCAAGTAGTTGTTTTTGAAACAATTAATTATCGAAATAATTGTTTTATGCAACGAAAAGTTATGAAACTTTTTTTAACAACTTAGAATGATATAATGAACGATTTTTCAATTAAACACAATAATAATAAAACTTCAAAGACCTTTTTTTTTTGGCTTCGCGATAGTTCGCGATTGTTGGCGATCGCTAGCGATAGCCAACTATCGCAACCGTTTCGCTAGGGTATTGTTTGCTAATTCTATAATTATACAATATGTAAATGTAAATTAATTTTACGCGTGTAATACTTAATAAATGTGACCCGATCTGTAGAAACCTGGTTATGGACCAAAACGTCTTCTCGAGAAAAACGCGTTTGAAGTTCCTCTCGCCTCAAAGCAGGTAAAACAACGCAGGTAAAAGAATAATTCATCCTGAGCTCAATTTTCATCGTATAAAAACGAGACTAGTTGCAATCGATAGAGAACACTTTATTCCTTAATAACGTGTGTCAATCTCAAAATCGACATTTTGGTCCTTAACCAGGAAATTTTACATGTTTTCTATTGGCCAGTTAATTTTATGTAGAAGCCAATCACAAGCTACCCGGATTATAGAAGCCCTACTTTTGATTTCAACAAGTGAGACCGCTGGTACTGGATCTCCGTCTTTGACAGCAGCTGTGAATTCCATGAAAAACATTATTACCGAAGTCACACCAGAAATCGAAGAGATTGTGGAACAAAGTTTATTGAACAACAATGACGAAAATTTCCATTCAGAAATTGAAATTGAGGATGCAGATGAAAATGAAAATGAGAATACTCTGAAAAAATGGATTTCATCAATGGAAAAGAAAGTCGTTTCAATATTAGAGAAGGAGACAGGAGATGACATAAACCCTCGATATTCTCCGACATTTTCAAAACGTCTCGTCAAACAATTACCCACTATTCCACTCTGGTCTAGTATTTGCAGGGACCAGTTTGGTTACGGACGAGTGCCAGCCAGCAGTGCTCCTGTTGAGCTTCAATTTAAAACATTGAAGAATCAAATTTTGATGAATGAAAAACGAGTAGATCTCGCGTTGGAAAATATCGTGGAATATTACAATGGAAAACTGAAAATCATCAATTGTGCTGATAAGCAAAAAGAGCCGAGTGGCAGAAGAGAAAAAGAACAAACATCTCAACAGCACGAATCAACAGTACCAGATGCTGATACAGATCTCTCAGACATGGATGGATGTTGTTTGGAAGACGGTAATTTCTCACAGGAAAATGAAATCCTCTCTCAGCTTCCAAACATTGAGGATATCACATTTGAAGAATCGCACTTTCAAAGCGGAGATGACAAAGAAAATGCACAGAAGGAATCTATTTGGGAAAAAGATCGGTCATTACTCGAAACTGAGAGAACCCCTCTCAAGGATTTGTCTTCAGTGAACAATTCTGGAGTAGCAACATGTTTGGCTTGTGACATTGGAAATTATCCCTCTGGCGGTCACGTTTGCGCAAACTGCGGGAAAAAAGTTCATTTGCTTGAGGGATGTTCGGTTGCCATTGATGGAGAAGAAGAGGGTTATGGAGAAAAAAGACATTGCATTCCTTGCTCTCGCATGTCTACCATAGAAACGAGAACTGCATTGAACGAAGTCGAAAATTGGAGAGGTTTAGGAAAAGAGGCGAAGACGAAAAAAAGAGGCAATACCTATTTAACCAAGACCAATCAAGATTTAAACGACATCATACTCTCAGAAAAAGTCCGGAAATTACCGATCCTGAAGAACGGAAATAATGAAACACCGGGACTGGTGACTTTCAAATCATCACTATATTCAGTGACGAACACATGCTCTGTTGACAGTATGTTCCAAATTTTTTTAGCAGCTGTGACAGACAATGAGAAGATTCTGAAATACGTCGAAAATAACAAAGCAAAAAATCCATTATTTGAAATGGTTGTCGGTGTAACGAAGTCGAAAATCAACCAAAACACATATAGAAAGAGACTGGAAATTTTTTTACTGTACAAAAACAAGACCCAAGAGTCTGATCGATTCAATATTGACGATTCTGAAATGGATTTGCCTGAAGAATTCGAAAATTTCTCACGAGCTACACGCAAAGGTGCCTGTATCGAATATATTGAAGGAAGCTGTAACATCGTTTCGTTGGCCAATTTCCTTTTCAAAAAATGTGTCAGTTTCGAAGAAAGATCATCATGCGACGCTGGCTGTCCCCCACGAATAAAATATTTACCGACTATAACAATCACAGAAAAAGAGATCAAACAATCTCTAAGCAAAGTCCTGAAGGATCATCTCATTCTCCCAAGTGTTTACTGTCAAGCTGAAGATTGCAGTGGAATCGAAGAAAACGAAATTCAAAAAATAGGTAGATATATATTGATAAGACAATTATTTGGATTTGCATTGTATTTCAAATGCTCGTAAAGATTGGGTGAAAAATGTTAAACTATTCTCTCTATAAATTCGTTGTATTATAATTGAAAAACAGTTTAAATGACACGCTGAAAGCAAAAACGTACTATAGTCTGTTCGCTAAACTCAGACGCAACTTTCTAGATATTTTAGTCGGTAATTTTGCCAATTTTAGCAAAATTGGCAAAAAATAATTTTTAAATAGTTAATAATCACTAAATATTTAGTAATTTTAACAATTTTTGCAAAATTGGCAAAAAACAAAAAAAATATCGACTAAAATATCTAGCCAGTTGCGTCTGAGTTTAGCGAACCGACTATAACACCAATGTATTTTTAGATAGGCTTTAGTACGTTTTTGCTTTCAGCGTGTCAAATGTTAAAATCGAATATAAAAAAAAATGAAATGAAAAGGAAAAAAATTGACATGTACTTTTGCTTGTAAAAAATTGATATGTGGATTAAAAAATTGATGACAAGATTAAAAAATTGGAACATAATTAGAGTTCAAAACAATTTCATATATTACATAACAGTTTTGTTGTTGTTACAGAGGACATAGTAGTGATTGGGGTCGACATGGACGTATCGACTGCTCTGGGAAAGTTTTCAAAATCTTTTTCCTGTCCAAAAACTAAGGCAGTGTACAAAATTTTGGGAGTCGTGGAATATCGAGGACCACCAGTGACTAGAAGATCGAAAAGTGCCATGGGACATTATATCGCCATAACGAGAAGACAAACAAACTGGGTAGCTTATGACGACAACAAGAAAAAATCTTATCCAGTTTATGATAGTACTGAAATGAAAGTTGAATTATTGTTCTATTCGAAATTATGAAACAAATGACTTACCTACTATTTGTCAGCTAAATAAACTATTTTGTCAGCATACCGTTTCCAGAAACTATGTCCCTATCTAATATGAAAACGACGTAAACACCACACGATAAACTTATTCGACTTGTAATAGTCAAATGCCTCAAAATTTTTGACATTTTTTAAAAGAAAAGTTATTTTGCAAGTCACAATTTTTTTCGAAATCCTACTTCACGGAATATAGAATCACGTTTACAAAGCACCGTAAAAATAAAACAAAAACATTCAAGAACAACTAATTAGCACCATTCTGTAGTTCAAACTGCACTTCAATATTAACAAGTCTAAACCATTGTTTATATTATGCATTACCAACCATTACAACAACAAAAAAAAAAACAATCAAACAACGAAATCAATTATTCCACAACTAATTAGCAACTTATTAGCGGCAAGTCACCATCCAATTCCAACTGTTTGTTCCCTTTCTGAAGTTTTTTTTTATTGCCTGCTCTGTTAAAGATATATCAAATGACAAACGCACCCGTAAAAAGAAAATTTTAAAATAAACGCCTCATATGATAAAAGTAGAATTTATCAATAGCATTCTATCATCCGAGTCACACTTTCAACAATTACACTTACAAAAGTTAGACTTTTTTTACACTTTTATCAACATATATACAAATTTTTACACATTTTCAACAATAACACTTACGACAAAAAAACAACAAAAAGATTGATTGAAAAAATTAATATCTTTACAACTAATTAGCGGCAAAAACTAATCCTATTCTCATTCTTCTACGAACGCTCTGAAGTCATTTTTTGAACGTGTACTTTACTAACTTTATATCGAGTTAGCGGAGCGCCTGAAACAACAAAAATAATATCAAAAAAATTGCTGAAAAAAATTCGTTCACAACTAATTAGCGACTAATAAGCGGCAAATTCTCCTCCTATTTCCATGCTTCTACGAAAAAACTTAAATCAATTTAAAGATGCGTGCTTTGCGAACTTAATGTTGAGTAAGCAAAGCACCGTCAAAACCAAAAAAAAACAGAATTTATGTATGAAATACCTTCACAACTAATTAGCGATTAATTAGTGGCAAATTCTGATTCTATTTTCATCCTTTTACGCAAACACTAAAATCATTTTAGGGAGGCGAGCTTCGCCAACTTTATATCGAGTTAGCAAAGCAGCCAAAAAAACAAAAAAAAAATTAATTTAGAAAATTCATTTCTTCACAACTAATTAGCGACTAATTAGCGGCAAATTCATATTATATTTTCATTCTTTTACGAAACCCATAAAATCATTTCATGGGGGCGTGCTTTGCCAACTTTATGTCAAGTTAGCAAAGCATCCAAAAAAACGAAAAAAAAATTCATTTAGAAAATTCATTTTTTCACAATTAATTAGCGACTAATTAGCGGCAAATTCTCATTCTATTCTCTTTTTTTCACGAAAACCCTTAAATCATTTGATTGAGGCGTGCTTTGCCAACTTTATATCAAGTTAGCAAAACACCCAAAAAAACAAAAAAAAAATTAATTAAAAAAATTATTTTTTTCAGAACTAATTAGTGACTAATTAGCGGCAAATTCTCATTCTATTCCCATTTTTCTACGAACGCTCGAAAGTCATTTTTTGCAGTTGTGCTTTGCTAACCTTATATCAAGTTAGCAAAGCACCTAAAAAAATAAAAAATAAAAATAAACGACAAAATCGGTATTCTCACAACTAATTCACGACTAATTAGCGGCAAAATTTTTTTCTATTCCTATTCTTCTACGAAAACCCTAAAATGATTTTTCGGAGGTGTGCTTGCCAACTTTATATCAAGTTAGCAAAGCACCCGAAAAAACAAAAAAAAATTAATTTAGAAAAATAATTTCTTCACAACTAAGTAGCGACTAATTAGCGGCAAATTCTGATCCTATTTCCATGCTTTTTCATAAAAACCCAAATCATTTTATGGATGCATGCTTTGCGAACTTTATATCAAGTCAGCAAAGAACCGTCAAAAACGAAAAAACGACAAAATTGGTATTCTCACAACTAATGCACGACTAATTAGCAAAGAATTCTTATTACATTGCTATTCTTCTACGGAAACCCTAAAATGATTGTATGGAGTCGTGCTCTGCCAACTTTATATCGAGTAAGCGGAGCACCGTGAAAAACAAAAAAAAAAATTTTTTCTGAATAAAATTCCTTCACAAATAATTAGCGACTAATCAGCGGCAAATTCTCATTTTATTCTCATTCCCCTACAAAAACTCTGAAATCATTTTATAGCGGCGTGCTTCGCCAACTTTATATCGAGTTAGCAAAGCAGCCAAAAAAACAAAAAAAAAATTAATTTAAAAAATTCATTTCTTCACAACTAATTAGCGACTAATTAGCGACAAATTCTCATTCAATTTTTATTCTTTCACGAAATCCCTAAAATCATTTTATGGAAGCGTGCTTTGCCAACTTTATATCAAGTTACCAAAGCACCTAAAAAACAAAAAAAAAGTTCATTTAGAAAATTCATTCCTTCACAACTAATTAGCGACTAATTAGCGGCAAATTCTCATTCTATTTTTATTTTTTCACGAAATCCCTAAAATCATTTTATGGAAGCGTGCTTTGCCAACTTTATATCAAGTTACCAAAGCACCCAAAAAAACAAAAAAAAATTAATTAAAAAAATTAATTTCTTTACAATTAATTAGCGACTAATTAGCGGCAAATTCTCATTCTATTCCCATTCTTCTACGAACGCTCGAAAGTCATTTTTTGGAGTTGTGCTTTGCTAACCTTATATCAATTTAGCAGAGCACCTAAAAAAATAAAAAAAAAATAAATAAACGACAAAATCGGTATTCTTACAACTTATTCACGACTAATTAGCGGCAAATTTTTTTTTGTATTTCCATTCTTTTACGATAACCCTAAAATGATTTTTCGGAGGTGTGCTTGCCAACTTTGTATCAAGTTAACAAAGCACCCAAAAAAACAAAATCAAAATTAATTTAGAAAATCAATTTGTTCACAACTAATTGGCGACTAATTAGCGGCAAATTCTGATCTTATTTTCATGCTACTACAAAAAAACCTAAATCATTTTATGGATGCGTGCTTTGCGAACTTTATATGAAGTCAGCAAAGAACCGTCAAAAACAAAAAAACGACAAAATTGGTGTGTTCACAACTAATGCACGACTAATTAGCAAAGAATTCTTATTCCATTGCTATTCTTCTCCGGAAACCCTAGAATGATTGTATGGAGTCGTGCTTTGCCAACTTTATATCGAGTAAGCGGAGCACCGTAAAAAACAAAAAAAAAAATTTTTTGTGAATAAAATTCCTTTACAAATAATTAGCGACTAATTAGCGGCAAATTCTCATTTTATTCTCATTCCCTTACGAAAACTCTGAAATCATTTTATAGCGGCGTGCTTCGCCAACTTTATATCGAGTTAGCAAAGCACCCAAAAAAACAAAAAAAAATTAATTTAGAAAATTCATTTCTTCACAACTAATTAGCGACTAATTAGCGGCAAATTCTCATTCTATTTTCATTCTTTTACGAAATCCCTAAAATCATTTTATGGAAGCGTGCTTTGCCAACTTTATATCAAGTTAGCAAAGCACCCAGAAAAACAAAAAAAAATTAATTTAGAAAATTAATTTTTTCACAACTAATTAGCGACTAATTAGCGGCAAAAACTAATCCTATTCCGATTCTCCTACGAACGCTCTAAAGTCATTTTTCGGAGGTGTGCTTTGCTAACTTTATATCAAGTTAGCAAAGCACCTAAAAAAATAAAAAAAAAGAAACGACAAAATCGGTATTTTCACAACTAATTAACGACTAATTAGCGGCAAATTATCCATCTACTTTCGAATCGATTTGTGATAGGTGTTTAGCTAACTTGATGCTCATAATTTCAGAAGCTTCTTTCGGTAAGTTCAGATCTCTTATTAAGTCATTTAGTTCAGTAAAAGAGCTATGACATTTCTGGCCATTTGGTGGAGGCGCCCCATGTTATTTCTTATGGGAAAACGAATAAAATAGCTAAGGTTCATTCTGGTCATTTTTGACGCTTTTTGTTGTGGAGGCGCGACGGCTCGTAGGATCGTGAAGTGTGAGGGGTCGTTGAAAAGTATAGGGGGTAACGAATACGTGAAGACAAAAAACAAACGCAAAGATATTATCAAAAGGGCATTACTACATATCTCCGTTATTATTGGTCTGATTTTAATGATTAAAACGTTAAATGAAAGAGGAGGGTATAGCGAATACGTTAGGACAAAAAACAGCCACACATAGACATTGCCAAAACGGCATTACAGCATATCTTCTTTGCTAATGATCCAATTTTGACGTATGGGGTGTCAAATGAAAGCGGTGGCGACACAAGCCAACTGTCAATTCTTCTTCTGTCAACGTTCAACATTAACTGTCAATTCTTCTTCTTCTTTTCCGTATAGTGCCTAACAGAAAGTGACGTGAATGGCGTGACGCGAATGACGTGACGTGAATAACTTGACGTGAATAACGTGACGCGAATGACGTGACGTGACGTGAATAACGTTACATTTGAACGTGAATGATGTGACATTTACGTGACATTGATCAACAATGACCAGAGGGTTGTAAGAACTCATCGCTTATCGCTAGATCTCTTCTTCTTTTCAGTAAAAAAGTACAGGGTGGTCGCCCGGCCTAGCCTAGCCTGGCCTCTTTTACCACCAATTGAGTTTCAAGAATACAGACAACTACACATACACATAGACATTGCCAAAACGGCATTACAGCATATCTTCTTTGCTAATGATCCGATTTTGACGTATGAGGTGCCAAATGAAAGCGGTGGCGACAAAGAAGCCAACTGTCAATTCTTCTTCTTCTTTCCGTTTATCGCAAATTATATACAGGGTGTAGTCAGAAAGTCAAATAAATTCTTCTTCTTTTCAACTGTCACAGTGATTCTTTAAGTTGTTTGTTAAATCGGTTTTCATAGTTCTTTCTGATCTGCCAAAATATTACCTGTCACTTCAGACATGGATGCATTGTCAAAGGAACATTAGGTAGGTATGTAACGACTAAACGACTTAAAGTACAGAGACACACGACTCATCGCTGATAACGTACACGACATAATATAATCATTCTTATGAGATGTCCAAACCATCCCACTCTCATGAATTTTATCAAATACAATGCAACGGTGTTGCAACAAAACAAACATTCAAATTCGTTTACAGACACACACGCGCGCGCGCGCACACACACAAGCGCACACACACACTTCTCCATCTGACAAGTAGATCAAATCACCTTCTCATATTTCTTGAAGGCTACAACCTGTTCATGACGATCGAACGCCATCAGGTACATCTAAAAAACCAACCAACAAAACAAACACATTATATTCTTTAACTATGTCCAACCCATCCAGCACCTACCTGTCATCGTAGAAAAAAAAAGACACTCCTTCAGTCTGCACTATTATTCTGAATATTCATATCATTTTTATGAAAATTACTGAATAAATATTTTCGCATTTCGCAGCCGTCAATTCTTCTTCATTATGTCGAGCCATCGTCATTTCTTCTTTTCGTTTGTCACGTCAACTTCCTCTTTGCGATCTGTCAATTCTTCTGTTCCGCAGCAACCAATTCTTCTTCATTGTATTGCGCCATCGTCTTCTTTTTGATCGGTCAACGTCAAATCTTCTTTTCTCAAAGAAAATTAAATATTTAGCATTGCAAAAACGTCAAATCTTCTCCTGTGCCACTGCCGTCAAGTATTGGTCTGTCAACTCAAAAGGAAGTGCTGCATACAATAGGCAAGGAAATTTTCAATATAGTGAGAGTTAAAAAAACTTCATACCTAGGCCACATACTGAGACAATATGCTCAAAAGATAACGAAATAACAGTATACCAAACACTGCTGTTACACTCTACTGTGATTGCCAAAAAGCTATTAGATCGTATCTTCACTGTTATCGGTTCGATTTTGACGTATGAGGCGTCAAATACACAAACCCACCGTCCACTGCTCGACACGTGGCTACCCATTATTGTTCTGTAAAATAAACTAGTCAAATTTCCCCTTTTCTACAAAGATCTTTAATTATTTCGTCTATAAATAATTTTTGATCAACCCCCGTATATACAATTACTAATTTTTTCATACAGTACAATAATTCACACGAAAATTCAAATCTGGATTTCTAAAATCTTTTATTTTATAATGTTTATTTCACTAGTAATTTTTGATCAACCTCGTATATATAAGTAGTAATATTTTTCATACATTTCAATTAAAATAGGTGAAATGTAATACCAACATAAATTTATGGTGATGACAAAAGAATAGTGGACATAGAAAATTGGTGAAGGCATAAAAATTGTGGATATTTATCATAATTTAAGAAAAGCAAATCGACGACAGCATATTTTAGGAGACGTTTCTACTGGAAACATGAAAAAATAGTGTTGATGGTGTACCAAAGATACTACGTAAAAAAGCATCATATCACTCATATTAAAAAAAAATTAAGCTTTTCAACCAAAAAAAAAATGCTCAAAAACTTACCGTAATTATACACAATTAACTACACTAACAAAAATCTCCGACAGTTCGAAACAATGAAAAATGGAAACATTTCTTTTTCGTTAAAGCGTAAAACACACGAATGTCCACAATGAAATCCTACGAAAAAATACATTAGGACTACGGCCCTAATAGTTACTGCCTTCAAGGCCGTTTTTTTTTAAATAATTATTAATTTAAAATATCAGAAATGCGAGAGATTAAATTTTATACCTTTCGTTTCTAACGATTACAATGTTATCAGATTGAAATAATAATTAATAAAAATTAATTACATTGAAAAAAATAAATAATATTCACAATTCTGCAGTTTTCGAATCAGATCGGTTATAGTCCAAATGCTGACTCATTGGATTGATGTTATTGTCGCAGGGGGGGTCAAATCAGGTCGGTTATAGTCCAAATGCAGACTCATCGGATTGAGGCTATTGTCGCATGGAGTGCAATGACTTTAAATCGCACGTTTGTTTGATTAATTGTTTAATAGTTGTTTAATTAAAAAGAACACGCGTTTGTAACAGGAGCAACGGTACCCGTAGTAAAAGGCGTACCATCAAACTTGCAAAAACATCAACAATAACGGGAAAAAACTACAAAAAATATGACATTTTGTTTGTTTAAAAATTCTGTTTTTTTGTGTTCTCCTCTAACATAGATGTAGTCGGAGATGTAGAAATGATAAACATGTATACTTTTAGAAAAAAATACAGGGCACAAATGGAAACTGCTAGAAAAGAAAAGTCATTTAAATTTAAGAGTAAATTATACTTAAAAACAAAAAGCTGAACTCTCAAAGATGTGCCACTAGACTAAATGAGTCCTTACGAATTGGCTAAATTTATCTACCAATACAGTTATCCGCACTAATTGATTATTTTACACATGCGGCATTAGCACGGTCAAAGTTAAAAATATTGTTATCTAGACTTGCAACTAACGAATCTAATACAAAAATTTCGAACTTCTACTTACAAAATACGCTAAATACGCTTACCTAGATAAGGATAGGTAGGCAGTCTCCATCACTGAGACGCTAACAGAAGGGCGTAAAGATGTACAGAGACACACTAAGCCAACCAAACACCATCACTGATGCGGTAACAGAACACCAGAGAGGTATGCACAGACACGCTAAGCCAAGCAGACACCACAGTTGACACGCTAGCAGAACGCCAGAGAGGTATGCACAGACACGCTAAGCCAAGCAGACACCACAATAATTGACACGCTAGCAGAACGCCAAAGAGGTCAAACTTGGAAAAAATACAAATTAAATGGGGTCAATTCTCTGTTACACATTATACAGCCTAGCTTGGACTGGACTATTCTAAATAAAATTTCAAGGATAATCCCATTCAAAATTGTTTTTGTGTTAGGAAATAAAATACCAAGATGTTACTTAATATTTATTAAAGAAATTATACTATTTCCAGTAATTTTAAGATAGTCTTTCTTTGCAGTTCTGCCGTTTTATTTATACCTAAATTAATTAGTTCAGTAACAATTTTACGTTTCTAAAGCATTTTTTCTGTGTATGATTTTCGTATCGCCATCTCACTTTCAGTTTTGTAAAATTGTCTTCTCTTTTCATTGGCTTCATCTCTTCTTCTAATACCTTCATCACCTCTTTTACACTTGCACTTTGATTTTACGTGTAATTCATGCATTGAAGCATATTTTTCTAAATTGCTAACGCCTCGAGCTGGAGATGGACTTTTAGGTAAACCTAACTCTCATTACGAGAGAAGGATATTTAAATCAGAATGGTTACATTTGAGAGGAAAATTATGTTCAAGTATACGCAATGAAATTCCTACCCTAGCGAGCAGAGGCGTTAGCAATTTAGAAAAATATGCTTCAATGCATGAATTACACGTAAAATCAAAGTGCAAGTGTAAAAGAGGTGATGAAGGTATTAGAAGAAGAGATGAAGCCAATGAAAAGAGAAGACAATTTTACAAAACTGAAAGTGAGATGGCGATACGAAAATCATACACAGAAAAAAATGCTTCAGAAACGTAAAATTGTTACTGAACTAATTAATTTAGGTATAAATAAAACGGCAGAACTGCAAAGAAAGACTATCTTAAAATTACTGGAAATAGTATAATTTCTTTAATAAATATTAAGTAACATCTTGGTATTTTATTTCCTAACACAAAAACAATTTTGAATGGGATTATCCTTGAAATTTTATTTAGAATAGTCCAGTCCAAGCTAGGCTGTATAATGTGTAACAGAGAATTGACCCCATTTAATTTATATTTTTTTCCAAGTTTGACCTCTTTGGCATTCTGCTAGCGTGTCAATTATTGTGGTGTCTGCTTGGCTTAGCGTGTCTGTGCATACCTCTCTGGCTTTCTGCTAGCGTGTCAATTGTGGTGTCTGCTTGGCTTAGCGTGTCTGTGCATACCTCTCTGGTGTTCTGTTACCGCATCAGTGATGGTGTTTGGTTGGCTTAGTGTGTCTCTGTACATCTTTACGCCCTTCTGTTAGCGTCTCAGTGATGGAGACTGCCTACCTATCCTTATCTAGGTAAGCGTATTTAGCGTATTTTGTAAGTAGAAGTTCGAAATTTTTGTATTAGATTCGTTAGTTGCAAGTCTAGATAACAATATTTTTAACTTTGACCGTGCTAATGCCGCATGTGTAAAATAATCAATTAGTGCGGATAACTGTATTGGTAGATAAATTTAGCCAATTCGTAAGGACTCATTTAGTCTAGTGGCACATCTTTGAGAGTTCAGCTTTTTGTTTTTAAGTATAATTTACTCTTAAATTTAAATGACTTTTCTTTTCTAGCAGTTTCCATTTGTGCCCTGTATTTTTTTCTAAAAGTATACATGTTTATCATTTCTACATCTCCGACTACATCTATGTTAGAGGAGAACACAAAAAAACAGAATTTTTAAACAAACAAAATGTCATATTTTTTGTAGTTTTTTCCCGTTATTGTTGATGTTTTTGCAAGTTTGATGGTACGCCTTTTACTACGGGTACCGTTGCTCCTGTTACAAACGCGTGTTCTTTTTAATTAAACAACTATTAAACAATTAATCAAACAAACGTGCGATTTAAAGTCATTGCACTCCATGCGACAATAGCCTCAATCCGATGAGTCTGCATTTGGACTATAACCGACCTGATTTGACCCCCCCTGCGACAATAACATCAATCCAATGAGTCAGCATTTGGACTATATCCGATCTGATTCGAAAACTGCAGAATTGTGAATATTATTTATTTTTTTCAATGTAATTAATTTTTATTAATTATTATTTCAATCTGATAACATTGTAATCGTTAGAAACGAAAGGTATAAAATTTAATCTCTCGCATTTCTCATATTTTAAATAAATAATTATTTAAAAAAAAACGGCCTTGAAGGCAGTAACTATTAGGGCCGTAGTCCTAATGTATTTTTTCGTAGGATTTCATTGTGGACATTCGTGTGTTTTACGCTTTAACGAAAAAGAAATGTTTCCATTTTTCATTGTTTCGAACTGTCGGAGATTTTTGTTAGTGTAGTTAATTGTGTATAATTACGGTAAGTTTTTGAGCATTTATTTTTTGGTTGAAAAGCTTAATTTTTTTTTTAATATGAGTGATATGATGCTTTTTTACGTAGTATCTTTGGTACACCATCAACACTATTTTTTCATGTTTCCAGTAGAAACGTCTCCTAAAATATGCTGTCGTCGATTTGCTTTTCTTAAATTATGATAAATATCCACAATTTTTATGCCTTCACCAATTTTCTATGTCCACTATTCTTTTGTCATCACCATAAATTTATGTTGGTATTACATTTCACCTATTTTAAGTGAAATGTATGAAAAATATTACTACTTATATATACGAGGTTGATCAAAAATTACTAGTGAAATAAACATTATAAAATAAAAGATTTTAGAAATCCAGATTTGAATTTTCGTGTGAATTATTGTACTGTATGAAAAAATTAGTAATTGTATATACGGGGGTTGATCAAAAATTATTTATAGACGAAATAATTAAAGATCTTTGTAGAAAAGGGGAAATTTGACTAGTTTATTTTACAGAACAATAATGGGTAGCCACGTGTCGAGCAGTGGACGGTGGGTTTGTGTATTTGACGCCTCATACGTCAAAATCGAACCGATAACAGTGAAGATACGATCTAATAGCTTTTTGGCAATCACAGTAGAGTGTAACAGCAGTGTTTGGTATACTGTTATTTCGTAATCTTTTGAGCATATTGTCTCAGTATGTGGCCTAGGTAGGAAGTTTTTCTAACTCTCACTATATTGAAAATTTCCTTGCCTATTGTATGCAGCACTTCCTTTTGAGTTGACAGACCAATACTTGACGGCAGTGGCACAGGAGAAGATTTGACGTTTTTGCAATGCTAAATATTTAATTTTCTTTGAGAAAAGAAGATTTGACGTTGACCGATCAAAAAGAAGACGATGGCGCAATACAATGAAGAAGAATTGGTTGCTGCGGAACAGAAGAATTGACAGATCGCAAAGAGGAAGTTGACGTGACAAACGAAAAGAAGAAATGACGATGGCTCGACATAATGAAGAAGAATTGACGGCTGCGAAATGCGAAAATATTTATTCAGTAATTTTCATAAAAATGATATGAATATTCAGAATAATAGTGCAGACTGAAGGAGTGTCTTTTTTTTTCTACGATGACAGGTAGGTGCTGGATGGGTTGGACATAGTTAAAGAATATAATGTGTTTGTTTTGTTGGTTGGTTTTTTAGATGTACCTGATGGCGTTCGATCGTCATGAACAGGTTGTAGCCTTCAAGAAATATGAGAAGGTGATTTGATCTACTTGTCAGATGGAGAAGTGTGTGTGTGCGCTTGTGTGTGTGCGCGCGCGCGCGTGTGTGTCTGTAAACGAATTTGAATGTTTGTTTTGTTGCAACACCGTTGCATTGTATTTGATAAAATTCATGAGAGTGGGATGGTTTGGACATCTCATAAGAATGATTATATTATGTCGTGTACGTTATCAGCGATGAGTCGTGTGTCTCTGTACTTTAAGTCGTTTAGTCGTTACATACCTACCTAATGTTCCTTTGACAATGCATCCATGTCTGAAGTGACAGGTAATATTTTGGAGATCAGAAAGAACTATGAAAACCGATTTAACAAACAACTTAAAGAATCACTGTGACAGTTGAAAAGAAGAAGAATTTATTTGACTTTCTGACTACACCCTGTATATAATTTTTGTCAACGGGATAATTTCAGGTCAAACTGGTAACCAAATTATGACTCAACAGAAAAGACTGAATTCCACTTGATTATGTTCTGAGTATTTTGCAATACATGCAAAAAGGGTATTTAAAAAATATGTATGATGTAGAAAAGAAGACAAATAAATTATTGTAGGCGTAGGAGGCAAGTTTGGCTCAAATTTAAGTTCAAACTTTGTAAATGTGGAGTAAGCAATGTTTTGATCAATGTTGTTATACTCAGTGGCGTAGTGCCAAGTCAAGATAACGATAAATAAGAAATTATTTTTGATATACATAATTATGTTTGCATAAAACAAAAATTATTTTATTATTTTATGTGAGTAATGTGCTGACTTTTTTATGTTTGGGATTTTGTGGGGGCCCCCGGAATGTGGGGCCCCGGGCAGCTGCCCAGCCTGCCCTCCCTTAAATCCGGCCCTGGAAAAGGTCACGAAAACGGTTCAAGCTTAAAATCAACAATGGTTTCAGCAGGAGGGACAACCTGTCACATTGCCAGGGTGTCTCTTCGAATACTGCGCGATCATTTTGGGATTTTCCACTTACCAGAACCAACGCCACCAGATGCGTACATATGGGGAATGCTGAAGGAGTCAGACAAATCCACCGTCTGCCATTTCGGAATTTCGGACGAGAATTAAAGACTTTTTCGTGCCAGAGGCAGTGTCGGAGCTAGAAATTTTCCTTGGGAGGAAAAATTTGCCTTAGGGGTAACTTCTAGTGAAAAACCAACCAAAAGACATAAAAAGAAAAACTCAGATTACATAAAAGACAAAAATAATAACTTATAGGCATTCAATTCCCTTAATTTTCCTAACTAGCATGTTTATTGTGTTGAATTTGTCTTCCTGTGGTTTCGGTTTCATGTCAGCTGATATAATTTTACGTTTGAACATTTTTTTTCTTTAATTTTGGACCTTGTTAGGGGGTAAAATTTCCTTATTTTCCCTACCCGTAGATCCACCACTGACCAGAGGGCATCTTTAACGCCTATTTTATCGGGAACGTGCCTCGTCGTGGATAATGTTTGCAAGGATATATCATGTATACTTGATGTATAAATAATCATAAACATTTAAATATTCATTTCAGTACTGTTTATTTTGCCGCATACTGTACATGGCGATTCCATATAAGTTTGATTGTGTATACTATATGATTTATTACCTTTGTTATTTGTCCAAATCCCATAGGCCAATAGGTCAGGTTATAATACTTATCTGTAGGAAAGGAAGTAAATGGTGCTCTATCTCCATGTCTAGAAACCTAAAAACGTAAATGATAATAAATATTTAAAATTTATATAAAGATATTACCTGACTAATGATAACCTTTAACAAAAGAAACGCAATGTCTAAATTACAATCAACATTTGGTTTCATAATATCTTAGATCTAGCCTACAAGAAACATTTCCATTGATTCAAAGTAGCTTATAGCTTTTTACCGATACAGTACTAAATTTTGTACTACATTTTTATTGATATCTCCGGTGATCACAATAATGGTAGGTAATTAAGCTTAATTGTATTATGGTAGGGGAGCCCAAGCGGGGATTTTTGCAGTTACTCGAGCGCGTCAGATTATCATATCGGGAGAAACCTGGTGCCTGCAGATGCACCTCCACCATATATTCGCTCTTAACACAGGGGAGTTCGTTAAGGGGGGTCCGAAAAAAAAATCTATCCTTAAAAATACTCGAAATTGTCAGATTAAGATAAGGTAAGTTAAGGACAATAGATTTAAGTACTTGGGATGTTGGATCCATCATTTTAGAACAAGTCAATAGATTTAAGTACTTGGGATGTTGGATCGATAGCAGCCTAAATCCTGATCTAGAAATAAGATCGAGAATAGAACAGGCCAGAAAATCTTTCGAAAAAATCAAAACACTGCTTTGTGATTCTCGAATAAATCTCGAAATTCTACTACGTTTATTCAAATGCTACGTCTGGTCGACTCTTCTCTATGCAGTTGAGACATGGACCCTTAAAACATCAACCACAAATAAGTTGGAGGCCTTTGAAATGTGGATCTACCGGAGAATTCTCCAAATTTCGTGGACATCGCATACCTCAAACGAAGAAGTGCTGCATAGAATAGGCAAGGCAAGAGAACTTTTAAACGCAGTGAAAGTTAGAAAAACATCATACCTGGGCCACATTGCCAAAAACCTGTAGTGAAAGGAAAGATCGAGCGAAGGAGAGGACTTGGAAGGAAAAGACTATATCGTGGCTCAGAAACATCCGACAATGGACAGGGCTAAATTTTGAACAGCTAATAAGAACAGCTGAAGACAGAGAACAGTTTGTAATTGTAGTAGTCAACCTTCATTGAGGAGACGGCACTTTAAGAAGAAGAAGAAGTTAAGAACATGCAAAACAGTGTATATTTCAAAACTCTGACGATTTGAGCGGGGCATAAAGAATTGGGCGAGTTAAAAAGTTTCACAAAAAAAAAGCGAATAATTCGCGAAATGAACGTTAGATCGAAAAACTAAAAAATACTTTTTCAATATTTTTCGAAAATCTATCGAATGATATCAATCATGACCCCCCCACGGAGAGGGGTGGGGGGTAAATTTAAAATTTTAAATTCAAATCCGGCGATATTTCGCAAAAGAAACATTAGATCGAAAAACTGCAAAATACACTTAATCAATATTTTTGAAAAATCTATCGAATGGTACCAAACACGACCCCCTACGGAGGTGGGGTGGGGGGGTTACTTTAAAATCTTAAATTAGTGGAGTCACTGAAGGTGGATATAAGCGATTACCTCCGATTTCGTTCAACTTCCATCAATTTGCATGAAAAATGGTGAGTGGTTAGAGGATATCTCAAGGAACAAAGGTGACATAGTGCCAACTTGCGCTTTTACCCTGGGGGTGGATGCCACCCTTCTCGGGGGTGAAAATTATTTTATTAAAAATATCCCCATAGTTAGATAGGGGGATAAATTCTAAGCAAAATTTGTTATATAAAGTTATTAAAATAAATCAAAACTTTTTGAGTTATTAAAGATCAATTATTTTAATATTTCGTGAGAAAAATGCATGTTTTTAACCGATTTTTCATAAATAACTCAAAAACTATAAGCTGTTACAAAAAAGTTATTATTACTAAAAATAAAGCTAATAAAAAAGAAATAATCTCGTTACTAAAAAAACCTTTTAGTATTAACTAAAAGTGAGTTATAGGTAATTGAATGTATATTTTTTTCGGCGAGTACCCAAATCTAGGTATTCAAGCTTAAATTACGGGGTAATGATGCATTTTATGACATAAACTCATAAACTCATTAAACATTTGTGAAAGTACTTAAAAATATCTATCAAATGAGATCCCGAACAAGTTGATAGCATTAAAATTTATGCTCCAAAAATTTTTCAAACTTTATCTTTTAAAAATTTTTCCAAAAAATGTTATCGTTTTTTAAAATAACTCCGTCAATTTTTACGGTATCAGGTTCACCTAAAAACGATTTGTAACATAATTCCAAGGGCTATTAAAACTTCTTGAATTTAATCTTTTGAACTCATTACTTTTTTAAAAATTCAAGGTTAAATGGCCACGGTTGCATGGTTCTCGCAACAAAATTTAAGCTTTAAACGTTTCTATCTCGGTTATTTGTCACCCTACAAAAATAGTAAAAATGTTAAAATATTTAGTACAGAAAAAACTAAAATTTGGTTTTACATCATTTTTTACATATCTTGAGCATTTTTGGAGTTATTATCGAAAGCAAATTAAAATGACGATAATTTTAAGAATTCTGATTTTTTTTAATTATATCTTTTTTTCAAAAATATGCATTCTAAACCGGCGAAAATTGTTAAAATCATTACCCGTGCTAATACAAAAAAAAATTTGTAAGAATTACTATAAATTTTAATTTTTGTGGAAATGACGTTGTTTTATTTTTCACTTTTTCCTAAAAAATTCGAAAGGGTTTTCTTATTTTCATCATAACTTGCTTAATTTTGATGCTACGACCTTTCTCTGGAGCTCATTTGATAGATATTTAGAAGTACTTTGGCAAACATTTAGCAAGCATATTTTATAAAATGCATGGGTTTCCCTTATTTAAGCTTAAATACTTAGATTTGAGTATTCGTCGAAAAAAATACACATTTAATTACCCATAACTCACTTCGAATTAATATTAGTTTAGTTTTTTAAGTAAAAAGTGTCTTCAATTTTTTATTATCTTCAATTTTGCTAATAATAACTTTTTTGTAAAAGCTTATAGTTTTTGAGTTATACGTGAAAAACAGCTTTAAAACATGCATTTTTACGAAAAAATAAAATCTTTGATCTTTAATAACTCAAAAGTATTGATTTATGTTAATAACTTTTATAGCATTACGCTGTAATTACTATTTTCTGCTAATTTTAATTCTTATTTTTTAATAACCTTTCGCAAAACGAAATGACAAAATTCACATGTAAATACAGGGCAGATGTTAAACGAAACGTTGAACAGATTGTATAAGATTAATGTTTACTTCAAAGAAATACTTCTTAATTGATTACGATGTCCCAGCCTCCTAATGTCAAAAATTCTTGAAATCCATAAAGTTTGTCGATTTATGGCTGTCTCTGTTTTATCTAAGAAACCGCAGATCATTTGACATAACAGTGGGGGGTTCGCTTCGAGCCGGTCAGTTTTCTACCAGCGTCTGCATAAGGCACACCCTTCGAGCGTCGATATTATGTAGGTCAACAACACACTGCTTGTTTACACACAATAAATAGAATATTACCGTTCGTTGTTTATTTATTTTTATTACATTTATTTCAATTAAATTCCGCAACTCACCCATCGGAATACTTTATATAACAAATTTTGCTTCGAATTTGTCCCTCTACCGATTTATGGTATTATTTTTAATAAAATAAATTTTACCCCCAAAAAGGGATGGCATCCACCTCCAGCGCAAGTTAGCATCATGTCACCTTTGTTCCTTGAGGTATCCTCTAACTGTTCACCAATTTTCATAAAAATCGATAGAGGTTCAATGAAATCGGAGGTGAAAACCTTCGGTGACTGCACTAAATAGGAGCCCCAAATTTTTATAACAGATTTGGATTCTTTACGTAAAAATAAGCAACATTTATTCGAAATATTTTTTCAAATTATGCATAGATGGCGCTATAATCGGAAAAAACGATTGTTGGAAATGGAAAATTAAGTTAAAAATGGAAAGCCCCACTAAAATGGAAAACTTTACTTAACTTTTTTTGGTTTTAGGACCTACTCTTTACAACCCAATAGATCCTCTAAGCGCTCGAGTGACTGCACATTTAGCATACTTTGTTCCCCTACTATTATTTCTGTCGTATTTGTTTACTTCCATCTCTTGTCCGGTCAATCAAAGAAAACATTACAAAAGAAAACCAATCGTAGAATCCAAAATAGGATTTATGAACATTTCATTTCTATGCGCAATTCCGATTCAATTTTAGCTCTAGGCCAGGGGTCGGCAACCTTTTGAGTCGCAAAATGCTCGGACAGGTCGATTTTTAAAATAATCATAGTATATTATAGCATCAATGTTTCGAACTTTACGCGATCCTTCTTCAGGTGACAGTCATAACTTTGATTTTTTTTAATGGGAAAGTACATCATGTGCGACCTCATTTAAAACCTTTTGAAATACTGATTACAAATATGTATAATAATTCGTCGGTCTTGACGGTCTTGACGGTCCAGTTAGCTGGGGCTCAGTCGATCGACAAGTTTAGTGGATTTGCGATTTGCGGTCGCTGGTTCGAGCCTCAGCTAGGTCATGAAATTTATAAAAGGCCAACGCCGTAGTATAAAACTCAATAGAGTCTACGGCTTGGTCTGGAATAAACTGGCGTCTGATCGGCCTATGGAGGAGCGGTACGGGAAGGGATAAGGGCTTCCGGCTTGGTGATACTCCTCCATAGATCCCTACCGAAGGGCGTTGACGCCTAAGAACGGTGTATACAAATACAAATAATAATTGAGCAATATTTCGGTGCAATGGTTTTTAAATTTTTTTAATCCTGAGAAAACTAATAAGAATTTTTGAAAAATTTAAATGCAAAATGAAAGATTACATCATTACCAAGGACCGAAAGTTCCTAAAAACTTCTATAATGTTTATTTTAATAAGTTACGAGGGTGAAAACGAAGAAAAAATTTAGTACGATTTTTAATTTCAAGTATATATTCAAAAGAAACTTTTTGTTAATTCTAAGTGACTTTAGGCCCTCGGTAATAATGTAATCTTTCATTCTGCTTTTAATTTTTCAAAAATACTAATTAGTTTTCTCAGGAGTCGAAAAAAAATTAATGCATTTAAATAGCATATGAACGAAATTTTCCCCAAGTATTGTACATTTTGGTAATCAGTATTTCAAAAGCTTTTAAATGAGGTATCACATGATGTATTTTCTCATGTGTCAAGTTATGACTGTTACCTGAAGAGGGACCATGTAAAGTTCGAAACATTGATGCTTTAATATACTACGATTATTTTAAAAATCGACCTGTTCGAGCGTTTTGCTTATGTGCTAAAAATAAAGTTAACATGGTTGAGGAGGGGGTTACCCTTATTCCAGCGCACTGTAGATATTTTCATACACATCATTTATTCAAGTAAAAAATTAAAACAACTAAATATTCACTTACAACACTAACTTGTACTCCAATGGCAAACAATTCAGCAAATAATCTCAACGGAAGCGTTGGCTTTGTATGGTTTTAGAAAGTTTGGATAAATCTGGCTAATAACCTGTTGTCTTAAGTTTCAAACACGACTCTAAATTTTCGTTTGTTATTTGGTTTCTTAGTTTACTTTTAATTATATTCATACAAGGGACCTCTGGCTCGCAAGAATATGTCGATCCGAAGATAGCACTCCAAATGCCAACTTCTTCACCCCACTGTAGCAATCTGAAAGACTATTCCATGCGTCGAATATAAGTCCCTCAATTCGAGGCATTTTTTTTCAAAGCTGTCCAGTTTTGTTGCGTTACGTACACATTTCTGGACCTCCAACTCTTCCAACTTGCTTTTCAATTCTGTAAATATTCCACTCCACAAAGCTTTCCTTTTTAAATGATAAACACGTTGACGGACAGAACGTCTATAGACGTCTAATAATTTCGAATGATTGACACAATGTCTATATACGTTGCATTTTCCCTATTCTACTTTGCAAAATACATATTAGTGTCACAACACTTGCTTATACATTTGACGCACTGTCCGTCAACGTGTTAGTTGCATTTCTAAAGATTCTGTATCAATTCCAAATGGCTTAACGTGGATTTCGTTACGATTTGTGTTGAGAGGATTTACTATGAATGTTAGAGTGATTTCGTTGGTTTTGAATTGTTCAAATCTGTCAGCAAATTCATATTTCATTTTTTTTTTTGTAACTGTGCTGAAATAATTCGTCTCAATAGTTGCACTATATCGCTATATTGCTTTTTAGGAATTGAAAATCAAGTAATTTACCGCTCTGAATATCTTCTGCAAAAAGAATTAATTTTTCTTCAAAACAAACCAATTGTTCCACCAAAACATAGGCTGGGTTTCCCTTTTCTTGCAGTTTTAAATTAATTTCATTTAATTTCTCTGTGATATCCACCATAAAGTAAAATGTTTGCAACCATTTGTCGTTCCCTAACTCAGGGTGATTAATGCCTTTTTCATTTAGGAATGTATTTATTTCATTCAAGCACAAAGCAAAAGGTTTCAACACCTTACCTTTGGAAAGCCATGGCACTTTATTGTAAAGAAGGAGGTCGGAATACTGTCTTTGATATACTCACCATCTGAGAATGGTTTGCCTTTTTTTGTATAAGTGTAAGGTTCGGTGTCTAATCCTCATTAATCGATTAAGAAGGCATTTTAAATGTTTTTTTTTGGTAAAATATTTGCGTGTGGAACTAAAGAGCCGCAGCTGCATATCCAAAGAGCCGCATGCGGCTCGCGAGCCGCAGGTTGCCGACCCCCTGCTCTAGGCCAACACCCTCTTCAAGCAGGTCACAAAAATGATTTCGAAAACTTCAGAATCAGAGCCCCCATCCGCTCTGTATAAACCAATAGGCCTGGATCCCGCGTACCAAAAAACAGTTTATTAACAGCAAGCTTAAAATTTGTTAATAGCTTAACGGTGACTAGTCGGACAAACTTTGATGTACGGGAACACTAAAAAAGGGGAAGTTTTAATTGTGGGACAGGTTACAGGTTTCGAACGTCAGACTATGGAAACGTCCCATGTATTTTGTCGGACAGAACTTCTAATAATTTATTTGTTAATACTTAATAATAATTTCTGTCATTTGACATGTTCTACGTGTCGGACTTATTAAAATGCCTAACATATATGTCGGACAAACAATTATTTCATATATTATATAAAGTTTGCTATTGAATAAATTTAAAAATAACCTGCTAGTTTTCACAATCATAAACTTGTGAGGATGACACGTTCCACAATTAAAACTCTCACTGTCCCAGTGTTCCCATAGTTTCAGCTTGCTATTAATAAACTTTTTTTTGGTATGCGGGATATAGGCCTACAAGAATTATCCGAGAAGCAATAGAGATTGAAAAATGGTCGAACTGTCTTAATAAAAGAAAACATCGCGCCAATTCCTACCCAATCGCTACGTCACCGAATGACGAATCTTCGTGATCGACGCGACGGTATAAATAACGCATCCTGTAAAGGATTTATATTAGCATCCAGAAAATAAAAATATTTAATCGGTTTAATTTTTAAAAGTCTTAAAGTACTATTACATTTATTTATGTTTTGATTTCGTAAGTAGGTGGCATCGATTTATGTAATCTAGGTCACGCATAGGGAAAATAGCAAGTCGCCAAAAATACTGTTATTAGTAATTCACGGTCACAGTAGACAAATATGAAATCATAACAACAAATACAATTTATTTATGTATACATAAATAGGTATGAGAGAGATTATTCATTATTCAGAAACAGACTTAGCTAGAGTCCAGACGAGGTAACAACCATCCAACACCAACTAGTAACTGTCATTACGTAGTGCGTTAATAAATATATTCAAGTCCATAGAGTTTCAAGTTAATCACCATCACCGGTGGTTGTAGGGTGGCAACCACCATACTCCGCCTTCGCCAGCAGCAGCATTGCAGTGAACAGTGAAGAGTTTAGTGTCTGGTGATTCGGGAGACTGAGATACCGGAAAACCCGAGAAAGACATCAGGGAGGATGTCGAAAGCAATTATTAAATTCTTCTTTTTCTTTTTCTTTTTGTATAGACATGACTCTGTCTGTTTTTTCCATGTGCTTCCAGTAAGTTGTCGTTCCATCGTTTTCGTGGTCTTCCCACTGATCGTCTTTCTATTGGGGAACCGTCTCTCGCTGTCCTGACTACCCTACTTGTTGTCATTCGGCTTATGTGGTCATTCCATTCTATTCTTGTGTTTCTTACTCAGTTATTAATGTTATACACCTTGCATCTCCGTCGTATATCTGTACTTCTAGCTCTGTCACATAGAGTCTTACCATCGATTTTTCGAAAGGTTTTCATCTTCGCTATTTCGAGCAATCTTTTTGTCCTCTCTGTGTCGGGTCGTGTTTCTGCCGCGTATGTCACTATTTGTCTGATGACTGTTTTGTAAATTCTGCCTTTCATTTCTTTTCCGATATTTTTATTTCTACATATTGTGTCGTTCACGCAACCTGCAGCTCTGTTTGCTCCATTCACTTGATCTTCTGTTTCGAGCCTTCCGTAGCTAGATAGTGTAATGCCTAGGTATTTAAGCTCCATCACTTTTTCTATTATCTGACCTGCCAGCTCCAATTTACATCTTATTGGATCTGCAGTTATAACCATGCATTTTGTCTTTTTTTTGAGGAAATTAACATCTTAAATTTTCTGGCGGTTATGTTAAATTGGTGCAGCATACGTTGTAAATCATAAATTATTAAATTAAACCGTCAAACTACCAAGAGTTAGGTGGTGGAAGTTTGAATATTTAATTTAAACGAAAATAAATATTTATTTGTCAAATAAATATTCTTTTTCTGTTTTCTGACAACAATCAAATGTCTTTTGAATTAAATCCATTACATATATATTATCTCTTGAGGGGATTGCTAGTCATCGGGTGGCGGATAGGATAATACTTCCCAGATATGAATGGTAACCGAGGAAATGAAATACTCAGCGCGGATCAAAACTAGCAATTGGCTCCGTGCGTCTCCCCTCTACTTATAGTCTCGTGACACGCTGTCAGATTTTGTTAGGACGTTTTAACATTGAGTCTTATGGGATTATTTTGTTAAACTTGAATATTTTATTTTGTAGTGATAATAACCGGATACAATTGTGAGAATTCATTAGTTATTAATTTATACTGTAATTTATAGTGCAACAAAAATATTTTCTTTTTCGTTGATAAAGATTTATTGACATAAACTGCGATAGTGAGGTTATGTATACAAAATCAAACTGATAATCAATATTGGAAATAGAAGAGTTTATATCAGATTAAGTGCGTTTTCATTTTCTGTTTATAAAAAAGGTGAGATACTAACTCACATCTCATCGACAGATGCAATAAATGACGTCAAAGTTGGAATAAATAAAATATGGAAAAAAGAATGGAAAAATATTACAAGCATGTCAAAAAATTTATATTTTTCTTTACATCAAGAACTTCCTCCGCCACCTGAATACATATTTAAATATAACCTGCCAAAGCAAGATATTTCTACTCGTCAGATTAAAAACTCGACACGGGAAATATGAGGCACATCTGCACAAATTAGGAATAATTAATTCATCAGTCTGTTTTTGTGATAATGTTTCGATTAGAGATTTAAACCATATTTTCTTGGAATGCAAAATTAACGAGAGATATATAAATAAATTATATTACAATTTACGACAAACACAAGTTCATTTTCCAATTAGTATAGAATATCTACTAAGTTGTCATAAAATGGAAATATTTAAATTACTCATAAACTACTTGAAAGAAACAAATATAGTCATTTAAGTAAAATAGTTATAAATATAACAAAACTAATAAATTGAGGTAAAAATAAAATAAAAATCTGTGGCTAACGGACTCGCATCCAAGCCACGCACACACACACACACACACACACACACACACACACACACACACACACACACACACACACACACACACACACACACACACACACACACACACACACACACACACACACACACACACACACACACACACACACACACACACACACACACACACACACACACACACACACACACACACACACACACACACACACACACACACACACACACACACACACACACACACACACACACACACACACACACACACACACACACACACACACACACACACACACACACACACACACACACACACACACACACACACACACACACACACACACACACACACACACACACACACACACACACACACACACACACACACACACACACACACACACACACACACACACACACACACACACACACACACACACACACACACACACACACACACACACACACACACACACACACACACACACACACACACACACACACACACACACACACACACACACACACACACACACACACACACACACACACACACACACACACACACACACACACACACACACACACACACACACACACACACACACACACACACACACACACACACACACACACACACACACACACACACACACACACACACACACACACACACACACACACACACACACACACACACACACACACACACACACACACACACACACACACACACACACACACACACACACACACACACACACACACACACACACACACACACACACACACACACACACACACACACACACACACACACACACACACACACACACACACACACACACACACACACACACACACACACACACACACACACACACACACACACACACACACACACACACACACACACACACACACACACACACACACACACACACACACACACACACACACACACACACACACACACACACACACACACACACACACACACACACACACACACACACACACACACACACACACACACACACACACACACACACACACACACACACACACACACACACACACACACACACACACACACACACACACACACACACACACACACACACACACACACACACACACACACACACACACACACACACACACACACACACACACACACACACACACACACACACACACACACACACACACACACACACACACACACACACACACACACACACACACACACACACACACACACACACACACACACACACACACACACACACACACACACACACACACACACACACACACACACACACACACACACACACACACACACACACACACACACACACACACACACACACACACACACACACACACACACACACACACACACACACACACACACACACACACACACACACACACACACACACACACACACACACACACACACACACACACACACACACACACACACACACACACACACACACACACACACACACACACACACACACACACACACACACACACACACACACACACACACACACACACACACACACACACACACACACACACACACACACACACACACACACACACACACACACACACACACACACACACACACACACACACACACACACACACACACACACACACACACACACACACACACACACACACACACACACACACACACACACACACACACACACACACACACACACACACACACACACACACACACACACACACACACACACACACACACACACACACACACACACACACACACACACACACACACACACACACACACACACACACACACACACACACACACACACACACACACACACACACACACACACACACACACACACACACACACACACACACACACACACACACACACACACACACACACACACACACACACACACACACACACACACACACACACACACACACACACACACACACACACACACACACACACACACACACACACACACACACACACACACACACACACACACACACACACACACACACACACACACACACACACACACACACACACACACACACACACACACACACACACACACACACACACACACACACACACACACACATTTTCTGTTTATGTTAATACATAATATCACCAGCGGGACACGGCATTTTTTTAAATGTCTCATTTAAACATACACAATACGTCCTGATAAAATTTCAAAAAACCGTCACCATGAGCAGGTCGGTCGATTTTGCTTTGACACTTTGTTAACGCTCAGAGCGAATAGTAGCGGCGGATCCATAGTGAACGGCTACGAACAACGTCTGACCCAGAGTGGGTGGCTGAATATGTATTAGAAAAGGGGGCTGTGGCGTCAGGCGTTATCAATCGGATGCACATAAAAACCTGATGGGCTGAAAAATCAAAAAAATCCAAAAATGAAAAAAAAAGAAGAAATGTTAATCCCCGGGTGGTAATTTACACATCTAAAGGGAGCACCATCGAATATGAGGGGAGAGGGCATTTTTTGATTTACGTGAAACAAGCCCAGCTTCACAACTCAATAAAAAAATAACAAGAAAGAAAGGCCAGAGAAAACTGGCACGCGGCACATGGAACGTACAACAAGGATGGCGGACAAAGTATAGGCAGGTAATAGCGGAGTTCCAAAGAATGAAATGAATATAATGATAATGACCGAGCCGACAAAGAAAGGAAACGGTATCGAGAAAATAGGGGAATATATTCAGTCTTGGAGCTGAATAGATAAAAAAGGGTAAAAGTAGGAATTGCAATTATTATTATATAATTTTATGGTATTTTGAAGAAATATTGTGATTTATTCACGTGATTACTCCGTCTGTTCGGTAGACGGAGTATAGCACTGAATTACAACGAAATAACACGATACGGATACCGTGGCGGCATCTGCTTACAAGAATCGAAAGTTTTACTTTAATTAAAATAAAATAATATTAAAATAAAACTTTTATTGAGACCAAGTTTCTGGTAACGCCTTCGCGGTTTCTATAAATTATTATTATACTAAAAAAAATGGAAAAACGTCGTCGAAACTTAGAAACAATAAATGAAAGAACTACCAAACTAAAAATATACGGAAGACAAAAAAAATAATGTGTGTGTACTTTGTACGCACCTAAGAAGTTATACTTCTATTATAATATAATTTCAACGAAATAAATATACCTACTTAACAGTTACAATACAAAAAATTAACAATAATTACCAAAAATGAACCAAAACTTAACCTTTAACTACCCGCGCATCAAGTTATAACATAACTACACGCGTGGCGTACTTTGTACGCCACAAGAAAATACACTTAAAAACAGCGGATTTGTTAAATTTTTTTTGAAAAAATACACTTAGTTGTTTGTTATAAACCTTATTCGGCATCAGTGAATACTTGGAGTTCCTTTTCAGTAAGCCAATTGGGATTTATAACTGGAATCATGGAATAACTGGATTCCATGATAAATAAAATTACTAATAAATTTTTTTTTAAATGTGATTTTTTACAGGAGAAAAAGTATTGTTTACAAAGAAAAATATATTTTTTGCCATAATGACTAAAAAACAGTTAAAATATGTACTTATATCACGACTTAGTAATATAATTCTGGGGTATATTGTCCACCACCGGAAACAACAAATAATAAAATGTAAATTACGATCTTTCCAGAATGCCGATTATAACGACACTAAAACCAAATTGTAAAGCACATTCCAGTGATAGGTTAGAAAAATAAGCAAGGTCAAAAATTAAATTTTTAAATATATTTCCAGTAGAATTCTTATATCTGGCGTACAAAGTACGCCAGCGCGTGTAGTTAAAGGTTAACAAATGCCAAATATTAAAAAAAAAGAAAAAATATGAATCGTCCGGGATTTGAACCCGCAATCTCGCGATTTTTTGATCTCTGGTCCAATGCTCTACCAACAAGGCCATCAAGCCGCATGCTACTTACCTTTCAGATATACATAATTATACATCACGGTGACAAGTGAAATATAAAAATAGATGTTTTATTATTTTACGCCCAAGGAAGACAAATCCAAAGACAAAAAATTATAATAAAAAACCTTTTAAACCACCTTTTTCAAATTGCGCAAGCTGTATTATTAATATTAATGTTAATAAATGAAATATAAATATTTTGACGTTTCACAATTTGACAATTCACTTTTAACTGCAGTGCCTTAAAATTTTTAAAGCACTAGTACCTTAAAGTACCATTTTTAACGCTCCTATGGAGTCCTAAAAATTGAATTTTTAACACGTTTGTAGAAAAATATATTTAAAAACACTAATATATTCTTTCCACACCTTTTCTGGACTGATACATACATAAATTAAAATATTTTGAAGTATAACTTCAAAAATATAATATGAAAACTATTTAAAAAGGCAGTATAACTATTAACTAACCTTTGTTGTTTCGCTTTCCACAAATTTCTACAGCTGTCATATTGGATAATTTTTGACATGTCATTTGAACATCCAATCAGAACAAAGTTATAATGCGCCGGGATCGTAGGTTTTAACATATACAAATTCACCCTCATATCGCGCGTAAAGAAGTATAACTTCAAAAACAATTCATAGAACAACTGCAAGACGAAATCGAAGAGAGAAAAAATAATCAAGAAATAATTATTGTCGGTTACCGGAAAGGAAAAAAATAAAACGACAGAACAGTAGATAGATATGGAGAAGATGTATTAAACGATAACGGGGAGAGAGTGATTTAATTATGCGAGATAAACCAATTAAAGATCAACAACGGCTTCTATAATCATAAAGACAAACACAAATACACATGGGGACAAAAATCAAGAAAACTGAGGTCTAATATTGATTATGTTATAGCAACCCACGAAAACTCGATAAAAATAAAGGATGTGAGAGTAAACTGAGGCACAGATCACAAACTAGTAATCGCTTCGAAGGAATTCCCCTTTATATAGACCCAACATAAACCCACCTTGGGAGATGCTGGTGAATTTACGGCTCCAGCTACACCTCTCAATGTGTGCTCTACAACAGAAAACAAATTCAAAATAATTTTACTATAAAAGACTTATATAAACGAAGATTGGACCAAAAGTTATAGTCCAGAGAAATGAGGATTTTCTCAGGACACTCAAATATCCAGGTAGCTGACTACTGTTTTAGTTATTGTAGACCTATAGGAAGAAAACCCACCTGTTTACTGCCTAGAGTTCACGTTCGTTTTTTATTTATTAACAATTTAGTGCAAAAGACGCGATTTTTTCTATTTTAGCACCTCATTCTAAAGCTAAATAGTTGACACAAAATTACAAAATTTGATTTTTTAGAACATTTAGAACAAAATATTCAAAATACCGATTTCTGAACGTTAAAAGTCAATTTGTTGCTCCGCAAATTGCAAAACAAATAAAAATCGATATTTGTTAATAACTTTTAGTACCTACTTAGAATTTTAGGGTTTCACTGTAAGTTGGGTATTTTGATACTTAACAAACCCTCAAAATTTGAGACCGATCCATTAATTAGTGTAAAAGTTATTCTATTTATTTATCACAAAGACCTTTATTTTGAAATAACATAAGACATAAAATAATACTTATAGGGCAATTCTGCGTATGCCAAGTAAAAGAGTGATAGTATCAAAATGCTTTAAAAAAAGATAAAAGAATTAAGAGTCAAAAATCCTAATGCCAAATTTTTGAAATTTTATAGTTTATAAACATTTAGAATAACTACGGATAAAATATTGTCGGTAGAAAAAATCTTTTTAATTCGAAAATCTAGTATTTTAACACGAATTTTCAAATAAAAGAATTTAGCCTGGGTTCATTTGGGACAAAGATAGTCATGTGTTTTTTTTATTCGCAGCTAATTTGTTTACGACAATTACGGAATCTCATTGATACCATTTTAAAAAATGGGATTTGTGTTTCTGTTAAAAAATTTGCACAAGCATTGTACCTTCATAGCACCCTCTACGAATTTTCAAAAATGTAGCAATTTCAAACTAATACAATTTTCTGTATCTCCGGATCAATTCAATGGATTTTGATCTTTCTTTTTTAATGTGTATGTAATTTTTACGTACATTACAAATATGCAATTTGTTCATAAATTTATTAATTAAACAGTCGAATTTGTTTAAACAGATCTTGAAAAAATAATTGTTTTCCAAAAATCCATTTTTTAAATTATCGTATCATTAATGATCATATTGATCATAGAAAAAGTTAAAGGACACTTTATTAATCAATTATTTTTATTAGATAATTATTTGGAAGGTAAGGTAAAGTTTTCCATCCTAATAGCGACATTAATAATATGGAAAAATATTAGAAATATTACTAAAAGGTTTTTAAATTGAAAACTTATTGGTCCATTTCCCTGGTGACACCTCCAAGGCTTCTACAATATGCAAGCCAAATGGATGCTAGTGAAGACAAAAGGGAAGGAATTCTACACTATGCAATTCACAACCCCCGTCTGCAGCTTGGTAAAGTTCCAACGGAAAATGTGCTGGAGTGCTGGAGTGCTGGACTGCGCTCCGTATTCTAAGTGAAAAATAAGATTGTTTTGCCTTCGTATTGCAACTGAATAAAAATGGTATACATTTTTATTTTTATATTAGTATTACTCCTATAGAGTAACTAGGTCCATTTTCCGTTGGAACTTTACCAAGCTGCAGACGGGGGTTGTGAATTGCATAGTGTAGAATTCCTTCCCTTTTGGCTTCACTGCAGCATCCATTTGGCTTGCATATTGTAGAAGCCTTGGAGGTGTCACCAGGGAAATGGACCAATAAGTTTTCAATTTAAAAATCGTTTAGTAATATTTTTAATATTTTTCAATATTATTAATGTCGCTATTAGGATTGAAAACTATACCTTACCTTTCAATTGCCAGTCTCAATGAAATGACTCAATTTCTATTTAAAAAAGGGAAAATGTTTGTGGAAAAGTTAAACCGATCTGAATTTTTTTTTCTGTGTTTGAAGAGGAGGTCAGAGCCGATTTAGAACCGGTGTAGTTTTTAAATGTTGACCAACCATAAGCGAGCTATAGAACTTGGTAGGTACAAAATGGCATATTTTTTGGGGGTATATATCTTCGGTTCAAGAAGAGACAGGAGAACAGTAAATACACCAAATCAATAGTGTTGAGTTATGGTTTCAAATGGTGTTTAAGCCGTCAGGATCAGACATACACAAGGCTCAGCATAGCCGAAAAACTGAAAATCAAAATTTGAAAATTTTGGTTTTTCGACAATTACTCAAAATTTCAACCTACAAATTGCGCCAATAACTGAGAGTTTGTAAAAGGACTCTAGACGAATCTAACGGTATATACCTTATATCCGGGAAAATTCTAATTTTTAAGTTATAGGCTTCATAATTAAGATCAAATCTATTTCCTATGGGAAAAAACGGGTTTTCAAGCTCAATAATTCCTGTAATATCTTTAGTTATCATACTTGACCTTAGATGCATCAGATACTACTTGTCAATACGTTTTAAACTCATGTTTAGTGATCAAAATCGGTTGTCGTTTAGAAGTTATTAAGCTACAAAAGTATAATCCAATTAACGATTATTCCCGAAATGGTTTATATAGTTGTAGTGGTTACGACGCTAAATTTGATCTGGCAACGGGCAATCGAGTATATTTACCGACCATCCCAATATTTTTTAAATCTATTTCGAATAGAAAAAAATCTAGTGTACATTCGATGGACACTAGATCAATTGGGAGATAATGCGACAAAGGCGACCATTTATAAAGCTTAACGTGTAATCGAGAAACATTGCAGTCAACTTCATACATTCAATTTATAAATAACTTTAAAAAACTCCTGATACAAGAATAAAAAACCGCTAAACGCCGTAAAAATGAGTGGCGCATACAATATTCCAGCTACAAAAGATCTGAAATGAATATTACGTGGCGCGAAAACGTATTTTCATTTTGATGCAAAACAAAATTCTAGTTTTATTTTAAAAGATTTTTCCAATATATTTGCTAAATTTAAAGGCAACGCGCCACAAAAGAGTTTCAAAATTCAAACTGTATCAAAGTTACTATTTTGTGGCGCGTTTTACTTCAAATTGAGCAAATATTATGAAAAAATCTTTTAAAATAAAAGTAGAATTTTGTTTTGCATCAAAATGAAACTACATTTTCGCGCCACGTTATATTCATATCAGATCTTTTGTAGCTGGAATATTGTATGCGCCACTCATTTTTACGGCGCTTAGCAGTTTTTTATTCTTGTGTTTATATACTACAAAATTTCAAAAATTTCGCATTAGGATTTTTGACTATATTAGATACTTTCTTTAATACATTCTGATAGTATCACTTTTTTACTTTCATTTAGAATACGCAGAATTGCCCGATTTTAATTATTTGCTGTCTTATGTTATTGCAAACTAAAGGTCTCTGGGATAAACAAATAGAATAACTTTTAAATTAATTAATGGATCGGTCTCAAATTTCGAGGGTTTGTTAAGTGTCCCAATTCCCACCATTAGGTGAAACACTAAAGTTTTAAGTTAGTTTTGGTAAAAGTTAATAACAAATAACGATTTTCACTTATTTTTCAGTTTGAAAAGCAACAAATTAACTTTTTAACTTTTAAAAATCAGCATTTTGAAGATTTTTCAATGCTCTAAAAAAATCAAATTTTGTAATTTTGTCAACTATTTAGCTTTTGAAGGGGCTACAAAAAATAGACAAAATCGCGTTTTTTGCATTAAATTTTTAATTTAAATTTGCATTAAATTTTTAAATTGTTAGTAATTAAAAAACGGACGAGAAACTCTAGGCAGGAAATAGGTAGGATTTCATCCTATAGGCCTACAATACCTAAAAAAGTAGTCAGCTACCTGGATATTTGAGTGTCCCGAACATGGTCTATTTTTAGCTTATTTCCCTGGAGTATTAAAGGAGCTACAAGAAATAGTAGGTATGAATCACTAGAACAAACGTACGAACACATAAAAACCATGAAAACAGAGGCCCTACAAGCTTTTGGAGAAGAGAAACAAAGTCACCAAAGATACATCCAACAAAATACGAAATTAAATGAAGACACACTGAAATATATAAAAGAGAAGAAAGAACTCCATATAAAATACCTAAATACTAAATCTATGAGAACTGGGAATTATATATAAAAAAAATATAGAAGTAAAAAGAAAAGTGGAAAAAATTAAAGATGGGAAGAAACATACACAGAGGTAGAAAACGCTAACAGGTAAAACGTTAAAAGGAGATTTACCGGTAATATGAACTACATTATTATATAATACGGTATAAGTACTTGGACATAAAATTCGGTTGGGAAGAAATAACCAGAAATGTGAGCTCCCACGTCGCACAGGATTAGCCTGGGTAGTGTTTGGTAAACTGAACTATGTATTTAAATCGGACTTACCCATATGCCTCAAAAGGAAAATTTTTGACCAGTGTGTGTTGCCTATACTCACTTATGGAGCCAAAACATTAACTCTCACAAAAAAGGTAGTGAACAAGATTAGCGTAACTCAGCTATGAAGGGCCAGATGTTGGGTGTCTCCCTGGGAGACCGAATCGAAATAAATCGTATTGTCAAGTGGCAAGCAAGCAATTTGATTTAACCCGACCTGTGGGATTTGTTCACCCTCTCGAAGGAGTACATTCGGGTGTAACAAGTCATTGGGGCGAGGTGTTTTGACCCGAGTTATACAGGGATCACCCCACCTCGCTCCAATGCCCCAGGCCATCCCTTTCCCCCCCCATAGCACGCTGATGCGCGATGGAGGCACAACTATCGTAGCCAAATGCTCTTCACAATGGAACCCTGGGTAATAAGATTCCACTGTGGTACCCTAATCGAATGCAAAAAAAACTAGGCCCAGCGTGATGCGCTCTATGCCTTTATCTTCTTAATAACTTATCCGCGGTACTAAAAATTGCTTGCTTGGGCCCCGAGTCATCGTGCCGAGCCCCACTGAGCCCTGTTGGGCCCTGCTGGGCCCCGCCCGATGACTCGATGCTCTAATTTTTATGTGTTTTTGGTTTTTTTAATTTTTTTGGGGGCTTTCGCCATTTTTTATTTTATATAAATTTTTTTGGGGGCTTAAGGCCCTTCTAATTTTCTAATATTTGCTTACCTTGGAGGTGGTCGTGGTACTTGGACTTCGTGGGTAACGCTATCTTCGGCACTTGTTTCGAGCTACGAACACACTACTATCACTTATCACTTTTAGTTTATCCTATAATTTGTTGTTTCGGGCGTCTGTGCTTCCATCGGTGGAACTCGTCGTATCTTAGCGTCTCTCGCAGTATGTAATTTGGGTGATGTTCTAACTCTGCGAATTTGACCCTTGCCTTGTCTGTCATGGTTTCTGTGACTCTCACCTGTTGGAGTTCTCTGAACAGGAATCTTTCAGCTACCTATCTTGGGACTCTGACGGCCTCCCTCAAGCTGTTGTTATGGACTGCTTGGATCTTCTTCTTGTGTGTATTACATACGTGTCCCCATGCGAGAGACGCATAAGTTAATACCGGTAGGATTATACTATTTATCAATCTTAACCTTGTTTTGAGTGTTAATTTACTTTTTCTGCCTGTGAGTCCTCTTAGATTCGCTCTTGCTATGTTGGCCTTCTGGACTGTGGCTTCTACGTGTTTTTGGAAGGTTAATCCTTTATCCATAATGACTCCTAGGTATTTGGCTTCGTTTTTCCACTCGATGGGCCTGTTATGCACCCTCAATTGTTCCTCTGGCTGCTGTCTCCCTTTCTTGTATAGAACCGCTTGTGTTTTCTCTGAATTTATGGCTATCTTCCATTTGATACACCATGCTTCAATTTCTTCTAGTGCAGTTTGTAGGTTGGTCACTGCTATATCTGCGTTTCTATGCTTGGCCGCTATTGCTGTATCGTCGGCGTAGAGGCTCATGAGGGTACCTGGTGTTCTAGGTACATCTGCGGTGTATATCGTGTACAGCAGGGGTGACAGGACCGCTCCCTGTGGTACTCCAGCCTCCGGGATTCCGAGTTCGGACAGGACTTGTCCTATCCGAATCCTGAACCTCCGGCCGCCCAAGTACGACGAGATTAGCCTCGTCATCGCTCCGCTGTACCCGTAATCCCGCATTTTGAATAGGAGCCCCTTGTGCCAGACTCTGTCGAATGCCTTGCTTACATCCAGGAACGCTGCTCCAGTGTACTGCTTATCGTTGAAACCGGCTGCTATGTACTCGGTTAGCCTGAGGACTTGTAGTTCGCTGGAGTGCTCTGCTCTAAATCCGAATTGAGCCTCTGGGATGATATTTAGTCGGGTTGTTTCCGCTTGCAGTCTGCTGAGGATGATTCTTTCCACTATCTTGCTGATCGCTGGAAGTAAGCTGATTGGCCTGTAGTTCTGTGGGAATGTGTGATTCTTGCCAGGTTTTGGAATCATGATGACACGGGCCTCTTTCCATCTGTTTGGGAATGTCTTGAATCTTAATATTGCGTTTATGATATTTGTGAAATACACTATAGCTTTTCTGGGCAAATATTTTAGGGCTCTGTTGGTTATTTCGTCGAGGCCAGGCGCTTTTCTCGGTGAACTATTTTTGATATGTTCATTGATTTCTTCCGGTGATGTTGGGGGGATGAAGTCCTCTGGGTCTTCTGGTCCTTCTTCTTGTTCTTCGACTTCTTCCAGGAAGTCGTCGTCTTCGTCTTGGTGGAAGTTCAGTCTGCATTCATCTTCGAGTGTAGTCCTCATCGCCTCTGCTTTGTCTTCTATGGTGTATACCATGCCGTATCTTCCATGTAGTGGGGGGATGGGTTTCCTGTCGCTTCTCAGCATTTTCTGGAGCTTCCAGACATTTCTCATGTTTGAGTCTTGTTCTTCCATCTCTTGTACGAAGTTGTCCCATTTTTCGCTACGGTGGAGTTTTAGGGCCGTTTGGACCTCCCTATTTAAAATATTTGCCCAGGATTTATCTACTCTGTTTCTTGTTCTTCTTGCTGTTTTCTTTGCTCTATTTTTTTCCCTTATCAACTCTTGTGTTTCTTGTGGTATGTCTTTGAACCTTCCCATGAATATCTCGACATCTTCCTCTGTTGTGCTGTTTCTAATTACCTCTTGGATGATATTTTCGAACTCTAGGACTTTTCCTTCTATTTCTTCTGGAGTGTTTATTACTGGCACTATGTTTATTCCTTCACTTACTAACCTTTTGTAGTTAGTCCACTTTATTTTCTTTTTTGTTCTTTTTGGCGGGTTTGTCTCTTCCCATGTTCCGATTTCTAGTAGGATGGGGTGGTGGTCAGTTGATCCTTCGTCCAGCGTGATTAATTCTGATTGCAGTCCTAGGTTTTTGGCTACAACTAAGTCGATGTGTGTCGGAAGTGCGTTTCCTGGGTAGTGGGTAGGTTCTTCTGGGCCCATTGCCATTGTGTCTTCGTTGTTTTCTATGTATCTGTTTAGTAGTCGTCCGTTTCTGTTCGTAGCTCTGTCGTTCCAGTTGGGGGATCTTGCATTCAGGTCTCCTATTATGATGGATGGTTCGGCGATGTTTAGGAACGCATCTAGGTCATCGTCCATTAAAGGGTCTTGTGGTCTTACGTAGGCTGATGTGATCCTTATTGCGCCTTGCCTCATGTTAACTTCTATTGTTGTGGCTTCCATGTTGACCAGTGGTGGAGTAGTGTAACTGGTGTGTCTAATACCCTTCTTTACTAGGATGGCCGTTCCTCCTGATCTTCTAGTGAGGTCGTTCCTATATACGTCGTATCCAGGAAACTTTAGGTTGAAGTTGTTGGTCAATTTTGTTTCCTGAATTGCTACGATGTCCATCTCGTATCTGTTGGCGAGTTCATCTAGTATGTTCTGATTTGTGGTTATGCCGCCCGGGTTCCAGGAGCCTATCCTCAAGTATCCCCTCTCTGCCATTAGTTCTGTGCCTGCCTGGTGCTGATTATCACCTCTTGGACTACCTTAGTCACGATGTTTGTGACCATCCTGACTAGGTACTCTTCGTCTGGGAGGGTTGGTCGGTTGGACGGTGTGTTGTTCTGCGCTGGTTGGTCTCCCTGCGTGGCTTGCGCGTAGGATACCCCGGTTGCCTGCTGTCTTCGGTTTGGTGGTGGTCGCTGTTGTGACCTCTGTGGTGGAGGCCTCCCCCAGGTTGGGCACCTAGGACATCCTCTGTAGTTGGCTGGGTGGCTCCCATTGCAGTTGGCACACGTTGCCTTGACTTCTCTGGCTCTCTGGCACTGCTTTGAGTGGTGTTCTTCGCCGCACTTCACACATCTCGGGTCCTTGTGACACGAGTTCTGGGCGTGATGGTACCCTTGGCAGTTGAAGCACTGCGTCGGTCCTGCTGCCTTGCGTAGGTCCTCTACCACAACTTTCATGTGGCACAGGTTCGTTACCCGCTTTGCTTTTTCCACGTCTTCCTGATCCAGTGTCATGACAAACATGGGTAGTGGCCTCCTTTTCCCTACTCTCGTAGACATGTTACGTGCTGTGTGGCAGGTTATTCCATATTGGTTTGCCATGTCTTCTTGGATTGCCTTCTCGGTGGTATTCGTGGGCAATCCTCGTAACACTAATTTTGGTTTCCTGTCTTCGTCGAGTGGAAAGGCTATCCATTGTAGCCTCTTTTTCTCTTTGGCGGCGTATGCTTCTGCATATTCCTCCACTATCCTTGTCATCTTTCTGTAGTCATCCGGGCTTTTAGCCTGGATGAGCGTCTCTCTGCCACTTCTGGAGATTTTGTTTGTGGTGATGATGCCTTTGCCCTGGGCTATGGTAAGAATAGCCCCTGTCTCGCTGACACTCTGTAACTTAATTACAGGCGGTTTTCTGTATGGTGTTACCTGGTTTTCAGGTAACACGGCTTCTTCGGCGTCTTCTTCGTCTTGGTTTGTTTCCATTGACACTGTATCAGTTTGACTGGAAGCGGCAAGCGCGTCCCTATCTGTGCTCGTGGATGGCACTGGTTCCTCGGAGAGGGGTAGCTGTACCTGGGGAGCTAGTTTCATGGCTTTTTCTTGGTTGGACGTCCATGCGGCGTATTCCTCGTCGGTTAGTGGAAGGTGTGTCACCAGGGGTGGAAACTCTTCCTTACTCTTTTTCCTCTGTTGGGTGGACGCCTCCTTCGTCGAGGTGGTAGCCTTCTGGCTGGGTGGTCGAGTCTGCTCGGTGGTCATCTTTTTGGTGGCAGGCTGCTCTACTGGTGGCTTTTTGTCCGTCTTTTCGGGGTTTTTCTTCTCCGATTTCTTTGCGAGTTGTTTCTGGAGAGCTATCAACTCGTCGAATCTGGCATCCATCTTTTCGCTCATTCGTCGAATCTCCGTATTCAGCTCTTTGATCTCTGCCTTCTGTTGTGCGATCACATCTTCGTATCTTTTGTTGTTTGCATCAACGTTTGCTGCAAATTCTTTCATCAGGGTTCTGAGTCGGTTGATTTCTGCGTTGGCCTTTGTCAGCTCGTCTTCGCTGGCGGCATCCTTTTCAAACCGCTGACGTTTGGTAGTGCCCCTGCCTTCGGCGCCTGGGACGTCTTCGTCCATGTCTTCGACTTCCTGGGTGGCCTCGATGTTCTGGGAATCCTCGACTTCCTGGGTGGCTTCGGTGACGTTCTCGGTGGTCTCGACGTTCTGCGTGGAGTCCTTGCCTTTTGACTTCTTCTTCTTTTTTCTTATTCTACGATTTTGGATCGTAAAACCGTCTTTGCCATCTTCCTGGTCGCTCGAGTGGTCATCGCTGCTCTCTTCAGGGTGCTGTAACAGGAGGGACTCTTTAGAGTCTGCATATCTTGGCGGGGAAAGCGCCTTGGATTTGGGGGGTGACCGAGATCTGACTCGTGTCATCTTTGGTTGGGAGCGGTAACCTAACTTTTAGAAGAAGCCTTTTTTTCAGCCGATGGGCCCGACACCACATCGACTTCAGGGTTGGCTCCCTGCACAACAGCGCGGTAGTTCTCGTACCTAGACAGAACTAGGTACGGGATCCTCTTGATTTTCTCAACTCTCTGACCTTAGGGGCCGGGGCTGCAAGATGTATTCTAAATAACTACACCTTGCAGTGTCGAGGTACAGTGTTTTAAACTGTACCCATTCCTATCGGAGGCACAGAGAGTATCCCGTAGCGGGCTCACGTCGAGCCCGCTATTGCTTATTCTGCTTTCCAACCCTTGTTTGCAATGTCTCAGAAAATTCAATGAAATCAAACTTCCTGAGTTTCACCACATCCAAGAGGTTGGCTTTTGCCTCTGCTTCCACGTCTTCGCGTCTAGAGAGAGCGAGCGCTCTAGTGTTGCTGTGCTTACATTCACAGCCGTACTAAGAAGTACGTTACACTAAAGCACTTCCCTCTCCTCGACTTGTTGCGCTGCTACTGCTGCTCGTCCGCACTCTGCGCGTCTTGTCTCTTCGGCGGCTACCGAGAGTATTGTCAAGTGGAGGCAACGAGAAGAAGCACTACGTAGCAGAGGACTCCCACCAATCAAATGTGCCGACGATCTGAAGCATGTTATCGGTAACTGGATAAAAGCCGGACAAAACAGAGACAGATGGAAAGAGCTAAGGGAGACCTATGTCTAGCAGTGGACGCGTACTGGTTGATGATGATGAGGTAAAAAGAATGATCAAATTTCAAAATAACAAAAAAGCAGAAGGCCCGGGCAGAATACCAAATGAGTTGATAAAAATGGATCGAAAAAACTACTCCGCATGATACACAAAATGTTTCAGATAGTGGAGTGTAACTTTACTATCGTAAATAGGAACCCCCGCGATATTTCGCGAAATAGCATCCAAGACTCCCCTACTATTATCGTGTAATTAACTTAATTTTTCTTATTGTTTTTCTATTATTTTTCTCACAAATTTTTACTTAATTAATTAATTCATTTCAATTAATTGATTAATTAACTGTGGCAAACACTTTAAGCTGTGCAAAAAATTTGCGCTTTAAACTGGTGAAACTTACAGATCATATAAGAAATATATAGTAAAATATATATAAAATATATAAAATATAAAGTAGATTTTAAAGCGGTAACTATTAATTTTATTTGGAGTGCTCAATAGAGAAAGATTCTCACGATTCCTTTTTACCAAAAAAGAAGGAGCAAAATTTATTTTTAAGCGTAACTCGCTTAGTTTTGATGCTCGAAACTTTTATAAATAATAAAAATAAAGATTTTTTTAACACTTTTAAAAAAGTTTTGATGGGTTTTACCCGAAAAGTACTTCGTTTTTTGGGTTATTTCAAGTTGAAATTTTCGATTTGGAGTTTGACGAATATGAACGTACTTTTCATGAGCTACCTACAACTTTAATTTTGCTACGTCTATAGACTTTACGAATACACAACTTTTTTCGTTAATTTCTATGCTACAATTTTGCTAAGAATATGTTTGTCGATAAAATACTTCGTTTTAGAGTTACTTGTGAAAATAACTCGAAAAGCATTGATTTAATTAAAAAAACTATAGAATGAAAGTGGCTTAGAATTAGTCAATTTATCCATTTCCGGACTTATTTTAAACGGTCCTTTTTCACCCCGAGAACTGTCACCCCCAAGTAAAAGCAACCAACGGCACAAGTTCAACTTTGAAGTAGAGGGTAAGTAGAACCTAAATCCAAGTTTTAATGTAATTCGGAGTTGACCCTGAAAATTACACGGTATCGCAGTATTTCCCGTTCATTTACTGGGCTAGAGGAGGTATGTCCAGAAATGATCTAGGAGTTTAGGTAGATGCTTTTAACTTATCTTGTGCGTGCGTGGGTGTGTGTGTATGTGTGCAGTGCCGCGCCAAGGCTTTCAAGCGCCCTGGAGCAATAATTTTAGGCGCCCCTTTCCTCCTTCCTTTGTAAGTAGTTTTTTGTAGCTTAGTGAATCGTTAAACGGTATACCTACAAACTATTTTTTATGTGTTAGGAAAGTATCATCATCATCATCATAATCTAACCGTTATCGTCCACGGCTGAACATAGGCCTCCTAAAAGTTTCTCCATGTCTCCCAATCTTGAGCTACCAGCTATCCAGTTTTCGGCAGTTCTCTTTAAATCGTCACTCCAGCGCGTTAGTGATCGATCTCTGCTTCGTTTATACGATTGTCCGCCGGCGGTCGCTATTCCAATAATCTTCTAGTCTAGCTGCTGTTCGGTGTTCTTGCCACATGACCTGCACATCTCCATTTCTTCTTTGCTACATGTTCTACTATGTCTTTGATTTTTGTCCTTTGCCTGATATTATTTGGTATTCTGTCTCCTTGTGATTCTTAGCATGGCCCTCTGGGTAACCCTTATTTTCTTCTCTTAGATTTTCAGCAGCAGTAAAGTAATATTCTACTGATAATAAGTTATTATAAATACTATAAATATTTACAAAAAACAACGATTACATTATCAGAGAACAAATAAATATATAATTATTATTACTATAGTTCATTTGCTCATGGTTTTTGCTCTGTATATTAAAGAACCGCTTGGATTGACATGAAATTTGGCATACGCATAGCTAATTTATACGAAAGAAAACAATTGATATTGCGTCGTCGGGGATGAAAAAATATACGTTAAAATTATTTCCGGAAGTGGATAAACTGACCAATTTTGTTCCATATACCGTTTTTTCACTAAATCAATATTTTTCGAGTTATTTGCGAGTGAATATGTTCATTTTTCAACATAAAAACCACGGTTTTAGACGGTTTTTCACAAATAACTCAAAAAGTGTATATTTTATTGAAAAAATGTTTTTAGCAAAATACAGGTTATAAAAAATTAAAAAAACCTATGCACGCATGAACTCGGTAGATCTAGTAGAGGAAGCAGTGCCGGATTTAGTTCATAGACCGCCGGGGGCTAGGTTATACTATACCGCCACTCTCCACTAGGTATAGATGCGTCTTATTATGTTAACAATTCATTAAAACTATTTTAATATTATTAGGTAATTTATTACAAATTTACAAAAAAGCCACAAAGACACAAACTCACAACTTATAAAGTAAATTAACATAATTATTTACAAACAAAATTTCCTGGACTTCCTACTAGCAAACAGGTCGATGATTTTATTAAAATTTAATTTTGTAAGCAGATGATTATGATGATTATTTCATTCATAGGAGATTCTGACCAATAGAAAGCTACAGAAATCTGAATTAAATTGATAATTTTTGATAATTGCCCGTCGTTAAGTATATTACGTCAGATGCCCTTCGTTGCTACGAAAAAATATATTCAGTGACATTAATGACAATTAATGTTTTAAAAATTATAAAAGTGATGACTTTCAATCGTCAAATATTTATAAAAACTTTGTGTTTAATTGTACTAATTTGTACTTACATAAATAAATTACAATAAAATTTTGGTTTTGAACAGTTTTATTCATGAAATAATCGCAACAAATTGCACTCGAACTCTAAAATTAATATAGAATGTTTGCCCTCGTGACACTTTGACATAATTTCACTCGCCGTCGGCTCGTGAAATTAAAACTGTCAAAGTGTCACTCGGGAAAAATTCAATAATTTTAGAGCTCTTGTGCAATTACTACTGAATATTTAAAACAGCGAACGAATTTAATTTTTCATCCGTCATCGTATTTCTCAAATAATTTTTGACCCGTTTTAAAGTGGAAAATGATCTTTCACCAGTTGCGTTAGTAACCATCAACGATAAGACGATTCTTAGTGCTATTTCTACGTTTGGGAAGGTTGCAATTATATTATTTTTATGCAAAAGCTCCATCACAAAAGTAGCAATGTGAGTTGTTGGATTTTTATACTCAACTTGGACTAGTAGTGACATTATAAAATGTTTTAATTGAATACACTCACTTGCTAGAGATGTATTTAAGTCATTCGAATAAATATTCACTAATACCGACGCTATGTCTGAAATCACGTTATCCTCTGAAAGAGGTAGAGAAAATAAAAATGAGAAAGTGATGGCAAGATCTTCATAAGCTTTTCCTCTAGATTTCAGATTATTTGCCAAATAATCAATTGTTTTGTACAGCACTTGGGTTCTAATCTTACTTTGCGGTGTAAGGATCTCTTCTGTACCTGCTTCGTCAAACTGTAATTTTCTTTTGCGACTTCTAATTTCTTTGCTGTATTCCGTTTGTTGTGATAAGATCTGCCCCTTTTGTTCAAACAAATTACATTTATCACTCGTAAGAGACTCGTAAAAATGTTGTAATGAGCTATACAAAGACGAACATGTATGTAAGTCCATATTTGCGCTTTGTAAAGATTTACTCGCTAGGCCAGTTCTTTCCAGTACTTCGAACCAAAAGGCAATATAAATACCAAATTCTAACGTAGCCATCTTTTCGTGTAAATTGTTTGCTTGACAGCGAACTGGCATCTTCTCATTGTCGTTCGAGAATAACTCTAAAAGTGCTTGCTTTATATCTTGATAGCATAAATTAAGAGCTTTTAATGCATTAAATCGTCCTGACCATCGAGTCACATTAACTCTTTTTGGAACAAATGTTGTATGGCCACAATTTTTCAATAGATCAGTGAGTCGTTTCCATCTGTAAGTTGAAGCTGAGAAAAAAACATAAATTTCTTCAGCAACTAAAAAAAAGAAGTACTTTCCATAGTGCATTCTGCTGCAACCCCATAAATTTGAAATATCCACATATATAATTAAAACGTGATGGGAGCAACGCGACGTACCGCCTCTCAAAATTTACCGCCGGGGGCAAATAGTCCCATAGCCCCCCTCTTAATCCGGCACTGAGAGGAAGAGTTGTAGCTCGAGAAAAGTGGGTTCTTATTCGTCAAATTCCAAATCGAACATTTCAACGTGAAATAACTAAAAAATGAAGCACTTTTCGGGGAAAACTCGTTATAATTTTTTTAAACTCTTTAGAAAAAGCTTTATTTTTGTTTGTTAAAAAAGTTTGTAGCGGCAAAAGTAAGCCAGTAACGCTGAAAATAAAGTTGGTCCGTTTTTTTGGTCAAAAACATCGTAAAAATCTCTGCTTAATTAGCATCCCAATGAAATTAATCGTTACAGCTTTAAAATTTACTTCACTTATATATATTTATATGATCTAGAAGTTTCACCATTTCAAAGTGCTTATTTTTGAAAAAAATTGGTTTTAAATAAAAAAAAAAAAACTTGAAATTTTGAAGGAAATGCCTTTTTTTCAAAATTTTTCCCAAGAATATATTTTTAATAAAATACTTACTTTTTGAGTTATTTGCGAAAAACCGTCTAAAAACGTGTTTTTTCTTTGTTAGAAAATAAACATTATTCACTCACAAATAACTCGAAAAATAGATATTGACTTGAGCACGTGGTACTCCCTAGGGCAAAAGCACACGTCGGCACAATAGGGCTTTTCATCGATTGTCATTTGTTTCGAGCTTCTGTCATGTGCCGTCTAATATTAATATATCTACGTCATACGGTATTGATATATACCAATGATGCAAACCAAAGACGTATGACGTAGATGTCTTAATATTATTTGACACATGACAGAAGCTCGAAACAAATGACTGTGAATGAAAAGCCCTATAATCATTTTCTTCTTTGACATGTTGGCTATGTGTATGCCAAATTTCATGTTAACCCAAGCTGTTCTTTAAAATTCAGTGATTTTGCAATATTTTACCGTGAGTGAATGGAGTAATAGTTCAGTTTAATGAGAGAAATAACGGTTCGTACACTTAGGGGAACAAAGTAATAATAACTGCTCTTTTTATATCTACCTACGATTTGTAAATTTTCAATTTTACAAGATAATCAAATATTATTAATATTTCCGGTAATTTCGGTATTGTCAAATTTTTCTTTCGGCACCTACCGGCCCCGTTTTTGTCCGGCGCCGGGAGGCACCGCCCCTCTCCGCCCTTATGGACGCGGCCCTGTATGTGTGTATGTCGTTAGGTACCTACACCAGCTCTAAAGTGTAACAAGTTAGGAATCATTAATTACGAGAAAACAGGGTAAGAGCTCGAATTGTTACACTTTGGAATTAAAATAATTACCGTTTTATGAGAAGATATTTGTGTGACATCTTCATAGAAGGTTATTATGGATATGTTATCCTTTGTAACTCAGACATACTGGTTATTGAAGCACTTCCTAATACTTAACTTGAAATGGCTAAAATTCAGACTTGTTACATTTGGAATTGGTGTATGGATGTGTAAAAAATCCAAGAAATATGAAATATTGTTTACTTACTGCAACCACAGCTACTAGTTCATCATCACTATTTTCAACAGGAACACCATATCCAGTTTCCCAATGTAGCATTAATAATACTAATAAATTTATTTTACTAAATAATATGTTAACCATGTTGCGTATGCAATGAAATAACAAGACCTAATTTATCTTATTTGTATTGATAGTAACAATGTGGCCTCTTGCACTAATAATTAAATACCCACTGCACTATTATAATGTGACACATTCTTTAAAAAATACCACGTTTTTGCTCTGATTATTATGAAAGAGAAATATACTGATAAAAACCTAGTTATTATTTTGTTTGTGGATAACGAGTGATAATCTTTGACTGGCAGTACTAGCTAATTTTTAATGTTTTGGTCCCTGCTTATTTATTTGCTGACCTTAAAATATTTTCGAGTTTATGTTAAATTTAATCTTATATTTATCGGTTTTCGTGAGTCGTTTTGTTTTTGTTTAAAAACTATATTGAAATGACATTAGGTAGGTTCTGAAACTTCTGTTTTCTCATTTCTTGTGGTGTGTCTAATTTAAATATTATGTTAATATGGGACAGAGCCACAATTGAGGATGCCAGACGTAAAAGGGTTTAAGTGCAGTTTTGGTAGTTCTGAGATAATCAGCTTCAAAGTTGTTTCAGTTTTATAAATTCTAGGAGTCATTTAACTAAAATTTGTCTAGTGTACAATGTACTATAAAGTGATAAAATTATAAGGGTATATTATTACCCTTACTATATCCTTCCTTTTTTTCAATTATTAAAAAAATGTACTTGAATCGGTACATGGTGTTGATAAATGTTACTGGTAAAACGGTTCAAGTGCAGATGTTAACTACATATTACCAATCATTTTTGTTCCAGCTGTTATCCACAGTGTAACTACAACTGACACGTTGCATAATTAATACTTAAGTAGTCTTCAAAATTGGTCACAAATCTAATATTTATTTACTTAAAATTAATCCTTTATTAACATATGTTTACATATTACAAAATACTAAAAATAGTTTTGTGGTAAAATGGTTCAAGCGCGCTTAAACCGGTTTCTTACTATTTGTTTTTACATAATACTAAAAATAGTTTTGTGGTAAAACGGTTCAAGAGCACGGATAAACCTGTTTACTACCAAAGCAAACTGCAATTGTTGTCATTGAACAAAATGTAATGGCGATAGATGGCGCCTGTAGGGCGAAATATGCTTAGATAAATTTACCACCAAGTTATAATACCATTTGGGTATGCGAATCTGTACTTAGGTCAGAATTTGAAAAAAGTGCACTTAAACCCTTTTACGTCCAAGCCCCTCAATTACTGGTGTAATAAAAATTACACTTTTAAGTAACTAATGTTTGACATATTAATGTTTGATGATATTCTTATGTATGTCTTTCTCAAAAAATGACATACTTAGTCTAGATCTTACAGGCCACAGCAAGTCTGTGGTTGAAAAATTGCTTGAAAGTGATCTTATTATCCTAGCGATATCAAATTAGGATTATTTTTGTATTATTTTGTATTAAGTTTTTTGTGAAATCGGTATCACAAAACGTTGCTGTAATGAAACTGTGGGTGAAAAAACGTGTTATATTTCAGGAATTTTTGAAACCTATCAGATGTTGTAAAGGACAATGCCAGGAATAACTTCTACTAAAATATAACCAAAAATTGTGTGTGCTTTTTTATTTATGACGTTTTTCGGTTTTGTTAAATTGGCAATTTTTAAAGATTTTTAATTTCGCGCGCAGCTTATGATATTTATTTTAGAGAAAAACTTCTAAATAGAAAGTTGTAGTACGTTAACACACCTACAATTTGTGCTATGGCAAGTTTAATTTCGTTAATTCGTTAATGCAAAACAGCTTGCGAAAAGTTCAAAATGACCGTTTTTTGCACTTGCAATATTTATTGTAAAAATAACTTTTTCTTAACCTTTAAAGCTTTAAAATGAAGATATTTCAATTTCAAACATAAAATAAAATTGTAAAGCCCGATTGGTGAACTTGTTGCTTAGATATTCTAAATTGTTTATCCCGAGAGGTCAAATGTTGAAGGCTATAATTAAAAAAAATCATAGAGATAATCCTAGATCCACTATCCTTCTAAATTCTCATATTTTTATAATCTGATGTAAATTAATGCGTAAAACATTTCTGGTTTTAAATTCTGGTTTAAATTCAGTGGCGTAGCTGAAGATTGCGGGGCCACCCCGCGACAATTTTTGTGGGGCCCCGTATTATAAACATAACGACAACTAAATAACAGTATAATTACTAAAATATGTGTAAATAGCATTATTTGGTCTTTCTTTAATAAGTCTTCATCAGTTAGTGTCATTAGAGTTTTTGGGAATAGACATGAAAACCTATACCTTCATGTCTCTTAATCTATAATACTATATACTATATAGTACTTAATCTATAATTCTTGCAACACTATTAGTCTGGGCTGATTATCGGAGAATAGGCCATTTTTGGGAAAAGTTATTTACCAGCAATTTTATTGCTGGAATCGAATTATAAGATCCTATATATTAATAATATAGGTATGCAAAATCCTCAGATAGTGTGCTACTTTTTTTATAAACAAAATGGCGCCCGAAAATCGTGTTTTTTTCAATTATTGCTCTATAACTCCCAAGATTTTAATTTTACAACAAAAACACTCAAATAAAAATTCACCGTGATTAAATTCTGAATAGAGACGTGTTTTTCCCGATCTGCTCCGGTGAAAATTTTCCTCGGAAAATGCGGGTTTTCTTTACAAAATCTTTAATTTTCAAATAAAGTTTTAAATAAGTAATTATTTACCAATAATTAAATAATTTGGTGACTTAAAAGCCTTCTTGGTTTAGATCATAGTTCCAGAAGCTGATAAAAATTAAACGAATATTTTAGCAACAATTCAATTGTTAATTAATAATTTACGGTCGCAATAATAACCAAAATAATTATGATACACCGATCAAACTTTGAAATCTTATAAAAATGAGATGCCTATTTAACATTTTGTCGACAAAATATAAATTTTTTGTTTTTTTGCATAATCTTTAAATGTTTAAAAAATAGTTATAAACAAATTAACGTTTCTCAGAAAGTTTTTATTATATTGTAATTTCAAAAAATAGCTAAAATGCGCATTTCAAATTTCTTGAAAATGAATGCTTTAAAACTTTTTACTTAAAAACTTTATAAAAAAAGTAGCACACTATCTGCGGACTTTGCATACCTATATTAATATTACATAGGATCTTATAATTCGATTCCAGTAATAAAATTGCTGGTAAATAACCTTTCTTTGTACTTTACTAATTAGACCAGCGTATTATAACTATTTTTTTTTCAAAATTTAAAGATTATGCAAAAAAAAGAAAAATTTATATTTTGTCGATAAAATATTAAATAAGCCTCTCATCTTTATAATCTTTATAAGTTTGATCAGCGTATCATGATTATTTTGGTTATTATTGCGATCGTAAATTGTTAATTAACAATTGAATTGTTGCTAAAATATTCGTTTAATTTTCACCAGCTTCTGGAATTACAATCTATACCAAGAAAGCTTTGATATCACTAAGTTATTTAATTATTGATTAATAATTACTTACCGAAAACTTTATTTGAAAATTAGAGTTTTTGTTAGGAAAACCCGCATTTTCCGAGGAAAATTTTCGTCAGAACAAATCGTGAAAAACCTATCTCTATGTAGAATTTAATTGAGGTGAATATTTATTTGGGTGTTTTTGTTGTAAAGTTAAAATCTTCGGAGTTATAGAGCAATAATTGAAAAAAATACGATTTGTCGGCGCCATTTTGTTTATAAAAAAAGTAGCACACTATCTGCGGACTTTGCATACCTATATTATTAATATATAGGATCTTATAATTCGATTCCAGCAATAAAATTGCTGGTAAATAACTTTTCCATGAATTTTGCTAATTAGCCCAGAGTATATACCTAATTTACATTGAAAACATTAACTTCAAAGCTTTTTTTGCTACAAGTTATTTTTTCGTCGCAGCTGAGCTCATCGTAAATTTTTTTATACGTTTTATGCGTTTATTTTTAAATTCCTATATAATCCCCACTATTCTGTTATTCCTGCTGCTTCTGATAAAAATTTCGTAAAACGAATTTCTCATTTCTCGAAGATTATCACGAGTTTTTTCAAAAAGTTGAAGGTTAACTCTGCCGTTTCAGATTGCAAAAGTTTTGATTTTGGATGTATAAAGTTAAGTATTTTAGATTGAATAGTAATGTTGGCAAATTAAAAATTATTCATATGCTCGAATAATGCATTAGCCTCTAATTTTTCATAGTTTTTTGATAGCAGTGAAATTCTCGTTAAAAATTTCATTACTTGTCAGAAAGCTCGACGCAAAGCCAAAACAGCATATCATGTCTGGATGACCACCGGGTTTCACATAACCTTTTTAAGTGTTGGCAAACGCGATAAATTCAAAGTCATAATAGTACATAGTACATTATTTAACACTTGGTTCAGATTATGGGATGCAAAATGAACATCGGAAACTGTTTTTCAATATCAGTTATGCGCATTTGTACGCCTGAATAATATGTACCTATGTTACCGTAAAAACCAGATTTCAGTTAAAACCCGAATTTATTAGGAAAAACTAGTTTTACCTGTGGGCTTTAGATAATTCTAGTTTTAGCTAGTGAAAACTAGTACTATCAAATATTTTCAGTTAATTCTAGTTGAGACTAAGCATATTTCAGTCAAAACTGGCTTTTACTCGGTAAATAATTTGCTACCCCTGTTGTTTGAAAATAATTTCTCTAAAACGTAAAATATTCTGGACAAGATCGTAAACGTAAAAAAACTCAAATCTTTTTGACCACGCTGTTCTGTTATTGTCTTGCATCCAGGCTGATAAAATTTTCTTGGGATATCTTGGTTAGCTCGCTCGACTGAACCTTGACTCTGGCTCTGTGCCTTGGTTTTCCATCAACTAATTTTTTTTCAGGCCTGTATGACATTACCTAATTTATAACTGCATTACCGAACTCTCGGCCAAATGCATGGTGCGCCAAAAGTCAAGAATATATCCGTTAATAAAATTGACAAGCAACTTCTTCCGCCCTCTTAAGTTATAATGGTCTCAGCAAAACAAATTTTGTTAAATGGTCCTGATAAACCATAATAAACTTGTAGCCGTGATCCTCTTGTTATTGCATATCGATCAAATCTACCTAAGAGCGACTTTTCATTTCTGAATGCAATATAGGTTTCGACACAAGACCCCTCTTCGCTCTACTCTTCTTCCGTTGGCAGGTTTTACACATTAATATAAAATTATTAAACATATCAATTGTTATATTTGCGTGTTTTCTGGCGGTTTTGGTCTTCAACCTATCCCAACCTCCATAACCAATAGCAACGTTTAAAACCTCCATAACCAATAGCAACAGGTTCAATTCTGTCAAAATGTCTTCAGCAGGTACATAATATTGAAATTTGTTTAAAATTTCTAGTTTTAACTGAATTTAGCAATCTAATGTAGTTTTGACTAGTTAAAACTAGAATTGTCTAAAGCGCGTAGTTAAAACAAGTTTTTCCTATTAAGTTCGGGTTTTAACTGAAATCGGGTTTTAACGGTAACCTATACACCACTTTACTCTTGCCCCATCATACCTCTTTCCTCTGCAGTTGTATACGTAAAGGTGCTTTGATTGTATAAATTTTAAAATTTCATTTACAGCACCTTGTGCACTTTGGTCTAATATGCGAATAAATCCCAAACAACTTCCGACAACTTATGCTTTATGCTTTGGAGGGTAAATTATTTTCGTCAGAGTTATTTTTAGATGCCGGAAAATAAAACTAAGCTGATCGTCTTTGGAAATATGAAATATCTTGAGTAGTATCAAGAATTATTGAATAAAAACAACTTTTTTTAATTAAATTATTCACTTTGTTTTCAGTTTCTTAAACCAGCAATTTTATAACTTCGTGTGGTATTTGAGGGCTCATATAATTTGTTTAAGTTATTGTTTTTATCGGTTAATTTAACTAAAACAGGATCATATTTAGCTAGTAAAAAAACCATCGACAAAAATTACCTTTTTGGGATTCACTTTCGTCTAAACTACCAACATGTCCACGAAACGCTAAATTTCACCCAGAAAGAGTAAGAGTTATTACGTCAATTACCCGCTTCATTACTTCCTCCCAAATTCCCTATTTTGATGCTTATTAGGAAAATATGTTTTGGTCCCCAATTTAAAGAAAGTAGAAGTATTAAGCTTGAAGGCTTTAAGGGGCCCCTCCTAACGTCGGGGCCCCCCGCCTTGCGGGCCCTGCGGGCCTGTCAGCTACGCCACTGTTTAAATTTCGTTATAAACATTTAGAACTGAAGCGGACCCTAACACCCTATGTGTTTCTAACTTGCAGATTATTGTTGCTGAAGATTGATAAAAAAATACACATTTTCCACTACCAACTGAAGCCGAGATAATTGTTTTAGTCTTCCTTAATCGTAGTGACTTTATTCAAAACAATTAGGAAATTATTTCACAATCATTGACTACAGAAAAACTTATATTATAAAAGAAAATTACATTTAATTGTTAAAAATGCTATTTAAAGTGGAGACTTATTTTTCTTTACGATTGCCATTTATTGTGTCGGTTGCCCTTAGCAACTTATATTACATTGAATCATGGGTTATGATACAAATTTTAAACATCCGCTTAGATTGAAATGAAATTTGGCAAACACATACATAGATAACATGTCAATGAGGGAAAGTGTGGGTTTGTTTTTATTGAGCTACTAATACTTTCCATTTAAAAGTTTTTCTCTAAAATAAATATCCTAAGCTGCAAAATTAAAAATCTTTAAAAGTTGCAAATTTAACAAATGAAAAACGTCACAAACGAAAAGCTCACAAAATTTTTCGTTACATTTTAGTAGAAGTTATTTCTGGCATCGTCCTTTAAAACACCTGGTAGGTTACAAAAATTCCTGAATTATATCCTGAAATCAATCTATTTTTCATCCACAGCTTGGACTAGTAAGTTTTGTAGGTAGAGTGTTTTCGTGTATGTATTGTGTGTTGCATATGTATAGTCTATGAGCCTTTTATATGTTTTTGTTTTTGACTTCTTCTTTTAGTATTGGCAACCACAGTCTGCTGCATTTTGCTGATGGGTTTGCAACACAGTTTTCTTCGCCGGATAGGATGACTCTTGCACTTTCTCCCACGTATAAATTGTTACATTCCCAGTTTTTGGATCTTTATTTTGTTTTGTTGGGTTTGGTTTTGGATAGGATAGAACTCAGAGTATTGGTTATTTTGAATGTTGTTGTTGTGTCCTATCCATTTCAATTTTTCTGATTAGCCCTTTACATAATATGGTCTGATTGTCATCTTTGAATCCCTTCTTATAATCAAGTTTTCGTATTTTGATAGTTAATATTATTTCCGCTTTATTTCTTAGCCTTCTAGTTACCTCCACGTTTGAAATTCTTTGAACCCATTATATTCGAAGGATTCTTCTGTAACACCAAAATTCAAAGACGGTCAACTTATTCAGATTGACTTATTTTAATGTCCACGCTTCGCAGCTATAAAAAAGATTAGAGAACACGTAACACCGAAGCATCCTTAGGCGTAGTCCTAACCTTATATCCCGACAACAAAGAAACTTTTTAAGTTTAATGAATAATGCACGTGCTATTTAAATACGTGTCTTAATTTCTTTGGTTTAGTCTAAATTTGATGTTATCCAGGTTCCTAGTATTTGTAGTTATCCACACTCTCAATTACAGTATCTTCAATAGTCAATTGGATGTTTGCGTATGCTGATTTAATCATGATCATGCATTTAGTTTTTTTAATTCATCTTCAGTGCGTACTCATAACAGCGTTCATTAAGGCGTTGCATTACGTTCTATAAATCATTGTTGTTATCCGTTATTATTACTGTATCGTCTGTAAAACGTAAGTTATTCAAAACTTCTCCATTGATAGATATACCTTCTATTGAATCTGAGAGCGCTTCTTGAAATACCGCTTCACCCTATTACAGTCTTGAAATACCCTATTACAATCATCATAGTTTTAGAAACTAACAACGGCGTTACTAATCATGTTGGAAGCCAAGATCCGGCAGAGAAGGAGAAGACAAGGCCTCTCAGGTCGTTGATCAGCGAATTCCTTGTCAGAATAACGGAGACGAAAGAATAAGACCGTCAAACACTAGATTTGGAACCTGGAATGTTCAAAGTATGTTTCAGCCTGGTAAGCTGCACAATATTATTCAAAAAATGAATAGGTTGAATATTGATGCACCGGGTATCACTGAAGCCAGGTGGCCCAACTTAGGTTGTTTCTCAACAAGTAAAGCCACAATATATTATTCCGGCAGCGAGGACAATCAATATAGACACAGCGTAATAGTGGTAGTTACAGTGTAATGAATTTCTAATATGATGTACTTAATAGGTCTGGATCCCGCGTATGAAAAAAAAGTTGATTAATAGCAAGCTGGTTAATCAGACTGCTATTTATCACCTGTCATAATTCCTGTCATTTGACATATTCTACATGTTCCACTCATTAAAATGTCTATTTGGTGATAAATAGCAGTCTGATTTTTGCATGAGAGTTTAGTCTCTGTTCGGAGAGTTTAAGTCTGTTCTGTCGGACAAAATAAATGTGCCGTTTTCGTGGTCTGACCGTTCCAAATTTTTAACCTGTTCCACAATTAAAACTGACCCTGTTCCAGTGTTCCCATATATCAAAGTTTATCCGACTAGACACCCTTAAGCTATTAACAACCCACAACCCACTTATCGCCAGGATTATGTACATACTTAAAAACATTAAAATACATCCAAGAACTGTGACAATAGACACAAGTAAGCTTCAACAACAAAACGTAAAATAATGCCTCCAACACGAACTAGACACCAATGATACTGACGAGCACTGGAATCGACTAAAACATTATCTACTAGCACCGTGCAAAGAAATACTGAAGACTCCGACAAAAAGAAAAGAGGACTGGAGACAATATAGAATGTAAGAACAAAGATAATAATACATACAGGGAGATTAGCCACGAGATAAATAGGATGATAAAGCAGGCAAAAGAAAAACACTTTGAGGAGAAATACAAAGAGATCGAGGAATTTCAAAAAAGATACGATCTATTTAATCTACACAAAAAAGTCAAAGACATAGCAGGACTAAGAAAACAAAATCTCACTGGTGCATTTCTGGATAGACAAAGGCTTACTCTAATAACACAGACCATCCAGATTTTACAAGAGAAGAAATAGCACACAAAATCAATGAAGAACGGGAAAAGCCCTGGACCTCCCATGCTTCTTAGCGAATTAATCAAAATTATAGATGAACAGCACATTTATGTTCTAGTGATATGCTTAAACCAAATTTATAGCTCAGGCGTATTACTCAAAAAATGGTTAACGTAACCTTTGCTTATCTCCCCAAAAAGAAAAACGCAAGAGAAGGCGCCGATTACAGCGACAGGGGATGACAGCGACAACAAAAGGAGATCCATTCTATTTCCATTGGCAACGATTGTGTATATAAAAAAAAAACGAACAATTTTAGTACTTTTGCAACTTAATGTTATGTGCTTCTTTTAATTTTGTGAATAAATGTTATGTTATAACTTAATCAATCCACCAGAGTTCTACAGTCGATTCTATTGAAGCAGCAAATATATTTGGTCATTCGAGGCGGATTAAAAAATAAACAAGTACATATTATAGCGTCAATTTCTGCACGTGTCGAATTAATGGAGGTGAACAACAGAAGCCATTGAGTTGAGTGAACTAAAGTAGGTGATTCCAATTTTGAAAATTCCTCTCTCCTTTAACTTTAATGTTGCTTCTATTTTTCATACTATAACTTTAATTTATAGGTTTTAGTTGATATTACAATTAATTATGTACTTGATTATGGCAGTTATTTTGAGATATTCAAACACTGGGAGTTTACTTCTAAAATATTAAAAGAGGCAATTAAATATTAAATTATTCAATTAGAGCTAGGCAAAATTAGAGATTAGATATTTCACAATTACGATTGACCATAACAATAAGCAATAATTATATTCTTATAGTAATTATTAAAGAATTTATTTAAATACAAAATGGCCCAAGATGAACGCACACACACGCGCAAGCGCGGTAGTACCAACCATAAATTGACAAATTTTAGAACTTATTTTGAAACAATTTATTTCCAATTTGTGGCAGAGGAACAACTAGAGACTAAAGATGTTGCAGAGATACAAATAAGGTTAACCAAATTAGAATTATAAAGAAGAAATTCAGTAAGAAAAAGAGGATGTTTGTGCAGATGATCTTGAAGCACAGTTGTTTCAAAAAATATATGTTTTTTCAAATTCTTTAACAGATTTTTATAGCTCAAACACAACTAATTTTAAAAAATATGAAACAAAAAGCTCTATGTCACAGGATCTAAATAGAATTTGTGTCTCTCATTCTTTCAATAAAAATGCTGGTAAGTTACCACCCATGAAATGTCCTTCTTATAACTGTGAATTTAATACGTGCTTAGAAAGATAATTTTGAAGCATTATTTCATAGCAATTCAACATTATTAGAAATACAAAAATATCATTATAGTCTAAGAGCTGGGAGCGGATTTTCTGCGTGATAAGTAATATGGAAAAACTATACGGGGATATGTTGAATTAGTTGTGTGCATGACTTTCGCCAACTGCCGGAAACCAGAGTGGGGGCGAGGGTAGTTATAAGGGGTCAAAATCGCGGTTTTTATTATTTTTTTTGTGACGCTCGTGATCGAGAGAGGGCACCAAAATTTGGGAATAAGTAGGTCATGACGTAACTAAGTAAAATCTCTAGGGTCGGAACGCTGCGTGGCCGACAAAGGGGTGGGGGTAGGGGTGAATATAAAAAATATAAGGGGTTTTTTGCGATGTTCATGACTGAGATAGTGCACCAAAATTTGGGAATAAGTAGACCATGACATAACTAAGTAAAATCCCCAGAACCAGAAACCAGAGTGGAGGACGAGAGTAGTTATAAGGGGTAAAAGTCGCGGTTTTTATTATTTTTTTTTGTGAAGCTCATGATGGAGATAGTGCACCAAAATTTTGGAGTAAGTAGGTCATGACGTAACTAAGTAAAATCTCCAGGGGCGGAACGCTGCTTGCGTTACAAAGGGGTGGTAGGCAGGGATGAGTATAAAAATATAAGGGGTTTTTCGCCGTTCGTGATCGAGATAGTGCCCCAAAATTTGGGAATAAGTGGATCATGACATTACTATGTAAAATCTACAGGAGTGGAACGCTGCGTGGGGGACAAATGTTGTGCTGCGTCACAAAAAAAATAATACAAACTGCGACTTTGACCCCTTAAAACTGCGAACATCACCAACTCTGGTTTCCGCCCCTGGAGATTTTGCTTGGTTACGTGATGATCTACTTACTCCCAAATTTTGGTTTACTATCTCGATCATGAACGTCACAAAAATCCCTTATAATTTTAATATTTTCCCCTGCCCTCACCCTTTTGTCGGCCACGTAGCGTTCCGCTTCTGAAGGTTGTAATTAGTTACGTCATGACCTACTTATTACCTTTTTCGTCCCACACTCTGGTTTCCGGCTCTGGGGATTTTACTTAGTTTTGTCATGGTCTACTTATTCCCAAATTTTGGTTTATTATCTCGATCACGAACGTCACAAAAAATCCCTTATCATTTTTATATTTACCCCTGCCCCCACCCCTTTGTCGGCCACACAGCGTTCCACTCCTGGATATTTTACTTAGTTACGTTATGACCTACTTATTCCCAAATTTTGATGCACTATCTCGATCATGAGCGTCACAAAGAAAAGTAATAAAAACCGCAAATTTGACCCCTTATAACTAACCTCGTCCGCCACTCTGGTTTCCGGCTCTGGGGATTTTACTTAGTTATGTCATGGTCTACTTATTCCCAAATTTTGGTGCACTATCTCAATCACGAACGTCGCAAAAAACCCCTTATATTTTTTATATTCACCCCTGCCCCACAACTTTGTCGGCCACGCAGCGTGCCACCCCTAGTAATTTTACTTAGTTACGTCATGGCCTACTTATTCCCAAATATTGGTGCACTATCTCGATCATGAGCGTCACAAAAAAAATAATAAAAATCGCGACTTTGACCCCTTATAACTACCCTCGTCCCCCACTCTGGTTTCCGGCTCTGGGGATTTTACTTAGTTATGTCATGGTCTACTTATTCCCAAATTTTGGTGCACTATCTCAATCCCTAGCACTCACCCCTATCCCCGCCCCTTTGTCGGCCACACAGCGTTCTGCCCCTAGAGATTTTGCTTAGTTACGTCATCACCTACTTATTTCCAAATTTTAGTGCACTATCTCGATCATGAGCGTCACAAAAAAAAATAATAAAAACCGCGAATTTGACCCCTTATAACTTACCCTCGTCCCCCACACTGGTTTCCAGCCGTTTCTGGAAAGTCATGTACACAACTAATTCAACATATCCCCGTATAGTTTTTCCATATAACTTATCACGCACAAAATCCGCTTCTATCTCTCCGACTATTATCTAAGGTCACGTTTACGCGAGGAAGCTTTAAAAATAATTCAAAGTCTAGAATTTGCAGCTGATAAGTATCAGGATGCCTGGATATTATCGTATGATAGATTCGATAAAAAAGACTATACGTCAACAACCATTTAAAAAATCTTTTTGACCTTGATAACTTGACCAAAAAATCAGCTATAGGGCTAAAAGGGTTCATTGATTATATAAATAAGCATGTTAGAGGATTAAAAACATTAGAGTTTTTCACTAATGATGTCTTCATATGATGTCTTTAAAACTAGACAAAAATACAAATTGCTGTTGGGAATAATCCAGAACCAATAAAACATTGCCAAGCTTATCTAGTTTCCATCAATTTAAAAAAAAAGCTGATTCCTTTGGAAAGGTAAGGAATAAATAGTATTAAAGAAACGAAAGAGGAACGTTTTACTAATAATAAATAAAAAAACACGTCATCATTTATTATTCTTGAGTACGTCTGACAATATTCGAGATTTAAAGTAAAGTGAAATTATTTTAAACAAAAGCATTTGATTTATCCTTGTGATTAATTTTTGAAAATATCTGTGCCTGAAAGTTAAAAGAAAATAAAGCAATGAAAACTGTATTCAAACTGTTTATGTTCTGGGCCATTTTAGTTCCAAATTTCGACAAGGTACTTGTAAGTTTTGCACAGGTAAGTATAGTTCTTTACTGCATCATAAGCAAGCACAGCGTGATATTGCCGAGACCCCGTTGGAAATTTAACAAAGCAAATTGGCCTGAATACACCAAAGACCTGGACACCTGCATTCGCTTCATTGACCCGAAGGCCAACAAGTACCACCGTTTTTTAGGAACGGTTATCTGTATCGCCAAAAAACATATCCCCCGAGGTTTTCGAAAGGAGTACATCCCAGGCTGGACGGAAAAAAGCCAAAAACTATATGACGAATTTTTGAAATCAGAAGATCCCGAAATCGGTGACAACTTACTCAAGTCACTGGATTCAACTAGACTTAATAAATGGAAGTCGACCGTAGAACATATTGATTTCTCCCGTTCCAGTCGGAAGGCTGGGGACTGATCCGCAAACTGGGCGAAGCAAGCAGAGCACAACACTTAAACAAATCAACAATTGAGCCAAATAAGATAGCCAATAGAATAATTGAGAACTCTCGAGCTCCATCTGAGAAAACTCATATATCGATGGTAAAAACCTTAAACTATTAAACAACATCAGAATACTCACGTGCCTTCTCATTGGATGAAATAAACGAAGCGCTTAACCAAACCAAAACGGGAAAAGCAGCTGGTTTCGATGGAATATATCCTGAATTTATAGTCCACACTGGTACAAAAACAAGACAATGGCTCAAAGAATTCTTTAGCGACATTGTGACTACAGCTATGCTACCCCCAGAATTCAAAAGAACAAAAATGATCGCAATCCAGAAGCCTGGCAAAGACAACAAGCTGCCTGAAAGTTACCGGCCTATCGCCTTACTCAGTTGCTGTTATAAATTACTAGAACGACTCTTATACAGGGTGTAACAAAAATACAGGTCATAAATTAAATTACATATTCTGGGACTAAAAATAGTTCGATTGAACCTAACTTACCTTAGTCCAAATAAGCATACAAAAAAAGTTACAGCTCTTTGAAGTTACAAGATAAAAATCGATTTTTTCCGATATATCGAAAACTATTAGAGATTTTTTAATGAAAATGGACACATGGCATTCCTATGGCAGGAACATTTTAAAAATAAATTATAGTTAAATTTGTGCACCCCATAAAAAATTGATGGGGTTTTGTTCCCTTAAACCCCCCAAAACTTTTTTGTACGTTCCAATTAAATTATTATTGTAGTATCATTAGTTAAACACAATGTTTTTAAAACTTTTTTGCCTCTTAGTACTTTTTAGAAAAGCTAGTTTTTATCGAGATATTTTGAATATTTTTCAAATCCACCACATATTTGTTTACTGTTACGTACGATTGTAGAGACCTGGTAATAATAATATTAATTTTTTTTTATAAATCACAGTTTGAGGTATATTTTGAACCATATTAGAAAAGAAACCATATCTCGGTAAAAGGTGCCTCATCGGAAAAATACTAGGAGGCAAAAAAGTTTTAAAAATATCCTGTTTAACTAATGGTACCGCAATAATAGTTTAATTGGAACGTACACGAACATTTGGGCGGTTTAAAGGCACAAAACCCCCATAAAATTTTTATATAAACATATTAAAAAAGAAGCCGAATCTCAATTAAAACTGGTTTATCGAAAAAATATTAAGAGGTAAAACAGTTTTAAAAATATTGTGTTTAACTAAGGGTACCATAATAATAATTTAATTGGAACGTAAAAAAAGTTTGGGCGGTTTAAGGGAACAACACCCCCATAAAATATTTATGGGGTCCACAAATTTAACTATAATTTATTTTTAAAATGTTCCTGTTATAAGAATGCCACATGAAAATTTTCAACAAAAAATCTCCAATAGTTTTCGATATATCGGAAAAAATCTATTTTTATCGTGTAACTTCAAAGGGCTGTAACTTTTTTTGTGTGCATATTTGTACTAAGGTAGGTTAGGTTGAATCGAACTATTTTTGGTCATAGAATATGTGATTTAATTTATGACCTGTATTTTTGTTACACCCTGTATAATAGAATACTAGCTGATCCGGTGAACTTCGTTGCACCTTAGATAGTGTGTCATAATTAGATAATCTGTCATAATTTTGATTCTAGATCAGTTGCTTGAACGCAATTGCTAAAAATCAATTACTCAAAATCAACTGCTCGAAAATGAATTGCTAGACATGAAAATTGATCGAAATGCAATTTGCTCGAATAAAAAAGAAAATTATATGTCCAAATATTTTTTCTCAATAATGCAAAATTTGTAGGTATGGTCGTATGAAATTCGATAGTTTTAAGGCATTCCAGAAGCCGCTACAGATAAAATGTTTTAACAACTCATTAATCATTCAGAATTAGTCGACGGTTATTAAAAGTTAAAATAATTAAGACGATAACTGGACGATAACGATTTAATGAGTCAAATTTAAATTTTTTTCTGACTTGACTTTCTAATGACAAAAAAGCAAACTCATTAGCAGAGCCCAATTAAAAATTATTTTGCACATCATATTTGAAACAGTATTTGCAAACTGTATTAACAGCAAAAAATATATTAATTTGTCTGGACTAAATTACAGTTCTGTTTATCTTAAGAGGGATATGTTACTATCAACATTCACACAGTGTTGCCAAACTGGATTTTGTTATTTTGAGTGTAAATTTTCCCAGCGATCTCCGAGGGTACAATACATAAAAAAGATACATAAAATATGACAAATTATATGATATTCCACATATACAGTACGTAAATCGTCCAGCTGGATATAGGGAACATACAATATATAGATTTAAATACATAAATACATATTTATATTGTATTATATTGAGATAATTGAGGCAACTGAGCTTTCTCGATGACAATATGGTTGTTAGCATTAAGGGGCATTAACCTCAAAATTGACAAATCATTTCGACTGGCACAAATAAACGTCAAAATATGAGAATGTAGTAGATAGCTAAATATTTTTGGCCTAAGAGAATGGAAAAACTGTTTAGTTTTTAAAGTAAAATAAATTTTATTATTTTAATTCACACCTTAACCTTTAACTACACGCGCTGGCGTATTTTTGTACGCCACATATAAGAATTCTATTACAAATGTATTTAAAAATTTAATTTTTGTCTTTGTTTATTTATCTAACCTATCACTGGAATGTATTTTACACTGGATTTAGTTTCGTTAAAATCGCCGTTCTAGGAAGATCGTAATTTACAGTTTATTATTTGTTGTTTCCGGTGGTGGATAACATACGCCACAATTATAGTAATACAATTAGTAATATAAGTACATATTTCAAATGTTTTTTAGTCATTATGGCACAAAATATATTTTTCTTTATAAACAATACTTTTTCTCAGGTAAAAAATATCATTTCAAAAAAATTTTTATTACCAATTTTATTTATCATGGAATCAGATTCCAGTTATATATCCCAATTTGCTTACTGAGAAGCAACTCCAAGTATTCGCTGACGTCGAGTAAGGTTTATAACAAACAAATAAGTGTAATTAAAAAAAAAATAAACAAATCCGCTGCTTTTAAGTGTATTTTCTTGGGGCGTATAAAGTACGCCACGCGTGTAGTTACGTTATATTTTGATGCGCGGGTAGTTAAAGGTTAAAATTCTAAATATTAATTAATTATGACAATAACAAAAAATATTATCAATCATTTAATACATGCAATAGTGTACATGATATTTTTCGTTAGTTCATCTAATAAACATAAATAAACTGGATGGTTTGTCCAGGCGAAAGCAAGATTTTTTGAAAATTGCGTAAAATTAAAATATTCATATTTTATCCAATTTGAGTCCAAAAGTTAATCTGTTGCACTTTTCTTTTATGAAATTTCCCGTTCGTTCTTCTTCTGTGCTCAGAATTTTGCTACGGATTACGGTTCGCTATTTCGGAAACGGACTGTGCTAGAGAAGAAAAAATAGCAGCGTTTTCTTCGGAATTCGAGTCTACCCGCCAAATTTCATAAAAATCGGTCAATTCGTTTCGGAGGAGTATGGCAACAAAGATGTAAAATATTTAAATGACTATTAAAAAATAACGGTTAAAGATAAAAAAGTGAAAATTTAGGATTGTATGTATATTTTGCTTCTACATCATACAGAATTAAGAAAAAGCGGTTAGTCAAAAAATTTAAAAAATATATCAGGGGGGCAAGCCCCCTTATGACGTACGGACATGAAATCAGAGTTATGCCTATTCCCAGTCCGGTAGAATACACGTGTAAAATTGCATAAAAATCTGTTGAGCCGTTCTCGCGTTATAAATGGTGTAACTAACATAACTCGACTTTATTTTATATATATATATATATATATATATATATATATATATATATATATATATATATATACAGGGTGGGGCATTATTGTGACAAAGTCCAATTACTCGTTTGTCGTAAGAGATACGAAAAAAAGTTATTTACGTAAAAGTTGGGGCACTAATAGTACCATAATTTAAAAATATTTTCAAATATACAGAGGCGTGCGTATTGGCAGGGTGACACAAACTTTTGTTTTTTTAAATAGAACACCCTGTATATTTTTACATTTTTGGATTCTCTTCAATGTTTCCTTCCTTAAAATGTATGGTTTTGTAATATTATACCAGGTAGTTTAAAAGATAATTACGTTTTTTTGTTAATTTCGTAGTAAAATTTACACCCTGTAGAATTGTAGTTATTTGACATCAAATTTTTATTTTATGTTCAAATGATTTTTAATATAGTCTACTATTGTTAAACATTAACAGTATAGCGAAATGTTAAATTTTAGTATACAGGGTTGGTCGAAACTCGGAATGAGTATTTTCTGCGTTTTCTTAAATGTAACACCCTGTATTTTAGTATTGTAATGAAATGATATTTTATGGTACTTTTATATTTCTTAAGCATTCCCTATACCTAAGTGGTTTAGTTTGTATGTTATTCGTGATTTTTTAAGCCAAACATTAATTGCAACAAAAATTACGTGAAATTTTATTAGGTGGCCATGAAAATATCCAATCAAAAATAATTTTTCGAAAAAAAAAATACATAATAATCTAGCCTGATCCTTAATTTATTAATATTGAATGAGATATCCAAATAAATTCGTAGTTAAGATTGTTGGTGCGCACAATCTTAATAAAAACATACAATATTCTACCTAGTCGGCTGACACTAAATTTCCTTAAAAATTTGACATTATACTATTTTTATAGTTCCAGTCGCTTTGTTACCATTACTAATCTGAATTTTTCTAATAAGGAACTGATTAATAAGATTTTTGTGCTAATGGAATATAACAAAACTGTGCTACTAGCAATAAGAATTTTTCATCAGAAATTCCTAGATAGACGACAACTAAGAAGAGAAACGTTTAAAAATATACTAGAACGGTTTCAACGGACTGGACACTTAGATTATGATAAATCTGATCGAACAAAAACTATTGTAAGTGAAGAAAACAGGAATTAAATGTAATCCTTAGTGTTACTGAGGATCTGCATATTAGTACGACCGTTCTTACAATCTAAGTATCTAGTCTGTTGAAACCGTTTTAGTATAGGTACTTTCAAAAGTTTCTCTTTTTGGTTGTAGTCTATCAGGGAATTGCTGATAATAAATTTTTATTGCAAGTAGCTCATTTTTGTTATATTCTCCTAGCACAAAGCCATTTTAATCAGTTCCTTATTAGAAAAATTAATATTAGTAATGGTAACAAATCAACTAAAACCATATACATAGTATAATGTCAAATGTTTAAAAGCAAATTTTGTGTCATAGCCAACTAGGGAGAATTTTGTATGTTTGAATAATATTTTAAACACCAACAACTTTAACTACGAATGTATTTGGATATCTCATCCAATATTAATAAATTAAGGATCAGGCTAGATTATTAAGTATTTTTTTTCGAAAAATTATTTTTTATTGGATACTTTCACGGCCACCTAATAAAATTTCACGTAATTTTTGTTGCAATGAATGTTTGGCTTAAAGAATCACGAATAACTTACAAATTAAAGCACTTAGGTATAGGGAATGCTTAAGAAATAAAAAAGTACCATAAAATATCATTTTATTACAATACTGAAATACAGGGTGTTCCATTTAAGAAAACTCAGAAAATACTCATTCCGAGTTTCGACCCATCCTGTATACTAAAATTAAAAATTTCGCAATACTGTTAATGATTAACAGTAGTAAACTATATTGAAATCGTTTTAATCTAAATAAAAAATTTGATGTCAACTCACTACAATTCTACAGGGTGTAGATATTGCTATGAAATTAACAAAAAAAAAAACGTAATTAACTTTTAAACTATCTCGTATAATATTAGAAAACCATATATTTTAAGAAAGGAAACATTGAGGAGAATCCAAAAACGTAAAAATATACAGGGTGTTCCATTTAAAAAAACATAAGTTTGTGTCACCCTGTCAATACGCGCGCCCCTGTATATTTGAAAATATTTTTAAATTATGGTACTATGTGTTCTCCAACTTTTACTTAAATAACTTTTTTTCGTATCTCTTACGACAAACGAGTAATTGGACTTTGTCACACTAATGCCCCACCCTATATATATATATATATATATATATATATATATATATATATATATATATAAAATGATGTTGTATAATCGAGTACAAATATAAAAATTAATAAGCAAAATCATTGGCTAATACTCGTAAAGTAAATGTGAATTTAGTTGGAAATATATAAAATGATGAAGGGTCATCATTCCATACATTTCTGTGCAACTATATACACCGGTGTTTCGGCCTATTTGGGCTTCGTCAGTATAGTGTAGCAAGTTAAAAAAGTTGTTTGTTAACTTGTAAAAGGATTACTACAGGAGCCAGGTTACCAATTTTGGTAAATTGATTAAATTAAATTAAATTAATTAAATTAACCTGACCAAAATTGGTAACCTGGCTCCTGTAGTAATCCTTTTACAAGTTAACAAACAACTTTTTTAACTTGCTACACTATACTGACGAAGCCCAAATAGGCCGAAACACCGGTGTATATAGTTGCACAGAAATGTATGGAATGATGACCCTTCATCATTTTATATATTTCCAACTAAATTCACATTTACTTTACGAGTATTAGCCAATGATTTTGCTTATTTATTTTTATATATTGTTATATTTCTATTTGATATGAAAATTAAATTTTGATAATTATAAACAGAATTCAATTTAATATAAAATATTTTCAATTTTCTCAACCACGGGCATATAAATTTAGAACAACCTGTATACAACAAATTGTTATATTTAATTTTAAGAAGTGATTAAATAAGACTCAAGTGAAATCGATAATAGGTCATTATCGTTGTTCGCGGAAGGTTCGATCATTAGCCGATGCTAAATAAGACTTAGTGGAAGTAGATAATAGATCATTAAATTTTGTAATTAGTAGAAAGTAATTTTAGAATGGGAATTAAGTATTTTTCTTTTGAAATCCATTAAGCATATTTAGAAAGATTAAAAATTGGTTTTGAGGAATACTGCGAATGAGAGTTGGTGGTGGAAGTTTGATTTGTGAATCTGGAAGGGATATTTAGAAAGTAGGGGAATGAATGACAAATAGAGATCAGAATGTTTTGAGCTGTCGAGAAGTGAAGTCCAGTAGTAGACGGTAGTGTACGGAGAGTGAGAAAGCCGGTGTAGTTCCGTGAGTGTGGAGTATCTATCGTGGAACGAGAGGTAGGCCAGGTTGAGAGTAAAAGAACCTCCTTGAGCCAAGAGTTCCCGGTAGCTGATTGCAGTTTCGAAAAAGGTAGAACACAGCATCACGACAGAAGCAGGAAACGAGAGCTATAAGAGCTAGTTTCAGAGGAGAACATTACTGGAAGCCAGGACGAGGTTTTGATTGCAGCCAAGGATAGCAGGAAACGGGTCTTGTGTGAAGACATTCTCAGTTCACCAGAAAAAGGTCAGTCTCATTTGTTTGGACATGAATGTATGGGTTTTTCGTATTAAATACCACATTTAAAATTGAAGAAACATAATCAATAATATCAGAAAAGCTTCATCAAACTTAAATAGAATTGTTGCTAATAAATCATAATAGTTAAATGTTAATAAAAACTTTCAATTGGAAACCAAAAGGAAATAAGATTCCCATGTGTAAATATTATGTTTAAGAATAATAAGATATAGCAAATATTAAGCAGTGATTGCCATTTAAATAAAATAAACAATATTTTGATTACAATTGTAACCCATATGTGTTATTATTTTACTCTTTTCTTTCCTATCCCGATTAGGAACCATTGAGAAATACTTAGAAGCCACGTATGCAAGTAATTAATTTTATAAAAAGCCCTGAGATTGAAAACATATTGATATGTGATCTGGTAAATTAATTAGATTATTATTAATGCATTGATTAAATTAAATGACATATAAAAATATTATCTCATATCAATAATCAAGATCACATCAACTGTCGTCCAACGTGGAGGGCATTGAAAAGTATTTCTAGTGGCAAATTTGAAGGATAGAAAGAGTAAAGCCGGTATTTGAAAATTTATATGCCTGTGGTAAAAAGTGAGATACTTACATTTGATAACATAAAATTTTAGAACTCTTTAGGTACAAATTTTACATAACTGATTTAATATTTTATTTTTACGATATTTACATTTGATATATTTATTGACAATTTATAATATTTGGGTGAGAAAAAGTCGTCTTGGTAACATACTAGTAAAATTTCATATTTGGCGGGGACAGTACTTCTTGAAAACAAATGTCTGTGACAAGAAGCCAAAGCAAAGACAATAAAAAACAAAAAGAACATTCAAATCAAGAGGATAATTCAGACCAAGAAGATATTTTAGACACAACAATCATGGAAACAGGAAAAAAAGAATTGTCAGAATTAGAAAAGATATTACAACTTATGCAACTCCAGTCACAAAAAATGGATGAAGCAAAACGAACAATGGATAAAAATCAGGAAGAAACATCAAAGAAAATGGATGAATCAAATCAAAAAATGGATGAAACATCAAAGAAAATGGATAAAGTGGATCAAAAAATGGATGAAACACAACAAAAAATGAATGAAACACAACAAAAACTGGATGACAATCAAAGAGAAACAAAACAAGCAATGGATGAAGCAAAAAGGACGATGGATGAAAATCAACGTGAAACGAAACAAGCCATGGAAGAAACATCAAAGAAAATGGATAAAGTGGAAAAAAAATGGATGAAACACAACAAAAATTGGATCAAAAAATGGATGAAACACAACAAAAAATGAAACAAGCAATAGAAGAGAACAACAAGAAAATGGAGGAACGCATAGAAAAGTATGAAATGAAAATTAAAGATCACATGCAAGAACAAGAAATAAAAATGAAGGAGTTAACGAATTGCCAGAAAAAAGAAATGGAAAGTTTGGAAAACAAGTTGGAAAATGCTATTCAAGTAGACAGAGAAGAAGTGAAAAAAAGAATCACAGAAACAGAAAAACAAGTCACCGAAAACAGGACGCAACAGAATGTCGGAGAAAGAAGAGAAATGGTTATACATAGCACAGATGACGTGAAGATAAGGTTTGGCGGGGATGTAAGAAGATTACACCCAGTGCCGTTCATAAATAGCCTGAAAAAGAAAATACAGCACATCGGAAATTTCGAAACAGCAAAAGAAACTATCAGAAATCATCTAAAATATGAAGCAAGCCTATGGTTCGATTGCAAAGAAGAAGAATTTGACAGTTGGCAACAATTTGAACAAAAGTTTTTGAATTATTTCTGGGGAAAAGTCCAACAATTGGAAATTAACAAGGAATTGCAAAATGGGAAATACAATGATAGGATGGGTATATCAGAAAGGACATATGCATTACAAATTTACTATAACGCAAAACATTTACAATATAATTACTCATCGGAACAATTAGTCGAACTGATTGCAAGACATTTCGAAGAAACGCTGGAAGACCATATCACATTGCAAAACTACAAAGACATAGATAGTTTATGCCAATTCCTACAAATAAGAGAATCACGTTTAAGAGAAAGAAAATCAAGAAGGTCGCGAGAAGATTACAGGCTCCGAGAAACACAGGATTACAGAGATAGAAATCAAAATAGGAGGGACTATACAAGACGAGAATTTAATCCCAGAAGGGAAAACGAAAATAGAGACAACGGAAGAGGAAATTATGAACAAAGAAATAGGCAATGGAATGAGGACAGAAATCGAGAATACCAGAATAGAAACACCACACTCGCAAATCAAGAAAACAGAAATAATGGTAGACAAAATGAACAGGGATATCGAGAAAACCGAAACAGATCCGACAGACCAAGAGAAAATAGAAGAGAAGTAAATAATACCCAGACAGATGAATATGACGGAGAGAGACATTATGACGAAAATATAAACTACGATGAGCAACCGGCGTTTTTTCACGACGGCGCTCACTAAAAACCAAAAATCAAACAGGAATCTTTTGTAACCCCAAGGAGTTTATTAAATTGGCAAGAAACAACGAAAAGAAAAATGGAGTTAATTTAAAATTTGTGGATGGATTTATCAACGAGAAACCAATTAAAATTATGATAGACACTGGATCTGAAATAACATTGGTCAACAGAAAACTAATAGAAGAAGTTAACTTAACAAATTTAATTTACAAAATACCTAGGGTAAATTTAGTGGGCGCAAACAAACGGACATTGGCAACTATAAATGAAGGCATACGAGTAATGGTACGACTGGGTAAGAAGATGTATGCACTACAATGTGTAATAATGCCAAACATGTCACATGACATGATAGTAGGAGTTGACGAATTGGCAGAAAAACATGTAGTGATAGATTTTAAAAATAATACGATGAATCTAACAGAAGAAAAAGAAGAAGAACAGAACAAGGAACAGGAGAAACAAAATACGGACGAATCAGGTAAAGAACAAACAGTGGAAATGAATTTGGCAACGAAGCAAGGACAAAGAAGAAAAGGGAGAAAAAGTCAGAAAAAGACAAAAGAAAATGAAACCTGTGGCTCCTCAAAAGAAGAGTTGAGCCCAGAAGAAGAAAAATTGAGAGTATCAAAAGCAAAAGAAAACTGGGATTCCTCAAAAGAAGAGATGAGCTCAGGAGAAGAAGAAATAAAGCTAACAAATGAAAGCGAAAAAGATATGATCGAAACAGTGGCATTTGAAGAGGAGGCATATAAAAACGAGGATGCAGAATGCACGGTAAAAGTATGTGAAAAATCTGAGGAAAAAGACAGAAGATTGATATGGGAAAAAGGGAAAGACAACATAATAGCCGACACTCTAACACAGGATGAGGACACTGAAAATAAGGAAACAATTACTCTACAGGTGGGACTAATTAGAGTAATACAAGAAGAAGGGGTATAAGACGTAGATTAAAGTAAGGAAATATACAGGGAGTTGGTTTTGCCTCGAGAAAATTTATTTAAAATTGCAGATAAATTTTATCGAATACAAGGCGGGGATTTGTTATATTTCTATTTGATATGAAAATTAAATTTTGATAATTATAAACAGAATTCAATTTAATATAAAATATTTTCAATTTTCTCAACCACGGGCATATAAATTTAGAACAACCTGTATACAACAAATTGTTATATTTAATTTTAAGAAGTGATTAAATAAGACTCAAGTGAAATCGATAATAGGTCATTATCGTTGTTCGCGGAAGGTTCGATCATTAGCCGATGCTAAATAAGACTTAGTGGAAGTAGATAATAGATCATTAAATTTTGTAATTAGTAGAAAGTAATTTTAGAATGGGAATTAACTATTTTTCTTTTGAAATCCATTAAGCATATTTAGAAAGATTAAAAATTGGTTTTGAGGAATACTGCGAATGAGAGTTGGTGGTGGAAGTTTGATTTGTGAATCTGGAAGGGATATTTAGAAAGTAGGGGAATGAATGACAAATAGAGATCAGAATGTTTCGAGCTGTCGAGAAGTGAAGTCCAGTAGTAGACGGTAGTGTACGGAGAGTGAGAAAGCCGGTGTAGTTCCGTGAGTGTGGAGTATCTATCGTGAAACGAGAGGTAGGCCAGGTTGAGAGTAAAAGAACCTCCTTGAGCCAAGAGTTCCCGGTAGCTGATTGCAGTTTCGAAAAAGGTAGAACACAGCATCACGACAGAAGCAGGAAACGAGAGCTATACGAGCTAGTTTCAGAGGAGAACATTACTGGAAGCCAGGACGAGGTTTTGATTGCAGCCAAGGATAGCAGGAGACGGGTCTTGTGTGAAGACATTCTCAGTTCACCAGAAAAAGGTCAGTCTCATTTGTTTGGACATGAATGTATGGGTTTTTCGTATTAAATACCACATTTAAAATTGAAGAAACATAATCAATAATATCAGAAAAGCTTCATCAAACTTAAATAGAATTGTTGCTAATAAATCATAATAGTTAAATGTTAATAAAAACTTTCAATTGGAAACCAAAAGGAAATAAGATTCCCATGTGTAAATATTATGTTTAAGAATAATAAGATATAGCAAATATTAAGCAGTGATTGCCATTTAAATAAAATAAACAATATTTTGATTACAATTGTAACCCATATGTGTTATTATTTTACTCTTTTCTTTCCTATCCCGATTAGGAACCATTGAGAAATACTTAGAAGCCACGTATGTAAGTAATTAATTTTATAAAAAGCCCTGAGATTGAAAACATATTGATATGTGATCTGGTAAATTAATTAGATTATTATTAATGCATTGATTAAATTAAATGACATATAAAAATATTATCTCATATCAATAATCAAGATCACATCAATATATATATATATATATATATATATATATATATATATATATATATGTATATATATATATACATCCTACTATCAATTTGGCATCGATACATTATGCATTTACCATCGATTTGGCATCGTCTTGCAAAGTGGCATCTGTATATCGATGCCACTTTACACTACCTTAATAACTTTTTTTCTGCACTTGTTACCAGAAGTCTAATCAACTCGGTAGTTAGAGATTTGATTTCTTGATGTTACTTTAATATATCAGCTTTCTTTGTTTATCCCTTACTAAGTTATATAAGTTTATTCCATAAAATGTTTGAGTCCAAAATGATGGTACAGTGAAAATATTATATACATTTAGTTCAGTGTTTTACCGTTTTGTCGCTGCCGCTATATACATGAAAACGTATATCCCACTTTCATTATCAATCATTTTGGCATCAGAAATTTGGCATCACTGTTGAATATAATATTATCCACACCGAAAAATAGGCAATTTGAAAATGTATGTATTATTTTCATCAACAAATCATTCTGGCATCATGTTGTTTTCACCCAATTTTGAAAAAATGTGAAAACTTTGTATTATCCACGTCCGTCTGTCCGTCCGTCTGTCTGTAATCACAACTCCTCCGTCAACATACCAGCTAGAATGACAAATGAGGTGTCAACTGAAAGCTGGTAATCCAAGGATGGTACTAAAGGTGAGATATTTGACCTTGGCGGTCTGTTTGTCGGTCTGTCCGACCGCGAATATAATTCCTCCATCATTATACCAGGTAGAATGACAAATGAGGTGTCAAATGAAAGATTATAATCCAAGGATGGTACTAAAGGTGAGATATTTGACCTTGGCGGTCTGTTTGTCGGTCTGTCCGACCGCGAATATAATTCCTCCATCATTATACCAGGTAGAATGACAAATGAGGTGTCAAATGAAAGCTTATAATCCAAGGATGGTACTAAAGGTGAGATATTTGACCTAGGCTGTTTTTCCGTCGGTCCGTACGACCGCGAATATAACTCCTCCGTCATTATACCAGGTAGAATGACAAATGAGGCGTCAAATGAAAGCTTATAATCCAAGGATGGTACTAAAGTTGACATATTTGACTTACGCGGTCTGTGCGTCGGCCCCTCCGACCGCGAATATAACTACCAGCTTGAATGATAAATGAGGTGTCAAATAAAAGATTATAATCCAAGGATGGTACTAAAGGTGAGATATTTGACCTATGCTGTCTTTCCGTCGGTCCGTACGACCGCGAATATAACTTCTCCGTCATTATACCAGATAGAATGACAAATGAGGTGTCAAATGAAAGCTGATAATCCAACGATGGTACTAAAGGTGAGATATTTGACCCAAGCTGTCCTTCCGTCGGTCCGTACGACCGGGAATATAACTCCTCCGTCATTATACCAGGTAGAATGACAAATGAGGTGTCAAATGAAAGCTGATAATCCAAGGATGGTACTAAAGGTGAGCTATTTGACCTTGGCTGTCTGTCCGTCGGTCTGTCCGACCGCGAATATAACTCCTCGATCATTATACCAGGTAGAATGACAAATGAGGTGTCAAATGAAAGCTTATAATCCAAGGATGGTACTAAAGGTGAGATATTTGACCTAGGCTGTCTTTCCGTCGGTTCGTACGACCGCGAATATAACTCCTCCATCATTATACCAGCTTGAATGATAAATGAGGTGTCAGATGAAAGCTTATGATCCAAGGATGGTACTAAAGGTGAGATATTTGACCTAGGCTGTCTTTCCTTCGGTCCGTACGACCGCGAATATAACTTCTTTGTCATTATACAAGGTAGAATGACAAATGAGGTGTCAAATGAAAGCTTATAATCCAAGGATGGTACTAAAGGTGAGATATTTGGCCTAGGCAATCTTTCTGTCGGTCCGTACGACCGGGAATATAACTCCTCCGTCATTATACCAGGTAGAATGACAAATGAGGTGTCAAATGAAAGCTTACAATTCAAGGATGGTACTAAAGGTGACATATTTTACTTAGGCGGTCTGTGCGTCCGCCCCTCCGACCGCGAATATAACTCCTTCATTATTATATCAGCTTGAATGATAAATGAGGTGTCAAATAAAAGACTATAATCCAAGGATGGTACTAAAGGTGAGATATTTAACCTACGCTGTCTTTCCGTCGGTCTGTGCGACCGCGAATATAACTCCTCGATCATTATAGCAGGTAGAATGACAAATGAGGTGTCAAATGAAAGCTTATAATTCAAGGATGGTACTAAAGGTGACATATTTTACTTAGGCGGTCTGTGCGTCGGCCCCTCCGACCGCGAATATAACTCCTCCATTATTATACCAGCTTGAATGATAAATGAGGTGTCAAATAAAAGATTATAATCCAAGGATGGTACTAAAGGTGAGATATTTGACCTACGCTGTCTTTCCGTCGGTCCGTACGACCGCGAATATAACTTCTCCGTCATTATACCAGGTAGAATGACAAATGAGGTGTCAAATGAAAGCTGATAATCCAAGGATGGTACTAAAGGTGAGATATTTGACCTTGGCGGTCTGTCCGTCGGTCTGTCCGACCGCGAATATAACTCCTCGATCATTATACCAGGTAGAATTACAAATGATGTGTCAAATGAAAGCTTATAATCCAAGGATGGTACTAAAGGTGACATATTTGACTTAGGCGGTCTGTGCGTCGGCCCCTCCGACCGCGAATATAACTCCTCCATTATTATACCAGCTTGAATGATAAATGAGATGTCAAATAAAAGATTATAATCCAACGATGGTACTAAAGGTGAGATATTTGACCCAGGCTGTCCTTCCGTCGGTCCGTACGACCGGGAATATAACTCCTCCGTCATTATACCAGGTAGAATGACAAATAAGGTGTCAAATGAAAGCTGATAATCCAAGGATGGTACTAAAGGTGAGATATTTGACCTTGGCGGTCTGTCCGTCGGTCTGTCCGACCGCGAATATAACTCCTCGATCATTATACCAGGTAGAATGACAAATGAGGTGTCAAATGAAAGCTTATAATCCAAGGATGGTACTAAAGGTGAGATATTTGACCTAGGCAATCTTTCTGTCGGTTCGTACGACCGCCAATATAACTCCTCCGCCATTATACCGGGTAGAATTACAAATGAGGTGACAAATGTCAAAGTTTAGTAAAAATGACTCAAAATTAGTAAATTCGTGTATCAATCCACGCAAAGTTACACGTAAAATTCAAATATCGTCTTCCAGTTCTACTTTCGATTACTTTGGGTGAAAACCTAGGACTTACGAAGTCCAATTACTTGTTTTGTTTAAAAATAAGGCATATCATAGACATGCCTTAGGCATCATAGAAGACAATGACACAGAAAAATCAAAACACAGCAGCATGTCAAAAAGGCCTTAGTTATGTATCTTCGGTCCTGTTAGTCCAATCGTGATGTATAGCACCTCAAATGATAGGATTTGACAAACAGAATACAATGACATAGAAAAATCAAATACAACAGCATGTCAAAAGGGCCTTAGTAGCGTATCTTCGGTCCTATTAGTCCAATCGTGACGTACAGCATCTTAAATAATAGGACTTCATAAATAGAATCAAATTTGACACAAGCAAATCAAATACAGCAACAAGTCAAAAGGGCCTTTGTTATGTATCTTCGGTCCTATTGGTCCAATCGTGACATACAGCAAATCAAATGATAGGGTTAAACGAACAGAATACAATGGCACAGAATAATCAATTACAGCAACATGCTAAAAGGGCCTTATTTACGTATTTTCGCTCCTATTGGTCCAATCGTGGAGTACAGCACCTCAAATAACTGGATTTGTCAAATAGAATACAATGACATAGAAAAATCAAATACAGCAGCATGTCAAAAGGGCCTTAGTCTTGTATCTACGGTCCTATTGGTCCAATCGTGATGTACAGCACCTCAAATAATAGTATTTGACAAATAATATAAAATGGCACAGAAAAATCAAATACAGCAACATGTTAAAAGGGCCTTAGTCATGCAGCTTCGCTACAATTGATCCAATCGTGACGTACAGCGCCTCAAACGATGGGATTTAACGGGCAGAATGCGACTGTAGACAAATCAAAATGGCGGCATGTAATAGCACCTTAAAATTGTAGAAATAAAATGGATTAACGCACAGAGGTGCATGACATATTATGTGACAGTATTTAACAAATTGAATACGATTACATATGTCCAGTTTTTGACAAGTGACTTCTCTACATGATAAACGCGAAAAGGCTCCGTTCGGTCACTGTTCGACATAGGCCTCCCGTTCACTGCATATATCCACTGCTTCCTGAAGCCGTGACATAAGAGGATAGAATTTAACGAATTAAACGACAAAGAAGACTAAACAAGGCAGCGTGCGGGAAAAACAAGACCATCCTTTGTATACTCCACAGGAAAGCATTATATATTCAACGTTAGAATTATGTTATAGTATAAGGGTATATATTTTTAAATGATAAAAATATATTTTTTTATTTAGTACATTCCGTACGTTTTTTAAACATGATCAGGAGAATTTGTTGCCTGAAGTCTATAAAAGAATTTCCTAACAATCCTTGTGTTATGGATAATTTTTGAGAATGTGTTTAAAAGGTAGCTTACATGCTTATTGTTCAATGGTCTTATCACTTTTAAGCGCTTGTCTTTTTGTAGGGCTATTAATTGTGATTTCAACCATTCTTGCGGGACAATGCCTTTTCAGTAAATGAAGTGAATATTGTTATACATTTAATTTTTTTCCTCAATTAATTGGATGCCCCCTACTGGTGTTTGGTCTAAGCTTACAGCTTTTCCCCATTGAAGCTATTTTATAACTAATTATAATTAGGGGTACGGAATTTTCGCAAACAAAAACATGAATTTTGCATTTACTTTTTTTATAATTACAAAATTTCGCATCTATTTTTAACTACGAGTAAAACAACAGAAAACATTAATTAAAAGCTAACATCGTTGTAATTTCGACATTCGACTCTTTAAGAGCTGTTCTTCGATCTGTCACTACAATATTATATGTGCTGAAGAATCGTTCTGCGTCTACGCTGTTCGTTGGACTCCAAATGCTCTGTAATGCTGCTTTATCAAATGACGGAAAACTGCACTGTGTAGCAATTGTGTCTTGTGTCACACAGATATAGGTCATCTGTTGCAAATTCTTTGACTCGATCACTCAAAATTGTTTTAGGGCGTCCCATTTTTGGGGATACTTTAAGTAACTTTATTTTACTATGAAAACTTTTTTGATAGACCATGTTCTTAATAAAAATTGACGGAATGAGCACTGATTGTCATGTTTGACTAATTTATATGTTTAGAAAATAAGAATTAGCCGACTTTTATTCCTACTTAGATTTTTACCAATACAAAAGACCGAAATGCAGATAACAACAGTCGGATTATTTATATTTCTCAAAGAATCAACATTGAAAAATATCAATTCCTTATCTTATCTTTATCTATTTAATGATGAACAATGAAAGTTCCTTCTGTTTCAACACGTGTTAGAAAAATAAACAACCTTTCAAAAATTATGTACAATAGAAAACTTTCCGTAAAATCTTTCCATGCCTTATTTACTACGTAACTACCTACTTATTTACGGGCGAGTTGGGCACCTGCAGGTATTTCGCGGAAATAAACAAAAACTCCGTATTTCACATTTATCGCATTTATGTTCAAAATTTCGCCGAAATTCGCATCTATTTCGTAAAAACGAAAATTCCGTACCCCTAATTATAATAAAACAGTTGGTCCAGAATCATTATCTCGTTGACTGTTTCTTGTTTATCGTTGATAATTCTGCCGTTTGAACCTTCTGATAATCCATATATTTTCTCTATCTGCTCTTAAAGTGTGTTTATTATATTATTTTCTTTCTCATTTAATTTACACCGATCCAGACTAGTATAGCTCCATATAACAGTTCTAGTTCTGCAGTAACGAATCAATACTTTTATTTAGCACATTAATTTTTGTTTTGTCTTCGGGTCTATTAAATCATTTTCTTGCACTGTTTCCCGCAATTTTTAATTATCCATTTATTACTCTACTTGTCTTATTTTTTGAATATACGACTTGAATAAAGACTTTAATGTTTTTCCAGTCGTTATTGTTTAGTAGACCGGAATATTGAGATATTAATTCTTTACATTACATATTTGTCTTTCGGTGATTTTCTATTATTAATATGAAGCTGGAAGTGTTAGGTTACACTGGTTTTTGATATTTGGTCCAGAGTTTCCTCTCAATTCTTTTGTCGGATTTCTCTTTAATATTATCGCAGCTGCATGCACTGGTACTAGGTTCTGAGTGCTCAGGTGACCTTTGAAGGACTCCCAATTACTCTATTTCGTCCACTTCTTCTGAGGTGGGTTCAGAAGTGGATATCAACTTCTATTCCATTATTCCATATCTATTTATATGCCATCTAATGATTTTACTTTAAATTTAGCTGCTTGATCTTCTTCATGAGTAATAAATTTTTTGTTATTTTTTCTACTTAGCATAAAGCATTAGAAAGTCTGTAAGCTTTTTTTATGAACTGCTGAAGTGCGTCCTATAAAAGTAGACATATTTTCAAGAAAAACATGTTTTCATGAAAATTCTTTAATTTTATTCAATATGTTCAATACAGCGATTTTAACGGTTTTACAAATTTTTTATGTCGATGCCGTGCGCATAATACGATTCTGAAAGCTCTGAAAAATAGTTATTTTTTTCTTCAATTATCTCAGCTGATTTTTTTATTTACGAGTCATTTCTTCAGATTTGGGAACACTTAATAATCGGAGGGGGCCAAGTCAGGAGACTAAGCCGCATGAGAAAGTAATTCGAACCCCAACTCGAATTTTTGCTACTGTGACAACGCTCTTGTGAGTCGATGTATTGTCTTAGGTCTTGAGAACACTTTAAAGAACACTTTTTTCTTCTGCTTATGGAGTCGTTTTTCATTCATCACATACCGGAACTCACCACATAAATTTTGAAGCCCCTGACATCAAAACTGTATTAAATTATATGTGATCTAAGTAAGTTATAGAAAAAGTCAGAATAGATAGAGTAGAACACTTATAAAAAAATTGTAACAAGCAATTGGACATCGTAAGTTCTAATTTTTCACCCAAAGTGACCGGAAGTTGAACCGGCAGTCGATATTTGAACTCTTCGTGTAACTTTTTGTCAGTTGATATGACGGATGAATTTTGTTCACCGACAGACATGGACGAACAGACAGGCATGAAACCGGAAGTATGTATTTGTTCTGGTCTTTCTTAGTCGCGTTGAATAATAGTATGTACTATTTCGACGAATTTAAAACAGTACTTTCGGTTGCAACTCTGGAACCGCCAGTCCGAGGTCAAACTTCTCACATGTAATATCATATTTTGGTTATAGGCTTTCATTTGACACCTTATTTGTCATTCTTTCTGTCCTACTAACAGAGGAGTTGTGTTTATTGACGGACAGACATGGATAATTCTAGGTTTTCACATTTAATAATAAAAACAATAATTATATAATTCAGTTAACCTGACTATGTTATTGTGATAACGACTTCTTATCTAAAAGTGACAACGGCAATCATTCCATTCACTCACGGTAAAATATCGCAAAACCTCCAGATTTTAAAGAACCGCTTGGATTGACATGAAATTTGGCACACACGTAGCTAAAATGCCAAAGAAAAAAATGAGATTATGCCGATATGTTCTCTTGTCCTGGATGTGACTTTCACCCCTTCTTGGGGGTGAAAAAACATACGTTCAAAATAAGTCCGGGAGTGGATAAACTGACTAATTTTAATTCTAAGCAAATTTTGTTCTATAAAAGTTTTAAACGGCTGAAAATATTATAAGAATTTTTTGCTCTACATTGTGCTTTCTATCTATACCTTTAAGGAACGCACTATTTTCGGGGACACCCTGTATATGATCTGTAAGTTGCATTGGTTAAAAATGCTTATTTTTGAAAGGGGTTTTGTTGAAAGGGCTCGAACACGAATCACTAGTCACGAGTATGTATATGCAAATTTTAAACAGCCATATCTTAACCAAGTTTTGTCTTCCAGAAAATCAAAAAATCCCAAATATTTAAAAAAGCAAAACCTACCTTTTTTAATCTTTAAGATATTTGGTATCACTAATAATTTTAAAGTTATTTTGAAAAAAGTCTTTTTTTTTCAAAATTAAAGATTTAAAATTTACTTTAAAACCAAATTTTTTCACAAATAAGCACTTTGAACTGATGAAACTTACAAACACAAACAATACATAAAGTTACTTGTGAAGTGGTAACGATTAATTCCATTTGGGCTGTTAATTAGAGGGAGATTTTTACGATATTTTTAACCAAAAAATAAGGAACAACTGTATTTTGAGCGTAACTTGCTTACTCTTGCTGCTAGAAACTTTTTAAAAAAATAAAAATAAACGTTTTCTTAAACACTTTAAAAAAGTTGTAATAAGTTTTCCCAGAAAAGTGTTTCATTTTTTTTATTTCACGTTAAAATATTCGATTTGGAATTTGACATATAAGAGCTTATTTTTCACTATAGTCTGTTTTTAAACCAAGAGGAGTAATTCAAATTTCCCGCGCCGTAAACCTTGTTTGTAATTGGTACAACCTCAGGCAATTTTACTCATATCAAATTTTGACAAGAATGACATTTATAAAATTTTAACACTATTGGCATTTCATAGGTTAGTTTATTTATTTTATCAGCGATTTTTGCATTTTCTGCGTTATTCCTTTTATTTTTAGATTTTTAGTCAATATTACCGTCAAAGGCCGATATGATCAACCAAAAAAGAAGATGTATCTGAAGATATTTCTAGTGACTTTCTTGGGTGTGAATCTGTCTTTTTACCCTAATAGCACAAGGACGTCCAATGGACGTTCATAGGACGTCCTTTACGGACTTTAAGGACGTCCGTTTACGTCCGAGGAACGTCCTTTATACGTCCTATTTTGGTCAAAATGTCGCGCTACCGAACGTCCATTGGACGTCCATCTAAGGTCCGAGGGGACGTAAATTGGACTTTAATCGGACGTAAATTGGACCTTAATCGGACGTCCTAGGGGACGTAAATTGGACCTTAACAGGACGTCCTAGTTTGGTCCAAAGCCACATTGCCAAATGTCCAATGGACGTCCACCTAACGTCCGAGGGGACCTAAATTGGACCTTAATCGGACGTAAATTGGACGTTAATCGAACGTAAATTGGACCTTAATCGGACGTAAATTGGACCTTAATCGGACGTCCTAGGGGACGTAAATTGGACCTTAACAGGACGTCCTAGTTTGGTCCAAATGCCTCGTTGCCAAACGTCCAATGGACGTCCATCTAACGTCCAATGGACGTCCACCTAAAGTCCGAGGGGTCGTTCGGTAGACGTCAATTGGACCTTCATAGGACGTCCCAGTTTGGTCCAATGTCGTGCTGCCGAACGTCCATCTAACGTCCTGAGAGGACGTTCGGTGGACGTCTAGAGACGATATTTAGACCTGTGGAGAATGTATTGTGGGAAATAAAAAATACATTTTTTAAGGAACTTATATTACATCTTATATTAAATTACAATTATTGGATATTACATTATTTACATTAAATTACAATTACACTTCTCCAAGAAATTAACGCACCACCTTAAAATGATGCATTTTTGATGTCTCGAATTTCCTAAACCTGTTGTCCAATCTCAGTGATTTTTTTTATAATATTATAGCCTAGGCTACAGGTTACCTCCTTAAGCTTGTCATGAACGGGGAGCTATACTGTAATATATTATGTATATTATATCATATCACTCCCTATAGAAATGAGTGAGCCTGGAGACACGGAACTAATGGTTCCGTGTGTGCAGGCTCACTCATTACTATAGAGAGCGATGTGATATAATATATATTACAGTATATAGCTCCCCGTGCATGACAAGCTTAAGGAGGTAACCTATAGCCTAGGCTATAATATTATAAAAAAAATCACTTAGATGGGACAACTGGTTTATGAAATTCGAGACATCAAAAATGCTCAATTTTTAAGGTGGTGCGTAATGGGCTCTATATTATACATATACATATTATTTCAAATCGACACCTTGCTCATTTGGAGATAATGGATAATTTCTTAAAAAGAGGATATTCTATCTATGTATACTTATTATACAGAGAGCACGTAAAGGTTGGAATAAATTCATTTTTTTGAGAATGGAGGATTTTGGAGAAAAATCCCGAAACAGGTCAATTTTTGTTTTTAAATTACGACTTTTTGGCATATATATCATACTAGTGACGTCACCCATCTGGGCGTTATGACGTCATCGATGATTTTTTTAAATGAGAATAGGAGTCGTGTGATAGCTTATTTGAAAGGTAATTCAATTCTCTATTCAGTAATATAAACATTAACATAATTATTTATACAGGGTGTCCAAAATTTTTTTTTTGATTAAATTAATTGACATGGAAGGAAGAATGTATGTAATCTATTTAATTCAAAATATATTTTACTGCTCTCAGAAAACAAAAAAATGTTTATTTGAAAAATATTCATGGCTTTTCGCTTAAATTAAATATTCAAACTGTCACGAGGCTGGTGGGTGGCTGCTTTAATATTGAATTTAAGCAAAAAACAATATTTATTTGCCAAATAAACATTTTTTGTTGTCTTCTGATAGCAGTAAAATGTATTTTGAATTAAATAAATTACGCACATTCTTCTTTTTATGTCAATTAAATTAATTCAAAAAAATTTTTTTTGGACACCCTGTATAGATAATTATGTTAATGTTTATATTACTGAATAGAGAATTGAATTACCTTTCAAATGAGCTATTATACGATCCCTATTTTCATTTAAAAAATTCATCGATGACGTCATCACGCCCAGATGGGTGACGTCACTAGTATAATATATATGCCAAAAAGTCGTAATTTAAAAATAAAAATTGACATGTTTCAGGATTTTTTTCCAAAATCGTCCATTCTCGAGAAAATGAATTTATTCCAACCTTTACGTGCTCACTGTATAGTGTAATATTATATTATAATATTATAATAATCATTCAACTTTTGTCTAATTTTTTTTCATCCGCCTTCGCTTTCTGTCTTTAGATAATTCAATATTATAAATAGATTATAAAATACTGAGATAAATACTTTTTGCTTACTAGGTACAATAACCAACCCAATCTGTTTGACAAAAGAACTTTATGGGTAGAGGTAATAAGTTAAGACGAACAAAAGGCGACCGCGGTAGCGAAACTTTCCTTTAACAATTGTAATTCAAAATTCAAGGAAGTCTATACTTTATAGAAAATCAAAAAGATTGGCTAGAATACAAATATGTACTTATACAGAGTGTTTGGTAAAGAATAGGCCATAGATTAACCTTAGATTTCGGAGGGTAAAATAGGTCGATTTAAGTTAACTTACGTTAGTACTAAAGTTGATAATAACCGAAATACAAGGTGTCAAATTTAAACTTTTATTTTATTTATTCTTGAATATTTCCTAACAAACATGGAATAATATCACGAAATTTGGTAAGCGGGGTTTTTTTGGGACAAGAAATCTAAATTCAACACCAAAATTGATGTATTGCCCAGGAAATAATCAAGAATAAAATAAAAGTTTAAATTTGACACCCTGTATTTCGGTTATTATCATCTTTCGTACTAAAGTAAGTTAGCTTAAATCGACCTATTTTAAGCTCAGTAATCCAAGGTTAAGCTATGACCTATTTTTTACCAAACACCCATAAGATTGAAAAATGTATGAAAAATATATCAGAAAGAATAAGAAATATATATCAAAGAGCATGAAAAAATATGCAAATATAATAAAAAACGTAAATAATACCAATGTTTGGATACCAGTTGTCCTGGCTGGTGGTTTTTTCCATCATTCTCGGTGAGTTTGTCCTCTAGGCCATCAGGGATCGATAGGCTATGTCCAGACGGTGGTAGCAGCAGAGTCTGAATGCTTCCTCTTTGGCGTTCACTTACCAAGAAGTGACTGGCTGCAACGTGGAGCTCCAGTAGCTGTCTGGGGTTGATGGCTCCGAAAACTCCTCATCTGATCGAGGAATCAGGAACATAGACTGTTTCGGCACTTCAGAAAAACTCCAGGAGCAGGAATCCTCAGGGTGGTAGATTAAAATGTTGTGCGCCTATGTCAAAGGGGCACATAATAATCCATTGGATGGGCTTATGCATTGATGCTCTAAATGGCCCGATGAGGCGGTCGGACTCTGTGTTATGTTGTGAAACAGCGTCTTCATAGTTTTACGTAATATATAGTATATGTATAAGTATATTATACTTTAATTCATATATAATATAATTTCTTACATTATGAAAATCAGTGGTTAATGAATAAAACTCTACGCGGGAGCCCTAACGACGACAACGACTGAGAGATCAACTCTCCAACTTCGAACTGATATCGGTGGGTGAATCGAAAATCTATCGCCTATCGTTATAGTTTTGTGAACAGAGGAACCAAGTAGTGGGGGTGATTTTCAGACGTCCACAAAAAGTCCGTATTTCGTCCAGTACGGACGTCCAAAGGACGTTCGTATTTATTCCACCATCGGACGTCCACCATCGGAAGTCCGAAGGACGTATATATTTAGTCCACCGTATTCATATTTATTCCACCCGAAGTACGTCCAATGTCGGACGTCCAAAGGACATCCATTTATAGTCCATAGACATTAGGACTAAGACTGGACCTATTTTGGGCACGGCCACGTATATTCAACTTCAAAAAGATGCTCTTAAGATTCATTTTTAGTACAGATACATTGATAAAAATTATATTTTTGCTTACTAGAATTAATTAGCAAACTTATGTCATCTTGGTAACTAGAATAATAAAACATTGTAACAAATAATTTACAAATAAGATTTTCACACTTTACAAAAAAAAAACAAAAACATGTTTAGAATATTAAACTGTGCAATTTTGAATTAAATATAATTATCTTTTCGATGTAAACTATTTTATTAACATAATTAAGTTAATATTTTATTGAATTATTTTGCTATTTTATCCCGTAATTCGTATAATATGTCGAATATGGACGATCAGCAAACGTCCGTATTTCGTCCAGTACGGACGTCCAAAGGACGTTCATATTTATTCCACCCGAAGAACGTCCAACATCGGACGTCCGAAGGACGTACATATTTAGTCCACCGAAGGACGTCCAACGTCGGACGTCCGAAGGACGTACATATTTAGTCCACCGAAGGACGTCCAACGCCGGACGTCCAAAGAACGTCCATTTATAGTCCATGGACGTTAGGACCAAAAATGGACCTATTTTGGACGTCCAGAGGACGTCGTGTGCTATTAGGATTAGTTTACCTACTCCTCTTGGTTTTAAAACAAAGCTTAGCAATAACTCTGCTTCTACTGGGTCTACAGACCTGACACATATACCATTTTTTCACTTTTCTATAAGCTATATTTGCTATTTGCTATTTTTTTTTTCAATAAAGTAGGTACCTACTTTTTAAGTTATTTGCGAAAAACCGTCTAAAAACGTGTTTTTTTTTGTTGAAAAATGAACATATTCACTCGCAAATATCTCTAAAAGTATTGACTTAGTGAAAAACTCTATAAAATAGAAGTTGCTTAGAATTAGTCAGTTTATCCAATTCCGGACTTATTTGAACGTATTTGTTTTCATCCCCGATAACGGACGAAACTCACCTCCAGATCAAAAGCACATATCGGCACAATATCACTTTTTTTCTTTAACATATTAGCTATGCGTGTCCCAAATTTTATGTCAAACCAAGCGTTTCTTCAAAATTCTGAACAAAAACCGTAAGTAAATTAAATGAAAATGTAAAAGGTACATTCCATGTCAAATCACTCAGGCAAAAAAATTTGGATCTCCGATTTGTCTGAAAATTGGTATATAGCTTCTGCGGGACGTAAAAAGAAGATATTTAAGGTCAAAAAATCTTTTACTTCTTTTTTTCTTAAAATGTTATTTTATGCGATTTTACAGTGATTTGGTGTTTATTTAAACAGATTTGCATTTTCTGTCGTAAAGTATCAATGAAAAACATAATATTTTAATAGAAATGACTCAAAAATGTCATTATATGGCATTATAACAAGTTATTTTGAATCAAAACAAGATTTAGATCAAATTTTATAGTGTAAAAAACGCTAAAATACCGTTTTTTACATTTTCCTCCATTCCCAAAATACATCATCATCGATTTGGCTAAAAATTTGCCCGCAGATAGCTAAAAGATAGGACTTTAAGTGGTTAGAAGGATTTGAATTATATTACAATACCAAAAAAGTTACATGCAGTAATATCATACTCAAAAGTATATATTAGTCCAGTCGGGATAGCATTTGACCTTGAATGCCAAGCTGCACAAAAATTTATTTTTCTGATCTTTAGGGGAGTCAATAGTAGCCTAAATTTAAAATCGCGAATGAATTCCTCCGTTACGTTAGCGGCCATCTTGATTTTAAAGGAGAACCTGTTTTGCTCAATATCTCCGCCATTTTTAACTTTTCGACAAAAATGGAAGGAACTGAAATTGTTCCAAATAAATCGTATTTACAATTATTACAATTTCTTTTTAAAAATTTTTGTCGTGAGGTCGATATTTTCGAGTTAATTTTACTTACAGTAGACGCCTATATTTTTGACTATAATATTGCATGTAACTTTTTGGGTATTGTAATATAATTCAAATCCTTATGACCACTTAAAGTCCTATGTTTTGTCTATCTGTGGGCAAATTTTCAGCCAAGTCGATTATGATGCATTTTGGGAATGGAGAAAAATGTAAAAAAACGGTATTTTAACGTTTTCTACACTATAAAATTTGATCAAAAGCTTGTTTTGAATCAAAGTAACTTGTTATAATGCCATATAATGACATTTTTGAGTCCCTTCTATTAAAATATTATGTTTTCCATTGATACTTTACGAGAGAAAATGGAAATTTGTATAAATAAACACCAAATCACTGTAAAATCGAATAAAATAACATTTTGAGAAAAAAAGAAGAAGAAGATTTTTTGACCTTAAATATCTTATTTTTACGTCCCGCAGAAGCTATATACTAATTTTCAGACAAATCGGAGGTCCAAATTTTTTTTTGCTCCAAAATTGAGTGATTTGAAATGGAATGACACAAAATTAATTTTTCAAACAAATATTTTAAGTCGTTATGAGAAAATTATAATTTAACAGATGAAATAAAATAAACACAATTCAACTCGTAAAATATTTGGACCCTTACCAGCCGAACAGGTAAAGAACCCACCTTTTATATAGTTCATAATATACCTTTTCTACCTGGCCTCAAACGCTCGATATTTTTAACTCGTGGCAACATCGATTGACGGCAAATACACCGCAAATACACATTTTTATGTGGTGGAAGTCAAAATGGCTGTGAAGTGTAAAAATTTTTGTATATAATTTAAATTTTTAAAATCAAAATTTTAGAAAACTGAGAACGATACAGGGCATTAAAAAATGCGCTCAACAAACATACACGAATTAAAATTCGAAAATGATAGTATTTCTTAGTGATGCCAAATGACTGCAACATGAAAAGATGACATAATGATAGCGGGATGTATATATATATATATATATATATATATATATATATATATATATATATATATATATATATATATATATATATATATATATATATATATATATATATATATATATATATATATATATATATATATATATATATATATATATATATAGACTTTAGTTTTTTATTGAGGTTGCAGTCATTTATTTCTTTGTACTAATTTTTATGCAATGTTCTTTCATTTCGTTGTATTTATTTATAACTATATAATAATTTTAGCTAATCCTGACGAAGCAAATAAATTTTGCGAAAGCTTGATTATAACACAGAGTTTCTCTTACCCTGCCCCTTAGAAATAAATGACTGCAACCTCAATAAAAAACTAAAGTCTACATATTATCAGTCAATAATACCAAACTTCTTTATATATATATATATATCTATATATATATATATATATATATATATATATATATATATCTATATATATATATATATATCTATATATATATATATATATATATATATATATATATATATATATATATATATATATATATATATATATATAGTTTGAGTTAGATTCTTTAACCTTAATATATTTTATTAATTTGGTTTCTTGGGTTTAGGTTCATAAAAAAGAGAGATGGCTATGATGTTATGTCATATTTATTCGACGTTTCGGCTGGATATCCATGCCTTTTTCAAGAATTATTATTACATGACTAAAAAAACAATTCATCAACGATACAATACTAAAATTTAATAAAAGATTTTGACTTACCCTGCATGCAAAGTTGGTAGTGAAACAGAAATACATAAATAGATAAATAGACGTCACAAAATAAAACAATGGTAAAACATAGGAATACACCCACTAGTCATTACGTTTAAATTATAATGTGTCAAAATTAGTGTGATGTTTTATCGATGTTTGAAACATCAATTAAATAATTAATTGATTTCGCATCATGGGCGTGCTGAATTTTCTTTTGTATAGTTCAAATTAAGTTAAAATAAATTTGGTTTAAATTTTGGACATCCTTCTTGTCATTTATGGCATTGTTGTTCTTTTTTATTTCTATAGACTCCAGGAGCTCCCTCTTTTTTTTGTTATGTTCGGTTTTTAAGATTTTGGTGTTGTCAAAATCAAATTTATGTTTCTTCTCGTTTTCGTGTTTTGTGAGGGCCGTTGAGATATTTTTGTCGTATTTGTGCGAACGTATTCTTGAGTTGAGTAGCTGGCTGGTTTGTCCAATGTATACCCCATCGCAAATTGTGCAAGGAATTTCATATACCACGTGCGATTTTTTTAATTGAGGGGTTTTTGTTTTTAGTTGTGTGAAAATCCTTTTCAGTAGATTGTACCCTTTATGAGCAACTGTGATGTTGTGCTTAGATAGAAGATTTGCAAGCTGTTCTGATAACCCCTTTATATAATTAACTATATATATATATATATATATATATATATATATTGTTCTCTATGTATCAGAGTTAAAACACACCATCAAAAGATGTCATAGAATAAATATAAAAATTTACCATCCTTACCAAATTTTAGAATGTATTTTGTCCATTATTTTCTGTATTCTATGTTTGTGTTAGTATTGTTGAGGGTCATAAAGCTTTTAAATAATCTCAACGACTAAGTCTTGAAAAAGGAATAAAACCATTCCGAAAGCTAGACTAAAAGTCAAAAGAGTGTTTCTTTAACATCCTGGCCAACCTTCTGACTGCAACCCTAATAAACTAGTTGTTTGTTTATATCGACAGTCACTAATATCCAGTATTTCTTGTATATATATATATATATATATATATATATATATATATATATATATATATATATATATATATATATATATATATATATTGATACATGTATCCATGTAACTTCCAAAGTAGATACTCGTAATACGTTGTCACTTCATATATACCGTTATGACTTCCGATTTCGGAAGTCACAACGTTTTGCCTAAATTTTTACGAATTTGGCTACTAGATGGTATTAGAAGGCTTATATCAAAAATTTCACTAGAAGTCACATCGCATCTAATATACTCATAAGATCAGATTTTAGTACGACGGTATATCATCAGCGCTAGTGTCGCTCCCGTACGAGAATACACGTGATATACACAACGCGTAGGGACTTCCGTATACCACACCGCTCGTTGTGACTTCCGTTATTTGGCAACGCTGTGTAAACGTTCCCAGACGCCAGACATTTAATTGTTATAGATTTGCGGTCGTAGTATTTTGTGCAGCTGTTATTTAAATATGAGTAATAACAGATCTGCTTTACTTTCATAGTTAGCGTTAAATTAAATATATTATCTCTATAATTAGTATATTATACATGTACAAAATTCAAAGTGTCCATTAAATAATCTAAATTATTTTTTAAAAACCTTATTAAAAAATAAATTTAGGTAAATATTTTCATTTCACGAAATTGCCGAAAATCGCGTATAGGTATTTTGGACCTAGGCTGAAAAGTCAATTTTAGTGATTGTTACTTCGGAAGTAAGTAAAAGTATAAAAACACACAAACAAATTGAAACAATGAATCAAAAGTGATAAATAGTTCTAATAAAGTAATAAATTCTAGTAATAATATGAAATACAGTAAACTCTCTCTTAACGGACACCTCCCTTTGCCGGGCACCTCCTCTATATGGACGGTTTTTCAAACAAAAATAATTCGGCGATATATGAACCTGTACCCTTCAACTGAAAACTGACACTCAACAAGGGACGTTGACAGTAAAAATGATGTGTAAATGCGGATCTTCTTCTTCTTCTTCTTATGCCATCTTCTAACCAAGGTTGGCGATCACCTTTTTAAACGCTTCTCTGTCTTTTGCAAAGTGAAATATCTGTTCAACACTGAGGTTAGTCCAATCTCTGATATTCCTCAGCCAAGATTTCTTCTTTCTTCCCAAACCTTTTTCCCCTCTACTCTTCTTTGAATGATGACGTGTAGCAGAGAGTATTTATAGTTACGAAGTATGTGGCCCAGATACGATGTTTTTCTTATTTTAATTGTGTTCATAAGCTTCCTGCCATGTCCAATTCTTCTTAACACTTCTTCGTTTGAGACTTTTGTAGTCCAAGGAATTTTCAGAATACGCCTATACAGCCACGTCTCGAATGCCTCCAATTTTTTTACGGATTGTGCTTTTAGAGTCCAAGCTTCTACCCCATATAGTAGTTGCGAACAAACATAACATTCGACGAACCTCAATCTAATGTCCATACTCAATTTCTTATTTGTAAACATTAACTTGAATTTTATAAATCCTTTTTGAGCTATTTCTGTTCTTACCTTTATTTCCTCATCTTGATCTAATTGTGAGTTTATAATTGCTCCTAGGTATTTATACCCCTCGACTCTTTCTATCGGTTTACCTCCAATGTCAGATGTATGTTGTCAACAGGGTTTTTTGAGATCACCATTAATGTGGTTTTATTTATATTCATTGTTAGTCCCATCTTTTTGCTTTCTCTGTTAATGATATCTAGGAGAATTTGTAAATTGTCTATATTCTCTGCCATGATTGCGGTATCGTCTGCAAATCTTATGTTATTAATGATGCTCCCTCCAATCCTTACACCTTCAATTCTTTCCCATAGTGCCTTCTGAAATATTAGTTGGGAGTACACATTGAATAATTGTGGCGAAAGCACCCATCCGTGTACGACAGCACGTATCCGCAAATGTGGATAGTAAATATAAAATGAAGAACTTTTTCCAAATATTTTACGATATAAAACTACATTTTTTATTTTTTATTAAGCTCAATATTCCTTGTTGGCCTAGGAATAAAACGTTTACATTTCTGATTACATTTTATTTTAGTCTTATAAATTTTATATAATTACAATTCAGTCCATTTATACAATCTTTCACCACCTACTTCCCTCTCCTTCAGTTCACTGCTAGTTGTTTCCATCTCTCAATGTTACTTTTCTTCAGGTCTTCGTACACACTGTCCTTCCATCTTTTTCTTGGCCTGCCTTTCCTTCTCTTTTGTTATGGTCTACGTAAGAGTACCATTTTGGCATTCTTTTACTTCTCATTCTTTCGATTTGCCCCAAATATTATTCTCTGTGCTTTGATCGTCATCGTTATCGTTGGCTCTTTATACAGTTCTTCCAATTCTTTATTGGTTCTTCTTGTCCACTGATCTATTTTCGCACCACCATATTATATTGCTCTTAGCATTTTTCTCTTCAATCTTTCTAAAAGGTCTGTTTCTGACTTTTCAGCACCCATGTTTCGCATGCTTTGCGTATGATACTGTAGGTCATTTTTTATCGTTTCAAATTGATACATAGCCCGATCAAAGAACAATCTGACCCAAAAAAAATAAAGGAAGGATGAAAATTTGGGAATAGGTAGTTGAAATTGTCTATTATTATATAAGAAAAAGTTGACTACTCTACACACCCTCCATTTTACAAAAATGGAGGGAATACCCCTTCTCGGGGGTGAAAAATATAGAGTTATTTGCGAGTGAATATATTCATTTTTAACAACAAAAAACATGTTTTTAGACGGTTTTTCGCAAATAACTCAAAAGTAAGTATCTTATCGAAGAAGATATTCTTAGTAAAAATATAGCTTATAAATAGTGAAAAGAATGGAGTACGCATGAAATCTGTATACCCAGTAGAAGCGGAGTTGTAACTAATGAAAAGTAGGTCCTTATTCGTCCAATTCCAAATCGAATATTTCAAATTGAAATAACCAAAAACTTTCCGGGGAAAACTTATTAAAAATTTTTTTAAAGTGTTAAAAAACAGGTTTATTTTTGTTTTTTATTTAACTTCTAAGATTAAAAGTAAGTGAGTTACGCTCAAAATATTTTTGCTCCCTTTTATATTTTGGTAAAAACAATCGCGAAAATCACCCCCTAATTAGCATCCCAAATAAAATGAATCGTTACTGCTTCACAAGGTATTTTGTTTATGTATTCTTTATAATGATCTATAAGTTTTATTGGTTCAAACTGTTCAATTTTGAAAAAAATTGGTTTTAAAATAAAAAAAATTTTCTGATTTTGAAAAAAATTTCTTTTTTTTTTCAAAATAACTGAAAAATTATTAGTAATACCAAAAATCTCAAACAATAATAAAATGTACGTTTTGCTTTTATGATTATTTTGGATTTTTTGTTTTCCTGGTAGACAAAAATTGGTTATGCTAAGACTGTTCAAAATTTGCATACACTCGTGATTAGTGACTTGTTCAAGCCATTTTAACTAAAGCCTTTTCAAAAAGAAGCACTTTGAACCGATGAAACTTACAGATCATATAAAGAATACATAAGAAAAGTAAAGTGTGAAGCGGTAACGATTAAATTTATTTGAGATGCTAATTAGGGGGTGATTTTCGCGATTTTTATACCAAAAAATAAAAAGGGTTGAGCCCTTTTATTTGCGTAACAATATTTTGAGCGTAACTCACTTACTTTTAACTTTAAAAGTTCTTTTAAAAAACAAAAATAACCTTTTTTTAAACACTTTAAAAAAGTTGTAATTAATTTTCCCTGAAAAGTGCTCCGTTTTTTGGTTATTTCACGTCGAAACATTTGATTTGAAATTTGATGAAGAAGGACCTACTCCTCATTAGCTACAACTCCGCTTCTACTGGGTCAACAGACTTCATGTGTAAACCATTTTTTTCACTTTTTTATAAGCTATATTTTTGCTATTTCGTATTTCGATAAACTACTTACTTTTTGAGTTATTTGCGGAAAACCGTTCATAAGCATAAAAATGAACATATTCACTTGCAAATAACTCGAAAAGTATTGACTTAGTGAAAAAACTCTATAGAACAAAAGTTGCTTAAAATTAGTTATATTATCCAATTCCGGACTTATTTTGAATGTATATTTTCAACCCCAAGAAGGGTGTATTCCCCTCCATTTTTGTAAAATGGAGGAGATGTAGAATTGTAAACATTTTCTTATATTATAATAGACAATTTCAACTACCTATTCCCAAATTTTCATCCTTAATTTATTTTTTGGAGGTTTTCGATAAGTTTTGTATTCCTTGATCGGGCTAACAGATCTTTTACACGAGTGATATTTGATATTAGGTATGAATACTGTTTACGCTATATTAATTATGTAATACAAATCTGTTCACATCTTTTAACTGTTAGCAACGCAAGCAAAATTTTAATGTGTATGTCGATCCATGAAAGAATTGCTGACCCCATTATTACTCTGATAATAAATGCCTCGATAAATTTTTGTGTTTTGACTGAAATATGAATCTTAACTTAATTGTCGAATTAAGATATTTGGGTTCAATAGACGTCATTGTATTAATTTGTAGGTCTTAGGGTTTTGGTAAAAATTTCGTAAATTATTTTCGGATTAAATTTCACAATAAATTTTGTGCCTGATCTGAACCATATGTACATATAATTAAAGTAACTGAAATAATTTTAGTTATTAAAGTTATTAAAAATTTTAAATTAACATATTCATTGTTGTTCTGAAGCTATTTCCTTGTGGCATTTTTATATTTGTCGTTGTCAAAATACAAAATATTACTCTAGTAATACAATTGTTACTCTAGTAATATTTATTTTGATGACACCCGACTTGGGCGTCGAAACGTTAATGAAATAATTTTTTTTAGTAAAATTGTGGCTTATTTCTCATTAAAAATAATTAATTATATCATATTTATTTTTCCCTTAAACGGACACCTGCCTTAAACGGACAGTTTATGCGGATCAACTACTGTCCATCCAAGGGAGAGTTCACTCTATAATAGAATAATTGTATCTAATTATTAAAAGTTTTTTGCTTTAAACTTGTGCAGAAATACATCATATTAACAGAACTCGGAAAATAAGTACTTAAAAATTCTAAAAATGTTTTAAACAAATTGTTACAGTTGCTATTTTTGTGCCGTAAAAAATTTTTTGGATCACTGTTACTGTTAAAGAAAACTGACACTGACACTGACTTTGGATCACTGACAAACTCCCTGAGCGTTTTTTGCAATTATAGGATTTGCAACATTTTGTTTTTTATTTGTTACTAAGCTCGATTTTCTTGGCCGGAGTGTATCTACCTTTATATTGTTCATAATATTTTATTATTCAATATTATGTTATTAAATTTAAAATGTCGTTAGTAAACTCCAACTCCAACAATAACCTGGAGCTAAAATAAAATCACTAAAAATATTTGTTAAAATTACTATTACCTAGCATCATTTTATTCATTATATTCATTTATCCTTCTTCTTCATCTTTTTGTGTAGACATAACTCTGTCTGTTTTTCAATGTGACTCCAGTTGTCATTCCATCGTTTTCGTGGTCTTCCCACTGATCGCCTTCCTATTGGGGAACCGTCTTTCGCCGTCCTTACTGCTCTGTTTATTGTCATTCGGCTTTTGTGGTCATTCCACCATTCTACTCTTCTGTTTTTCACCCAGTTATTAATGTTGTCCACGTTGCATCTCTGTCGTATACCTATATCTGTACTTCTGGCTCTATCACATAGTGTCTTACCATCGATTTTTCATCTCTGCAAAGTGTTTTCATCTCTGCTGTTTCTAGCATTCTTTTTGTCCTTTCTGTATCAGGTTGTGTTTCTGTCGCGTATGTCATTATTAGTCTGAGGACTCTTTTGTAAATTCTGCCTTCCATTTCTTTTCCGATATTTTTATTTCTCCATATTGTGTCATTCAGGCAGCCTGCGGCTCTGTTTACTTTATTCACCTGAGCTTGTACTTCGGTTTCGAGCTTTCCGTAGATAGAGCTAGATAGTGTGATGCCTAGATATTTAAACTCTATGACTTGTGCTATTATCTGACCATCCAGCTCTAATTTACAACTAGATTTGTTGTTATAACCATGCATTTAGTCTTTTTTGGGGAAATCAACATGTTAAATTTTCTAGCGGTTATATTAAATTGGTGCAGCATACGTTGTAAATCATCTTCACTTTGAGAGATTAGTATTGCGTCGTCTGCATAGCAGATTATTTTAAGTTGTTTTTCTCCCATTTGGTATCCTTCTTTTGTTCTTACTTTTTTTTATTATTTCATCCATGATCAGGTTGAACAATAGAGAACAATCTCCCTGTCTTATCCCATTGCCAGCTTCAATTGGGTCAGTTAGTCCTTTATCTACTTTTACTCTGATCGTGTTGTTCTGATAGATATTTTCGATCGTTTTAATTATTCCTAGAGGTACCTCTCTTGCGTACAATAAATGGATAACGTCTTCTAATTTGACTCTGTCAAATTCCTTTTTAAAATCGACGAAACATAAGTATGCCGGTTTGTTGTATTCTACTGATTTCTCTTGAATCTGCCTCATAAATATAGCGTCGGTACATGATCTTCCCAACCTAAAACCTTGTTGTTCTCCTGCTAATCTTATAAATGTATTCAGTGTGTTTGTTATCACTTAGTGTTGTGTTTAATAAATTAATTCCTCTGTAATTCTCCGGGGGTCCGAATTACAGACTCATATTCATTCACAGAATTATGTTCATTAATAGCTGTAATTGACTAATGCATAGTTTTAATTATTGTAACAATTATTATTACAGTTAAACTATATAATATTAATGATATTTTATATATAGAATTAAGCCGTTTAACCAATTAACCAATCAAGCCAATTAACCAATTTCGATTTTCAATGCGAAAATGACATGTAATGAGAAATCAAGAACGTTACCGCCTTCTCCAACGGATTTTTCAAGGGAAGGTAAGTGGTAAAAGAGGACGTGGTAAAAGTGGTAAACTTTACGAACGTGGTATAACATGACTACCACTGAACTATCCCGCGCTGCGGTAAACAAAGTCAAGATAGCCATGATGATCGCCAACATCCGGAACGGATAGGCACTTTAAAAAGAAGACATTCTTATTGGAACGCTAGATACCAATGAATCCCACTGCCAAGTGTGAGACTCTAAGATAACAGATCACGCTGAAACTACGAGGTAAATTTGGCAGAAGAGACGTTGTGACTTCCAAAAACATGACAACATCGCTGGAAGTGACAACGCGACTTGAACTACTCTATTTACAGAAGCCACAACGTATTATGTCCGCTTCCGTATATACCTATATATATACAACATTTATTATGGTAAATCCTTTCCCCTCAATATGTAGATCTATCGTAGCACCCCCCCTCTTATCAAATATACAATTTTTTAAAAATAATCCCAAGTAGAAAAGGTGGAAGCCAGACAGCCTCTTCTGTATACCGGAAGTCACAACTTAACGTGCATCAATATATATATATATATATATATATATATATATATATATATATATATATATATATATATATATATATATATATATATATATATATATAAATTTGGTTATTGGGTTATGCAGCAAATGAAAAAGTGTACTCTTTTAAATTTCTTTAATCCGAGCTTTCGGTTAAGATTTTAACCATCATCAGGGTGCTACAAAGATATTTTTGGTGTAAGATAATATGAAAACATGTATAAAATTTTGTACTTACAAACTTATTGAGGATATTTCAAGTTTGTAAGTACAAAATTTTATACATGTTTTCATATTATCTTACACCAAAAATATCTTTGTAGCACCCTGATGATGGTTAAAATCTTAACCGAAAGCTCGGATTAAAGAAATTTAAAAGAGTACACTTTTTCATTTGCTGCATAACCCAATAACCAAATTTATATAATTACTGTCAGCAAAGACTCATTGTCTTCTTATATATATATATATATATATATATATATATATAAAATGATGTTGGATAATCGAGTACAAATATATCTTATGTAATTAATTATGTAGTAATTATGTAATTAATTATATTAATAAAATTATGTAGTAATCCTTTTACAAGTTAACAAACAACTTTTTTAACTTGCTACACTATACTGACGAAGCCCAAATAGGCCGAAACACCGGTGTATATAGTTGCACAGAAATGTATGGAATGATGACCCTTCATCATTTTATATATTTCCAACTAAATTCACATTCACTTTACGAGTATTAGCCAATGATTTTGCTTATTTATTATATATATATATATATATATATATATATATATATATATATATATATATATATATATATAGCTGTATATATTGCTACACTATACTGACGAAGCCCAAATAGGCCGAAACACCGGTGTATATAGTTGCACAGAAATGTATGGAATGATGACCCTTCATCATTTTATATATTTCCAACTAAATTCGCATTCACTTTACGAGTATTAGCCAATGATTTTGCTTATTTATTTATATATATATATATATATATATATATATATATATATATATATATATATATATATATATATATATATTTGTTTGACCGCTTATACAGTCCCAAAACGTCATACTTCACCGCCTATTCAGTCCAAAAGTGACGTTGTCAGACCCGGCTTCGGGTCTGACAACGTTTACTTATAATATTGGATTCTAGGGGTGCAGGGGGTGAATTTCTAGCTGGGCTTGAAAAATCGGTAATACATCATATTATATACAGATTTAGTTCATCGTTCGGCAGATTCGAGGGCGCTTCGGTCGCGCTCAGCTAGCTGTATATATTTCGCATAGTTAACATACGCCTAGAAACCTTACACCTGGCAACACCGTATGGTGTATAAATAAACCAAGAATATATATTCACAGGGCTCATACAGTCCCGATACACTAAAACGACCTAAAACTTATTTGGTCCAAAATTAAAACAAGTTTTAAGAATTATGAGGCTTTTGAATATATACGTTGATTGGGTATATATCTACAGTTCTGATACAGACCCGATATGCTAAAACTCCCTACTAACTACCGATTTTTTTTATTATTTCGCGCTGGTAGCAATGATAGATTTGTGTTGAATTATTCCCCAAAAATAAGACCAAGTTTTGTTTATCCAAAATGTGATATTTTATTTCAGAAAATTGAAAAAAACATGAAATATTGTAAAAGTAATTTTTACAGATTTTTCTTTGAGATACTCAAAACACATTCACAAACATGCAATATTGTCGTTTAATAAAAATAAACTAAAATTGTTGTTAACTAAAAAATTAAAAGTAAAAATTAGACTTTAAACTTATATGAGTTTAAATTTATTTGTAAAAGAGAGCTTACATAAAGGGTAACATAATCTATTTTGCGATTATACAGGCGACATTTGTGGATATCATAAATGCCGAAAGAATTGCATTTACTTTCGACGAACGAAACTTGTTCATTTTTTAAATAATATACTGTTATTTTTGATACTTCGTTAGTTTAAATCAGCGAAATTTTATATATAGTCTTTTTACTACAAAAGCAAGATTACGTAGGTCAAAATTTCTGACGGTAGAGCACTGTCAAACATTAGAATGTGACTTTTCATCATGACCACGTTTATGTCATTACTTGTTAGATTTTTTGTTTACTATAAAAATAATATCTATGATTATTTATTCAAATTAATGATGTCCGTTTGTTTTTCATTACTTGCCGAAATATATTATTTACCAACAGTATTACCACAGTGTAGGTATAATCATTAAAATAGATTATTATTTAATATTTTTAAAACTAAGTGCTGCAAACGCTAAAATTCATAAAAAAACTTTCAGATCTTTAAATCTAATAATAAACTTATTTCTAATAAACTTAATCTGAGAAATGTAAATTCTTTAACGTACCTACATCTAAGCAGTTAATGGTAAAAGGGAATCCCATTATTTCATTCATGTTTAAAAATAATCAATTAAAGAAGCATTTTTGATTTTGCACAATGTTTCTCAATACGAACACAAACACAACAGTATAGGTACACAACAATAATTGCAATAGTTTTTAAATTAAGGTATATTTTATTATGTAGGTATTTATAAAAACAGTACAGTGTAAAGCTATATTTTGAATTAAATTGTGTACGAAATGAATTAAAAATGTAGCAACACAGAACTGTTACATCAGTACGATTACAGCGTACGATTATTGTCTGATATAATTAAATAAAATTATTATTTTCTGGAGTATTTAACTTAAAGGAATGTTTCATAAAATTTATATTATTAATAATAAAATATGTTGTTGGTTATTTAATTAATATAATTCTAAAATTCTCAATGTACTCGTGATTACGTTTTTCTTATAGGGCTTTTCATCGATTGTCATTTGTTTCGAGCTACCCGGATTATACAACATATGGCAGAAGCTCGAAACAAATGACTGTGAATTAAAAGCCCTATTATAATACCATGTTGACACTTTTGCAAGATCGGTCAGTTCGGTCAGCTAAAGAAATGTCAATTTTAAAGTTTATGTTTATTTACGTTAACTAACAATACAAATATTTCGACGTATTATTAATATATTTCGGCAAGAAATGAAAACCGACTATCATTAATAGGAAAAAAGAATTAGAGATATTATTTCTACAATCAGGAAACCCACATCGCTCTTATCGACCTAGAAAAAGCATATGATAGTGTCCCCATAATAGAACTATGGAATTCAATGAAAGACATCGGTATCGATGGAAAACTCATACAAGTAACTAGAATGTTGTATGAGACCACTAACACCAGAATCAAAAACGGCCAAAATTTCACTGAAGCATTTAATACTTCAAAAGACCTCCGACAAGGATGTTGTCTATCTCCCACTCTCTTTAAAATATACCTTGACCCATCCTTACAGAGTTGGACAAAAGCAGTAAAACCGATGGGACTGAGAGTGGGAGACGACTCCCTATTTACATTATACCTTGCGGACGACCAAGTTGTTATAGCCCAAGATCAAGATGACTTAAGCTATATGATACGGAAGCTAAATGAGCATTACCAACAGGCAGGATTAGTAATAAATATGGATAAGTCAGAATTCTTCATAGTGGGAAACGAAGACATTGAAAACCTACCATTGGAACAAGGACATATTGTTGGTGTGAAACAATGCAAATATTTGGGAGCTATATTTAACAAACGAGGAAATAGTGAAGATGAAATACAACACAGGATCAATAAAGGTAGAAGCATCACTAGATCCCTCAATTCAATTTTATGGGACAAAGTTATCAGGAAGGAAACAAAGAGAAGAATATACGAAAGTATAATGAAGAGCGCTACAATCTACGGTGCAGAAGTTTGGGACATAAGTGCAAGAAATAAAAAGAAGCTACTTAGTACAGAAATGGACTTTTGAGGAGAAGTTGTCAGGTTTCGAGATTAGAACATGTAAGAAATGAAACAATTAGAGAACGTATGAAGGTGGAAAAAACTATAATAGGCGATATTGAAAAGAGACAGCTGACATGGTTCGGTCACGTTAAAAGAATGAATGAGACTCGCTTGCCGAGAAAAATATTAGAGTGGGTCCCACCGGAAAGAAGAAGAAGAGGACGACCACGGAGAAGCTGAAGGGACAATATTCAGAAGGCAATGGATTCGAGGCAATTAGATGAAGATATGTGTTACGATAGAAAAAATTGGAAGCTGGGTATGGAGAGGGGGCGACAGCCGTAGAAATCCATTATATATATTTGTACAGTAAACAAAAACAAAGAAAATATCTGACAGGTAATGGCATTAACGTGGCCATGACTAAAAGTCACATTCTAATTATTTGGCAGTGCTCTGACGTCAGAAATTTTGACCTCCATAACCTTGCTTTTGTAGTAAAAAGACTATACCTACCTTTAGCCCAGTCGGGATAGCAGTCGACTTTGCATGCCAATCTGTCCCAAATTTAATTTTTCTAATCTTTAAGGAGGGTTAATAGTATTGAAAATTTAAAATCTCGACTGAATTCCGCCGTAGCGTTAGCCGCCATCTTGATTTTAAACGAGAACCGTTTTTGCTCCATATCTCCGCCATTTTCAACTTTTCGACAAAACGTGTAAGTAATAAAATTGTTGAAAATTCGATTTTCAATAATTTATTTTATTTTAATTTTTTCGTGCGGTCGATATTTTCCGAGTTATGGGGGAAAATAGTGAGTTGGAGCATAATTATTGAATTATTTCGTTTATTATTAGTTTTACGACAAAAATGTACCTATACAAAAATAAGAGAGAATTAAATTTTATACAATTTTGATTTGATCCATTTTTTTCATAAAATCAATATTTAACGTAGTACGTATGCGGTAAAGACGCGAGCGTAAGACCTGATTGGTTTTATAGCAAATGTTTTTGTTCCATATCCCCGCCATTTTCAACTTTTCGACAAAAATTGTAAGGACTGAATTTGTTACAATAGCGAGTTACTACAATTTTTCGAGAGAACCAGTGGCTAGAGAGACCAGAGAACCTACGAAGGGGGAGGGATGGGGAAATTTCCCAAACAGGGTCCAAAATTAAAAAAAAAATGTTAGAACAAAAATATATGTAGTTGACAAAAACATAATGGAAGTTTCAAAAACTGTATAAAATATAATTATCTTTATTTTTGTTTACGTACAATTATGTCCTTAAATTAATGATACACGAGACAATTATTCAATAATTATGCTTCCCCTCCTCTTTCACTATTTTACCCCTTAACTCGAAAAATAGTGATCGCATAAAAACAATGTGCAAAAGAAATTGTAGGAGATTGTATTTCCAACAATTATATTCCTAGCATTCTTGTCAAAAAGTTTAAAATGGCGGAGATATTAAGCAACAACGCTTCTCCTTTATAAAGCAATATGGCGGCTAACGCAACGGCGGAATTCAGTCGCAATTTTAAATTTACACTACTGTTGACCTTCCCTAAATGATAAAATTATAAAACTTGGGATAATTATGCCTCCCACCCCTTTTTACTATTTTCCCGCTTAACTCCAAAAATATCAACCGCACCAAAAAAATTGTTAATAAGAAATTGTAGGAAATCATATGTGGAACAATTTTAGTTCCGGCCGTTGTTATCGAAAAGTTAAAAATGGCCAAAACCATTGCTATAAAATGAATCAGGTCTTACGCTCGCGCCTTTACCGACTACGTACTACCTTAAATCTTGATTTTATCAAAAAGGTGAAAGAAATCAAAATTGTATAAAATCCACAAGGAAAAGAAAAAGGTTTTCCTGTAGTCGGCAAGCGCGGCTCCTCCTTAGGGTCAATTGGTCAATGACCCCCCTAAAATAATCTCATAAAAATACCAATTTTATTAAAAATATCTTTTATCTAAAACTTCACTCTGAAATATAAAATTCTCTCTCAGCAGTCTGCATTGGCAAAACAAATATAATAGATATAATAACGTCGCGCCTCGCGCTATACACAAGCCCGTGGCTGGGCCGTATTTTAAATTGTCTATATACAGTTCTTATGGCTTATGGACAAATGCATGTAAAATAGAAAAGAGACGGCAGATAGCAATTTCGTGGGCGAGAGTGGGAGTGACCTTTCCGTCGTATACCTCTAGTAGAGTCGACGGCCTCACGTTTAGTTAGTTACCGTCTGCTGACCGCACTTCACGGCAGGTCTATATCGATCGCGGCGTATTTGCGTAATTTATTTTGTTTTGTTGGATTTTTTTGTGATTGTAACAAAAACAAGATGAGTGTTGTTGACGAAATAATTGCCTTAAAATCTGCTGGAACACTAAATTATGAACGGCGGCTTGAGAAAAAAGAAAGTGGTCGACCAAAACCAAACATGAATTTAAAACAAACAACAAAGGATAGGGGTAAGGACATTCAAAGATATTTTAAAGAATCAATGTACAATTTGTGTGATTGGATTTGTGGCTGCAGTGTGAGAAATGCATTTTTTTGCTATCCGTGTTTACTGTTTTCGAATGACGCTGTATGGGCGAAAAATGGAGTAACTGACATTAAGCATTTAAAAGTGAAAATTACAAAACATGCCTCTTCAACTACTCATATAAATTCATCAATGAGTTACGCAAGTTTAGGACGTGTTAACATAAGACAGCAACTTGATAGTGTATATCGTAAATCTGTGCATGACTTTAATGAATTGGTATCTAAAAATAGGTATATTTTAAACAAACTAATCGACTGTGTAAAATTTTGTGGAGTTTTCGAAATTGCATTGCGCGGTCATGACGAAAGTGACAGCTCCAATAATCGTGGAATTTTTCTGGGCCTTATCGATTTTGTTTCTGAACTGGATTTAATGTTTAAAGAACACATTGAAAAAAGTACAGTATTTAAAGGAACATCGAAAACAATTCAGAACGATATTTTAGAATCAATGTTAGCCATTGTGCATACTCATATCATGAAGGAGATTGGCCAGACAAATTTTGTGGCCATTCAAGTAGATGAGACCACAGACAGCTCCAATAAAACGCAGATGATTATCATATTGCGATATGTATTAACTGGTATTGTACATGAAAGATTTTGGAAATTTGTTAACCCCCTAGGTACTACAGCACAACATTTAACTAATGTAATATTGGAAGAACTTCAATTATTAAAAATTAATGAAGCACCTGAAAAATTGATTGCCCAAAGTTACGATGGTGCATCAGTCATGAGCGGTAAACTGGGAGGAGTACAAACAAAAATTAAAGAAATATACCCAAATGCACACTTCATTCACTGCTATGCCCATCAATTTAATCTTATCCTCCAAAAAGCGGCGAGTCAACACAAACCGATAAAAATATTTTTTGCAAATTTACACGGATTTTCGTCCTTTTTCGGCCGATCTCCAAAACGTACGATGGTTCTGGATAGAGTGGTTAAAGTAAGGCTACCTAAAGCTGCGCCTACTCGATGGGCTTTCAATACAAAATGTGTTGAAATTGTATACACTTATAAAGATGATTTAAAATCTTGCTTAGAGGAAATTATTGATGAGGAGCAAGATGGTAACAATATAAATCAAGCAACTGGTTTAAAAAGACATTTGGAAGATGAGCATTTTTTATTTTGGTTAAATTTTTTCCATAAAATAATGCCCCATGTTGATATATTGTTTAAACAATTGCAAATGCGAGACATTGATGTTATATCTGTCAAAAATTGTATCCTGTCTTTTAACAACAATATCCAAATAATTAGAAATACTATTTTGGAATCAGAAGTACCAAGCACATCAACAGCAAAAAAAAGAAAAACTACTGCAGAGGATCCAAAGCGACGAACTGCACTTGAAATTTGTGATATTATTATATCTGAAATAAATCACAGGTTTAGTTTCAATGATCATCTCATGATTTCACAGTTATTCTACATAGAGAAATTTGAAGCATACACTACCAACTTTCCGCAAAATATTTTAAAAATGGTGACGGCTAATTATCCCACAGTGAATATTTCCAAACTAAAATCGGAACTTGAAGTCTTATATTGTCGTGAGGATTTTCGCAATAGTGCTGGTGCAGTAGCCATACTTCAGCTTTTTATTAACATGAATTTGTCTGAAACATTTTCTGAAGCAGTGAAGTTATTAAATATTTTGTGCACACTCCCTATGACAACCGTGGAAAGTGAGAGATGTTTTTCTACTTTAAAAAGAGTAAAAACATTCCTGCGTAATACGATGGGACAACCTAGACTTAGTGCCTTGTCTATGCTGAGCATCGAGAAAACGCTTGTCAAGAGCATTCCAAATTTCAATGAGAAGGTCATAGACTATTTTGCAGAACTAAAGGATAGAAGAATTGACTTAAAATATAAAAATATTTAAAGTAAGTTTCGTTTTAATAAATTTACAATTTATTATACTATAAATATTCCTATCTATATATCAGTCAATAACCTGTTCATACCATTTTTCCTATATTTTTTAAAAGATTTACTCTAAAAAAAGACAAATTTAATTTTCGGAAAACTAGGGTAAATAGTATTGAGTTTTATCTAAGTCTGTATTTTTTATCTAAAATATAAATGCTAAAAGATCTTTTAAATACTTTAAAAAATCAACAGTTTGAAGTTTTCAAACCAAAGTGACCCCCCTGAAGATTGACCCACGAGCCGCCGCTGGTAGTCGGCTGTATACCATCAATCACAAAATTAAAAAGAAATCCTTTGTAAAAGGTATAAAATTTTTTTTATTAAAAATCCCTTAAAAGGGCTACATCACAACAAAACGTTTTCGATTTTTTAAAAAAATCATCATCAGTGTTCGATCTAAAAATAAGTATAACCGATTTAATGAATATAAAGTTATTATTTAAATATTGACAAAGGTTAGAGCAAGTTGGTTATACTTACAAACTGGATGCTAGCTGAGCCACAAAAGAAAAATATTTGGGTAAAAACCCTTTACATAAAATATAGATGCCTTAAAAGTGCATACTTCAATAAAAAGGCCTGTGACGGTCACACGGCAAACAGGATAATGCCCTAAGGTAAGGTATACAGGTTTCCCAACACGTGGGATCCAAATTGAGTTGATCACATTTCAATGACTTAATGGCAACTGAATGCAAAATGAGTGATGTTTCTGAAAGGTGTCAAAAGACAGATGGACAACGTGACGTGGAATTTACCCTGTATTCCGACAGCCAACTAATTGTTAGTAAAATATTTAATGAAAATTTACCTAGTAATAACAAACATCAACAAAGTTGTGGCTATAATTACATTTAAGTAAGTACTTTGAATATGTAAGATGAACGTGAAGTATGAAATGATTTTTATAATGAGAAATAGCCAGAATCTATGCAGCCATCTATACATGTTCCTATTCAAATTGAAGTAAGTCCAACTGTGCTGTTGAAAATTTGATTTACTATGAATTAAAAGGAGTGTTTGGTTTAATTGTACCAATGGCAGAGTAAATTAGAGAGTCTATAGTAAATGGAAGTCTGATATTAAAGTAGTGTTGAAATTAAGATAAGTTGTATGAGTCACAGGAGGAAACTGATATGATATAATGATATGTGAATTAATTGGTTAAGGTACCTGAGTGTTGATATTGGAAGTGAAGAAGAATATCAAATGAACTAATAACCTGGCAAAAGTATGAGGTCCTTTTATGTCACATAGCATCTAGGACTAAACATGTTTATGAAATAGGGATTTTTTCTATTTTTTATTTTTTATACCAAGTTATCGAGTTGAATTGAAAAGGTTTAAAACTGGATGGATGTATGTAGGTGTATTGGAAAACAAGCAATATGTGTAAAATTAGAAGGTAGTGAATAATTTGTGATGTGATATCAGAATTGTTTACTGTAATGAGGTGTGATGAAAAAGGCTAGGCGCCCCAGAAACCAGACCCCACATCCCATGGATAAGAGAGTGGAAAAATTAGTATAAAAACCTTTTATAAATATTTTTCTGAAGTTTAGTTGGACCTATAACGAAAACCTGATCAAATGTCAATAAGTTATGAAAATTGGGTGGAAGAGATCAAATAGTGTTAGAGTTGTGACTGGTCGATTTAGTAATGACTTGATTTCTGGTGAACTGGTCATGATTTCTTTCCAATTTTAAAATTGTATAAAATTTAATTCTCTTTATTTTTTAACGGTTCATTTTTGTCGTAAATCTAATAAACGAAATAATTCAATAATTTTGTTCTAACTCTCACTATTTTCCTCCATAACTCGGAAAATATCGACCGCACGAGGAAAATTATAATAAAAGAAATTATAGAAAATCGAATTTTCAACCATTTCAGTTCTAACACTTTTTGTCGAGAAGTTGAAAATGGCGGAGGTATTGAGCAAAACGGACTTCGTTTAAAATCAAGATGGCGGCTACTCAACGGCGGAATTCAGTCGAGATTTTAAATCTACACTACTATTGACCGTTCCTAAAGATTAGAAAAATAAAATTTGAGGCAGCTCGGCTTGCAAGGTTATAGGCCTTTTATTAGTCTAACCCGACTGGACTACTTTGTATCATTTAAGTATACGCTGTGAGCTCGTACGTAGAGGGGATATTTATAAATTCCTGAGCGCCAGTAGTGACAAGTATGTAAACGTTTACCGGAAATTTGACATAAATGTAAAAGTGATTAATTTTAAATTAAAATTAAAAACATTAATTATAAAAAATATTAGTTGATCAAAGCTGTGGTTTATATTTTTACCTTAAATATACTTACGTTTTAAATACTGAATTTGCGTTTTTTAATGTTCTGTAATATGTAATTATAAATTAATCTTGGCGCCATCTACATGATAATTGTGAAAGTATCCGAAGTAAGAAATTAATATTTCATCAATAGAACGTCAAAATGATTAGCAAAATTTTTAAAAAATCTATTACAATTTAATTACTTTTTAGCGTTGTAAATATTAAGCGATAACAATTAAATAATAAATTTAAAAATTACCGGTGAAAGTTGAATTACTAACCGCTAGGATCGACACCAGCGAAGCTCAGAGCGTATAGCAAATAATGAAACCCAAGGTCATGATACTTTATGGAGGCAAATTTATTAACTTCTATAAATCCAATAATTGTGACCACGTAGGGATTGGTATATGGTATAACATTTTCGACCAACGCCACGAGTCCCGATGGTCTAGCAACACCGCTGGGTCTGGTTACGATGGTCGGATATTATTAAGTAGTATATACGGGCTCGAGAAGGTGGTAAAATGAATTGGGTTTAAAAACTGTTATTCAGTATGCAACTTTTTATGTAAAATGAAATGTTTTCCCCTCTAAGCATGCTTAAGATGTTATAATTTCTAACTGCTTATTTCCTGTTTATATACACACCTAAATCATTTGGATTAAGTGGGTCTTAGGTAGCCTGAATAATATAGCGGGACTGAAAACGTGGGCCGGATAAATATATATATATATATATATATATATATATATATATATATATATATATGTATATATTTAACAAAACGTTATATATGTATATATATATATATATATATATATATATATATATATATATATATATATATATATATATATAGATGTAACACCATTGAGGACGCTGTAGCAATTGAGCAAGCTGGCATTAGAAAAGGACGAAGCTGTTGTGACCAAGTGCTGTCCTTAACTACAATTATTATCGAAGCTGGCTTTGAAAGACGTGAAAAATCTGCCATAACATTTATAGACCTTACGGCTGCCTATGACACTGTGTGGAGAGAGGGTCGTATTTATAAGTTGATGAAAATTATACCCTGTCTCAAAACTTGTCAGCTGATAAACAATCAACTAACTAACAGACTGTTTCAGGTATATATAAATGATGCACGAAGTAACGTTAGAAAACTTAACAACGGCTTACCTCAAGACTCAGTGCTAGCTCCTTTATTATTTAACCTTTATACGGCGTATATACCTGAAACAAAATCGAGAAAATTCGATTATGCAGACGACCTGGCCATTGGCTTCCAAGATAATAGTAAGGAAGCTGGAGAACGAGCTCTAAACGAGGACCTAACTACACTTAGTAACTCCTTTAAGATCTGGCGCTTACGTCCTAATACAAGCAAAACTGAAACCTGTCTCTTTCACCTGTCCAATCAACTTGCGGGCGATACCCTCAATGTAACTCTAAATGATGCCGCTATCAAACATAACAACAACCTCAAATATCTAGGCGTCACATTTGATATAACACTCACCTTCAAAAGCCATCTTACAAACGCAGCCGGTAAACTGAGAACAAGAAAGAATATAATAACAAAACTTGCTGGAACAACTTGGGGTGCTTCTGCAGATACTCTTTGGACCTCTGCTCTAGCTTTTGTTTTTTCAGTGGCAGAATATTGTGCACCAGTATGGTTAAATAGTGCACATACAAACAAAATCGATGTCCAACTTAATCAAACCATGAGAATAATCAATGGATCAATAAAATCAACCCCAGTGAGATGGCTGCCTACTTTGAGCAATATTGCTCCACCAGATATACGCCGTACAGCAGCATTAGTGAGAGAGTATCAGAAAATTGTAGCCAACATACAATTACCAATCCATCAAGACATACCAGACATCTCAAAAGAGCACCAGCGACTGAGGTTTAGAAATCCTCCAATCAGATCTGCCCGAACAATTAGTGATTCCTATGATATACAAAGGCAATGGTTCACAAGATGGATGCCAACAATAGCAGCATAAACAATAGCATAAAACTAATCATCTTTATATTTAATGCAATTCTACGCCTAAATTACTTCCCTAGTTCATGGAAAGTGGCGCAAATCCTAATGATCCTTAAACCCGGAAAAAGACCGGAAAATGCTTCTTCATACCGGCCTATAAGCCTTTTGCCTATGATTAGCAAAGTCTTTGAAAAAATGTACGTAAAATGGTTGAAAACGATAATAGACGAAAATAAAATAATTCCAGAACACCAATTCGGTTTCCGAGACAAACACGGAACCATAGAACAAGTGCATAGGCTAGTCAACCAAATAAACAAGGATTTTAACTCCAAAAGATACTGTTCTGCTGCTTTCCTTGACATATCTCAGGCTTTTGACAAGGTATGGCACATAGGGATACAAATAAAATTAAAGAAGCTCCTACCCTATCCTCACTTCCAGCTCTTAAAATCCTAAATAGAAAATAGACACTTTCTTGTGAAGCACGGTACCGAGCACACTAAGATATATCCTATTCACTCAGGCATCCCACAAGGCAGCGTTCTCGTCCCAATTCTGTATCTTTTATACACAGCGGACATTCCTACATCTAGTACAACTACAGTTGCAACGTATGCAGATGACACTGCTATCCTGGCATCCCACACAGATCCAACAACAGCATCAAGGAATCTTCAATCAAACCTAAATAGAATTCAGCAATGGATGAAAGTATGGCGCATCAAATCTAATGGAACCAAATCATTACATGTAACATTCACGCTACGCAGAGAAACATGCCCCCCTCTATATATTGATAATTGTCTAATTCCTCAATCAGAGGACTCCAAATATCTTGGCATGCACTTGGACCGCCGCCTTACTTGGAAAAAACATATCTTTACCAAAAGAAAACAGCTTGGACTTAAATTGAGAAATATGTATTAGCTCATTGGACGCAATTCCAAACTATCTCTGGATAACAAAATTTTACTCTACAAGTCCATCCTCAAGCCCATATGGACTTATGGGATTCAGCTATGGGGCACTGCTAGCGTCTCCAATACAAACATGAGTGTTAGTGCATCCTAATGCGTTTGCCAGACAATTAAATGTGCGGGACGTCTTTGAAGTGCGCAGACTAAAACGGCAACTGCCGTCCGACTTAACCAACTGAATGTAATCAAAAGTGTATTCAGACTGATAAAATTTTAGTTTTAGAATTTTAAAGAGGTTACTCACTGGAGTAACTCTCTACATGTCTGTATTTTTTACCATAACAAATGCTTAATGCCCAATGGGCAGATTGTTGTACTCACTGGAGTTAATAAAAAAAAAACAATAGCAGCAGACTATATTCAGATATCCACCCCAACCCAGGGTTTCATTGGATCGGGTCTGCCCCGGTCCACCTGGGCGAGGCTTAATCGCATACGTACCGGACATGGTAAACGTGCTGGTTCTCTGTTCAAATGGGGTCGTGCGGAAAGTCCACAGTGCGATTGTGGATCGCCTAGCTAGACAGATCATAAGTCATTGTGTTTCAGATTGCCTAAATCGTGCCTACCGTGGAAACCTCCAGGACTTTGTGGAATGCTCCTCAGAAGCAATTGCATGGCTATATAAATTGGACATTAATATTTAGATTTATTCATTATATTTTAGTGTTTGAATAATATATATTATATTTGTGTATTTATCGTACTGTGAAAGTCCATACGCTAAATAAATAAATAACAGCGTGATATTAACAATTTGGCTGAAGGTAAGCCTAGTACTTCTAATCAAGGACAACATGACTAATTCAATGGGTTATCCATTATTTGTGGGAACAGTACAATTAGTGATAATATAGGTAGGCCAATTTCATAAAATTCATAAGTGCAGATGCATTGCGTGAGAATTATTTTAATGAAACAGTTTCTCAAGACAGTTTGGGAATAGTTATTTTTCTACAACCACTATTCAAAGTGCACTTTTCTGCACGGTTTTATGTTAGCAAACTTGATATTTTCTCACAGTATAAGATATTTGACATTAGTGTGCAGAAAAGTGACGTTTCTGTGCCGCAAAGTGACGTTTCTGTGCCGCAAAGTTCTTTTCTGCACAGTTGACTACCTCATTCTGAGTAACGTTATATTCTATTTACATCCGTGGACTACCGCATTCTGAGTAACGTTATATTCTGTTTACATCCGTGGTTAAACTTTAGACAAATATATAACCTATAAGACAATTATTATATTTAACTATAGCATAGAAACTAAATTATGGATGTTACAACTGTTTTATTTTACAATTTTATTCTTATTAAACATTTTATAATTATCAAATAACCAATAAGGATTTAGCAACCTGTGCAAGAGACGTTGAATGAAGTAGGTTTTGTGTAAATCCGTGACTGCATAAATATAATGTCAATAATGTGTAATAATTGTTTAAATTTAAACAAATTAAGGCAGTGCATTAATTTTTTAACTGATTTCTGTGCAATTTATTTAGGTATAAGGAATTTAAATTGATTAGTAGGTATTAATTAAATACAGTTTAAAATTTATCACATAGGTAGGGGAAGGACGTCGAAGATGACGCACCTAAGCAAAATACATTTTATTTAAGGGTAAAAAATATTTAAGCTAACTTTGAATGCTACGAGCCTGTAATTTGGACATTTCTATAACCAATTTCTAGGATTATTTTTAAATTCAATAAAAGGAAGTATTTTTTATGCGGCTTTAAAAAAACGCTTTTGCGCCATCTTACCTTCCACCGAGGGAAAGATGACGCACAGTGATCGTGAAGATGGCGCATGTAGGTATCTATATTAAAAGCGCAAGTGATATGAAAAGAAAATTTATTTTTTAATACTGAAAGTAAGAAAATGTAAACAAAGCTTTTTTAACATATTAACAAAAGTCACAAATGTAGTTTTCGGGACTTTTGGCTCCACTGCATTCTTTATGCACCCATTGTCCACAACTTGTGCATCTGAACCATGTTTCCGTCTTTTTGCCGAAGTCTCCACATAATATGCAGATATCAGTTTCACCTCCCTCGTTGATTATGTCATCCAACTCATCGTCATTGCAAAGACCTTCTTCATCAAAATCGCTTTCTTCAGTATCGCTATCCTCCAAGATTTTTTTGTTTATTTTTTGTTTGATTATTTTTTGTACTTTGGCTTTCCCTTTATTTTTATTTAGTTTTAATCCTGCATCATTAACCAATACTTGTCTGGTTACTTTTTTCTTTCCTTCTTCCGACTTCGCCAGTTTTTCTTTTTTTTTATTCTCTTTTTCTTCTAAGAATTCTTTTAAAGGGGTGCTTGTTAGAATTTCAGAATGTTGCTTTTGTCGTCCATATTTTCTTTTAATTTTTTTATTGGGCAAAGGAACTGGAGAAATAAGTGAAAGAGAAATATGTGGACGTTTGGTTATTTCATTTTGTTTTGTGGGGGTTGTGTGACGACTTTCAGGAGACTGTCGGCTGGTTGATGGACGTGGTAATTCTGGTTCTCTTATAGATGGTGTTGTTATTAGTGGAGGTGTTCCCTGAGGTGCAGGTTCAGGAGAAACATCTCTATCCAAGCTATCATTGTTTAAATTATCAGCAGGAAAAAAGTCATCTTCTGTGAACTTATCAGAGTTTAACGGAAAAATTCCGCACGTTCCGAAACCAGAAACGGCCTTATCAATATTTGCCACCTGATCATATGCTAACTTAAAAATCTCGGCGACATCATATGGAGTAATTTTATCTTCAAACTCTGAGTTGCTGATCTTAGATTTTAGAAAGGAATTGCAATGGCGACCATACGCATATTTTAATGCAGAAAAAAATGACACATCAAGAGGTTGTAATTTGTGGGATGTGTGGGGTGGAATACTAACCATTATAATCCCATTCTCTTTGCAGTAATTATAAATATCCAGTGAAATATGGCTCGAGTGATTATCTAATACTAACAGCACGGGATTATCTGGACTAGACAGGACTTTTTTTTGGAAATGCTTCAGCCATAATAAAAACATAGACGTATTACTCCATCCATTATCCGTGCAGTTGTAAATCGCACCGCTTGGTCCATTTTTCTGAAGCTGTGGGCTCATCCTCTTCCTGGGAAATATAAATAATGGAGGTATGTAGTTACCGGAGGCACTGAACGCCATTATTACCGTGATATTCTTCCCTCGTTCCCACGAAGAAATGATTCCAAACTGCTTTACTCCTTTGGGTCCAAGTCTTTTACATGATTCTTTAGGAACCGTAGATATACCGGTTTCATCAACATTGTAAATGCGATCTGGCAGAAATTTATATTTTTCTTGCACTGTTTCCAAATTTTTAAAAAAGCGGTCTACTTCTATTTTATTGAAGGCTGTTATTCTATTAATGCTTGCAGCTTCTGGCTTTCTCAAGGAAATTTGAGGATTTCGTTTTATAAATCCTAGATACCAGTCTTTTCCAGCCATTTGTTTATTCTTATTAAAATTGTGTTTAATTTCATTGCGTTCTGCATAAGCAAATGCCATGGTTCTCAGCTCTATGCAAGTGATACCAAAAAATAAATTGGCCAGCTTGAGAACATGATCTAGTATCTCCTTTTCATGATGTGCCGAAAACAATGGGGCTCTACCAAGAGACTCTGATTTGACTTCCTTTAATAAATTTTTAACCTTAAGTTTTCTCCTCAATGTAGCTTCTGGTATTGAAAATGCCCTTGCCACTTCCCGAATTTTACGACCATCTCTACAAATTGCATTCAATGCTGCATTAAGAGCTGCTGCAGAAAATGATCCTCTCTGTGTTTTTCGTATATATTTTCCCATTTCTAAAAAAGAAAAAGATGCCTCAAAATGCAAAATAGACACTAAATAATAAATATTCTATACTCCATTGTTATTTAAGGTAATGAACTGAAAAGGCAAAGATGACGCACTATAACAGCAAAGATGACGCAGTCTGCGTCAACTTAGCCTGTTCAGCATAACCTACAAAAAATGGTTATCAAAATTATCCATCATCAAATATTTAACAGATAAATCCTCGCTAACTGAAAATAAATATCACCTACTCCCATGAATATGAAGAAAATCCAATGGAACCATTTTTAAACAACTTACCATTAATATTCGCAGTGTCAAAAATAACAAGAAATCAACGTGTATCGCGTTACTCTGCCTCACAGATACTAAACAGTACGAAAGCTGACCGATGAAGTTTTAAAGTAATAGTAGTTTCTAAAGGAGGGCGCCACGGGTATAAAAACTGAATTTAGTGAAGTACTTGATAAAATACAGAGGTGCGTCATCTTAGACGCTGCGTCATCTTCCCCGTCCTTCCCCTACCTATTATAATTAATCGTCGTTTGGAAATTGTGATTTTTATTTTTAGGAAAAACTGTGCTTGTAGAAAAAGTATAGTGTGAAACACGTGCAGAAAGGTAATTTCTCACTCGTTTGAATTGCGGCACTCGCTTGCGCTCGTACCGCAACTTTTCAAACTCGTGAGAAATTAGTACCTTTCTGCACTTGTTGCACAATATACTATTTCCTAACAAGTGCAGAAAGTCATTCTTTTCCGCACGCGACTGCAGTTTGCCGAATGATGCGAAGCGGGAGTTCGGCAAGCAGTCGAGTGCGGAAAAGAGACTTTCTGCAAGAGTTAGGAACAATATTTTTTCTAAGAGTCTTTAAAAAATTACCAAATCTTAATCAAATAATTTAATTAATATGATTATTTCATTCGTAGGAGATTCTGACCAATAGAAAGCTACAGAAATCTGAATTAAATCGATAATTTTTGAAAATCTCCCGTCGTTAAGTATATTACGTCAGATGCCCTTCGTTGCTACGAAAAAATACATTCAGTGACATTAATGACAATTAATGTTTTAAAAATTATAAAAGTGATGACTTTCAATCGTAAAATATTTATAAAAACTGTGTGTTTAATGGTACTAATTTGTACTTACATAAATAAATTGCAATAAAATTTTGGTTTTGAACAGTTTTATTCATGAAATAATCGCAACAAATTGCACTCGAACTCTGAAATTAATATAGAATTTTTGCTCTCATGACACTTTGACATAATTTCACTCGCCTTCGGCTCGTGAAATTAAAACTGTCAAAGTGTCACTCGGGAAAAATTCAATAATTTCAGAGCTCTTGTGCAATTACTACTGAAAATACATACACAAATTAAATCTTTGACAAGGTTGTCAAAACCAAACTTTCAATATAATTAGTTAGCATGACGACGATCTTGGTTTCCATGACGATGATTCAAAACGACTATTATTGTCTACCGATTTGACTATCGAATATTATGTCAAAATAATTTTATTTCATCGAATTGTCGCGTTAATTTCATTAAAACAGGAACACAATAAGATATATTTGAAATAAATTAGTAAATAATATCTAAATATTAGTTTATTGCATGTATTATAACTACTTTAAGGCCATATTAACATATCTAAATTAACACGCGTGCGGAAAAGTAAAAACCGCGTGCGGAAAATAACACGCGTGCGGAAAAGTAACAGCGTGCGGAAAAGTGAAATTTTCTAAACTAAAATGCGTGCGCGAAAGTAGACATTTTTGCACGCTCGTAGAAAAAATTTATTGTTTGATTTCCACTAAAGTTGGAATCTACCCAAGTAGCACCGAACGGGTTTATTAAGTCTTTTAAGGATGCTTTAAAACTGTAGAATAAAACTGAAATTAAAACCAATTGGTTTTTAAGTAAACCTTAAGGTTGTAATAAAACCGCTTTCAGCATAGAAGGACTCACACTGAAAGAGGTCAATAAAACCAAAAATAAAAACCTTCTTAAAACTTTGTTTTCTTAAGCAACTGGTTTTAAAGCTGCTGTGAAGGTGTTTTTAAAACCAAAAAGACACGTTAAGTGCAGGCAGTTTTATAGCAAACTTAAAAAGGTTTCTTAAATGGAGGCTTTTAAAGACAATTTACCATATTAAATGATTCTTTAAACCCATATACTCCATATAGACCAACAAATTTTTACATGTGTTAGGTAGATAGGTAGATACGTATGTACTTGTAACCATCAAATATTAAAAAGTACTCGGTTATTTCGGACTGTCAAGTAGTCCTGTCGCCAGTAGGGGTACAACGGCCTTCTTAATTCAGATGGACTTACCCAAGTTTTCTTTATGTATTTTGACCCGTAGAACACGAATTTTTTGGGTAACAGTATATTCGGATGTCGAAGACTGTTATAAACAAAGAACTTGAGGAATCACATAACAGCGATTTTTCGCAAAACAAAACATTTTTTTGTATATTTTGAGTCATTCTAGGCAAAAAATGTTTTTACAAGTTTTTTCGTAGGATGCATAGTTTTCGACATAAACGAGGTTGAACTTTTAAAAAATCGAAAAATTGCAATTTTTGAACCCGAATAACTTTTGATTGAAAAATAAAATAGCAATTCTGCTTACTGCATTTGAAAGTTCAAGTCAAATTCTATCGGCTTTGATTAATTTCATTGTTAAAAAATAATTTTCTTATTGTTAAACAAAGCTATAAACACATAGTGATTGAATAGTGTTTTCAATGCATTTCTAATTTGAAATCGAACGAGTAGGCGCGCATACAGAATTTCTACGTATATTACGTACATTAAAACGCATGCATTTGGCACGAGAAACACTATGTGTTTATAGCTTTGTTTGACAAATAAAAACTTAATTTTTAGCAATGCAAATAATCAAAACCGATGTAATTTGACTTGAACTTTCAAATGCAGTAAGCAGAATTGCTATTTTATTTTTTAATCAAAAGTTATTCCGGTTCAAAAATTGCACTTTTTCGATTTTTTGAAAGTTCAACCGCGTTTATCTCGAAAACTATGCATCCTACTAAAAAACTTGTAAGACCATTTTTTGCTGAGAATCACCCAAAAAATACAAAAAAATGTTTTGTTCTGCGAAAAATCGCTGCTATGTAATTCATCAAGTTCTTTGTTTATAACAACCTTATCGACATCCGGATCAACTGTTACCCAAAAAAATCGTGTTCTACGGGTCAAAATACATAAAAAAACTTGGGTAAGTCCATCTGAGGCCGTTGTACCCCCCTGGCGACAGGACTAAAGGTAGAAAAACACTTGCGCACCCAACTTTATTGATAATGTTGACAAAAATAGGTCTAAATAACTCAAACGTCCTAAAATTTCTGACTTTTGGCGATTAAAAATAATAATAATTTTAATCTACAATTTTAATGTTTTAATGTATTTTTTTTATTAAGAAAAAGTCGCATCCACCTAATGGTTATTAGCGACTGAACAATACATATAGGTTAAACAAAAATGTGGTATAATATAAATATAGTACAAAGGTAAGGTTACATGAATTATCTACAAAAACTTGTTAGATTTTATTGAATATACCAATTGTTTTTAAAAAGTCATTTAAATTTTTTGGTTCTTTATTATTGGCACCCAGAACTGATATATTTGACACGATATTAAAATCAATCCGTTCTTGTGTATATTTTGGCATTCAATGTTTGATAGTTAATTGTGTGTTACATGATTCACAAATAGGTAGTTCAGGTCTTGAGAACAAATATGAGTGAGTAAGTCTGGTAAGGCCTAGTCGTAGGCGGTTGAAACTGCTTGCTCATAACAACTTCTGTTTTGACTTTTTTTTACTGTGTCTTTAATTTGCATGAGTTTTGAATTTGAATTTTGCCATTCATCGAGCCAGTCATTTAACACATATTGTTTTAACAACACTTCCAAGTCATTAGGGACATATTTTAATATTGTTCCTGAATCCACACTAGTCACTGCACTACACGCACTTGAGTCTGCATCTTAATTTCCACTAATGCCCACGTGGGAAGGAATCCAACTGAAGTTGACTATTCTACCATTTTTTTGAGATAAGTGAAGCTCCAACTTGATCATTTTTTCAATTGGATGATTTGGATATATCTTTTGTACCGATGTTATTGCACTAAGCGGCTCAGAAAGAATCACTACTCTAGTTATGTTATTGTCGTTAGAAAACTCAAGTGTTCTGTAGAGAGCGAATAATTCGGCTGTGTATATACTGCAATGCGGGAAAGTCGAAATAAGTGGTACTAAAATTGCAACTCCCCCACTTGCGAGAGCTGTGTTAGTTCGGTCTTTACGAAAGCATGTAAAATGTTTTGGCAAATATGGGTTAGAAGATACAAGACTAGTTTCCTGTAGACATATAATTTCGGGACAGTATTCTGATTGAATGATATTGAGCATTGGTAAGCGATGGAAAAGTGCATCAATATTCCACTGTAAAATTGGGTTGAATGTTATGTTTCAGTTGAAGATAGATCACTCTTCAGTAGTAGCGTCTTCACCGAGAAAACGTATCAGTAGGGTTTTTAGCCTTGTAAAACGATCTTTTGTGGCTCTGTATGGAATATATTGATAAGCGAGGGTAAGCAAATTTATGAGGCCAAGGAAATCAGATGTGAATTCTTTAACAATTTCGATAGGAGATTGGCTGCCTTGAATATTTTCCATAAACGTCATTAATTGGTCATGGTGGTGGCAACGTAGCGCTAAGTGTGTGAATATTAATTGTATTTTGCTCCTGCATTAAACCCGTTTCTCGCGAAATGCAGAGTAAATCAATTGTAGCAAACGCATAAAGTGTGAAGTTAATTGAGTAATCTTTGCGCACAACGAAAAATAATAAACTAAATATTGAAATTGTGCTCCAAATTGGCAAAACTAAAAGGTAAGCGTAACACATAAACAAATAAAACGTCATCGATATTACGATATTCGAAGTGGAACCTTGTTCGATTGGAACGCGGTGTTGCCAAGTCGACAGGGAAGTCCTGTAACTAGGGAGGATCGAAATAGTATATACTGCTCAATATAATTTTATAAAAAAAACAAAAAAAGTAAGACGTTACACTGAGAAGGGTTAAGTTTCTGAGGAGATAGTCCGAACGAGACCTTTATCGCAGTGAAACGAACCAGTTGTAATGAGCAGAGAAGATAAAAAATACGAAGAGCTATTTCGAATAGAAAGTGACGGTACTACGACAGACAAAAACGACAAGAAGAGAAAAGAGGAAGAATTGGAACGGGCTTTTAACAAAGTCGAAAAATAAGCAGATCTCCCTCCTACAGAAAGAAGAAAATTGAGGAGAATGTACAAAAAATTATGGAAATGATGGCAGGAGTAAGTTTAAAAATCGAGGAACAATCAAGAGAACTTAGCTAGATGCGTAGAGAGCAGAAAGAATATAGAGATGAAATAAGAGAACTACGACAGGAGAATATAATATTAAGAGAACAAAACACGAAACTAAAACTGGCAGTTTATCAAATAGAAAAACGGCTTGAAAGTTTAGAAAATCAAAAAAGGCTAAAAAATATAATTATACAGGGTTTGAACATAGATATAAATGACCTAGATATCCTAAAGCATGAAATGAAAAATGTCCTTCCTGGTCATACCTTCGCCGATGGCAGACTTCATCAAACGTGAGAGAGATGGCAGTACGTTAATTGGTGGGTAGATCTGCCTGTTGTGCAAATAGATAAGGTTCTGAAGTTAGGAGAAAAAGTTTGTTTGGTTGAGCTTGAAAAGGAAGAAGATAAAAGAAAAATCATGCGAAACAAAACCAAATTGAGAAATCGAGAAAAAATCTAATTTATATCAACGATGACCTATCAAAGAACGACAGAATTGTACAGAAACATGTCAGACAAAAAGCACAAGAACTAAGAAAGGAAGGGAGAAAAGTGAAAGTAGGGTATAAGAAAATATATGCCGATCATGAAATATGGCGCTGGGATGGAAAGAACCAAACGCTGGTGGTAGAGACCCAAGCAAAAAACTAAGCAACCGCAATGAAAGGAAACAAATGCCTACGAAAAATGCAAAGAAGAGGATTACGAACTATGGAAATAAAACAAATCAAGACAGCAATAAAAAAAGAAAAGCCGAAAAATGACAAGATACAGATTGCAACAGAGATAAATGAGACGGAAACGACGCAGGCAATGGACAAGGCAATAAGTAAAAGTAAAAATAGCAAGAAGAGAACTAAAGTCAACTTGGGTGCATGGAATGTAAGAGGCACATACGAAACAGGAAAAATCAAAGAATTAATTAGAGAAATTAAAAGATATAATGTAGAACTAATAGCTTTACAAGAGACAAAACAATTGGAGACAGAAATAGTAGAAATAGAAGACGTGGTATTTTTTAAAAGCGGGGGAGAAACCACAAGGTTAGGAACAGGTTTTATAATACAGCGAAAATGGAAGGAAAGAGTAATGGCATTCCAATCAATATCAGATAGAGATAGATTATGCACAATAAGATTAAAAGGGGACAAACGAAACATAAGTATAATAAATGTACACGCACCGATTGAATATGCCACAGAAGAAGAAAAAGATGAATTCTACGAGCAATTGGAAAGAGAATATAATAAACTACCAGGGTTTCACATCAAAATAATAAAGGGAGACTACAACGCCAAAGTCGGAAGAGAGAATATATACGAGCACATGATAGGGAAATATAGTAAGCATGAGCTGTCGAACGATAATGGCCAAAGAATAATAGGCTTTGCAACAGAAAGGCAAATGGTGATAAGAAGCACACAATTACGCTGAAAAGATATATATAAAGAACGTGGATTTCCCCTGATAAAAAGGCAGTAAATCAGATAGACCATGTTTTAATAGAGAAGAAACATGCAAACAATGTAATAAATGTAAAGAGCATGAGAGGAGCGGAATGTAACTCGGACCACTACTTGGTGAGAGCAGAATACAAAATCGAGCATAACATAAAGAAAAACAATAAAACAAAAGAAAAAATTGGAAAAAAATTCAACATAGGACTACTAAAAGGTAACAACACACAGAAGAAGTATGAACAGTTATGAAGCTATTTCCTTGAGGCATTTTTATAATTAAGTATTTTCTATGGGAAATAAGCAACAGTTTTACTAAAAATGAATTTATTAACGTTTCGAAGCCCAAATCGGGTTTCGTTGTCAAAATACAAAATACTATTAAAATAAACAAAAATGTTGTTGCTAAGTAAAAAAATTCTTCTAATAATTTATTTACTCTGACTCATTTATATTGGCAATTCAGACGTATATTATACATTTTAAAGTAGAAGACTTTAAAATAATATCGCCAATATTTCGCACACCTAGTTCAATTGTGCCACAACGGCAAAAAATTCGAATTTTGGGTTAAGGCTGTAAAATATTGCTTATATAATGGCCCATCTAATGCAATACAGCCTGAACTAAAATATTGTTTTGGATAAGTATAAAGTAAGTTACTTCGGTATTTCACTGTAGAGTTTTTAAAAAGTCATTTAAATTTTTTGGTTCTTTATTATTGGCACCCAGAACTGATATATTTGACACGATATTAAAATCAATCCGTTCTTGTGTATATTTTGGCATTCAATGTTTGATAGTTAATTGTGTGTTACATGATTCACAAATAGGTAGTCCAGATCTTGAGAACAAATATGAGTGAGTAAGTCTGGTAAGGCCTAGTCGTAGGCGGTTGAAACTGCTTGCTCATAACAACTTCTGTTTTGACTTTTTTTTACTGTGTCTTTAATTTGCCTGAGTTTTGAATTTGAATTTTGCCATTCATCGAGCCAGTCATTTAACACATATTGTTTTAACAACACTTCCAAGTCATTAGGGACATATTTTAATATTGTTCCTGAATCCACACTAGTCACTGCACTACACGCACTTGAGTCTGCATCTTAATTTCCACTAATGCCCACGTGGGAAGGAATCCAACTGAAGTTGACTATTCTACAATTTTTTTGAGATAAGTGAAGCTCCAACTTGATCATTTTTTCAATTGGATGATTTGGATATATCTTTTGTACCGATGTTATTGCACTAAGCGGCTCAGAAAGAATCACTACTCTAGTTATGTTATTGTCGTTAGAAAACTCAAGTGCTCTGTAGAGAGCGAATAATTCGGCTGGGTATATACTGCAATGCGGGAAAGTCGAAATAAGTGGTACTAAAATTGCAACTCCCCCACTTGCGAGAGCTGTATTAGTTCGGTCTTTACGAAAGCATGTAAAATGTTTTGGCAAATATGGGTTAGAAGATACACGACTAGTTTCCTGTAGACATATAATTTCGGGACAGTATTCTGATTGAATGATATTGAGCATTGGTAAGCGATGGAAAAGTGCATCAATATTCCACTGTAAAATTGGGTTGAATGTTATGTTTCAGTTGAAGATAGATCACTCTTCAGTAGTAGCGTCTTCACCGAGAAAACGTATCAGTAGGGTTTTTAGCCTTGTAAAACGATCTTTTGTGGCTCTGTATGGAATATATTGATAAGCGAGGGTAAGCAAATTTATGAGGCCAAGGAAATCAGATGTGAATTCTTTAACAATTTCGATAGGAGATTGGCTGCCTTGAATATTTTCCATAAGCGTCATTAATTGGTCATGGTGGTGGCAACGTAGCGCTAAGTGTGTGAATATTAATTGTATTTTGCTCCTGCATTAAACCCGTTTTTCGCGAAATGCAGAGTAAATCAATTGTAGCAAACGCATAAAGTGTGAAGTTAATTGAGTAATCTTTGCGCACAACGAAAAATAATAAACTAAATATTGAAATTGTGCTCCAAATTGGCAAAACTAAAAGGTAAGCGTAACACATAAACAAATAAAACGTCATCGATATTACGATATTCGAAGTGGAACCTTGTTCGATTGGAACGCGGTGTTGCCAAGTCGACAGGGAAGTCCTGTAACTAGGGAGGATCGAAATAGTATATACTGCTCAATATAATTTTATAAAAAAAACAAAAAAAGTAAGACGTTACACTGAGAAGGGTTAAGTTTCTGAGGAGATAGTCCGAACGAGACCTTTATCGCAGTGAAACGAACCAGTTGTAATGAGCAGAGAAGATAAAAAATACGAAGAGCTATTTCGAATAGAAAGTGACGGTACTACGACAGACAAAAACGACAAGAAGAGAAAAGAGGAAGAATTGGAACGGGCTTTTAACAAAAGTCGAAAAATAAGCAGATCTCCCTCCTACAGAAAGAAGAAAATGGAGGAGAATGTACAAAAAATTATGGAAATGATGGCAGGAGTAAGTTTAAAAATCGAGGAACAATCAAGAGAACTTAGCGAGATGCGTAGAGAGCAGAAAGAATATAGAGATGAAATAAGAGAACTACGACAGGAGAATATAATATTAAGAGAACAAAACACGAAACTAAAACTGGCAGTTTATCAAATAGAAAAACGGCTTGAAAGTTTAGAAAATCAAAAAAGGCTAAAAAATATAATTATACAGGGTTTGAACATAGATATAAATGACCTAGATATCCTAAAGCATGAAATGAAAAATGTCCTTCCTGGTCATACCTTCGCCGATGGCAGACTTCATCAAACGTGAGAGAGATGGCAGTACGTTAATTGGTGGGTAGATCTGCCTGTTGTGCAAATAGATAAGGTTCTGAAGTTAGGAGAAAAAGTTTGTTTGGTTGAGCTTGAAAAGGAAGAGGATAAAAGAAAAATCATGCGAAACAAAACCAAATTGAGAAATCGAGAAAAAATCTAATTTATATCAACGATGACCTATCAAAGAACGATAGAATTGTACAGAAACATGTCAGACAAAAAGCACAAGAACTAAGAAAGGAAGGAAGAAAAGCGAAAGTAGGGTATAAGAAAATATATGCCGATCATGAAATATGGCGCTGGGATGGAAAGAACCAAACGCTGGTGGTAGAGACCCAAGCAAAAAACTAAGCAACCGCAATGAAAGGAAACAAATGCCTACGAAAAATGCAAAGAAGAGGATTACGAACTATGGAAATAAAACAAATCAAGACAGCAATAAAAAAAGAAAAGCCGAAAAATGACAAGATACAGATTGCAACAGAGATAAATGAGACGGAAACGACGCAGGCAACGGACAAGGCAATAAGTAAAAGTAAAAATAGCAAGAAGAGAACTAAAGTCAACTTGGGTGCATGGAATGTAAGAGGCACATACGAAACAGGAAAAATCAAAGAATTAATTAGAGAAATTAAAAGATATAATGTAGAACTAATAGCTTTACAAGAGACAAAACAATTGGTGACAGAAATAGTAGAAATAGAAGACGTGGTATTTTTTAAAAGCGGGGGAGAAACCACAAGGTTAGGAACAGGTTTTATAATACAGCGAAAATGGAAGGAAAGAGTAATGGCATTCCAATCAATATCAGATAGAGATAGATTATGCACAATAAGATTAAAAGGGGACAAACGAAACATAAGTATAATAAATGTACACGCACCGATTGAATATGCCACAGAAGAAGAAAAAGATGAATTCTACGAGCAATTGGAAAGAGAATATAATAAATTACCAGGGTTTCACATCAAAATAATAAAGGGAGACTACAACGCCAAAGTCGGAAGAGAGAATATATACGAGCACATGATAGGGAAATATAGTAAGCATGAGCTGTCGAACGATAATGGCCAAAGAATAATAGGCTTTGCAACAGAAAGGCAAATGGTGATAAGAAGCACACAATTACGCTGAAAAGATATATATAAAGAACGTGGATTTCCCCTGATAAAAAGGCAGTAAATCAGATAGACCATGTTTTAATAGAGAAGAAACATGCAAACAATGTAATAAATGTAAAGAGCATGAGAGGAGCGGAATGTAACTCGGACCACTACTTGGTGAGAGCAGAATACAAAATCGAGCATAACATAAAGAAAAACAATAAAACAAAAGAAAAAATTGGAAAAAAATTCAATATAGGACTACTAAAAGGTAACAACACACAGAAGAAGTATGAACAGTTATGAAGCTATTTCCTTGAGGCATTTTTATAATTAAGTATTTTCTATGGGAAATAAGCAACAGTTTTACTAGAAATGAATTTATTAACGTTTCGAAGCCCAAATCGGGTTTCGTTGTCAAAATACAAAATACTATTAAAATAAACAAAAATGTTGTTGCTAATTAAAAAATGTCTTCTAATAATTTATTTACTCTGACTCATTTATATTGGCAATTCAGACGTATATTATACATTTTAAAGTAGAAGACTTTAAAATGATATCGCCAATATTTCGCACACCTAGTTCAATTGTGCCACAACGGCAAAAAATTCGAATTTTGGGTTAAGGCTGTAAAATATTGCTTATATAATGGCCCATCTAATGCAATACAGCCTGAACTAAAATATTGTTTTGGATAAGTATAAAGTAAGTTACTTCGGTATTTCACTGTAGAGTTTTTAAAAAGTCATTTAAATTTTTCGGTTCTTTATTATTGGCACCCAGAACTGATATATTTGACACGATATTAAAATCAATCCGTTCTTGTGTATATTTTGGCATTCAATGTTTGATAGTTAATTGTGTGTTACATGATTTACAAATAGGTAGTTCAGATCTTGAGAACAAATATGAGTGAGTAGGTCTGGTAAGGCCTAGTCGTAGGCGGTTGAAACTGCTTGCTCATAACAACTTCTGTTTTGACTTTTTTTTACTGTGTCTTTAATTTGCCTGAGTTTTGAATTTGAATTTTGCCATTCATCGAGCCAGTCATTTAACACATATTGTTTTAACAACACTTCCAAGTCATTAGGGACATATTTTAATATTGTTCCTGAATCCACACTAGTCACTGCACTACACGCACTTGAGTCTGCATCTTAATTTCCACTAATGCCCACGTGGGAAGGAATCCAACTGAAGTTGACTATTCTACCATTTTTTTGAGATAAGTGAAGCTCCAACTTGATCATTTTTTCAATTGGATGATTTGGATATATCTTTTGTACCGATGTTATTGCACTAAGCGGCTCAGAAAGAATCACTACTCTAGTTATGTTATTGTCGTTAGAAAACTCAAGTGCTCTGTAGAGAGCGAATAATTCGGCTGTGTATATACTGCAATGCGGGAAAGTCGAAATAAGTGGTACTAAAATTGCAACTCCCCCACTTGCGAGAGCTGTGTTAGTTCGGTCTTTACGAGAGCATGTAAAATGTTTTGGCAAATATGGGTTAGAAGATACAAGACTAGTTTCCTGTAGACATATAATTTCGGGACAGTATTCTGATTGAATGATATTGAGCATTGGTAAGCGATGGAAAAGTGCATCAATATTCCACTGTAAAATTGGGTTGAATGTTATGTTTCAGTTGAAGATAGATTACTCTTCAGTAGTAGCGTCTTCACCGAGAAAACGTATCAGTAGGGTTTTTAGCCTTGTAAAACGATCTTTTGTGGCTCTGTATGGAATATATTGATAAGCGAGGGTAAGCAAATTTATGAGGCCAAGGAAATCAAATGTGAATTCTTTAACAATTTCGATAGGAGATTGGCTGACTTGAATATTTTCCATAAGCGTCATTAATTGGTCATGGTGGTGGCAACGTAGCGCTAAGTGTGTGAATATTAATTGTATTTTGCTCCTGCATTAAACCCGTTTTTCGCGAAATGCAGAGTAAATCAATTGTAGCAAACGCATAAAGTGTGAAGTTAATTGAGTAATCTTTGCGCACAACGAAAAATAATAAACTAAATATTGAAATTGTGCTCCAAATTGGCAAAACTAAAAGGTAAGCGTAACACATAAACAAATAAAACGTCATCGATATTACGATATTCGAAGTGGAACCTTGTTCGATTGGAACGCGGTGTTGCCAAGTCGACAGGGAAGTCCTGTAACTAGGGAGGATCGAAATAGTATATACTGCTCAATATAATTTTATAAAAAAAACAAAAAAAGTAAGACGTTACACTGAGAAGGGTTAAGTTTCTGAGGAGATAGTTCGAACGAGACCTTTATCGCAGTGAAACGAACCAGTTGTAATGAGCAGAGAAGATAAAAAATACGAAGAGCTATTTCGAATAGAAAGTGACGGTACTACGACAGACAAAAACGACAAGAAGAGAAAAGAGGAAGAATTGGAACGGGCTTTTAACAAAAGTCGAAAAATAAGCAGATCTCCCTCCTACAGAAAGAAGAAAATGGAGGAGAATGTACAAAAAATTATGGAAATGATGGCAGGAGTAAGTTTAAAAATCGAGGAACAATCAAGAGAACTTAGCGAGATGCGTAGAGAGCAGAAAGAATATAGAGATGAAATAAGAGAACTACGACAGGAGAATATAATATTAAGAGAACAAAACACGAAACTAAAACTGGCAGTTTATCAAATAGAAAAACGGCTTGAAAGTTTAGAAAATCAAAAAAGGCTAAAAAATATAATTATACAGGGTTTGAACATAGATACAAATGACCTAGATATCCTAAAGCATGAAATGAAAAATGTCCTTCCTGGTCATACCTTCGCCGATGGCAGACTTCATCAAACATGAGAGAGATGGCAGTACGTTAATTGGTGGGTAGATCTGCCTGTTGTGCAAATAGATAAGGTTCTGAAGTTAGGAGAAAAAGTTTGTTTGGTTGAGCTTGAAAAGGAAGAAGATAAAAGAAAAATCATGCGAAACAAAACCAAATTGAGAAATCGAGAAAAAATCTAATTTATATCAACGATGACCTATCAAAGAACGACAGAATTGTACAGAAACATGTCAGACAAAAAGCACAAGAACTAAGAAAGGAAGGGAGAAAAGTGAAAGTAGGGTATAAGAAAATATATGCCGATCATGAAATATGGCGCTGGGATGGAAAGAACCAAACGCTGGTGGTAGAGACCCAAGCAAAAAACTAAGCAACCGCAATGAAAGGAAACAAATGCCTACGAAAAATGCAAAGAAGAGGATTACGAACTATGGAAATAAAACAAATCAAGACAGCAATAAAAAAAGAAAAGCCGAAAAATGACAAGATACAGATTGCAACAGAGATAAATGAGACGGAAACGACGCAGGCAATGGACAAGGCAATAAGTAAAAGTAAAAATAGCAAGAAGAGAACTAAAGTCAACTTGGGTGCATGGAATGTAAGAGGCACATACGAAACAGGAAAAATCAAAGAATTAATTAGAGAAATTAAAAGATATAATGTAGAACTAATAGCTTTACAAGAGACAAAACAATTGGAGACAGAAATAGTAGAAATAGAAGACGTGGTATTTTTTAAAAGCGGGGGAGAAACCACAAGGTTAGGAACAGGTTTTATAATACAGCGAAAATGGAAGGAAAGAGTAATGGCATTCCAATCAATATCAGATAGAGATAGATTATGCACAATAAGATTAAAAGGGGACAAACGAAACATAAGTATAATAAATGTACACGCACCGATTGAATATGCCACAGAAGAAGAAAAAGATGAATTCTACGAGCAATTGGAAAGAGAATATAATAAATTACCAGGGTTTCACATCAAAATAATAAAGGGAGACTACAACGCCAAAGTCGGAAGAGAGAATATATACGAGCACATGATAGGGAAATATAGTAAGCATGAGCTGTCGAACGATAATGGCCAAAGAATAATAGGCTTTGCAACAGAAAGGCAAATGGTGATAAGAAGCACACAATTACGCTGAAAAGATATATATAAAGAACGTGGATTTCCCCTGATAAAAAGGCAGTAAATCAGATAGACCATGTTTTAATAGAGAAGAAACATGCAAACAATGTAATAAATGTAAAGAGCATGAGAGGAGCGGAATGTAACTCGGACCACTACTTGGTGAGAGCAGAATACAAAATCGAGCATAACATAAAGAAAAACAATAAAACAAAAGAAAAAATTGGAAAGAAATTCAACATAGGACTAGTAAAAGGTAACAACACACAGAAGAAGTATGAACAGTTATGAAGCTATTTCCTTGAGGCATTTTTATAATTAAGTATTTTCTATGGGAAATAAGCAACAGTTTTACTAGAAATGAATTTATTAACGTTTCGAAGCCCAAATCGGGTTTCGTTGTCAAAATACAAAATACTATTAAAATAAACAAAAATGTTGTTGCTAAGTAAAAAAATTCTTCTAATAATTTATTTACTCTGACTCATTTATATTGGCAATTCAGACGTATATTATACATTTTAAAGTAGAAGACTTTAAAATGATATCGCCAATATTTCGCACACCTAGTTCAATTGTGCCACAACGGCAAAAAATTCGAATTTTGGGTTAAGGCTGTAAAATATTGCTTATATAATGGCCCATCTAATGCAATACAGCCTGAACTAAAATATTGTTTTGGATAAGTATAAAGTAAGTTATTTCGGTATTTCACTGTAGAGTTTTTAAAAAGTCATTTAAATTTTTTGGTTCTTTATTATTGGCACCCAGAACTGATATATTTGACACGATATTAAAATCAATCCGTTCTTGTGTATATTTTGGCATTCAATGTTTGATAGTTAATTGTGTGTTACATGATTCACAAATAGGTAGTTCAGATCTTGAGAACAAATATGAGTGAGTAAGTCTGGTAAGGCCTAGTCGTAGGCGGTTGAAACTGCTTGCTCATAACAACTTCTGTTTTGACTTTTTTTTATTGTGTCTTTAATTTGCCTGAGTTTTGAATTTGAATTTTGCCATTCATCGAGCCAGTCATTTAACACATATTGTTTTAACAACACTTCCAAGTCATTACGGACATATTTTAATATTGTTCCTGAATCCACACTAGTCACTGCACTACACGCACTTGAGTCTGCATCTTAATTTCCACTAATGCCCACGTGGGAAGGAATCCAACTGAAGTTGACTATTCTACCATTTTTTTGAGATAAGTGAAGCTCCAACTTGATCATTTTTTCAATTGGATGATTTGGATATATCTTTTGTACCGATGTTATTGCACTAAGCGGATCAGAAAGAATCACTACTCTAGTTATGTTATTGTCGTTAGAAAACTCAAGTGCTCTGTAGAGAGCGAATAATTCGGCTGTGTATATACTGCAATGCGGGAAAGTCGAAATAAGTGGTACTAAAATTGCAACTCCCCCACTTGCGAGAGCTGTGTTAGTTCGGTCTTTACGAAAGCATGTAAAATGTTTTGGCAAATATGGGTTAGAAGATACAAGACTAGTTTCCTGTAGACATATAATTTCGGGACAGTGTTCTGATTGAATGATATTGAGCATTGGTAAGCGGTGGAAAAGTGCATCAATATTCCACTGTAAAATTGGGTTGAATGTTATGTTTCAGTTGAAGATAGATCACTCTTCAGTAGTAGCGTCTTCACCGAGAAAACGTATCAGTAGGGTTTTTAGCCTTGTAAAACGATCTTTTGTGGCTCTGTATGGAATATATTGATAAGCGAGGGTAAGCAAATTTATGAGGCCAAGGAAATCAGATGTGAATTCTTTAACAATTTCGATAGGAGATTGGCTGCCTTGAATATTTTCCATAAGCGTCATTAATTGGTCATGGTGGTGGCAACGTAGCGCTAAGTGTGTGAATATTAATTGTATTTTGCTCCTGCATTAAACCCGTTTTTCGCGAAATGCAGAGTAAATCAATTGTAGCAAACGCATAAAGTGTGAAGTTAATTGAGTAATCTTTGCGCACAACGAAAAATAATAAACTAAATATTAAAATTGTGCTCCAAATTGGCAAAACTAAAAGGTAAGCGTAACACATAAACAAATAAAACGTCATCGATATTACGATATTCGAAGTGGAACCTTGTTCGACTGGAACGCGGTGTTGCCAAGTCGACAGGGAAGTCCTGTAACTAGGGAGGATCGAAATAGTATATACTGCTCAATATAATTTTATAAAAAAAAACAAAAAAAGTAAGGCGTTACACTGAGAAGGGTTAAGTTTCTGAGGAGATAGTCCGAACGAGACCTTTATCGCAGTGAAACGAACCAGTTGTAATGAGCAGAGAAGATAAAAAATACGAAGAGCTATTTCGAATAGAAAGTGACGGTACTACGACAGACAAAAACGACAAGAAGAGAAAAGAGGAAGAATTGGAACGGGCTTTTAACAAAAGTCGAAAAATAAGCAGATCTCCCTCCTACAGAAAGAAGAAAATGGAGGAGAATGTACAAAAAATTATGGAAATGATGGCAGGAGTAAATTTAAAAATCGAGGAACAATCAAGAGAACTTAGTGAGATGCGTAGAGAGCAGAAAGAATATAGAGATGAAATAAGAGAACTACGACAGGAGAATATAATATTAAGAGAACAAAACACGAAACTAAAACTGGCAGTTTATCAAATAGAAAAACGGCTTGAAAGTTTAGAAAATCAAAAAAGGCTAAAAAATATAATTATACAGGGTTTGAACATAGATACAAATGACCTAGATATCCTAAAGCATGAAATGAAAAATGTCCTTCCTGGTCATACCTTCGCCGATGGCAGACTTCATCAAACGTGAGAGAGATGGCAGTACGTTAATTGGTGGGTAGATCTGCCTGTTGTGCAAATAGATAAGGTTCTGAAGTTAGGAGAAAAAGTTTGTTTGGTTGAGCTTGGAAAGGAAGAAGATAAAAGAAAAATCATGCGAAACAAAACCAAATTGAGAAATCGAGAAAAAATCTAATTTATATCAACGATGACCTATCAAAGAACGACAGAATTGTACAGAAACATGTCAGACAAAAAGCACAAGAACTAAGAAAGGAAGGGAGAAAAGTGAAAGTAGGGTATAAGAAAATATATGCCGATCATGAAATATGGCGCTGGGATGGAAAGAACCAAACGCTGGTGGTAGAGACCCAAGCAAAAAACTAAGCAACCGCAATGAAAGGAAACAAATGCATACGAAAAATGCAAAGAAGAGGATTACGAACTATGGAAATAAAACAAATCAAGACAGCAATAAAAAAAGAAAAGCCGAAAAATGACAAGATACAGATTGCAACAGAGATAAATGAGACGGAAACGACGCAGGCAATGGACAAGGCAATAAGTAAAAGTAAAAATAGCAAGAAGAGAACTAAAGTCAACTTGGGTGCATGGAATGTAAGAGGCACATACGAAACAGGAAAAATCAAAGAATTAATTAGAGAAATTAAAAGATATAATGTAGAACTAATAGCTTTACAAGAGACAAAACAATTGGAGACAGAAATAGTAGAAATAGAAGACGTGGTATTTTTTAAAAGCGGGGGAGAAACCACAAGGTTAGGAACAGGTTTTATAATACAGCGAAAATGGAAGGAAAGAGTAATGGCATTCCAATCAATATCAGATAGAGATAGATTATGCACAATAAGATTAAAAGGGGACAAACGAAACATAAGTATAATAAATGTACACGCACCGATTGAATATGCCACAGAAGAAGAAAAAGATGAATTCTACGAGCAATTGGAAAGAGAATATAATAAATTACCAGGGTTTCACATCAAAATAATAAAGGGAGACTACAACGCCAAAGTCGGAAGAGAGAATATATACGAGCACATGATAGGGAAATATAGTAAGCATGAGCTGTCGAACGATAATGGCCAAAGAATAATAGGCTTTGCAACAGAAAGGCAAATGGTGATAAGAAGCACACAATTACGCTGAAAAGATATATATAAAGAACGTGGATTTCCCCTGATAAAAAGGCAGTAAATCAGATAGACCATGTTTTAATAGAGAAGAAACATGCAAACAATGTAATAAATGTAAAGAGCATGAGAGGAGCGGAATGTAACTCGGACCACTACTTGGTGAGAGCAGAATACAAAATCGAGCATAACATAAAGAAAAACAATAAAACAAAAGAAAAAATTGGAAAAAAATTCAACATAGGACTACTAAAAGGTAACAACACACAGAAGAAGTATGAACAGTTATGAAGCTATTTCCTTGAGGCATTTTTATAATTAAGTATTTTCTATGGGAAATAAGCAACAGTTTTACTAGAAATGAATTTATTAACGTTTCGAAGCCCAAATCGGGTTTCGTTGTCAAAATACAAAATACTATTAAAATAAACAAAAATGTTGTTGCTAAGTAAAAAAATTCTTCTAATAATTTATTTACTCTGACTCATTTATATTGGCAATTCAGACGTATATTATACATTTTAAAGTAGAAGACTTTAAAATGATATCGCCAATATTTCGCACACCTAGTTCAATTGTGCCACAACGGCAAAAAATTCGAATTTTGGGTTAAGGCTGTAAAATATTGCTTATATAATGGCCCATCTAATGCAATACAGCCTGAACTAAAATATTGTTTTGGATAAGTATAAAGTAAGTTACTTCGGTATTTCACTGTAGAGTTTTTGGAGGTTTTGAAAATACAATATGGCCATAACTGGGAGATGTGGCGATAATATACACTGCCACAATACAACCGATGTAATTCAATACGTTCAATACGGCCACAACTGCAAAAATCAAGAGAGATGTGGCGATAATATACACTGCCACAATACAACCGATATAATTCAATACGGCCACAACTGCAAAAATCAATTGATTTTTTCATTATATTGCCGCCGTATCTCCTAGGTATCGTTTTATAAATGACTTTCTTCACAATGCAATATCGCCATAACTATCAAAATAATAATAACGTTTTATTTTTAATAAATTGTAATAAGATCCAGCCAATAAGTTTATAATTTGCTACCTAAATTGTAATTTTGAAGCCAGTCATTCTCAAAATAAATTATTTACAGGGCAAAACGCGTTTACTACAGAACCTTTTGCTCATTTCTCGAGAATATTGTGTTTTGCACTTGTGGCACTATTGAACTAGGTGTGCGATTTATGAGTTGCGTTCCTGGGACGACTTTACTAAAAGATAGTTCATTCGATTACATGAAATCAATTTTATTTAGGTGAAACATCAAGTCCATTAAACGTTAGAATAAGTGAACATCAGTCTTATATTAAAAGTAGAGAATTTGATAGATCTCAAATATGTCAACACGCATGGGATAATGAACATAGAGTTCAGTGGAGAGATTCAAGTATAGTCCTGAAAGAATCAGATAGTAAAAAGAGAAAAATCAAAGAAGCGCCTCTAATTATGCTAAATGAAACCAATTGTGTCGCAAATTCCTCGGTAGAATGCAGTAGGTAGAATGCACCCATACTGAAAGAGGAAGTCATACAGAAAGAAAATACCACGATTAGTAAGTCAACAACATATCGAGTTAGTACAAATTTTATATTTTAGTATTACTTATTGTATATCTATGTATTATTAATATTATTTATAATTTAAACATATTAAGGTCAGAATTTGGTATTAGTTTTTTGAAGGTAAATTAAATGTAAGACCAAATACTTACGATGTCGGGATAGTATCACGAGGTTTTTTCCTGGTTTTCCCTCGTGATTTACTATGGAATCTCTAACGCAAGAATTTTACTGTCATCGTTGCATTTGGTTGTCTTTTTAAAGACAGATCACATGCTATGATTTTTTTGCGACGGATATTCTTGAGTTGGGATTGATTTCATGTAATCAAATGAACTATCTTTTAGTAAAGTCGTCCCAGGAACGCAACTCATAAATATTGGCGATATCATTTTAAAGTCTTCTACTTTAAAATGTATAATATACGTCTGAACTGCCAATATAAATGAGTCAGATTAAATAAATTATTAGAAGAGTTTTTTTAATTAGCAACAACATTTTTGTTTATTTTAATAGTATTTTGTATTTTGACAACGAAACCCGATTTGGGCTTCGAAACGTTAATAAATTAATTTTTTAGCAAAATTGTGGCTTATTTCCCATCGAAAACACTTAAGTATGAACAGGGAATAACCAACAGACTTATCAGGGAACAAGAAACGTCAAACCCAGAGAAACAATGGGAAAATATAAAAGAAGCAATCTTGAACACAAGTAAAGCGATCCTAGGGAACACCAAAAGAAAACACAAAACAAAAGATTGGTATGATGAAGAATGTCAAGAAGTAGCAGAAGCAATAAGAAAGGTAAGACTCAAAAATCTCACAAATGACGAAGAAAGCATTAGAGAAGAATACAGAGAATTGAGAAAAATCATGAAAAGAAAATGTAGAAGCAAAAAGAAAAAATACAATGAGAACAAACTGAAAGAAATAGAAGAAAAATTAAAAAAAGAAATAAGATCATTCTACCAGGAAGCAAAAAAAAATGGAAAGAGGATATCAAAAAAACAACCCATATATGAGAGATGATAAAGGGATGTTGCTAAATGAGCCGGAAAAGATAATGGGAAACTGGCAAATCTATTTCACAAAACTGCTAAATAAGAGCGAAATGCAAAAGGAAACAAACCATGAAATTGAAGCTGATCAGATAGCAATAGAAATACCCACATATCCTGGAATAAGATTATGAGATTAAGATGTTTATCAGTATCAGAAGATGAATTAATATTAAATAATATCCAATATTGAACTGGGTCAAGATTGTGTAATATCGACTAACATTTAACCTGATTGTTTATTTAAATATTGAGTGTCGAATCCTTGAGCCACGGGCGCTGAATAAGCACCCGTGTATTTGTAACAATAACACACTCTGATTATTGAAAATTGAAAATAATATAGGTAATTAAAAAAAAAGAATAAACTTGGTGTTCGTCGAGTGAAGATGTTTTATTCTCCCTTAAATACTTAACACTGAAAAGAACCTGAAGTATTACCACCCTTAACCACCACCTTAGTTTTGCCACTTATATTAGATGGCGGTCCAAAAGGTCTTTGTTAAGTAGTTATTTTACTAAGTTAAGTGTACATTTTAAGAATATGTTAAGAAAATAGAAAATAAGGGAAAAGGAGAATAAGAATAAGAATAAGTTAGAAAAAGTTACTTAAATATAAAGTTAAAATAATGACGAGAAATTGGAAGAAGAAACGGAAAATTGGGGTAAATTATCCATTCCTCACAGATATTATTCATTAGCTGATGGATGGAATTTGCGATGCCCACCAGACTAGACTTGGAGACACGTCGACATGGACGAAAATTGGGAATTTTGGAACCCTGGAACCAGACGGCGTCAGGAGGACGCACATCCACGAAATGGACAGTGGTGGACAAGGACAAAAGTATGTATGTGATGTGTGAGTAATTTGACTATATTGTATTTATTGTTGTAACATTTCTCATATATTGCATATAGCCTAACAGAAGAATTATTTTTTTTAATTGAATATAATAATTATTATTAAATTAGGTAAAGTTTTCGTATTTTTACTAAGTATAGAAGTATATTCAATAATTTAGATGGTTTTTTGTTTAACTACTTTGATATTAAGTTTTATTTTCAAGGAAAACAAGAATTTTTTTTTGCAATTCTTTTAATAGAAAGGATACAACTATTTTATGACACTATGATACGTAAAATAATGATAGTTATCAATTTTTTTTTGTTCTATGAAGCAAAAATATGCTATTTAAAGATTTTTGTTTTTGCGTAATGTATATTTATATTTACGTATTTTCAAATGTTGACGTTATTTGACCGTGAAAACACGGGTCAAGAAATACTAAACGAATAAGGAATTTTGCTGAGAGAAGATATTTACACAATTACACGATTTAAACCTACATTATTATACACTAGAAAAAGGTGTAGAAACAGTTTTATAATAAAACAAGATACCTATTGAGAGTATAATCGAAGGAATTATTATTTCGATTATTTATAAGAAGAGAAAAGGAAGTATTTTTATGAATTTGGAACGAAATGGAAAATCCAACATAATGGACAAGAATAATTTCGACGGAAATATGAGTTCCCGAATAAATTCAATGACTAAGAATCAAGACTTAGAGAATTTTTATTTACCGATGATATAAGACAGAAATGAAACCTAGAAAGGAAAAATATGTATAACAAAGAAACTATGGAAAAATGATGTAAGACTGAAATGATCGAAAATTTATATTATTTTAAATGAATCGATGTTGAAACGAAAATTTAAGGACTAGTTACTAAGGATAAGTTATAAAAAATGGAATATTTAATGATAAAAAAAAAGTTATTGATAAATTAATTAATGAAGTGTCTAAGGAGACTTTATTTTGAGACATGCAGAATATAAGTATAAACGTTGATTAAAATATTATATAAGGTAAGTCAGGGTAAGTGCGAACGTATTTTTCTAGAGATGATGTTCATGTCACTACTAAAACTGAAGTATTAATTCTAAAATAATCACAATTAGTATATATAAAGCCAGTAGAAGTTTCTAATTAGTACTGATTTAGTAACACGTGTTAATTATGCAAACATTATCAAATACAATTTTTTTTGTTACCTGATCAAATATTCTCACTTGCCCCTGATTGTGGGGCAAGTGGGAATAGCATGTGGCGTTTATATGTGTTGTGTATTACACTATGTATGGGGCAACTGCGAATAAGAAACATAAAATATAGTGTCAGTAATATTTATTTATATATTAAGTCCAATATTTTTGGATAAGAACAAAATATAAAAGCTAGATTTCCTAGCATACGAAATTCAGTCCTATGAAAGATACACTGAACTGGAACGATTTTCCTCTTCTATTTTCTACAGGATCTGGCAATATCATGACAATATTTTCCCTGGAAACAGTGTCAGTGTCATCATTATCTGGCCAGTAAAATGTATAATTGTTATTCTTCTTTTTCGTGAATTTAACAATTGGATTGTTGTTTTCCTGGTAAAATCCTACTATTGTTCCAATGAAGTGTTTCACAGATTTCTTTCCGGTATATTTCACTACAAGCCACTGTCCAGACTTAAAATCTTCCTTTACATTTTCAGTATTGTTGCCCATATCGTCATCTAGGATGTCCTCAACCAAATCATCTAGCGAATCATTATCCAAAGAATCATTATCTAACGGTGGATATATATCAGATAGCTCATCTAAAGAATCATCATCTAACGGTGGATCTATATCAGACAACTCGTCACTAGAACTGGAACTATGCTGTTTTCTTCGGCTACATTTTATTTTCCGCTGATAATTTACCCCACTGGTGCTGAGCACTGCTTCAATACTATTGTTTGTTTTTTCTTGTAATTTTTGGTAATAATCATTACTGGTTATAACCTCGGCACCAGGAGTTACTCGTGTTTTCTTTACCGGTTCCAAACGAGGCATTGGCTTGACTGTTTTCAAAAGCAAGTCATCAAAAGAAACCGATGGCGGTACATCTTCTAGAGTTGCTTCCACATTTTCGTCACCTTGATTCGCAGTTTTGTTATTTATCTCCTTCCAACGTTTATAGGCATCGGAGTGAAATTTATCTTCTCCTATAACGTAATTTTTGTATGGGAATATTCCTGCTTTCCGAAATCCGCTTTGGATGATTTCTGGCTTTGTACCATACTACACGTCACGAACAAGTTCAGAAAATGTTCGCTTTGGTATTTTTATTCCTTGGTTTTTTCGCTGCCAAGCCACCAATTTTTTGTCCCACTCAGTCTTAAAGGATTTAAACACTGACAAATCTAAGGGTTGTAGTAAATGCGATGTGTGTGGCGGCAACTTGAGAATGGTAATCTCATTTTCACAAGCTAATTCAATGACTTTTGTATTTACGTGAGTGCTGTGACCATCATATATCAATAATAGTGGTCTTTGTTGTCCCACAGTATTCAAAAATGTATTTTTTGAGAAATTGACGAAAACGTCCGTTTCCATCCAGCCGTTTACAGTAGCTGCATATGCTATATCAAGATTATATGGGTCCTGTGTTGCCATCCACTGGTCCCATACGAACTTTCCTTTAAATATAATACATGGTGGTGCTTTGTCTCCAAATGCATTTGCCGCAGATAATATTGTTACATTCTGCTTACCTGGACCGCTGGTAGTTCGCTCGGGATGTGCAACGCATAAGCTGGTCTCGTCCAAATTCCATATTTGCTTAGGCTTATCATTAAGATCTAATTCAACAAGAGTGTTCTTTAAGAGCTCAAAATACCTATAAATGGGAAATTGATTACACATCTTTTTCCTTGCGTACTCAACCGATTGGGGTTTCTTGAGAGGTAACTTGTATCTTGCTTTAAAGCCGGTGAACCAGTCATGACCAGGAATATTATTTTTAAATGACGTTCTTATATTATTTTTTGTAACAAAATCAGAGACAATCAACAGAACTTCACGTTTTGACAATCCAAAGCCCCATTTTTCTAGAGTTTTCAAACCTTCGGCTAATTTGCGTTCATGTTTGACATGAATAACTGGTCCTCTACCTAATGAATCACTTTTTTTCCCTCTGACACCAGTTAAATGATTGTGCAATGTTGTTTTTGGAATTGCATAATTTCGGCTTGCTGTATGTAGTGTTGTTTTCCAGATCTGACATCTTCCAGTGCTTGTTGCAGCTGTTCCTTACTATATGATGTCGCTCTCTCCGTCTTACGTTGGTAAATGCGAACCATGGTAGCACCTAAAAAAGAGTCAACCATTAAAACTTTAATCGGGGCAAGTGGGAACGTAACTAATTAATCCTAGTTCCCACTTGCCTCGATAACATTTTGTTGAGGCAAGTGCGAACATTAGTGCACGTGATCTGTAAGTAGGGTTATGTATATACAAACACGTTAATCGTATTCACGAATTGCACTATTACACTAAAATAATATGGCTAATAATCTTACCTTGAAAATCTCGTTATTGCAGATCACTGGGGTAATGGGGTGGGGTGTAATGCTAGTTCGCCTCCATGTGGTGCACCCTGGGTAACGCTAAATGAACTAGCAAAAATTTGGCGGCAGACGAACGAAAAACAAAAACAATATCCTGCCAACATCACAGATCACAAACAGAAATCTTATCTATACGTAAACATACGATGGGAACAAATAAAGGTTCTTCTCAGAACCAACTGACTAGAGATCTCGGACCGTGTATCCGAGTCTGTCACCTTAACATCGAGGGCATAAGCCAGGCAAAATGCCAAGTGTTGCAAAAAATCCTACACGATAACGACATTGACCTGGTTGCCATACAAGAGACCCATACTGAAGACAAAGTCCAGCTTAATTTAAGGGGAAAGATACCTGGCTACGATTTACTGGGAGCCACCTATGATAAACATTACGGCGTCGCAACCTACATTCGCTGCAATATAGAAAATGGTTTCCTACTTTCTGCTTCCAATGAAAATAATATACATGAAGTAGTCACCAAGATTGGAGATATTACCGTAGTTAACATATACAAACCTCCAGCCACTACATGGAACCCAGAAGTGCTAAAGACTCATCCACATCCTACTATATACATCGGCGACTTCAACAGCCACCACGAAATGTGGAAGTACACCACGAATGATGAAAATGGGGAGGCACTAGTAGAATGGTCCGAAGAGCAAAACACATATCTAGTTTTTGATGCCAAAGACAGAGGAATATTTAAATCAGCTGCATGGAGAAAAGAATATAACCCAGACCTATGTTTTGTCTCAAAAGATACCAATGACAGACCACTAACAACGGCGAGAAGTGTCCTTGTAGACTTCCCACACACTCAACATCGTCCGGTGCTTATCACCATCGGAATATCAATTCCAATAATTAGATCATATCCTCGACCCAGGTGGAATCTTAGAAAAGCAAACTGGAAGAAGTTCTCTGAACAACTAGACCGGACCTTGAGCTGGGTCCCTCCAACCAGCAAACATTATGAGAGGTTTGTGGGCGCAGTAATAAGCACTGCCAAGAAAACCATCCCTAGGGGGTATCGCAAAGAATATGTGCCTGGATGGACTGAAACATGTGAAGACTTATACACGAAGTTTCTCGAAAGTGGTGACCGAGAAATAGCCGATGAGCTTTTACACAACATCGATATAGCTAGACGCCAAAAATGGATAAAGACTGTCGGAAACCTTGACTTCAAAAAATCAAGCCGGCAGGCATGGTCCTTGTTGCGGAAAATTGGAGGAGCTAACCAGCTGGAATCCAGAGAGTCTAAAATGTCTCCTAACAAGGTTGCCTCCCATATAGTACCTCTATCCAGAGCTCCACGAGATCGAACACATGAAAAGAGACTTAAGGGCATTAAAACAAATGAACAGTACGAACTCCGAATATTCAGCAAGAATACTTATTTCTGAAATCACACATGCGCTGAAAGAAATGAAATCAGGTAAAGCACCTGGCTTTGATGGTATCCATCCAGAGTTCTTGATACACAGTGGTGCATACACGAAACAGTGGCTTGCAATGTTCTTTAATGATATACTTCAGTCAGGTAACATTCCTTTCTCACTTAAGCGAACAAAGATAATTGCAATTCCGAAACCGGGCAAATCAAACGATAAGCCAGAAAACTACCGCCCCATAGCTCTACTCAGCATGGTATATAAACTATTAGAAAAGCTTCTCATCAACAGAATTAGTCACAGGATACTAGCAAATGTCCCAATTGAACAAGCTGGCTTCCGCCCTCATCGAAGCTGTACGGACCAAGTGCTGTCATTAACAACTTTTATAGAAGCTAGTTTTCAAAAGAAACAAAAGACAGCAACAGTATTTATAGATCTAACAGCAGCATATGATAGTTATAGATCTAACAGCAGCATAGTGTTTGGAGACAGGGATTAATATATAAACTGGCCCGCATTATCCCCTGCAGAAAGATAATTAACCTCATTGACAACATGCTGACCAACAGAGCCTTCCAGGTTATAATGGGAAAGGAGACGAGTAGACAGATGAAACTTAACAATGGTCTTCCACGGGGTTCTGTCCTTGCCCCTTTACTTTTCAGCCTCTATATTGCTGACATGCCTGAAACCGAATCTCGGAAGTTTGGATATGCTGACGACTGGACCCTTGCAACAAGCCACCAATCTTTAGAAACTACAGAAATCACTCTCACGAATGACTTATCCATCCTCAGCGAATACCTTAAGAAATGGAGACTACAGCCAAGTACTACAAAAACTGAAGTATCAGCTTTTCATCTAAACAACAAGTTGGCAAACAGAGAATTGCGAGTGTATTTTAATAGCAAGCTGTTAAAACACAACAAATACCAGAAATACCTTGGGGTTACTCTAGACAGAACGCTCACATTCAGAGAACACCTGACGAAAACAGCAGCAAAATTGAAAACACGCAACAATATAATACAGAAACTCTGCGGCACTACATGGGGGTCCACAGCATCAACATTAAGATCCTCTGCTCTTGGCCTGATATATCCGGTGGCAGAATACTGTGCTCCAGTGTGGCTAAATAGCAGGCATACCCACCTGGTCGACACCCAACTAAACCGTACTATGCGTATGATAACAGGCACAATTAAGCCCACCCCTACAATGTGGCCACCTACCCTTAGTAATATAGCACCACCCAACCTACGCCGCGAACATGCATTGGTTAAAGAATATAACAAAATAATGGACAGTCGCCAGCTTCTAGTCCACAACGACATCCCCGATATTCTTGGAAACCGTCTCCGATCCAGGTTACCCCCTCTACAGTCTGCTCAAGCGCTGCAGCAATCCAACTTTGACTTAAATACCCGATGGAGAGAAGATTGGGAAAGTAGGACAGATCCGCATTACCATAGTCTACCGGACATCATAGGGAAACCTGGCGAATTTGAACGTCCCCGTAAGATTTGGGCAGCCCTTAATCGAATTCGCACAAACTGTGGAAGATGCGCCGACTCCCTCCACATATGGGGTAAACTCCCCTCGCCTTCTTGTGACTGCGGCGCTGCAAGACAGACGATCAGTCACATTGTTCAGGACTGCCCACGCAGAGCATACACAGGCGACCCTATAGACTTTGTAATGGCAACCGAAGGGTCAATCGAATATATAAAAAAATTGGACATCTGTTTGTGATGCATTGTATAATGCATAAATCTAAATATATTCTGTGATATACTTAAGCCATACGCTAAATAAATAAACTGGGGTAAGTGCAAATTTGATAAAACAAGTGGATTTTTGCAGATATATGTTCAATACCTCAACTCTCACATGTACTGCCGGTAACGTCGCTCCGCTGTATACAGAACACATGGTTATGAAGTTGAGTAACGTTTACACTAGATGTAGCTTTTTTACTATCGTTGTTTATATAAGAACTTGAAGTTCTTATATTATAAATATATTTAAATATTTGAATGAAAAACATAATTTATGTAAGGCTTTATAGCAGGTATAACTAGAGAAATAGAGATAAGACTATTTTGTTATAACGTTATAAAAGTGATTATTTTCAAAAAGAAAGTGAACTATTAGTAGTTAATTGGAACCAAAAGTTAAATTTTAATTATTTTATCGATTATAAGTTTTTTTCATTCGTAGTTTTATGTAAAATTAGGTAAATATGTTAATGGGTACCCAGAACCAGAACCAGACCCAGAAACAGAATCAGACGTAGAATTAAGTATTCAGCAATGGTAGCTGATGAGCTTTTTATGATTATTTTAACAGAATACAGTCTATTGTTATTAATACTTTCTTTCGATTTGTTTTTCAATATTGAATTTTGAAGTTTTTAGAGGCCGATAACAGGTTTTTGATTTAATTTTTTTAGTACTGTCGAATTTTAGTATAAATATGATGTTTTATGTTTTATGATGATGAATTATTGAGTTTACTGATTTATTTAAATATGTTAGAAGATTTTAGCATACCCAGTTTTTGTTTTGAAGTAATCCTATTCTTAACTAAGGGGGAGCACTAGGTTCAGACAGGAATTTAGGGATGCGAGAAGTAGAAAAAATTTTAGAGACGCACAACTATCCATTTTGTATTTTTGGAACAAACCTTCCCACGACTAAAGACGTGGAGAAAGGACCGGAAGCAAAGTCAAGGGTATAAAGTTGCGGAAAACTACCCACCAAGTAGGTAAGGGTTAGAAAATGAAGAATTTATAAAGTAAATGATATATAAATGAAGAATTATGATAAATGATTTGAAATATGATATATGAAGATATGTGAAGATATTATATAAAATATGAAGTAAATGATATAAAGAAGAAATATGAATAAGAAGAAGATTTATGTTTTATAGTGCACTATGAAGAAAGTACTAAGTATAAAGAAAATAAAGAAAAATGTAATTAGTGTGAAGTATGTACCTGACAAGAAAAAAAAAAAAGAAGAAGAAGAAGAAAAAAAATAGAGAATTTAGAAGTCTAGTAACAGAACAAGAATTAAGAGAGTAAATTAAATTTTAAGAGTTTAAGTTGTAATTTCTTTTTAAATCTTTGAGTTAAAGTAAAGTATAAAATATAATTTCTGAGTGTATAATTTCTCGAGATAAAAAGAAAAGGAATTATGTAAGAATAGACAATATTTTACATTATTGAAGTTTGTGTTTGTAAATTATGTATATATATTTATTATTTAGGTTTAATGTTTTCAAGGTAATGTTTGTGTTTTATTGGCGTATAAAAGTGAAAATGTAAAATAAGCAAGCTTGTACATAGTTTCATTTTCATTTGGATAGGTCAGTATTAATATGACACAATTTTGACCGAGGTACAAAAAATAATATTTGTTAGTAAACACACCGTAAAATTTATCCTAATACCAATTAAGATTTTTTTCATTTCGTAAATCAGATAATAAAAAAAAAATCTTCATCGTAGGGAGATGGTGTCCTGGAATAAGATTATGAGATTAAGATTTTTATCAGTATCAGAAGATGAATTAATATTAAATAATATCCAATATTGAACTGGGTCAAGATTGTGTAATATCGACTAACATTTACCTTCATTGTTTATTTAAATATTGAGTGTCGAATCCTTGAGCCACGGGCGCTGAATAAGCACCCGTGTATTTGTAGCAATAACACATTCTGATTAATAAAAATAATATAATTAAAAGACAGAATAAACTTGGTGTTCGTCGAGTGAAGATGTTTTATTCTCCCTTAACTACTTAACATTGAAAAGAACCTGAAGACTACCACCCTTAGCTCCGAGTCTGACGTATATATACCTCCTATATTAGACACAGAACAAGAAATAAAGAACGAAATAAAGAGCTTGAAAAATAACAAAAGCCCAGGAATAACAGAAATATCGGCCGAAATGATAAAATCAGGAGGGAAAAGACTACAGAAAGAGATATATGACCTGATAAAAAGAATATGGGAAGTAGAAAAAATGCCAGAAGAATGGATCATAGCAAGGATATGCCCTATACATAAAAAAGGTGATAGAACGCTATGCGAAAACTACAGAGGCATCGCACTATTAGAAATAGTTTACAAAACCTTAGCAAAAAGTATAAGAAAAAGGCTAAGTCAATATTCGGAAAAAATACTGGGAGAATACCAGGCAGGTTTTAGAAACAACAGATCAACGACAGACCAAATATTTGCCTTAAAAGAAATACAGACTACCTGTTACGAACATAAAACATATGCTTTGTTCATAGACTTTAAGCAGGCTTACGACACAGTAAACATACAGCAGATGTACGAACTGATGAAAGAATTGGGGATACCAAGTAAAATTGTCAGGATGGTAAAGATGACGGTGGAAACACAACAAACGAAATAGCTTGGAAAGGGTATACATCCAAAAAGTTTGAAACCAAGGAAGAATTACGACAAGGAGACCAGCTATCAACAACGGCATTCAATCTATCATTGGAAGGAATAATCAGGAAAAGCAGAATAAACATGCAAGAAACGATGCTTAAAAACGGCCACCAATGCATAGCATTTGCAGATGATCTGACGCTATTAGCAACAAGCAAAAAAGAACTACAAAAGTTAATGAAAAACGTAATAACAGAAGCCGAAAAATTCGGACTTAAAATAAATGAAGAAAGGACAAAGTATATGATAATGGGAGAGATCAAAAAAGAAAAAGAGAATAACATCATAGTACAAATAGATGGAGAAAAAACATACTCGTTCAAAAGAGCCAAAGAAATTATTTACATGGGAGCCAAAATAGATGAAAATGGTCATAAAGAAGGGAAGATAAAGGCAAGAATAGCTAAAGGAAATAAAAAATATGAAGCGTTACGCACATTATTAAAATCCAAATACGTATCAAGAAAAACAAAAATAGTAATTTATAAGACTGTTATCAGACCTACAGTAACATACGCATGCGAAACATGGGTGCTCAAAAAGTCAGAAACAGACCTTTTAGAAAGATGGGAGAGAAAAATGCAAAGATATGGAGGTGTGAAAATAGAAGGTCAGTGGAGAAGAAGAACCAATAAAGAATTCTAAGAACTATATCAAGAGCCAACGATCACGACGATGATCAACGCACAGAGAATACGATACTTGGGGCACATCGAGAGAATGGGAAGTAAACGAATGCCAAAAATGGTACTCTCACGAAGACCAATACAAAAGAGGAGGAAAGGCAGGCCAAGGAAAAGATAGAAGGACAGTGTGTATGAAGACTTAAAGAAAAGTAACATTGAGAGATGGAAAGAACTAGCATTGGACAGAAGGAGATGGAGGGAGGTGGTGAAGGAGTGTATTAAAAGACTGAAGTGTAATTAAATAAAATTTATAAGTTTTATAAATTATGTAAGTTATATTAAGTTATTTATTATATTACTTATGTAATCAGGAATGTAAACATTTTAACCCTAGGCCTACAAGGCCTGTTGCGCTTAATAAATAAATCATTAATTGGTCATAGCTTAAAATGGACGGTGTTGATTGTTTATTTAAATATGATTCAAGCGATTCCGGGATAGGTAATGAGCGTTTAGGATTTTTATTCTTTTGAGTTTTGGTTTTATGAGGCTCAGCAGGAAAAAGATATGTTTGATTATCAACAATATCTTCGACAGGTGGAGATAATTTTTCCTCTATGGTTCGTTTGGTGGAGGGACAGGGTGATTCTTTCGTGATCGCTAGTGAAGTCTGTGAAATTATCTCTATATTTTCGGCTGTAGCAGAAGATTCCAGTGGAGTATTTTCGTTAATTTTTAAATCTTGGGTTGCTTTAGAAACGGGCTGTATAATTTCCACTGATGTAGAGTTAGAGGTGTTTGATGTGGATACTTTTAGAACTATTTCGGTATTTTTATTTTGATCTTTATTAGAAGTTTGGTCTAGTTGATTACCAGCATTGGTAGGAGAGTCAGAAGATTGAACAGTAGGGGGGGTAAGGGTCCTGAAGGCTGAGAAGAAGAATTTTTATTGCTTGAACAGTTACTAGCAATGTGACCGATTTGTTTACAGATATAGCATGTCATACTATCCTGCGAAATGAATACTCTATTATTAGTATTATCATAATTTAGAAGAATTAAATCTGGGATCGTTGTGTTTTGCGGACTAATAAACACTTGCCTTCTAAAACTGTTTATATGGCTATATTCTGGAAAAGAGGCACTGATCTTTAAGAAAGTGATTGGAGAACCTAAGTTTAGGCCGATATATTTTAATTCTTTGATGATTACTTCGCGTGGGATACTTGGACAAGCATTTGATAGCACTATTCTTTCTGCAGGCGTTATGAGCCCTATTTCCCTATTAACCTCTATAGAACCACAGTTTGTCATAAAATCCTCAACAGCTTGCTTGCTACTTAAATACATGCATATTCGATTATTAGATAGGCGAGACGAGAATAAGATATTTTTGGGATTTATTAAGTTACCTAAAGAAATAAGGTAATCTTGAAGTGGTGTATTATCAATAGCGCTAAAAAGTTTTGCATTTTCTCTTCCTGGGAAGAAATTTTGCTGTGCTACTGCGGTAGAATAAGATTTATTCGCTGGGATATTCTATATAGTAACATCTGATGATATATTGATAGTTTATTTACCGTACTACCGAAACTAATTACTTTCGTTTCCCGCAAAAAACAAACTGGTAAATTGTTTATAATCCATAAACCTGTGTCTATTTACAATAACTGCTGTAGTAGACAGGAATATAGACTAACACAACTGGTTTAAATACGCAAATATACGATTAAGTAATACATGTGGTATAAAACTTACAGTTTAAAGTTAGTTTGATCACTTTAACTATAATTAAAAACTGGTAGTTTCACTGGTAATAGGCAAAATATCAAGAGCCGAGACACTACGTGTTTACAGCTCATTAACTTTTTCGGCACTCCAATGTTTTAATGTTAAAATAAATCCAATTTATATCTTTAAGTCGCTTATTTATAATTTTTATGTAAGCCTTATATTGTAACCTATCATGGTTTTCAGCGTCTCCAGAAAGAAATATGGCTGAAAACCAAATAAAACTATTTAGTCTATCGACAGAGAATTGTTAAGATCAAATGGTTTTATTTTACACCTTTCCAAGAGCATATATCCTACATAAGAGCAAGGTTGCTTTGGAATGAAAACCGTTTAGTTTTAATGCTGCTGTCAATAATGCCACCCGGTTATAATGCGAATATAACCTTAAAATCAAGGCGGAGTAGTGTTGTGTGTGTTGTATTCTTTGAAAAATAAGCCGTAATGACCAGTTCTTTTATATTTTAAGTACTTGTGACTTATTTCTTCCATACAAACTGTACTTCCACTTTTTACAAAACACTACACCTATTTTTAGCTCTAAAACAAATGGCCGACCATTTTGAACATGAAAGAAGAGGGGATGAGTTTAGTTTTATTGTTTTTAACAAAGAGCATAGTTTAGTCTTTACGATAACCAAATTGATTCAGTTAAGAGTGTTTGCTTTTAATATAGCTTAATAATTGTTTTTAAGAAAGCAACTTTAAAGAAATCTAAAAAAATAGTTTTAATGCATATGATATACTGACATAATAGTCTTGAGATCAAGTAGTTTTAATAATATGTTTTATTAGTCATATTAGGAGAATCTTTAAAACTGCAATAAAAATAAAAGGTTACAAACTAGAATCTACTAAAACCAAATAGTCCGGAAGTTCTTCATAAAACTGATTGGTTTTAAATTGAACTGAGAATAAACCATTTTAAAACTACAATAAGACAAGTTATCTATTAAGATTAATTAGTCTTATTTGATACTCTTATTAGATACTTTAAAAGCAGTGACAAATGCTTAAAATTTTTAAAGTTCTGGCAGTATATTTACAAGGTAACTTTAAAACCATTATCTTCTTATTTACCACAATAAAACCTTTATAAACTTTAAATAAAACTAAAATGTTTTTATTGTGCTACTTGGGTACTCAATTAGGTGAATAAAAACCCTTAGCAATTAACAGATTACTTTCTCAAGAGAGAAAATTGGAATATAATAAGGTTTTGAAAGATAAATATAATAAATGAATGAATGAGTATTTAGATTTACAACATATAAGACAATTAACCGATAAGGAGGCAGTTAAAGGTTTTCGATGTTTTTTACCTCATTTTGCTGCTCTTCGTGAAGATAGCCCTACCACTGATGTTAGAATTGTATTTGATGCTTCAGCCAAAACCAATTCAGGAATATGTCTGAACGGGTTCCACGACATCTCGTAACGCGACAGTTCGTAACCGGACAGTTGGTAATGGACAACTCGTAACAGCGACAGTTCGTAACGGCGACACTTCGTAACGGCGACAGTTCGTAACTATACAAATTCGTAACGGACAATTCGTAACGTCCAAATTGAATTATTCTGTTTATTGTTGTTAACGTGGAAACTAACTTTTATTACAGTTATAAATGGAATTATGTTTATCAATTTAACGAATCAGTATCATGATAAACATTTATTTCATATTTCGTGTTTTAGAATATAATAAAAGTACTTAAACCAAGTATTAAAGTATTAGAAGCCATCCCTCTTATCAACTATAACCGTTGATTGAATGCCCCAAAGATATTACGAATCACAAGGTTTATTATAATAACAGGTAATTATAATCTTTTCTTTACAAAATGTTCATTTAAAAAGTTTGGAATGTCTAAGACGGTTGTCAGATTAAAGATTTCAGGAATTAATTACTTCATTATACCTTTGTCTAGGCATATGCAAAGGGTACCCCCCGTTAAGATAGGCAAAATGCCCTCACTCCCAGAATTCAATATTTTTCTTTTTTTACGTTCTATGCAATTAAAAAATGAGATAACGCTGATTTTTAGCTCGCCACCCCCCTTACCCCTCCCCCCACAGCCAAAAAGGTAGATTTTTAGATTTAATTTTTTTTAGTTGGGTTGCAATTGATTTTAAAATTTCAAAAAATTCACATATATATCTGAGACTTTTACAAAACATGTTTATTTTTTATGAACCCGTAGGTCGAGTGTACATAACCTCAAAAAATTTTTTAACTTTTTTAAAGCTTTAACTTTTTCTTGGGGGGGGGGGGGGGCTGCAGGTCCAATTTTTTTTGCATTTTGTGTATTTTATCAAAAGTTATCTCTCTGATTTTTCAGATTTTTCCATTACCTGCGCCATCTTGAAAAATCAGGTAACTGTTTTTTTAGGGGGTTTTTGGGGATTTTCTCCATTTTATAGACTGCAACATAGATCAACTCAAGTTTTGTTAATAGATTATGTAGAATTTGAAATAACTGAGTATTTTAGGACTATCAAAAATTGGGCAAAATACCCCAAGCCCCCCAAAAACCATGTTTTTTTTAAGTTATATAAGGGTTTTTGTTAGCTTAATGATATTTTTTGAGATCGATACAGCCTAAAAATTTTGAATTTTTTTCATTTTTTTACTTTATATGTGATTAAAAAATAAGACTCATCGCATTTTTAGCCCACCACCCCCTCCCCCTGCCCCCACAAAAACGTCAATTCTTTTATTTTTTTATTTAGTTAAAGTTTTGTAAGGATTTTGCGGGTCTAATCATATTTTTTGAGGTCGATACAGCCTGAATATTTTTTTTAATTTTTTTACGTTCTATCTGATTAAACAATTATGACTCACCGCAATTTTAGCCCACTTCCCCTATTACCCCTCCCCACAGCCAAAAACGTAAATTTTTCGATTTTATTTTTTTTAAGTTGGCTTTGCAATTAAATCGCAAATGTTGTTCTAAAGCTATTTCTTTGTGGCATTTTTGTAATTAACTATTCTAAATGGGAAATAAGCCACAATTTAACTAAAAAATGATTTTATTTTCCATCTGTAATGCGTTAGAGAGAATTCGATAATCGGTGACGCACTGAAAAAAGGGTTTGGGGCGATCTATATAAATAAGTCAGATTAAATTAAATTATTAGATATTTTTAAGATAAGATTTTTTTACCAAGCTACATTTTTGTTTAATTTATTAATATTTTGTATTTTTACAACGTGGTGGACGTCGAAACGTTAATAAAATCACTTTTTAGTTAAATTGTGGCTTATTTCCCATTTAGAATAGTTAATAATTATTAAATTATAAATTACAAAAAGTACATTTTAATATATCATACTTCTTGTAGTTTTGTGAATCAAAACATTTTGTCCTTTGTTCATTAGTTTGTATTTAGTAGGTACCCTAATATTACCTTACATTATACATATTCTAATTATTCAAACATCTGCTTGTACCATCTACATAACCTATATGTATCTCTGCCTATAATGACACTTTGCTTCACGTTTGCTGCCACATAAAACACCATAAAAAGAATGAGGAAAGTGTTACCAAAGAATATATAGCTCCGTATAGGTATATTCATAGAGTATTCGGAGAGTTGTATTCGTTGGTATTACACTTAACAGTTCTAAAGTCTTCATCGCTGTCTTCGTCTATTACAGGTATAACATCTGTATTGTCAAAGAGTTTTGCAAGATAATCTGCTGGCATGATGATTTTTGTAGAATATCTTCCATGCCATAAATATTATACTATGGCAGCTGCATGCGAACAACAGAACAGATATATACAAGACATAGATATTTATCGTTTAATGTTTTCCAAACCATCTACACTTGGCTCATAATGCAAATAGTCCACGATGTATGCTTGTCCCCGTTAGGTAAATTATTCCGATTCGTTTTTTTGCACAAACTTACTCAAAAACAGATCCTTTAAACAAATTCACAAGGTGCCCTGTACCACGGTCGAAAAATTGTTTAAACAATTTTTTAAATGAATTCAAAAAATCAATTTTTTTCACTTCGGACAAATCTGTTTTAGATTATCTGGATCAACCTGAACAAAAACCTGTTGTGATATTGCTCTAAAATTGACTGTTGTCGAGTTACACGCGATTTAAAATTTTAAAAACGCGAAAATGGCCATTTTCAAGGCTTAATAACTCGATTAAAAATTATTTATTAGGAAAGTCAGAAAGCGACCAAATCAAAGTTTAAAGCCCCCCCTTCAAGAGCCTGAAGAAATTTTTGTCATTATTTTATTACTAACTATTAATTTTAATAATTAAAAATGAGCGCTAAGCACGTATTGAGGCGGTCGTCCGCGAGAGAGATGTACAATTCATTGGACGTTTTAAAAAAATATCGTTAAAACAAGAAGTATCGATCGAAGTCAAAAATACGTTTCAAAAAAATAAAAAAGGAATTTTGACGTTATGTGTATACTTGACCTACGGGTCTATAAAAAATAGATATGTTTTTTAGAAGCCTCATAAAATTTTTAAATTAATTGCAACTTAACTAAATAAAAAAAAAGAATTGTTGTTTTTTTGGAGGCAGGGGAAGAGGGTGGTGAGCTAAAAATGCGATGAGTCTTATTTTTTAATCACATATAAAGTAAAAAATGAAAAAAAATTTTAGGCTGTATCGATCTCAAAAAATATCATTAAGCCAACAAAAACCTTTATATAACTTAAAAAAACATGGTTTTTGAGGGGCTTGGGGGGTTTTGCTCAATTTTTGATAGTCCTAAAATACTCAGTTATTTCAAATTCTACATAATCTATTAACAAAACCTTGAGTTGATCCATGTTGCAGTCTATAAAATGGAGAAAATCCCCAAAAACCCCCTAAAAAAACACTTTTCCGGATTTTTCAAGATGGCGCAGGTAACGGAAAAATCTGAAAAAAATCAGAGAGATAGCTTTTGATAAAATACACAAAATTCAAAAAAATTGGACCTGCAGCCCCCTCCAAAAAAAAGTTATAAGCTTTAAAAAGTTAAAAATTTTTTTGAGGTTATGTACACTCGACCTACGGGTCCATAAAAAATGGACATGTTTTGTAAAAGTCTCAGATATATGTGTGAATTTTTTGAAATTTTGAAATCAATTGCAACCCAACTAAAAAAAAATTAAATATAAAAATCTACCTTTTTGGCTGTGGGGGGAGGGGTAAGGGGGGTGGCGAGCTAAAAATCCGCGTTATCTCATTTTTTAATTGCATAGAACGTAAAAAAAATAAAAATATTGAATTCTGGGAGTGAGGGCATTTTGCCTATCTTAACGGGGGGTACCCTTTAAGGAACAATAAGTGGAATAAACTTTTAAGAATATTGTTAAAAGTTTGTATGTATTTACATATTTGTTTGTGTTTAAAGACTTTTAATATACACTGAAACACGAAATATAAAATGTGTTAAAACATGTTTATCCCCGTACTGATTCGTTAAATTAATAAACATAATTTCAATTATAACTGTAATAACAGTAAGTTTCCACGTTAACAAAAATAAACAGAATAATTCAATTTGGACGTTACGAATTGTCCGTTACGAATTTGTATTGTTACGAACTGTCGCCGTTACCAAGTGTCGCTGTTACGAACTGTCGCCGTTACGAGTTGTCCGTTACTACTTGTCCGGTTACGAACTGTCGCGTTACGAGGTGTCTGGTCACGGTCTGAACGATATACAACATAGTGGCTCAGCTATACAGAACGACAACAGGTTCAGGCGATTTCAGTGCTTTATGTTCTCGTCTATAAGACGCTACAAGATACGCTTTCAAACAATATCAAAGGTAAATTATTAAATAAATACACTTTTAACCGACAAAATGTTTTTCTTTATACACAATATAATATTTTTAACTGTTACATTCAATTTCCCAATCCTTAGGATCTAGACAAAATTTCTCAAATAATTTCGTATATTCAGAATAATTACAATTAAAGCCACATTCTAAAATATCCAACTGCTCCAAATCATCTTGTGTTCTATGAAATACGTTAATGTAGAAACTTCCATCGGTGTGTCGCCTGAGTTCATAAATGACAGCTTCTCCAAATTTGACGAGTTTTTTAAACGCCTCCATTGATTTTAGTAGTGGTAAGACAGTTAGGTCATGTGCGCTTATCAAAAGAAACTTAGGTCTATGAGTTAATGATGAATCTGAGAAACTGTCAAAGTACTGGAAGAGGTATTGGTAGAGGCAACCAATACGTAACCTTATCATGTCTGAAGTGCCAGCAATAGAACCACCATACAGCAAAACTGAAAAGATATATTTTAATTAATTATTTGAAACGTTTTTGACTAGTTAAGAGTTTTGCTAGTAGATATCTAACTAAAACCTTTACCAGCAAGTTTTTTAGTTATTTTCATATTGAATGGAAGTAAACAAAACCTTAAATATTTTTCCACAAGGAAGAACTTCCTGTAGTTGGCTGTATACCATTAATTACAAGTGAAATTTAATAAAAAAATTTTTTCTTGGTAAAAGGTATATTAGTGTAAAAAGCCCTAAAGGGCTACAAACATATGAACAAAACGTTTTCGCTCTGTAACAAGAGTATCATCAGTGTTACAAGAACATGGTGAGCCAACTAAAAAATACAAAGGTCAAAGCCTTTCAAAAAACAGACAAAAGTCTTATATAAATGAAAACATCGAAAAATCCAAAGGATGGAAAAAATTCCTAAGGATACGGCCCTAGGGCAACATATGACTCCCACACGTTGTAAGTGGGTCAAGAGTTGCCTGCCACCACTTATAACAGAATGACCTAGTTATCTTTTGACCCACTTAAAACGTGTGGGAGTCATATGTTGCCCTAGGGCCGTATCCTTAGGAATTTTATCCATCCTTTGGATTTTTTGATGTTTTCATTTATATAAGACTTTTGTCTGGTTTTTGAAAGGCTTTGACCTTTGTATTTTTTGGTTGGCTCACCATGTTTTTGTAACACTGATGATGCTCTTGTTACAGAGTGAAAACGTTTTGTTCATATGTTTGTAGCCCTTTAGGGCTTTTTAAACTAATATACCTTTTACCAAGAAGAAATTTTTTTATTAAATTTCACTTAAACATTTTTGTTACAAAAATTACTACTCGATAACGGATTATTATAAACAGAAATCTATTGAATAGAAAAATTGTGATTTCCGCAGTTACCTACACTACGTTAAAGGCTTCTTGAGGTCAGTTTGGTATCTTATAAAGAAATTATATCTAAACAAATGTTTAAAATAATAGGTACCTAACATTCCCCAAAAAATACCCAAATATTTTGAAACACTAGACATTGAGTGTCTGAGTGTCTAGAAGATCGTACTAAGAAATATCAGTTCAGGAAACTTTTAGAAAAAAGTGTGATATAAACTAACAATAGGATGAAATACTATTGAGGTGGGGGTGTGAAATATACCTATCGTACTTCAATAGAACTAGTAACACCTATATATTATACAAATCAATTCTACATGCAGTGGAGGTTAAATGCTTGCTTAGCCTACTCCAGATTTTTCTCCAAACCTTTGGTGGTTCAGTTATCTTAAACTCTTTTAAATCGTCTTCTACCGCTTTTGTCTACTTTATTCTAGCTCTATACAGCTTTATACATCATTAAGTAGATAATAATCTGTTAACGGTACGTGATGTACCTGCCAACCTTTAATAGTCACCTATTGTTTGTAATTTTAAGTTTAACCTATTATTTCTAGGAAGTTAAGGACAATAAACAAGAGTATAATTAGAATACATCATTAAATAGATAAATATGACTATTATCAGATTCCCGGAAATAAACAATATTGAGAAAAGGGATTTCAATTTCAATTTTTTTTACTGTAAAATTTGGCGCCCCTGTTTTAAGGGCTGTTGTCTTTTGTTTAAAATGAGTTTTTTTTCTGCTAGTGTTATAGAAAATACTAATTAAAAAAACGAAGGGCGCCTATACTACTTTTGCAGGCGGACGCGCTGTAACTTAGCACCGGTACTGCTCGTAGTAAGCAAAATTATCTCTTGGGGATTTTAAGAACTCCAAAAGTCATTTTAGAAACTGAACTGCAGTTTCAAGTTCAATCTCTTCTCTCTGTAATGATTTCCTGACAGCGTTGATGAGTTCTAAAATTGTTGCCTAAAATTCATCAATTATGAATGTTTTTGTTTTGACAGTTCTTTCAACAAACACTTAGCCTCACGAACTGTTTCAGCTTTCTGATTAAGGTCTTGAGCAAGAGTATGAAGAGGATATTTGAAGGCGTTGTAACCTTTAGACAAAGCTCTTGTTGCATCAGCCCTTGCAGTCTATATAGTGCTGCTTGTTCTTTTAATGACAATGATTAGATCGTGGTGAATGGGATGGTTTAGTTAAGTTTCATTTAAGCATTTGATTGTAGCTTCCCAACGGGTGGGTAGAGGCTGAAAAAAAGTTATACACGAACTGAACAAATCCAAAATACGATATTGCTCTAACAGGTCCAGCACAACTTTTAGCAGCACTTACTCCAACTAAGCGAGTGTGCGACTGTGCGGCACAAAAAATGTAAATTACACGTTTGTTAATGTTAGATAAATGAGCCTGGAAACTATTGTATTTGCCTGATATGTAGCGAAAGGCATGGGTAATGAAGGAGAGGGTATCGAGTGGGCGCTGTCTCATTTGTTGCTCTTGCTCTTACTACTTTTCTAAAAAACTGTGCAGACTGATAGGCAGTACTGTTTCTTCTATCAAGTGGCATTCATTAGCGACTTATTCTCATAACATATGCTTTCATTTTTTTTTCATTTTGGGCACTTCGAGGCCCCCGTTGGAGCCGGGGCCGAGGCCTCTAGGCAATTACCTACTTTGCCTATTCATTAACTGGCACTGGCGATAACCGTCTCCATTCACAGTAACATTCTGGCCGGCCTCTGTTTTAAAGACACCTGGACCGACGATTCCACCGGCCCATAATCCACACCAAACAGTCTTCTTTTCTGAATATAATGGCAACTCTTGTACCTCTTCGGGTTGCTCATCAAGCGAAATACGGGCGTTTTGTTTATTCATGTCCCCATTAAGCCAAAAATGAGCCTCATCGTAACACAATTTTTTTTTTCGAAAACAGTGGATCTTCTGCAAGCCTATCAAGAGCACTTCGACTGAAACGGTGACGACTCGGAAGGTCCATCGTCCTCAGATCTTGTACTAATTAAATTTGTAAGCTTTTACACCAAGATTCTTACGTAATATACGCCAAGTTGTTGTATACGACAAGCCAAGCTATTGATAACTGCGACGAATCGATTCTTCGTTACCTTCGTGTACACAATCCGTTACCGCCGCCATATTTTCTTCAGTATGTGCTGAATATGGTCTATTTAGTCATGTGTTATCCAATAATGAAAACAGGGATTTAAACTTACTGATGGTATAGCGAATTGTGCGTTCGGTAGGCCAATTATATGGACCATAAGTTACTCTAACTCTAAGCGCACGAAACACTCATTGAACGCCTATTTTAGTAATACAGCTGAATAATTTCTAGAAGTAGTGTCGAGCTAAGTCTTTCCAGGATGAAATGTCAAACAATACTGAATAAAAATGCGACGTCAGGTGATACGATTTAAACACGACGTTTAAACACACAATCTCCCATCAAATTCCCACCAAAAAAGTACCTCTAAATGAATCACCCTTTAGAAATACAAGCACTCTAATTTTTACAAGAATGGTCGGTTCCTTAACAAATATGGAAGGTATATTACAAACGTTTTGTCAACCACGTAGTTTCCTTTGCTCCTTATATAATATAGAAAACAAGAATAAATAACCGCTAAACGCAGTAAAAATGAGTGGCGCATACAATAAGCAAAGATTATGAAAAAATCTTTTAAAATAAAACTAGAATTTTGTTTTGCATCAAAATGGAAATACATTTTCGCGCCACGTAATATTCATATCAGATCTTTTGTAGCTGGAATATTGTATGCGCCACTCGTTTTTACGGCGTTTAACGGTTTTTTTATCATTGTATCAGGGCCCTGATTCTAAATCAAATTTCGACACTAAACAAGTCGCTTTCAATATGGCGATGGCGACTGTCGAAATTATTTGACACGGAGATGAATGAATGGCCAAAAGCGAGGTTAGGTTTAGTTTAGATGTGTTTTGTTTATTTCTTGCAAGGAAAACTAAATCAAAAGGTATTATAATATAGCTGGGTTTAATTGAAATTTGCTTGTTTTGAGGAATTAGATAGAATAGTATTAAATTAGAAATATAATAATTGAGAATGTCCACAACATGAATCATCAACTCAATGAAAGATGTGAGGTAATAATCTGGGAAAATTAGTAAAAAACAAGGAAAATTAATTACCAGCTATTTTATTGCTGGACATGCTGAAATAAAATCTTCAAGATTTCCTATATTAGTAATATAGCTGTGCAAAGTCCACAGAAAGTGTGCTATTTTGTTTATAAACAAATTAGCGCTCCGAAATCTTTTTTTTTATTATTGCTCTAAAACTCCGAAAATTTTAACTTTAAACCAAAACACTCACATAAAAATTGACAGTAATTTAATTCTGCACATTAATAATTTATTCCAATTTCCTTCGACGGAAATTTTCTTCGGAAAATTCGGGTTTTCCAAACAAAATCTTTAATTTTCAACTAAAATTTGAGGGAAGTAATTATTTATCAATAATTAAATAATTTGGTGACAGTGACATAAATCTTTTTTGTTATGAGTGTCTTGAAGATATGAAAATTTGTATGTACAAAGAAGACCGGAATTAAAAGGTATCTAATGGTTCAAAGATTAAAATCCTGTTGTTTATAACTCTGTCGCAAATGCCGGTCAAATTTGACCGGTTATACCTGGAATCACTCCTCGCAATTCAATTTGTTTTTCTTCGAAAAGGACACAGAAGCCGTGCTCTTTTCAACAGCGTTAACTTAATTTAATTTCATCTAATATTTTCTGAGGGGTTCTATTTGTTTATAAGCCAAAAAATTGTTTCTTTATAACATTCCCGAGACCGCTCAAATGGTCCAATTTCAATCCTGTAAGGTACGTTGAATAGGTATAGTGCTTTTTTATATGAAAATCATAGTTATTCTGGTGTATCATAATCTTTCTGGTTATTATTTCGACCGAAATTTTTTAATTAACATTTTAATTATTGCTAAACTATTGGTTAGATTGTCGCCGGTCTCCTGATATACAGAGAGGGGCTAAATTATGGAATAAATTCATTTTCTCTAAAATGGACGATTTTAGAGAAAAATCCCGAAACAGGTCGATTTTTATTTTTAAATTAAATTTCTTGGCATATATTTCAAACTAGTGACGTCATCCATCCGAGCGTGATGACGTAATTATTTTTTTAAATAGGAATATGGGTTCGTGTTGTAGCTCATTTACAAAGGCGTTCAATTCTCTATTCAGTATTATAAACATTAGTTTCATTATTTATACAGGGAGGCCAAGAAAAATTTTGAATTAAATTAATTGACGCAAGAAGAAGAATGCATGTAATTTATTTAACTCAAAATACATTGTATTGCTGTCAGAAAATAGAAAAAAATGTTTATTTTGCAAATAAACATTGCTTTTAGCTTAAATTAAAAGTTCAAACTGCCAATAGGTAGGAGGGAGTCTGTTTGTGATTTAATTTAAGCGAAAAGAAATGTTTATTTGTGAAATAAACCTTTTTTTCTATTTTCTGACAGCAGTACAATGTATTTTGAGTTAAATAAATTACATACATTCTTCTTTTTGCGCCAATTAATTTAATTCAAAATTTTTTTTTGGCAACCATGTATAAATACCTAATGATATTAATGTTTATATTACTGAATAGAGAATTAAACGCCCTTTCAAATGACCTACCACACGACCCCTATTCCCATTAACAAAATTATCGATTACGTCATCACGCTCAGATGGATGACGTCACTAGTATGAAATATATGCCAAAAAATTGTAATTTAAAAATAAAAATCGACCTCTTTCGGGATTTTGCTCCAAAATCGTCCGTTTTAAAGAAATGAATTTATTCCATAATTTAGCCCCTCTGTATAATCTACTATAATAAATCTTTCATGTCTTCAATTATTTAATTATTGATAAATAATTAGGTACTTCCCTAAAATTTTAATTGAAAATGGCAGATTTTTTGGGAAAACTCGGATTTTCTGAGTAAAATTTTTGTTGAAGGAAATCGGAAAAAAAATAACTTTGTGCAGAACTAAATTACGGTGAATTTTTATTTGAGTGTTTTTGGCTCAAAGGAAAAAATATAGGAGTTACAGACCACTAATTGAAAAAAAAAAGAAGATTTAGGAGTGCTAATTTGTTTATAAATAAAATAACACACTTTCTGCGGACTTGTCATACCCCATATTACTAATATATGCAATCTTAAGATTCGATTTTAGCAATAAAATAGCTGGTAAATAATTTTTCCCAAAAATGGTATTTTTTCGATAATTTTCCCAGACTATCAACAAAATCCAAGAAACCGAAGCGCCAACCCAAATTCTGAGCAGTCTCAACATAATAAGGTTAATATCCCCAAGAATCGCGCGGTGTCGAAATGAAATTGCGACTGTCGAAATGAATTAGAATCAGGCCCCAGGAGTTTTTCAAAGTTATTTATAAATTAAATGTATAAAGTTGAATGCAATGTTTCTCGATTACACTTTAAGCTTTATTAATGGTCGCCTTTGTCGCATTATCTCCCAAATGATCTAGTGTCCATCGAATCTACCCTAGATTTTTTTCTATTCGAAATAGATTGAAAAAAATATTGGGATGGCCAGTAAATGAACTCGGATTGCCCGTTGACAGATAAAATTAGCGTCGTAACCACTACAACTACATAAACCATTTAGGGAATAATCGTTAATTGGATTATAATTTTGTAGCTTAATAACTTTTAAAGGGCTTAACCGATTTTGTTCACTAAACATGAGTTTGAAACGTATTGACAAGTAGTACGTATCTCGTACGACTCGTATCTTATGCATCTAAGGTCAAGTATAATAACTGAAGCGATTACAGGAATTATTGAGCTTGAAAAACCGTTTTTCCCATAAGAAATAGATTTGATCATACTTATGAAGCCCATAACTTAAAAATTCGAATTTTCCCGGATATAAGGTATACACCGTTAGATTTGTCTAGAGTCCTTCTACAAACGCTCAGTTATTGGCGTAATTCGTAGGTTGAAATTTTGAGTAATTTTCGAAAAACCAAAATTTTCAAAGCTTAGTTTTTCAGTTTTTCGGCTATACTGAGCCGTGTGTATGTCTGATCCTGACAGCTTAGACACCATTTTAAAGCTTAACTCAACGGTATTGATTTGGTGTATTTATTGTTCTGCTTTCTCTTCTTGAACCGAAGATATATACCGCCAAAAAATATGCCGTTTTGTACCTACCAAGTCCTATAGCTGGCTTACGGTCAGTTTCACAAGCTGCGATTAACCCTAGCGGTCAACTAACCTTTGCCCACAGTCTAACTGACAGATGCTGTTTCACAACCACAGATTCAATCATGGTTAGTTGACCGTAAGTTTTGTTTTATTTTTCTTATGTTGGTAGGAAATTATGGACAATGATCACAAGAAATAACATTTTTATGGAGAATTATCAGATCAGCTGATCAGTCAGATGAGTTTTGATTAATTTTTATTAGCATAAATTCAATAGATTGTTATATTTTTTTAGGACTATTTGTTGTATATATTTTTTAGGGATTTTATATTGAGTTGTGGAGTTTATTTTGCAAATTAAGGAAAATATATGTGTGGTTAGGATATTGATTGCGAGACTTGTGGTTTCATTTGCACAATCATATTTTTGATGTTGATTCTTGCTATCTTGCCTTAAAAATTCATATATTTTAACATATCTCCTATGGGATTAATAAAATTTGATATATTATGGTTGAATCTTAGATTTTTGACCAAATAAATTATTAGTATGCAGAACTTTTTTTGATGTATCTTTTGTTCGTAAAATTAATATTAAAAATGCTTCCCATACGTGGCCAACTAAAGTACACACGCTGTATATTACATGCGCATTATACATTTCAAGTTTTGCTTAAGAACAATATTTGTTTTAAGGTCTTTCGCCAAAGTCGTTAAAATTAAATTGTTAATATAAAAACATGTAGCAAGCAAGAGACTATATATTATATTATGTGTATTAATTATCCCAGGAAGCAAATCATTTAAAAATCGAAAAATTATTGGCCTCTGAAATGCTAAACACATTTATATGTCTGGATCCCGCGTATGAAAAAAAGTTGATTAATAGCAAGCTGAAAATTTGTTAATAGCTTAAGGGTGTCTAGTCGGACAAACTTTGATATACGGGGAACACTGGAACAGGGGAAGTTTTAATTGTGGAACAGGTTAAAAATTTGGAACGTTCAGACCACGAAAACGGCACATGTATTTTGTCCGACAGAACAGACTTAAACTCTCCGAACAGAGATTAAACTCTCATGCAAAAATCAGACTGCTATTTATCACCAAATGGGCGTTTTAATGAGTGGAACATGCAGAATATGTCAAATAACAGAAATTGTGACAGGTGATAAATAGCAGTCTGATTATTGCATAAGAGTTTAATCTCTGTTCGGAGAGTCTGTTCTGTCGGACAAAATAAATGTGCCGTTTTCGTGGTCTGACCGTTCCAAATTTTTAACCTATTCCAAAATTAAAACTGCCGCTGCTCCAGTGTTCCCATATATCAAAGTTTATCCGACTAGACACCCTTAAGCTATTAACAAATTTTCAGCTTGCTATTAATCAACTTTTTTTTCATACGCGGGATCCAGACCTATTAAGTACATCATATTAGAAATTCATATATCTGTAATTAATAATTTACGTGTATCACTCTCGATCACTCTACATTCTGTCCTGTCAATAAAACGAAATTAGGTTAGGATAACCTCTGGTTAAGAACTTAACCATCACTCCAAGCTCTGGTTAAAAATTCTGTCGGTTAACCACAACTTCGCCGTTGACCTGATATTGTGAAACACATCATATTTCGGGGTAACCTCTGGTTATCTCTTAACCACAAGTTAACTTGACTTTGTGAAACCGGCAGTTATGGGTAGTCAAAACTCACAAAGTACACCGGTTCTGAATCGGCCCTCACCACCTCTTCAAACACAGAAAAAAAATTCAGATCGGTTTAAATTTTCCACACACATACATACATACATATCCACAAACATTTTCTCTTTTTTAAATAAAATTTGACTCATATTTCTGAGCTCGGTAACTTTTGAACGGTACAACCGATTTTCAAAATTAAACATGCGTTGGAAAGGTAATGATCGCTTCTATTAGAAGCCGCAAAGGTCGGAGTTAAATTTTTAAAATTTTTGGGAGTTTTGGGGACGAGAACGTCCTGAACTTTAAGATGGGAGTTGGCCCAATTTTAAATTCAGTCAGATTTAAAAAATCGAAAATTTCGTGTATATATAGTGTCGCGTGTAGGGGGTGTAGGTGTGCGCCACTGGCGAGAAATGCCGATCTCTGGTAATAATTTTCTTTTAATGCATATTAATGCACGACCACATGTTGCGTGTGTGGTCCGTGATTATTTGGACGAGGCGAGGTTGGCATACAAACCATGAACTGGTCACTCTGCAGGCCTGATCTGAATCCCATAGAGAATTTGTGAGATATTATTGATCGTCAACAAAATAAGAAGAATGATCTGCACAATAGATTTAAAGTTGGAGCTAAGAATTATTTTGTCGAGGTACTACGTTTTCTCGATTTTGTTTTATAAAATGGAGGCTTGGGCATTGAATGCTGGACATTGGATGCGATATTAACGAAAAAACTGGAATCGTTTGAGTTGTAGGTGTAGGAATTTAAAAATATTGTGGACTGAACACTTCACAAACAAAGGGATTCTGAGAAAAATAAAAAAAGAAATGGAAATTTGAAATACAATCCAAACAACCAAAATGGAGTAGGGCAACCTTGGGCAAATTATTTATTTCGACGTAATAAAACCTAAAATACCATTGGAAGAGGGGGCCCGGGCTAAGCTGGGGCCCCCGAGACCTTTCGTAAACATATAAATGGTGACTGAGGAAATTCGTTATTTTGGCGAAATAAAAACTAAAATGCAAGTGGAATAGAGACCCCAGGTCCCAACTACTTTGTCTTAATCAATTTACCCCAGACCACATCTTGGTACATGAAAAGAACCACATATTGAAAAGAAAGTTATACATAAGATAAAATGAGCACATTAGGATCAGTCCCACCAGTACACTGACCAGCTTCACTGAGTGTGCTTGGCTCACACTGCAGTAGCTTGGCACCTTAAGGTGCTTTTAAATCAAAGTGAACACGAACGAAGTGACGAATTCGTAGGTGTTCGCTTGGTTATTCGTTCGGTACAAAGTAAGACGATTTTTTACATTATATATAACGAACGCATTCGTTGATAATCCGTCCGCAATCTCAAATACAGATGAAACTGTAATCATTAGCCCTGCTAATTTTATAGTTATTGTAGGACATGCTGAAAAAAAAAAGAAGAAGAGAGTGTGGTGTTCACATAGGAATGAGAATGCGCTTTCAAGGGGTTAAATATCAAACATTTTTCCGGGCCCCTGCCTTGCGCTGGGAGTAAATTCCCCAGACCTCCCGGTAGGGGGCCCCCAGATCACATTTGCCCCGGGGCCCCCAACATCGTAGTTACGGCCCTGTACTCTGGACATTCAATTATTATAATAATATGGTTAACTGAAGGCAGGTCGCAGATCAAAGAAACATGAAACGTAAATTACGTTTCATGGAAATAAAAACACTGCTAAACAAATATACGTCCGGCCATTTATGTAACTCTCCGAAAATAAAAATGAGTCATGAGCATGAATCACACTCGTTTCATTGGTAGGCGGACTTTGAGATTTGTTTAGCAGTGTTTTATTTTCATGAAACATGTTTTTCCTTTCATGTTTCATGTTTTTCGTTTCATGTTTCTTTGGTGTGCGGCTTGCCTTAAGAGCTGTTTGGTATCTTTGGCAGATTGGTGGTGGTTCTTTGGAGATTATGTAGCAGTAGGTAAGTCGTGTGTGTCTTTATTGAATAGGGTTACAGTCGCTTTCTTGCTTAGTAATGGAAGAATTGTCTATTCCGTTGGAGCGGCTGGTGCGTTTAATTGTTATTAACAAATTATGGTAAAATTAGGTATTTTTAAGGAATTATTAGAAGCCCTGTAAATAAATTGATAGTGTTAAGGTCTTCTCTGGTGCTTTTTGGTCACTGAATCGAATACTACTAGTCGCGATTACTCAAAATATGTTCTTATTTTGTTAATAAAAAATAATTATTTATTCGCCGAAAATCTCGAAATAATGCGCTATTTACAGCAATTTTGTAGTCTTCTTTAATAGTATTTTTATACACTAAATCGATTGGCACTACCCGTGATAGCTTAAACCACGTTCCGACTTTGTTATTAATAAATTATTGCAGAAATAACGGTTTATAGTACGTTTACTCACGGTTTTTGCTTTACATTTAAAAAAACCACTTGGATAGACATGAAATTTGGCATGCACGTAGGTAACATGTCAAACAAAACAAGTAATATTATTGTGCCGATGTGTGCTTTTACCCTGGGGGTGATTTTCACCCCCTTTCTGGGGCGAAAAAGAACCTTTAAAATAAGTCCGGCAGTGGATAAACTGATTAATTTTAAGCAACTTTTGTTCTATACAGTTTTTTTCACTAAGTCATTACTTTTCGAGTTATATGCGATTGAATATGTTCATTTTTCAACAAAAAACCCACGTTCTAAGACGGGTTTTCGCAAATAACTCAACAAGTAGGTATATTTAAAAATAAAATTTTAGCAAAAATATAAACTATACACCGAGAAAACAAGTTCTTTTCTCTTAAAACACCGATTTCTTTGAGCAATATTTCTTAAATGTTAACATATCCTATCAACTTAAACATACCGGTTCACATATAAAGAAATGAGTTTTTTAAACACAACTCAATTTCTTACAGATAGTTTCTTCAATACTAAGAAATGCATTAATGGTTACATTTAATTTTCTTTTCCTAAAGTTTTTATTTCTTAAATTGAAAACTATAAATATTTTGCAGTATAAGAAATATAATGTTAAGTTAGTTCATATTTATATTTGTGAACAAGAAATTTTCTTGCAATCAAATAAATATTTTAAACCGCAAGAAATAATTCTTCAGAAATACCCTCTGTAGTAACTGTGGTTATAAAATAAAAACTTTATCATTAATGCCGAAATGTTACTTGCAAGGAGATTTTATTCCACAAAAGAATTGCGCAGATTAACTATTTATGATTTAGTAGTCAGTGTTTGTCAAAATGGCGTGATATGTTCATGTTCGTATAGATGGATTTTGGATCTATTGGTGTTCTTTAAAAATTAACGGATATTTTGAAGGTACGTACGTATATAGGTATTAAATAAAAGTAAATTGAGTAAGTTAAGATGTAATAAAAATATTGTTGCGTATCCGAATGTTTATAAAAAAACATAATAGTATCTTTATATGCTTTTTAGGTATAATGATGGACAACTCTGAAATAAAGGAGCTTATTATTCTAACTGGGAAATAAGCCACAATTTAAAGCTCGGACAGAATGATATAATATATAGCGTCAGAACAATATTAAGAAAGAAGTTGTTAACCAACTGCGGGGCCTTCCAGAAATGGTAGAACTTTATACATGTAAGTACCTTTTTAAAAATGTGTATACTTATTATGTATCAACTATAATAGCTTTCTACTCTGGGCTAATTAGCAAAATACAAGGAAAAGTTATTTACCAGCAATACCAGTATGTATTAATAATATAGGTATGCAAAGTCCGCAGATAGTGTGCTACTTTTTTTATAAACAAAATGGCGCCCGAAAATCGTGTTTTTTTCAATGTTTGCTCTGTAACTCCAAAGATTTTAACTTTACACCAAAAATACTTAAATAAAAATTCACCGCAATTAAATTCTGCATAGAAACGTGTTTTTCCCGATTCACTTTGACGAAAACTTTCCCCGGAAAAAGCGGGTATTTCCAAAAAAATCTTTAATTTTCAACTAAAATTTTAGATAAGTAATTGTTAATCAATAATTAAATAATTTAGTAATGTAAAAGCCCTTTTCGTATAGATTATAATTCCAGAAGTCGATGGAAATTGAATGAACAGTTTAGCAATAATTGAATTGTTAATTAAAAATTTACGGTCGCTATAATAACGACAACAATTATGATGCATAAGAATAACTATGATTTTTTTTATAAAAAGACACTATACCTATCTAATGTACTTTACAGAATTGAAATTGGACTATATAAGCGGCCTCAGGAATATTTAAAAATTATAATCAATTGTTTGGCTTATAAACAAATAGAATATCTCGGGAAATATTAAACTAAATTAAAGTATAAAAACGGTATTCGAAAAACAGTGGAAGGACGCTTCTTTTAAAAGAAAAACGTTTAATTATGACGAGTGGTTCCTAAGATACAACCGGTCAAAGTTGACCGGAATTTACGGCAAAGATATAAACAATAGGATCATAATTTTCAAACCATCACCTTTTTATTTTTTGTCCTCTTTCTCCACACCAATTTTCATATCTTTAAAATACTCATAACATATATTATTATTATAATAAAAACTATCGATAATACGTGTGAAAATTGCCAAAAATAGCAAAATTCCAATCAAAAATTAGATTGGAGAAAAAGTAACCCTCAAAGTTCAAAATCGGTATACGTTAAAAAAATTCATTTTCTCGGCTTCCCATGGAGCAATTTCCTTCATTCTTTTTTTGTTCCCTAATAACTCGAGTAGAGCCATCGAACTAACGCATTATTAAATGTCAAACTTGCTTTTGTTTTGTTATAATAGATTAATTTATTTATAAGAACAGAAAACTACATATTTTTTCCAGTTGTAGGCTTTCCTTAGATAAACTTACTACAAGTGTACCTTTTAAAGTTAAAAACATAAATATTCTCATTTGAAAGCTGTATAATTATTTAAACAATTTTTATTTAAACAAATTAAAATTTTGTGTTATAATAAATAAATAAATGTATTATAACAAAACAAAAGCAAGTTTGACATTTAATAATGCGTTAGTTCGATGGCTCTACTCGAGTTACTTGGAAAAACTAAAAGAATGAAGGAAATTGCTCCATGGGAAGTCGAGAAAATGCATTTTTTTTAACTTATACCGATTTTGAACTTTGAGGGTTACATTTTCTCCAACCTAATTTTTGATTGGAATTTTGCTATTTTTGGCAATTTTCACACGTATTATCGATAGTTTTTATTATAATAATATATATGTTATGAGTATTTTAAGGATATAAAAATTGGTGCGAAGAAAGAGAACAAAAATAAAAGGGTGATGGTTTGAAAACTATGATCCTATTGTTTATATCTTGCCGTAAATTTTGGTCAAATTTGACCGGTTGTGTCTCAGGAACTACTCATTATAATGAAACGTTTTTCCTTTTAAAAGAAGCGTCCTGCCGCTGTTTTTCGAATACCGTTGGTGCAATTTAATTTAGTTTGATATTTTTCGAGATATGCTATTTGTTTATAAGCCAAAAAATTCTTTATAATTTTAAATATTCCTGAGGCTGCTTAAATAGTCCAATTTCAATTCTGTAAAGTACATTAGATAGGTATAGTGTCTTTTTATGAAAAAATTGTAGTTATTCTTATGTATCATAATTATTGTCGTTATTATAGCGACCGTAAATTTTTAATTAACAATTCAATTGTTGCTAAACTGTTCATTCAATTTCCATCGGCTTCTGGAATTTTAATCTATACGAAGAGAGATTTCATATTACCAAGTTATTTAATTATTGATTAACAATTACTTATCTAAAAGTTTAGTTGAAAATTAAAGATTTTGTTGGAAAAACCCGCTTTTTCCGGGGAAAGTTTTCGTCGACGTAAATCGGAAAAAACACGTCTCTATGCAGAATTTAATTACGGTGAATTTTTATTCGAGTGTTTTTGGTGTAAAGTTAAAATCTTTGGAGATATAGAGCAAAAATTGAAAAAAACACGATTTTCGGGCGCCATTTTGTTTATAAAAAAAGTAGCACACTATCTGCGGACTTTGCATACCTATTTTATTAATATATACAATCATAAGATTCGATTCCAGCAATAAAATTTCTGGTAAATAGCTTTTCCCAAAAATGGCCTATTCTCCGATAATCAGCCCAGACTATTCTTGAATGTATCGTCTTCTATAAAAATATACAATACACCGCTATATCAAACATGGCGGGTGTAACGCTGAGGATGTTTTCTGTTCATTTATTTGAGATTAAGAAATCAGTTAGCACAAAAAAATATTTTTATGGTTAAGAAAAGTTATTGCCGAAAACTGTGAATTAGTTAATATGTATTAAATGACTTAAGATGTAAACTAATGATACTTTCCCGTAATAAAATTTCTTAATGATTAGGTACGCTCTCTCTTTTAGATTATAAAAATAAAGAAAATTACATATTATTATGTCTGCTTCAATGTTTTACATTGGTTGTATTTTCCCTCTTATTTTAGCTCAACAATGTTTATTTTGTGACTTAATATTAATTATACAGATAAATAATTATTATTTAATTAACAAAAACAAAAAAATTAACAAAGGTGTGTAGGTTAAATAATGCCATGCTTGAACTAAATATGATTGATTATTATTAGTATTAATAGTTCTTATGTGGGGCCGTGTACTTGTTTTTTTTTTGTATTCACTAAATTTGTCAAAATAAATATCTATATCTTTATAAAAAATTTTTATTAAAATAAGTTTACTCTTTCTACATAACGATTTTGTTTTAGTGAATAGCTGATATACAAAGTGCTATTAACAAAAGAAGGAAAATTTGAAGAAGTTGGATTTGCCTCTCCATCCTTTTATTGTTGCGTAGAAGCCAGTGGTTTAAGAGTGGAGAAAATATTTGTATGTAATAATAACGTTTTATATCTTGTTTTTGTTAATAAGTAATGATTTTACCTTAACCCAATAATTTATTTCGTCGTGTGTAATATCACTTTATTTTCAAGAAATATTAACGTGACTCTAAATATACGTTTATATCTGCGAAATATATGTCTTAACATTAAATATATTAATTATTAATAGTAAGATAATAATATTCCTTACTAAGAAATATTATTGCTCAGAAAGAATAGTTTTGTAATGTCAAGAAAATATATTTTTATAACTAAGAAAATTAATTAACATCAAGTGTAATTTCTTTCTGATAAATGGGTTGAAGTTTGCCAGAAAGTGATTGTTCAATCATGTTTACGATACATTTCTTTGGCTATAGTAAAATTTATTTGAAATATTTTAGAAAATTATATATTACATACAAAGATATATTTCTTAGGCTATATGCAAAGTCGATCTTTCTTAAATATAAATAAAGTTTCTTTATGTCAAGAATTTTTTCTCTCGGTGTAAAAAGTGAAAAAAACGGTGTAAGTGTAAGGTCCGTAGACCCAGTAGAAGTGGAGTTGTAGCTAATGAACCACAGTCTAATTCTTGTTTCTTTTTGGAAAAAGTATTTAGTATCAAACATAAGCAAGTTACGCTCAAAACAAAGTTGGTCCATTTTTTTTGATAAAAAAAGCTAGAAAATCACCCCTAACTAGCACCTCAACTAAAATTAATCATTACCGCTTCACAAGTTGCTTTACTTATGTTATATTTATATGATCTGTAAGTTTCATCAGTTCGAAAATGCTTCTTAAACCACCAAAAACGTGTTTTTTTTTGTTGAAAAATGAAGATTTTCACTCGCAAATAACTCGAACACTATTGACGTGAAAACACTGTATAGAACGAAAGTTGCTTGGAATTAATCAGTTTCAGAAATATTAACATTCATAGATTGAGATACCTGGTCAAGATTTTGTATATTAATTGATTCAGTAGTGCAGTTTTCGTCTTTATGCCCTGTGCCCTGTGGTACTATATTTAGAGCAATTTAGACCATCTAACGAAAGATAAATTTTGTAACGGGTATTGTCGTGAGATATTAGAAGTGAATTTGGGATCAGATTATTAATTGTTGGAGCAACAAATACTTGACGCCTAAAGCTTAATTGCTTTATGACTGTATTCAGATATTTATTGACTGTATTGAGATTCAGGCATGCCAACTTTTAAAAATGTTATTTTAAACACTGCAGTAAGCACCAATTTTTTTAGCTCTTCTTCGATTATAGTATTTGGAATACTGGGACAGACATTTGATGTCACTAGTCGGCTCGCAGAAGTAATTAATCTTCTGATCTCGATGTCGTTTCCTTGTATTGAAACGGATTTGTGATTGTGCAGTAAATTTTCTACGATTGTGGTGTTACTAAGATAGATGCATACTCGATTGTTTGAGATATTGGACGAGAAGACGATATCTTTTGGTTGTACTAAAGTTCCTATTGCTGTTATATACTCATTTATTTTTGTGTCTGGTACAGATGACAAAACGACTGCTTGTTCTCTGAATGGGAAATAAAGTCGGTTACGGCATTGGAGTAGGTTATTGTTGAAGGTGTGGAAGAAGTGGTTGGTGTTGATAATGGTTTGGTGCTTGCTGTATGAGCTAAATCTCTATCCATTTTTAATTTTTGTTTTCTTTATTGATGGAATTGTCTAGAGCCGCTCCTGACTTAAGGTAATTAAGCTGGTGTGTCGCCGTTTTTATTTTTAATAAAAATGGAATTTCTGTTTGGCTAGTTTTCAACAGTGTCCATTAAATGGTTTCATATGGCCAAAATGAAAATTGTACTTACAATTTTTTTCTTTTCTTCACTAAGTAACCACTTTGGCTTCACTCTTATTACAAACTTGTTTTTTAAATTTGGGTGTAAACTAACAAAAACACGTTTTAATTCGGAGCTGTTTATCGATACTTTTATAAATGAGGTCCAGGGTCGGAGTGACGTTAGTAAAGTTTATTTATGCTGTTTTCTTAGGTGTTAGTTGTTTTATGTCAATCAATTTTGTGTAAGTAGTGTTTCTTTGCTTGCAAGTGCTTTAAACTTGTTACGTTTAAAGGGGTGTACAATTTTTAAAAATAGAGATATTCAGATGATTTTTTACAAAATCTTTAGAAAAGATGAAGCTATCTCGCACTATTAGTAAGATGTAGTGTTTGTTTCTAATAAATTCCACAGCGTGTTGCAAAATAAGATGAAAAAACCAAACTTCCTTTTTACACTCCATAACTTTCACATGGGTAAAACTGGGTTACATGGGTATTTATCCCATTTACACGGATAAAACTTTGGTATTTCTCAGAAAATACATTAATTGCTTAAAAATAAACATATAAAGCGAAAACAAATCATCGGAATCCCATTAACGGTTTAGAATAAAGATAGCTTCAAACTTATGGTAAAGTTCCCGTCATTTGGGAAGGCACTAATTTGCATATTATTGCACGTTTATAGGAGTCAAAATTTAAGTTTCTTCCTAAGCTACGCCTTAGCATTAAATAATTTCAATAGTCAGTAGCAAAATTTCAATATCACTAACACCATTTTTAGATGCGCCGTAATATGCCAGTATTAGTGCCTTCCCAAATGACCTCTTCCCAAATATCAACAAGGGTGATCTACTTAAACATCAAAATGAGCACCAGATATATCCTAAAGTTCATTCAAGTAAACGCACCTACTACAGGCCATTCAGACGAAGAAGTCCAAATATTCTACGACCAAATATCCTGCGCAATCAAGGAAAATCTTGGCCACTTCTTAATAACAGGCGGTGATTTCAACGCCAAAATAGGTACCAAGGAAGACCCCTCTGAAATAATATTGGGAAATTTTGGAAGCGAAGGCAGAAATGATAAAGGCAAACAACTATTAACTTTTCTTTTGGAAAACAATCTCTATCAAATGTACAGCTTCTTTAAAAAGAAAAAAACACAGAAGATGGACCTGGGAAAGTCCTGATGGAAAAACAAGGAACGAAATCAACTATTTCTTAACAAACAAAAAAGAATTATTTAAAGACGTAAATGTGTTAAACCAGTTCAGTACATCAGTGATCACAGGTTAGTAAGAACTAAAATAACGATATCGATCGAAAAGGAAAGACCCAAAATGATAAATAAGAAACACCCAAAGAAATGGACAAAACCAAATAATATTCAGGAGTTCGAAAAATATATTAATGATACATTGAAAGATACAACAAGAACAGACATTAATATATTGAATAAACAAATAATCACCACAATACAACAGGCTCAAACTAAATATTGTCCAACAACCCAAAAAGATGAAAAACTAAGTCAACCTACTAAAACCCTTATAGAACTAAGACGACAGATGAAAGGAGATACCAGTTCCAGCAAAGAAGCGCTAAATCAAATAAATAAGACGATCACAAAGGCAATAAGAAAGTTTTGAAGAAAAGTGTATAAAAAGGAAAAATAGAAATCAACAAACTAAGAAACAGAACTGGAAAAGAAACTACAAACAGAGATGAAATATTAACAATACGCAACCTCCAATTACAGTAAAAACTGGGGTATTAAATCAAGGATCAGATTTAACGCCCGATATAACAAAATAAGAAATAAAAGAGGGTCTGAAGAAAATGAAAAATAATCGAACCCCAGGCGAAGATGGAATAGTATCAGAAGCACTAAAAATTGGAGGAAATATACTACTTGAAAAAATTAAGCTATTTTTCAATACCTGCCTTCACAACGCAAATATTCCAACAGACTGGAGCAACGCTACTATGATTCTATTACACAAAGCAGAAGACAAAGTCAATTTAGAGAATTACAGACCGATTAGCCTCCTCAGCCATTTATATAAGTTATTTACGCGAATAATAGTTAAGAGAATGGAAAGAAAGTTAGAGACTTATCAACCAAGAGAACAGGCAGGATTCCGAAAAAGTTACGGGACAAATGACCATCTACAAAGTATAAAAACCCCAATAGAGAAAATAGTGGAATACAATAAACCTCTAGTTCTAGTTTTTATCGATTTTCATAAAGTCTTTGACACAGTTGAGCTTAGCAAAATATTACAGGCACTTAAAGAATGCAGACTAGATTATAGGTATAAAAAATTATTACACAAAATATACTTACAGGCAACAACCACTGTCAAATTACATACTAACAGTAATCGCATAAAAATAGAACGGGGGGTTAGACAAGGAGACCCAATGTCACCTAAACTTTTTAATACGGTCTTAGAACATGCCTTTAAGAGTTTGGATTGGATGACAAAGGGAATAAAAATAGATGGAGAATACCTAAATAACTTACGCTTCGCCGATGATATAGTCATAGTAGCTGAGGATCTAGGTATTGCAAGAGAGATGGTACAAGAACTCGTTGTGGCTACAGAAAATGTAGGTTTAAATATAAACATCTCGAAAATAAAAATAATGACAAAGGGTACCCCCCGTTAAAAAAGGCAAAATGCCCTCACTCCCAGAATTCAATTTTTTTAATTTTTTTACGTTCTATGCAATTAAAAAATGAGATAACGCGGATTTTTAGCTCTCCACCCCCTTACCCCTCCCCCATAGCCAAAAAGGTAGTTTTTAGATTTCATTTTTTTTAGTTGGGTTGCAATTGATTTAAAAATTTCAAAAAATTCACGCATGTATCTGAGACTTTTACAAATCATGTCAATTTTTTATGGACCCTTAGGTCGAGTTTACATAACCTCAAAATTTTTTTTAACTTTTTTAAAGCTTATAACTTTTTTTTGGAGGGGACTGCAGGTCCAATTTTTTTTGCATTTTGTGTATTTTATCAAAAGCTATCTCCCTGATTTTTTTCAGGTTTTTCCGTTACCTGCGCCGTCTTGAAAAATCCGGAAAACTGTTTTTTTAGGGGTTTTTGAGGATTTTCTCCATTTTATAGACTGCAACATAGATCAACTCAAGATTTTGTTAATAGATTATGTAGAATTTGAAATAACTGAGTATTTTAGGACCATCAAAAATTGGGCAAAACCCCCAAACCCCCCAAAAACCATGTTTTTTTTAAGTTACATAATAAGGGTTTTTGCCAGCTTCATGATATTTTCTGAGATCGATACAGCCTAAATATTTTGAATTTTTTTCATTTTTTTACTTTATATGTGATTAAAAAATAAGACTGATCGCATTTTTAGCTCACCTCCCTCTCCCCCTGCCACCACAAAAACGACAATTCTTCTATTTTTTTTTTATTTAGTTAAGTTGCAATTAATTTAAAAATTTTATGAGGCTTCTAAAAACATATCTATTTTTTATAGACCCGTAGGTCAAGTGTACACATAACCTCAAAATTCATTTTTTTATTTTTTTAAAACGTATTTTTGACTTCGATCGATACTTGTTTTATCGATATTTTTTTAAAACGTCCAATGAATTGTACATCTCTCTCGCGGACGACCGCCTCAATACGTGCTTAGCGCTCATTTTTAATTATTAAAATTAATAGTTAGTAATAAAATAATGACAAAAATTTCTTCAGGCTCTTGTAGGGGGTGCTTTATACATTGATTTGGTCACTTTTTGACTTTCCTAATAATAATTTTTAATCGAGTTACTAAGCCTTGAAAATGGCCATTTTCGCATTTTTCAAATTTTAAATCGCGTGTAACTCGACAATAGTCAATTTTAGAGCAAGATCACAAGAGACCTTTTTTGTTCAGGTCGATCCAGATGATCTAAAACAGATTTGTCCGAAGTAAAAAAATTGATTTTTTGAATTCGTTTAAAAAATTGTTTAAACAATTTTCCGACCGCGGTACAGGGCACCTTGTGAATTTGTTTAAAGGACCTGTTTTTGAGTAAGTTTGTGCAAAAAAAAACGAATCGGAATAATTTACCTAACGGGGACAAGCATACATCGTGGACTATTTGCATTATGAGCCAAATGTAGATGGTTTGGAAAATATTAAACGATAGATATCTATGTCTTGTATATATCTTGTAGATGCGAGTTGCGCAAACGGCAACATAACCATAGGCTGTTTTGTTGTTCGCATGTAGCTGTCATAGTATAATATTTATGGCATGGAAGATATTCTACAAAAATCATCAAGCCAGCAGAATATCTTGCAAAACTATTTGACAATACAGATGTTATACCTGTAATAGACAAAGAGAGCGATGAAGACTTTAGAACTGTTAAGTGTAATACCAACGAATATAACTCTCCGAATACTCTATGAGAATATACCTATACGGAGCCATATATTCTTTGGTAATACTTTCCTCATTCTTTTTATGGTGTTTTATGTGGCAGTAAACGTGAAAAGAAAATGTCATTATAGGCAGAGATACATATAGGTTATGTAGATGGTACAAGCAGATGTTTGAATAATTAGAATATGTATAATGTAAGGTAATATTAGGGTACCTACTAAATACAAACTAATGAACAAAGAACAAAATGTTTTGATTCACAAAACTACAAGACGTATGATATATTAAAATGTACTTTTTGTAATTTATAATTTAATAATTATTAACTATTCTAAATGGGAAATAAGCCACAATGTAACTAAAAAAATGATTTTATTAACGTTTCGACGTCCACCACGGACGTCGTTATCAAAATACAAAATATTAATAAATTAAACAAAAATGTAGCTTGGTAAAAAAATCTTATCTTAAAAATATCTAATAATTTAATTTAATCTGACTTATTTATATAGATCGCCCCAAACCCTTTTTTCAGTGCGTCACAGATTATCGAATTCTCTCTAACGCATTACAGATGGAAAATATAATCATTTTTTAGTTAAATTGTGGCTTATTTCCCATTTAGAAGAGTTAATTACAAAAATGCCACAAAGAAATAGCTTTAGAACAACATTTGCGATTTAATTGCAAAGCCTACTTAAAAAAATAAAATCGAAAAATTTACGTTTTTGGCTGTGGGGAGGGGTAATAGGGGAAGTGGGCTAAAATTGCGGTGAGTCATAATTTTTTAATCACATAGAACGTAAAAAAATAAAAAAAAATATTCAAGCTGTATCGACCTCAAAAAATATGATTAGACCCGCAAATACCCTTACAAAACTTTAACTAAATAAAAAAATAAAAGAGTTGACGTTTTTGTGGGGGCAGCGGGAGGGAGTGGTGGGCTAAACATGCGATGAGTCTTATTTTTTAATCAAATATAAAGTAAAAAAATGAAACAAATTCAAAATATTTAGGGTGTATCGATCTCAAAAAATATCATTAAGCCGGCAAAAACCCTTGTATAACTTGGTTTTTATGGTTATAAACATGATCTTTGGGGGTTTCGGGTGTTTTGCCCAATTTTTGATAGTCCTAAAATACTCAGTTATTTCAAATTCTACATAATCTATTAACAAAACCTTCAGTTCATCTATGTTGCAGTCTATAAAATGGAGAAAATCCTCAAAAACCCCCTAAAAAAACAGTTTTCCGGATTTTTAAAGATGGCGCAGGTAACCGAAAAATCTGAAAAAAATTAGGGAGATAGTTTTTGATAAAATACACAAAATGCAAAAAAATTGGACCTGCAGCTCCCTCCAAGAAAAAGTTATAAGCTTTAAAAAAGTTAAAAACAATTTTGAGGTTATGTTCACTCGAGCTACGGGTCCATAAAAAATGGACATGTTTTATAAAAGTCTCAGATATATGTGTGAATTTTTTGAAATTTTTAAATTAATTGCAACTCAACTAAAAAAAATTAAATTTAAAAATCTACCTTTTTGGCTGTGGGGGGAGGGGTAAGGGGGGTGGCGAGCTAAAAATCCACGTAATCTCATTTTTTAATTGCATAGAACGTAAAAAAATTAAAAAAATTGAATTCTGGGAGTGAGGGCATTTTGCCTATCTTAACGGGGGGTACCCTTTGGTACCCAACCAGAACATCAGTATTGTTGGGAAGGAAGTAGATCTCGTAGATAGATAATAAATACCTGGGACATGAAATTACGATTGGCAGGGATAACCAGACTCATGAACTGAAGAGAAGAATAGGTCTTGGGTGGTCAGCATTTGGAAAACTGAGAAAAACTTTTAAAAGTGAGTTGCCCACATGCCTAAAGAGAAAGCTATTTGATCAGTGCGTCCTCCCAGTCTTGACGTACGGATCAGAAACACTCACCTTAACAAAAGCCTCGGCTACCAAACTAAGAGTCACGCAGAGAAGAATGGAGCGGTCAATGTTAGGAATAACTCTGCGAGACAAAATCAGAAACGAAGAAATCAGGAGAAGAACAAAGGTGACTGACGTCATCGAGAGGATAGCCAGGTTGAAGTGGAGATGGGCAGGACACATAGCCTGAATGACAGATGGGCGATGGACGAAGAGGTTATTGGAATGGAGGCCAAGAGAAGACAAGAAAAGCGTCGGACGACCGCCTACAAGATGGACTGACGACTTAAGAAAGGTAAATAAAAACTGGATGAGAGCGGCGCAGGATAGATGGGGTTGGAAACGAGGGGAGGAGGCATATGTTCAGCAGTAGACTTTTGAGGCTGGATAATGATGAAAATGACCTCTATTTTTAAGATCTTCTTCTTCTTCAAATGCAAATCCACTAATGGATGTTGGCGATCACATTTTCCATTAACTCTCTGTTTCTTGCAATGTGTATCAGTGATTGTATGTCGGTAATCCCTGTCCATTGCCTTATGTTTCGGAGCCAGGACATTTTCTTGCGTCCTATTCCTCTCTTGCCTTCAATTTTACCCTGGATTATAAGTTGAAGGAACTGGTATTTTTCGTTTCGCATGATGTGACCCAAATACGCCGTTTTTCTTTTCTTGATGTTTTCGAAAAGCTGACGTTCTTGGTTGATTCTTTTAAGGACATCCACATTTGTGACTTTCGCCGTCCATGGTATCTTTAGGATACGGCGATAAAGCCACATTTCGAAGGCTTCTAATCTGTTTATATCCCTCGTTTTGAGTGTCCAGCCCTCTATGCCATATAACAGCACCGACCACACGTAGCATTTAGTAAACCTTAGTCTCAGTGTAAGGTCGAACTCTGAGCAGCTCAGTACCTTCCTGAATTTTACGAAAGCTTGTCGAGCTTGCTCAATGCGACATTTTACTTCCCTGTCCGATGCCCAGTCTTCAAAAAGCCACGTTCCTAGGTATTTGAATTTGCTCACTCTCTCAATGGACTTAGTATTCAGTGTTATGGTGGAGTTTTCAAATGCATCCAAGTTTCTGGAGATGATCATGAATTTGGTCTTTTTGGTATTAATCTCTAATCCCATTCGCTTACTGTATTCTCCGATTATAGTGACAAGTTGTTGAAGATCTGCTATGTTGTCGCAAATTAAGACAGCATCATCAGCATATCGTATGTTGTTGATTAATACTCCATTCACTTTGATTCCCATCTCTGCATCTTCCAAAGACTCTTGAAATATGGCTTCCGAATAAATGTTAAATAAAAGAGGGCAAAGCACACATCCCTGCCGAACACCCCTTCTTATATGTATGGATTTGGATATAGAATTGTCTATTTTTAATTGTGCTGCCTGATACCAGTACAAGTTTTCAATGCATCTTATGTCTTTTTGGTCTATATCAAGCTTCTTGAGGATCTGCATTAACTTGTGATGTTGGACACGATCAAACGCTTTCTCGTAGTCTAGAAAGCACAGGAATACGTCCTTCCTCTGATCGTAACAATTTTGGACCAACACCTGTGTTGCTACTATTGCTTCTCTTGTTCCCAAACCTTGCCTAAACCCAAACTGAGAATCACTGATGTCCCATTCACATTTTTTGTATAATCTTTGATGTAGTATTTTTAAGAATATTTTTAAAGTGTGACTCATCAGGCTAATGAGTCTGTGATCCTCACATCTTTTTGCATTGACTTTTTTGGGTAGGGGAATAAATGTAGAGAGCAACCACTGCTGAGGATAGCAACCAGTTTCATAAATAAAATTAAATATTTTATGTAGTGCTGAAATTCCCCTTTCATCTAGTAGTTTGAGTATTTCTGAAGGGATTTCATCAGGTCCAGGTGCCTTATTGTTTTTTGAATATAATATTGCCTTTTCTATTTCCTCTTTAGTAATTGAAGGGCCAGTCAGCTGGTCGTCTGTATAAACTTCACTCATGGGTCTTTCGTCATGAAAGAGCTCCTGAATATAGTTTTCCCATATATGAATTTTCTCTTTTTCACCTAGCACTACCTGGTTATCCTGATTAACTATAATAGTTGGTTTTCGTTTTCTGTATATTCCAGCAGTCTCCTTAAGCTTTTTATGTAAATTCCGATCGTCGTGCTGTCGTTGTAAATGTTCTAGATCGATACATTGTTGCTTAAGCCATTCATTTTTTGCTATTCTTATCTTTGCTTTTATTTGCCTGTTAATGTTTTTATACATATTGCTGCCGTCTGGGTCATTCTTGTGTCGTCGTCGTTCATCCATTAGTAATAGTATTTCTTCTGTCATCCATTTTTGCTTCTTGTTCTTTGGTTTGTACCCCAAGTTGCTTTTCATGATGTCTGTTACAGCATTTGTAATCGTATTCCATGTTGGTGTTAGATCTTCGGTAATGTTTGTCGTCAATATTTGAATTTGTGTGTTTATTTCATTACTTATTTCTGCTTGTATCATTGGATCTTTCAGTTTATCCAATGCGATCTGTTGTTGAGTTTCAGGCTTGTTTTTGCATGAAAGAGCGATCTTTATGACGGCCACTAATAGTACATGGTCAGAAGGCACATCTGCTCCATTTTTAAGATAGTGTGTTAAATTTGGAGAGTATATTAGTAAAAGTTACTTCTTCGATTACTTAGTTTACTAAAGCTAAGAGATAGAGAGAGTTTTTTAAGATATGATCAAAACCTTTTTAGAACAATATTTCGAAATTATGTACCTATTTAGGTAGATCACAAACTAGGACATTGGCTGAGAAAGATTAGTGATTGTGGAATGGGCGGGTTTATATCATCTTTCTTTCTTTCTTTCTTTCTTTCTGTCTCCCCTTCCTTGTACCCTATCAGCGTGTCGGATTTGGGATCGCTATTTTAATTTACATTCACCCATCTCTTCCATTCTTTTCTGTTTTCTTCCATTATTTTTAATTCCTCGAGTGATTTTCCTTTAACTTCCCGCCTCTACATTTGCTGTATCCATTTTTTTCTTGGTCTGCCTCTTTTTCTTTTTGCGATGTTCCTTGCTTCGTGGATACTTCTCGTAATTCTGTTGGGTTGCATCCTCATCAAATGCCCATACCAATTCATTTGTTTCTTTTTTAGTTTATTCATTATGGATTCTTGGTTGGCCATTCTCCTAATAGTCTCGTTGCTTATTTTGTCTTTCCAACTATCCTTCTTAAATGTCTCATCTCCATTGCATTTATTCTGCTCTTATGTTTTTCCAGAATTGTCCAGTTTTCAGTTGCGTAGAGCACAGTCGGTATCACTATTGTGTTATATATGTTTATTTTTGTCTCTCTTGCAAGTTCTCTTTTCCCCAGTATTGGAGCTAAGGCATAGTATACCTTGTTTGATTTCTTTGCTATATTTGTTATTTCCCAGTCTATTTTTCCGTCGTTAGTAATAATACTTCCCAGGTATTCGTAAGTTGTATCTATTTCCAGTTCTGAATTTTTGCATTTTATCTTTATTTCATTATCTTCTTTGCCGTTGCTTATCATTATCTTACTTTTTTCCTCGTTTATTTCCATTTTTAGCTCTTCTATTTCCTCTACCCATATATCCATTAGTTTCTGCATTTTGTTCTCGGAATCTGCTATTAGTACTATGTCGTCCGCATACATTAAGGACTCTATTGTTACCGGTTGTAATTTATGGTATCCTATTATTTTCTGTAGTTGGTTGGTTCTTGCTCTAGTTTTTCTTATTAATTAATTCATTACGATTATGAATAGCAAAGGGCTGACACTATCTCCTTGTTTAATACCTCTATTCCAATTAAATTCTTCTGATCGTTCCCCTGCTATTTGTACTCTTCCTTTTACCTTTTTGTAAGTACTTTCTATAATTTTTATCAATCTGTTTGGTACATTTATTTTCCTCAAGCATTCCCCTATAATTTGTCTTTCTATCGTGTCAAATGCTGCTCTTAGGTCTATGAATGCTAATACCAGTTTCCCCCCCGGTTTATATCATCAAAGTCATATATTTTTTCTTAGGTAAATGAATGATTTCTATAATTGTATATGAGCCTCATACAGGGTGGGGCATTAGTGCGACAAAGTCCAATTACTCTTTTGTGGTAAGAGATACAAAAAAAAGTTATTTAGATAAAAGTTGGGGCACGGATAGGAACATAATTTCAAAATATTTTCAGATACACAGGGTCACCCTTATTGACAGAGTGACACAAATATGTATTTTTTTTAATAGAACACCCTGTATATTTTTACATTTTTGGATTCTGCTGGATGTCTTCTTTCTCAAAATATAGGGTTTCGTTATATTGTACGAGGTAGATTAAAAGATAATTATGTTTTATTATTATTTCGTATCAAAATTAACACCCTGTAGAATTGTAGTGATTTGACATCAAAGTTTCTATTTATGGTCAAACGATTTTTAACATAGTCAACTATCGTTAGACATTCATAGTATAGCAAAAAGTTTAATATTAATATACAGGGTTGGTCAAAACTCGGAATGAGTATTTTCTGAGTTTTCTTAAATAGAACATTCTGTATTTTAGTATTCTAGTGAAATGATATTTTATGGTACTTTTTTATTTCTTAAGGATTCCCTATAACTAAGTTGCGTTAAGAGTTATTCGTGATTCTTTAATCCAAACATTAATTGCAACAAAAATTACGTGAAATTTCAATCAATAATCAATCAAAAATAATTTTTCAAAAAAATGTACATATTAATATATACTGATCCTTAATTTATTAATATTGGATGAAATATCCAAATTATTATAATAATTAAGATTATTGGTGCGTAAAATAGTAATAAAAACATACAACATTCTACTCATACCTAGTAGTTGAATATGACAATTTTGCTAAAGCATTTGACATTATACTATTTTTACAGTTACTTTGTTACCATTACTAATTTTTTTTTTTAAATAACTGATGAGTAACCGATTAAAATGGTTTTTGTGCTAGGAGAGTATAACAAAAATGTGCAACTAGCAACAGGAACTTTTCATCAGCAATTCCCTGATAAACGAAACCCAAGAAGAGAAACTTTTGAAAGAATACTAAATCGGTTTCAACGGACTGAATACTTAAATTACGAGAAACCTGATCGAATAAAAACTAAATAAAAACTAAGTAAATGAATAACATGAATTAAATCTAATCCTTAGTGTAACTAAGGATCTGCATACTGGAAAAAGGTTCTTATAATCTAACTATCTAGACATAGACTGTTGAAATCGTTTTAGTGTATATTGGAGTACGAAGGGAACCATTCTCGTTGGAACTTTACCGCGCTTAGCAGATGGGACGTGAATTGTAAATTGTAGAATTCCCTCATCTTCCTTAGTCTCAGCATCCGTATGGTTTGCATATTGTAGGAGCCTCGGAGGTGTAACCAGAGAAGGTTCCCATTGTTTTCATTCTGATGGGGTGTAGAATAGCATTATGTTGTTTTATATGCCATTAGAGTGAAAACTTAGTCTCGTTTAATGTACTTTCAAAAGTTTTTCTTCTCGGTTTTAGTCTATTATGGGATTGCTGATGAAAAATTCTTATTACTAGTAGCAAATTTTTGTTATACTTTCCTAGCACAAAAACCATTTTGATCAGTTACTCATCAGTTACTCATTAGAAAAATTTATATTATTAATGGTAACAAAGCAACTGGAACTATAAAAATAGTATAACGTCAAATGTTTTAGCAAATTTATTGCCATATTCAACTAGGTAAAATCTTGTATGTTTTTATTAAATGCTTTTCTTTACTTCAATAGTTTGCATAAAATCTTTAGAAATTAATTTGACTGACTTTTCTTCAATGCAAATGAATAAAAATTTGCAGACATATGCATTCGCAGGAACAATACACGAATAGTCAATAATTTTTTTTTTACTTTTATTAACTGTTTAAATAAAAAAAACCATTTTAATGGAAAATGCTTAACTTCTCTGGTTTTTTACAATGTAGAAACTTGAAACTTTTACGGATTGTAGCTAATGATATGAACTATATATAATTTCAATTTTTACGTTAATTGCTTACGTTATGCTTCATAAATAGACAATAAAGTTTCAAATTTTGAACGCTCATATATTTGTTTAGATATAAATCGGCATTTACTCGTGTCACAATACGATACGAAACAAAACTTCAACCAAAGCTCGAATTCAAAAAATTCGTGTTTTTATCGTAATCTTAGAAAAACCACCGGTAGAGACGTTTTGTGATACAATTAACATTAGAATTCGTTTTGTCGTATTAATTAATTATTATATAAACGCTTTTATTTAATTCAATCGTTTGGGTAAAATATTTGGACGTTAATTTGCCTACCTTTTCTTCAATGCAAATGACTAAAAATTTGCAGACATATGCATTTGCGGTAACAACACACGAATAGTCAATAAAAATTTTTTTGTTTATTATTTGTTTAAATAAAAAAACGATTTTAACCGAAAATGCTTAAATTCTCTTGTTTTTTAAAATGAAGAAACTTGAAACTTTTACAGATTGTAGCTAATTGTATGAACTATACATAATTTCACTTATTACGTTAATTGTTTACCTTATGCTTCATAAATAAACAATAAAGTTTCAAAAAAGTAAAAAATAAAAAAAATATGAAAATAATATTTTTAAGAAACGCTTTTCTTTAGTTACGAGTGACTAAAATTAAACATATTATAAAAAAATCAACTAATAAGCAAAAAATAAAAAGAATTTAAAAAATCTAGCCCATTCGTTAAAGAAAAGCGTGGTGCGAAAACCGTTTATTCGATTAAGACGCGCCACGCTTTTCTTTGACGATTGTCAATTTTTTTCAATTTTTTTTATTTTTTGTTTTTAGGTTGATTTTATTATAATATTTTAGTCACTTGTAACTAAAGAAAGGTGTTTCTTAAAAATATGTTACATATTTTTTTTATTAATATTTTACGCACCAACAATCTTAACTACGTAGGTATTTGGATATCTCATCCAAAATTAATAAACTAAGGATCAGTCTAGATTAATATCTACTTTTTTTTGAAAAATTATTTTTGAGTGAATATTTGCATAGCCACCTACTAAAATTTCACGTAGTTTTTGTTGCAATTAAGGTGTGGATTAAAGAATCACGAATAACTAAAAAACTAAAGCACTTAGACATAGGGAATGCTTAAGAAATAAAAAAGTACCATAAAATATAATTTCAATAGAATACTAAAATACAGGGTGTTCCTTTTAAGAAAACTTAGAAAATACTCAATCCGAGTTTTGACCTACCCTGTATATTAATATTAAACTTTTCGCTATACTATTATTGTTTAACAATAGTAGACTATATTAAAAATCGTTTGACCATAAATAGAAACTTTGATGTCAAATCACTAGAATTCTACATGGTTTGAATGTTGCTACGAAATTAACAATAAAACGTAATTATTAGCTTTTATACTACCTCGTATAATATTACAAAACGTAAAATGTAAAAATATACAGGGTGTTCTAATTAAAAAAAAACCAAAATTTGTGTCAACCTGTCAATACGGGTGACCTTGTATATCTTAAAATATTTTTAAATTATGGTCCTATCCGTGCCCCAACTTTTATGTAAATAACTTTTTTTGTATCTCTTACGGCAAACGAGTAATTGGACTTTGTCACACTAATGCCCCACCCTGTATGTGCTTATAAGGGCTTTTATATGTGACTGTGGGCAAAAAATCAAAACTATCAACTGAAAATAAAATATTAATCTACAAATCCATCCTAAAACCAGTGTGGACTTATGGGATAGAATTATGGGGAACCGCCGCACATTCCAACATTGAAATCATACAAAGATTTCAGTCCAAAATATTGAGATCAATACTAGGAGTTCCATGGTTCATAACCAATGAAGCCATCCATCGGGACGCCGGACTACCATACGTCAAAGATGACATCAAAAAGTGCGCGAAAAAACATACAGATAAACTTAAAGGTGTGCATCACTGGATGCCTCCCTACATGTCATTCTTAATTATTGTCAGTCCTATTACTTATTGTCTGTTATCTACCTAAACATTTAGGTTTAGATTATATAGATAGATTGTAATAAATGTGGGGTTAGTAAAAAAAAATATGTGACTTACCTGAAATGTATTCCATCGCCTTCATGTCGAGTTCGCTTAACCAGTCTGGTAAAGCCGAAGGATTAAAAGAGTTATAAGCAGCTAGAACTTCATTATATAGTGTTGCTACTTCAGCAAAAGTTGTTGAGGACCATCCTGTTTTTCTGGAAATCGACTCGAGAAGTTCTGTGTAATTTTTTTCAAGAGGTAATATCTCTGTTTGTTGATATTCGGCTGAAATTTGATCAAATTTCCTAAAAGTGATTGTTATTTTATGCATTTATACAAAAACTTATACTTTAGTGTCAGAAACAACACCTATCTATTCGAGAGAATAGAATAGAATAGAATAGAAATATGCTTTATTGTCATGAAAAATTTAACAATTTTATAGACAAAGCTTACAAGAATCATAAATAAGAACAATAACAAATAACAAATACAATTTACTAAAATGATATAAATCGTCTAAATAAATAAAAATAATAAAGAGAAACAAAAAAAAACAGTAACAATCTATTGCAAAATTAAAAAAAAAATTTGCAAATTGCATATTCTACCTTAAGAAATTTAATAAGTTAAGTTAAGCTGCTGCATATGACACTCAAATATAGATTAAGATTATACTTATAAATAAGAATACTGTACTTTCTTAGTTATTGGTTAAGAAACTCTGCTGTTGAATAATATGGTCTTTCAGATAAATAGGCTTTAGTCATTTTACGGAACTTGGGGAAAGATGTTGCAGATTTAAGTTGTAGAGGGAGATGGTTGTAAAGTTTTTTTGCAGAATATAATATAGATTTCTTTACTAACTCACTGGACGGGATCGGTAAATAGATGTCAAAGGTAGAATTTCTGGTGGAATAGTCATGTCTAGGTCTTGCTGGAAAGACATGTAGATGTTTACGAATTAAGCAAACAGTTTCTAAAATATATAAAGAAGGTAGTGTTAGAATCCTGTGATCTTTGAAGTAGCTTCTGCAATGTGTTGTTCTTCTGAGGCCAAACAGATATCTTATTGCTCTTTTTTGTAATTTAAAAATAACATCAGTTTGGGCAGCCGTACCAGAACCCCAAAAAGGGAGACCATATCGAAGATGTGACTCGAACAAAGAAAAATATGTTATTTTGGAAGAGGCTAAATCCATTTCCTTCGAAACAGATCTTATTGCAAAGCAAGCTGAGGATAGTTTCTTGCTTAACACATCAATATGAAGGGACCATTTCAGATTGCTATCTAAAAAAATACCAAGAAACTTTACAGAATCAACGATACTGATCTGGCTGTTATGAAGAGGTAAGGGTTGAAGAGCTCCTTTATAGGACAATGCTACTGTTTTATCTACGTTAAAAGAGAGTAAATTTGAATCGGACCAAGATTTTATTGTAAGTAGATCAGAAGTTATAGTAGCATGAAGAGTTGCGATATTTGAGTTGCTCCAAGTGATACTGGTATCATCAGCAAAAAGAAAAACTTTTCCATCGATTTTTAAGCTAGTAATGTCATTAATAAAGATAAGGAAAAGTAGAGGACCCAATACTGAACCTTGTGGTACCCCACATACAACATTTTTGAGACTAGAGACTGTATCATTTGTTCTAACCAGTTGTTTCCTATTATCCAAGTAAGATTGAAACCAGTTCGAAGAAATACCTCGAATTCCGTAGAAATCTAGTTTTTTTATCAAAATATCGTGATTCACACAATCAAAAGCTTTGGCATAATCACAAAAAACAGTGGCAGTGTGCAGATTATTGTTTATTGCTTGATAAACCTCATGCAGTACAGAAAACATGGCATCTGTGGTACATTTATTATTTAAAAAGCCGAACTGATTTTGTGGTAAAATATTGTTATCAACGAGAAAGGACATAAGTCGGGCTTTTATGAGTCTCTCAATAATTTTGGAGAGTACCGGTAGTAATGCAATAGGTCTATAATTGCAGGCATTTGATTTTTCACCACCCTTATGAAGAGGAATAATGATGGCCGTCTTTAGGCACTCTGGAAATTTACCTTTCTCAAAAGAATCATTAATTAGAGAGATAAGGACTCCCAACACACTGTCTGGGAGATTTGAGAAAATTTTTATGGATAGTCCATCGGTACTACAGGAAGATTTGCTTTTGATATTATTGATTGTCTGAATCAGTTCAGATTTATCAACCGGTCTTATAAAGAATGAATTCGAGACCTTTCCTGAATTAGGGAGATAGGAAATGGGATCTTGTTGTGACACAATAGTTGATGTTATATTTTTACTCACATTAACAAAGTATTCATTTAGATTTTCTGGGTCTGGAAGGGAAAATGTTTGAGCTGTGTGAGTTTTATTACGAAGATCGTTTATTATGGACCAAGTTTCTTTTGCAACACTTTTAGAGCTTCTCAGACGATTTTGATAGTACAATTTTTTAGCTGATTTTATAAGTTTTAAATAGATTGCCCTGTACTTGGTGATATATTCAGTAACAGAGGCGTTGGTAGTAAATTTCTTGATGTACAGTAGTGAACGCATATTTTTGGCTGATATGCGGACACCTTTGGTAGTCCAAGGTTTGTGATGTTTTGGCTTAATTGTGATTAAAGGAAATGCTTTATTAAAGATACAGACAAGCTTATTCAAAAAGTCACTGAAATTATTATCGACGTTCATAGAAGGAAAGGGCCACTCAGAGGTTAAGCATAAATTTTGGAATTTACGAAAATTCCGAGCGGAAAAAATCCTGCCTAAACGTCGAGTTTTCGAAGAGTGCTTGCTAAAGATGTTAAACTTCGTATAAACCGCTTCATGATCAGATAGTTCCGCATTAACAGTTGTAGCGCAGACATCACCGGGTGAGAAGTCTGAGACAATATAATCAATTATGGTAGATGAAGTTTTTGTAATCCTTGTAGGAGAATCAATGTGCATTGTTAGACCATACCAGCGGCGGCTCGTGGGTCAATCTTCAGGGGGGTCATTTTGGTTTGAAAACTTCAAACTGTTGATTTTTTAAAGTATTTAAAAGATCTTTTAGCATTTATATTTTAGATAAAAAATACAGACTTAGATAAAACTCAATACTATTTACCCTAGTTTTCCGAAAATTAAATTTGTCTTTTTTTAGAGTAAATCTTTTAAAAAATATAGGAAAAATGGTATGAACAGGTTATTGACTGATATATAGATAGGAATATTTATAGTATAATAAATTGTAAATTTATTAAAACGAAACTTACTTTAAATATTTTTATATTTTAAGTCAATTCTTCTATCCTTTAGTTCTGCAAAATAGTCTATGACCTTCTCATTGAAATTTGGAATGCTCTTGACAAGCGTTTTCTCGATGCTCAGCATAGACAAGGCACTAAGTCTAGGTTGTCCCATCGTATTACGCAGGAATGTTTTTACTCTTTTTAAAGTAGAAAAACATCTCTCACTTTCCACGGTTGTCATAGGGAGTGTGCACAAAATATTTAATAACTTCACTGCTTCAGAAAATGTTTCAGACAAATTCATGTTAATAAAAAGCTGAAGTATGGCTACTGCACCAGCACTATTGCGAAAATCCTCACGACAATATAAGACTTCAAGTTCCGATTTTAGTTTGGAAATATTCACTGTGGGATAATTAGCCGTCACCATTTTTAAAATATTTTGCGGAAAGTTGGTAGTGTATGCTTCAAATTTCTCTATGTAGAATAACTGTGAAATCATGAGATGATCATTGAAACTAAACCTGTGATTTATTTCAGATATAATAATATCACAAATTTCAAGTGCAGTTCGTCGCTTTGGATCCTCTGCAGTAGTTTTTCTTTTTTTTGCTGTTGATGTGCTTGGTACTTCTGATTCCAAAATAGTATTTCTAATTATTTGGATATTGTTGTTAAAAGACAGGATACAATTTTTGACAGATATAACATCAATGTCTCGCATTTGCAATTGTTTAAACAATATATCAACATGGGGCATTATTTTATGGAAAAAATTTAACCAAAATAAAAAATGCTCATCTTCCAAATGTCTTTTTAAACCAGTTGCTTGATTTATATTGTTACCATCTTGCTCCTCATCAATAATTTCCTCTAAGCAAGATTTTAAATCATCTTTATAAGTGTATACAATTTCAACACATTTTGTATTGAAAGCCCATCGAGTAGGCGCAGCTTTAGGTAGCCTTACTTTAACCACTCTATCCAGAACCATCGTACGTTTTGGAGATCGGCCGAAAAAGGACGAAAATCCGTGTAAATTTGCAAAAAATATTTTTATCGGTTTGTGTTGACTCGCCGCTTTTTGGAGGATAAGATTAAATTGATGGGCATAGCAGTGAATGAAGTGTGCATTTGGGTATATTTCTTTAATTTTTGTTTGTACTCCTCCCAGTTTACCGCTCATGACTGATGCACCATCGTAACTTTGGGCAATCAATTTTTCAGGTGCTTCATTAATTTTTAATAATTGAAGTTCTTCCAATATTACATTAGTTAAATGTTGTGCTGTAGTACCTAGGGGGTTAACAAATTTCCAAAATCTTTCATGTACAATACCAGTTAATACATATCGCAATATGATAATCATCTGCGTTTTATTGGAGCTGTCTGTGGTCTCATCTACTTGAATGGCCACAAAATTTGTCTGGCCAATCTCCTTCATGATATGAGTATGCACAATGGCTAACATTGATTCTAAAATATCGTTCTGAATTGTTTTCGATGTTCCTTTAAATACTGTACTTTTTTCAATGTGTTCTTTAAACATTAAATCCAGTTCAGAAACAAAATCGATAAGGCCCAGAAAAATTCCACGATTATTGGAGCTGTCACTTTCGTCATGACCGCGCAATGCAATTTCGAAAACTCCACAAAATTTTACACAGTCGATTAGTTTGTTTAAAATATACCTATTTTTAGATACCAATTCATTAAAGTCATGCACAGATTTACGATATACACTATCAAGTTGCTGTCTTATGTTAACACGTCCTAAACTTGCGTAACTCATTGATGAATTTATATGAGTAGTTGAAGAGGCATGTTTTGTAATTTTCACTTTTAAATGCTTAATGTCAGTTACTCCATTTTTCGCCCATACAGCGTCATTCGAAAACAGTAAACACGGATAGCAAAAAAATGCATTTCTCACACTGCAGCCACAAATCCAATCACACAAATTGTACATTGATTCTTTAAAATATCTTTGAATGTCCTTACCCCTATCCTTTGTTGTTTGTTTTAAATTCATGTTTGGTTTTGGTCGACCACTTTCTTTTTTCTCAAGCCGCCGTTCATAATTTAGTGTTCCAGCAGATTTTAAGGCAATTATTTCGTCAACAACACTCATCTTGTTTTTGTTACAATCACAAAAAAATCCAACAAAACAAAATAAATTACGCAAATACGCCGCGATCGATATAGACCTGCCGTGAAGTGCGGTCAGCAGACGGTAACTAACTAAACGTGAGGCCGTCGACTCTACTAGAGGTATACGACGGAAAGGTCACTCCCACTCTCGCCCACGAAATTGCTATCTGCCGTCTCTTTTCTATTTTACATGCATTTGTCCATAAGCCATAAGAACTGTATATAGACAATTTAAAATACGGCCCAGCCACGGGCTTGTGTATAGCGCGAGGCGCGACGTTATTATATCTATTATATTTGTTTTGCCAATGCAGACTGCTGAGAGAGAATTTTATATTTCAGAGTGAAGTTTTAGATAAAAGATATTTTTAATAAAATTGGTATTTTTATGAGATTATTTTAGGGGGGTCATTGACCAATTGACCCTAAGGAGGAGCCGCGCTTGGACCATACGATTCAATTATGTTGACTAGGGATATTTGTGTAGCACAAGCAGCAGCATAATTAATGTTAAAGTCCCCGCATAAAATTTTTCTGCTTTTATGGGGCAGGTCATCTAACAAATTAAGCAGGTTCTGAAAAAATAGTTCCACGGAAGAGTCAGGTGATCTATAAATGCAAATAATATAAAGATTAAAGTTCTTACTGTAAACTAAGGAAAACTCAAAGAATGCTTCGCTTAATAGAAAATCATATTTTGTTACCAGAGAAAAATCATTATTTGTAGAAAGAATCAGGGTACCTCCATGCGCTGAACTTTGACGATCGTACCTAGCAATAGTGGAATATTTTTCTACAAAAAGAGGCTCGTTGACTTCAAGCCAGTGCTCAGTAACCGCAACTATCGGAGGAAACCCTAATTCCTCTAGATATGGAGACTAGTGACTTCCTCTAGAGACTTCCCGATATGGTTCGAAATTACGTAGACATACTGTATAAGAGCTCAATTTTTTTTAATAATTCAATTGTAATGTCAGATTTGGATTCAGCATAATCAAAAACATAGAAACATTTTTGATCAACGTAAAATGAGGAATTCAAAAATATTTTTAAAATTGTTTATACAAGACAGCTTTTATTGTTTTAACAATTGACGGATAAATCTGTAAGTAGAACGTTTTACTCTAACATATTAATAAACCAACAAAAACAGTTTTAGAAAAATATAAACTTGTTTGATTTTTTCCGAAATAACCCAAATTTTCGATCTACATTGACTCGCCTAAATAGTCCAGGCGAGATCTTTTTAAAAGACAGACCCTAACGTACATTTTCTATAGAAATCTATGTTTTGCTGAAACCACTTTAGGATGTAACTTGTATCAATAATAAGGATATACGCCATTTGCAAACCTTATAGTCTAAGAGCCGGGATAATTGAAATTTGGTAATCATTTTTGGCACCGTACAATTCGGCAAGCGAGACCTGGCGGGTGACCTTGCGCGTAAATGCACAACGAGAAATACACAATAAGAGAAGGTCACCCACCAGCTATGGCTTATCGAATTGTAAGAGTCTATAACTTAAATAGTAGAATCTAAAAAAACATATTATGAGCCCTGAGCCGTCAATTTTAAGTAGCATATGCATCGACAGTGGCGCATGCAGCTTTCCACTTATGGTAGGGGAGCAAAGTATGCTAAATGTGCAGTCACTCGAGCGCTTTGGGGACCTATTGGGTTGTGATTATTAGATCCTAAAACCAAAAAAAGTTAAGTAAAATTTTTCATTTTAGTGGGCGCTTGCCATTTTTTAATTTAATTTTCCATTTCCATTAATCGTTTTTTCCGATTACAGCGCCATTTATCCATAATTCGAAAAAATGTTTCGAATAAAAGTTGCTTATTTTTATGCAGAGAATCCAAATCTGCAATAAAAAATGGGGGCTCCTGTTTAAGATTTTAAAGTAACCCCCCACCCCACTTCCGTGGGGGGTCGCGTTTGGTACCATTCGATATATTTTTCGAAAATATTAAATAAGTGAATTTTGCAGTTTTTCGATCTGATGTTTATTTTGCTAAATATCCCGTGATTTGTATTTAAAATTTTAAATTTACCCCCCACCCCTCTTTGTGAGGGTTGAAAAATATTGAACGTGTAGTTTTTAGTTTTTCGATCTGACGTTCATTTCGCGAAATATTTGCTTTTTTCTTGTGAAACTTTGTGACTCATTAATTTCCTTACGCGCCGCTCAAATCGTCAGATTTTTTAAATATACACTCTTTAACTTAACTTATCTTAATCTGACAATTTTGAGTAGATAGATTTTTTTTCGGGACCCCCTAAACGAACTCCCCTGTGTTAAGAGCCAATATATGGCAGAGGTACATTTGCAGGGTACCACGTTTCTCCCCATATGATAATCTGACGCGCTCGAGTAACTGCAAAAATCCCCGCTTGGGCTCCCCTACCATTATAGACGGAATACGTCATGATTTCGTTTTTATTTTATTTTTTAGGAGAGATGCAATCAATCTTCAAATTTAAAAAAATTCACACTTATAGTTTAGGCTTTTATAAAACATCTTTATTTTTTATAAACCCGTAGGTTGAGTGTAAATAACCTAAAAAAAAATTATCTTTTTTGTGAAAAATAGGCAACTTTTTTCGACACTTTTTTTATTTTGTGTACTTTATCAAACACTATTTTTTTTTCAGATTTTCCCTAAGGTTCCCTAAATTCAAAACTCTAAAAAACTGTTTTTAGGGGGTTTTTGGGGATTTTCCCTATTTTATAGAGTTCAAAATAAACCAAATTAAGGTTTTTTTTAAATCAAATCAAAGTAACTATAGTCCTTTAGAATATTTTTAAAAATGGGACAAACACGTTCAAACCCCAAAAATCTCGCTAAAATCAGTTTTTCGGATTTTTGAAGGTGGAAAATTAGACCTGCAACCATCTCAAAAAAAGTTATAACATTTTTTCCAAAAAAAATAAAAAATTTTCTAAGGTTATGTACACTCAACATACGTGTCTACAAAAATAGACAGTTCCTAGGCTCTCCTAGTTAATTTTTTTACTATGCCATCAGGGCCGTGGACAGAAAAATCGGGCCCGGGAGAAGTGACTCGAGGGCCCCTGCCTGTATTGAGTAAAAATGGCCCTATTTTCTTAATCACTTAGTTCTACTACATAACTTAAAAATTGACATTTATTTTATTAACTTACTGTATGTACCATTAAAATTATGAAACCATTTTGTCACAGTGGGATATCGAATAAAATGGAGCCAAATGAATTGATAAAACAGTTTGTCGTGTATTAATTCTTTATTACAATGTAAAGTAAAGTATATACATTATTTTATAACCTTATTCTAGTAACGCTCTGCGTGCTTTTACTAAAGCGAACGAATTTATGATTTCACTGAAATTAACTTTTCTCGCTAATTCAGATTCTAGACAAAGCATTGCGAGTCCTGCAACACGCATTTGTGAAGAACAAGAGCGATGAAAATGTTTTACTCTTGAAAGAACGCTGAAAGAACGCTCAGCACTGGCGACGGATACTGGCAAAGTACAAAAAATTCGCAACGCGACGCAAATGTTAGGAAAGAGTACATCCAGATTCTTAACATAAATTTCATTTAACAAAACGAAAGGCATGGTATGACCTTTGAAATTCGCTCCATGAATGTGAGACAGATGAATCAATTCATTTGACAACTCATCAGTTACGTCAGTCGGATATTGCTGCAAAAAATTTTTTGCACTTTTTCGTATGTGGTCTTCATCTAACATTGGAAATTTCCACAAGAAAGAGAAAGTCTCGTTCAACTTTTTCACAGCTATAAATCGATTGTTGATGCCCGCTATTACAGAATCTAGGATAACGTAAAATATATTTATTTTGAATTCTGTTTCTTCGTCAGTTTGAAAAATTCCTTGTGTTTCGTCGTCTGTCAATCTTCTTAACCTTTTCTTGTGTCTACCTAACGGCAATGTTGACGAAGTGTTCTCTAATCCGCCTGCAACTAGCTTGCATTCTTCTAAAATTATACTCCATCGGTCGCGTAAGAACTGCAAATCGGTGAGCAAACTCGATAGATTGTCTACTTCGACATCAATTGTAGCATCTTTGTACTGAAGAACAAGGTTTACTTCATTAATCGAACTCAAGATCTTTGACCATATTGAAGACATCAAAACACATTTGAAACCGCTGATGTATTTTAAAATACCATCTACGTCCCTCCTAGTTTCTGCAGTCAAATTTAACATTTTCAAATTTTGCAATGCCTCTGTTATTCCGGATATATGATGTGCAAAAGGTTTTACAGCCTCAATTCTAGCAGACCACCTTGTCTCCGATAAACTATGGAGTGAGCAGGGTATTTTACTTTTTAGAATTTCCCAACGCTGTGGGCTACTACTAAAAATATTGAAACATTTTTGTATCACACCAAAAAATGTAATCGCTTTTGGACAACACTATGCTGAATCTACTCCACACAAGTTCAAACTATGAGCTCCGCAGGGTGAATAGGCGGCCTAAGGATTCTCACCAAGTATATGACTTTGCGCTCCTTTATATTCGCCACTCATATTTTTACCATTATCATAACCTTGTCCTCGACACTCTGATAAAGGAATTTCATATTTTCTTAACGTTTCACAGATCAACTTGGCGATTGCTTCGCCTGTTTTTTGATTACAATCAACAAAATTCAAAAAACGCTCTTGCATTTTGAATGCTTTCTTCTCAATGTCAAAGTCGAGGTATCTTAAAATAAAAGTGGTTTGTTCAACGTGAGATGAATCGGGTGTTGCGTCAACAATGATCGTGTAATATTTAGCTTTCTCTCGCTCTTTTAAGATAACTAATCGTACATGATCAGCGCACAATTGAATAAATTCATTCTGAATGTCGGGTGAAAGATAGTGAACCTGAAGACGTTTATGTTGATTTTGGGAAAGTTTCACTCTTTCTAAATGTCCACGTAGTAGTGGATCGTAGTGGCTTATAAGTTCTAGAATTCCTAGAAAATTGCCATTGTTTCGGTCACCAATGAGATGGCTTTCTCCCCTTAAAGCGAGACCTCTTTCCCCCAAAAACAATATAGTATCTAATATTCTAGTTAGAATTTCGCGCCATTTTGAACTTTCAGCACTAATTTGTTCGCACAAAAGGTGATTGATGGTAGACTCACTGTGACTCCGCATTTGTACCTCACGCCACCTAACGTAACACTGCATATGGTCTTTGGTGCTATTTTCATGTAGTTTTAACTTTCCGTACAACTTTTTCCACGCTTGGTTTTTCGAATATTTACCTGGTTCACAAAGATGCGAACGATTTAAGGAAGTAGTACTAAATAAACGACATGGCAGACAATGAAAGGAACACATACTACGGCTCCAGACTAACCAGTCACGTTTAACCTTTCCGCCATTTGGTAAAATCTTGTGCAACAGTGAATTAGGAAAGGGCTCATTTAACTTATCACGCGGAAAAACTTCTGGCGGTTCTTCATGATCTCGGTGAATTATTTCTTCAACTAATTGAGAACTTATGAATTCTGCGGTTGCGGTGCCAATATCGTAATTGTTAAGCTTTACATTGTTAATCTAAAAACAAACAAAAAAAATGTGAAGAACGAATGGGTTACCTATCTTCAGTGATATAGATGAATTTAGGTGCCAAACAAAGAGTTGTTTCAACTGTAACTATACTTTTAATTGTACATCTTAATCTTCCCCGTATATCTATTTTTATTTCGACTAGTACTAGTAGACATGCATCGCAATATATAGAAACGAGCTTTCGGATTCTTTTATTTATTGCTTGCACTCATTAACATATATACGAAATATTGGGCTAACCACATACACACAAAAATAATAATACATATTATGAACTTACCGAATTAATGAGCTCTACGCCAAGAAGAAAATTATTATGCCGCTCCTGCGTGCAACAGTGGAAAGGAACACTTACAGGTACGTCTATTCGTGCGAGAGTCTGATCGAAGAAAGAAAGAAGCAAGCGACCGGCAGGCAAGGCAGGCATTAGGTGTCTCTTTCTCTCTTTCTCTCTCTATCGCTCTCGCCTGTCCGATCGCCCGCGCATAGTATCTGAATGGCATTATTGCTAGCACTTAAGATATCAAACTTAATGGATTTAAAAAACCGGGCCCTTTGAAAACTCCGGGCCCGGAAGGAAACACCCCGGTCCCCCCTTGTCGCCAGGCCTGTATGCCATAGTCAAAATAGTTATTTTCCTAACTAGTGCGGAAAGTGATACTTTCACGCACGAGACTGCCGTTGACCCGAACGACGCGATAGCGGAATTCGGGCCAGCAGTCGAGTGCGGGGAAGACACTTTCCGCATGAGTTAGGAACAATATTTTTTCTAGGGCCGTACGTTTGGAAAAAAGCCACAAAAAATAGAGTTATATCAATTTTTATTTAAAAGTTAATATACACAAATTAATTCTTTGACAAGGTTGTCAAAACCAAACTTTCAATATAATGGGTTACCACGACGACGATATTGGTTTCCATGACGACGATTCAAAATTATTGTAATTGTCTACTGATCTGGCTTTTAAATATTATGTCAAAATAGTTTTATTTCATCGAATTATCAGTGGTAATTGCACAAGAGCTCTAAAATTCTATATTAATTTTAGAGATCGAGTGCAATTTGTTGCGATTATTTCATGAATAAAACTGTTCAACACCAAAATTTTATTGTAATTTATTTATGTAAGTACAAATTAGTACAATTAAACACACAGTTGTTATAAATATTAATTTGACGGTTGAAAGTCATCCCTTTTATAATTTTTAAAACATTAATTGTCATTAATGTTACTGAATGTATTTTTTCGTAGCAACGAAGGGCATCTGACGTAATATACTTGACGACGGGAAATTATCAAAAATTATAGATTTAATTTAGATTTTATGTAGCTTTCTATTGGTCAGAATCTCCTATGAATGAAATAATCAGTAGTAATTGCAAAAGAGCTCTAAAATTCTATATTAATTTTAGAGATCGAGTGCAATTTGTTGCGATTATTTCATGAATAAAACTGTTCAACACCAAAATATTATTGTAATTTATTTATGTAAGTACAAATTAATACAATTAAACACACAGTTGTTATAAATATTAATTTGACGGTTGAAAGTCACCCCTTTTACAATTTTTAAAACATTAATTGTCATTAATGTCACTGAATGTATTTTTTCGTAGCAACGAAGGGCATCTGACGTAATATACTTGACGACGGGAAATTATCAAAAAATATCGATTTAATTTAGATTTATGTAGCTTTATATTGGTCAGAATCTCCTATGAATGAAATAATCAGTAGTAGTTGCACAAGAGCTCTAAAATTATCGAATTTTTTCCGAGTGACACTTTGGCAATTTTAATTTCACGACCCGAAGGGGAGTGAAATTATGTCAAAGTGTCACGAGGGCAAAAATTCGATAATAATTTTAGAGATCAAGTACAATTTTTTGCGATTATTTCATGAATAAAACTGTTCAAAACCAAACTTTAATTGTAATTTATTTATGTAAGTACAAATTAGTACAATCAAACACACAGTTGTTATAAATATTTTTTTTTATTAGAAATAACCCGCATCAACCATAAAAGGTTATTAGCGGTGGTACAATGATACATATTAATTTTATACATAATTAAATATTAATTTTATATTATAAAGCGTAGCAATCATATTTGGTTATATAATGTAGTTTTCTTTAAAAACCTAATGATTTTGTCACATTCCGCACTGTTTAACGCACACTTTATATCACATGGTAGTCCAGTAGCTTGTCTTTGCAGATGATATAATGGACAGTCTATAACAATGTGACCTACAGTTATATTGGTGTCACAGGCGTAGCACAATTATTGATTTTTTTAATTGAGGTTTTCTTGGGAACCATCTGTATCTTCGGAATTATCATTTTCAGTTTGATCTAGATTTAGTTGACGACGTATTTTCTTCCTTATTCGTGTAATTCTAGATTTAATGCGTATGTCTTCGAGTTTGGGGTAGATTTTTGTTAGCATTGTTAATAGTCCTGTTATGTTTTTCGTGTATTCTTGTGCGATAATTAATGGATTGGGGGAACTGTGTGCATCATCCAGAAAGCTGACTATCTCTGTATAGTTTAATTCAAACAGGGTTGAAGCTTCATCAACAAATTCCTTTGCAGGTTGGATAAGTGATTCACTAGAAACTGTTTCTCCAGTTTTTGTATCAGATTTAGTGACTATTGGCTTTTTTGTTGATCTTGTTTTAGGTTTTGTAAAATCTATTTATGTGTTTTCTACCGGTGGTGTATTAACTGGAGACGATATTTCAGAATGAGAAGTTTCGGTATAGTAATTTCTGTAGGCAGTTCTTGGGAATCCATTACTTCACACCAGTGTTTTCTGTTTGATTCTGGACAGAGTGATTTTTGTCTTTAGCTGTTGCATTACAGGAAGAAATAGAGTATTGGTTAGTTTGAGATGTAGGTACGGACGGGTTTGACTGGATGGCCGTATAGGTACATGTTGAGGCGATATGACCAGATTGATGACAGATATAGCAAGTGAGTCCATCAGAAAGAAAGATTCGGTAAGATATATTATCGAAGTCAATGAGAATTGATTCAGGAAAAACAAGATTGTCGACAGGTGTATAGTACACCTACCTACGAAAGCTTAATACGTGACTATATTGAGGATCTTGAATTCCCGCTGTTAAGAAAGACATCGGTGAAAGAAGATAAAAGCCCTTCTCGGCAAGATATTTTTCGAGGATGTGATGAGGAATAGACGGACAGACACTAGACAGCAGTCACCTATTAGCAGGAGTGACTAATCTTCTTGCTCTGATAACATTATCTCCTATTTTATAGCTCCGTGGTCTGTTAAAAAAGTGCCAACAACTTCTTTGCTGGAAAGGTAGATGCAGATTGTGCCGTTAGAAATTCGTGATGGAAATAGTACATTTTTGGGTTGTACTAGTGATCCTATTGCTGTAACGTAGTCTTCTAATTTTAGTGTGTCTACTGCTGGGATAATATTGGCTTGTAGTTTCGAAGAGAATGTAGCTGCTTTCCGTTGGGTAATTGTAGAGTACAATGGCGTTTGTTGATCGGGTAACATTGGAGGACCCCTGTAGTCAGAAGTACCAGCCATCGCGCATCGGATAAAATTGTTAAATATTTTTTATTTTAATTTTCTTATTTCGTTTCATTATATTGTAATTGGGTCAGTACGACTCTGTTAATTACAAAGTATTTAACTTATCGAAGATAAGCCAAAAAACAAATTTTTGTTAAACACCTTTGAATTTACAAAACTGTATGACTAAATTGAAATTCTATAAGACTTTGATGAAACCGTCAATATATTGATAAAAGTACTTACGGCAATCAAATCACAACTAATAACGCAACTACTGGTTATGTTTCTTATAATTAATTTAAAGATTTATTATGGTAAATCGATGAAAAACTTCAAGACTAAATTTAGGTGTACTTAATCAAACTAAGTTCAGGACCACACTCTTTATAAATATTTGACGGTTAAAAGTCTTCACTTTTATAATTTTTAAAATATTAATTGTCATTCATGTCACTGAATGTATTTTCTCGTAGCAACGAAGGGCATCTGACGTCATATACTTGACGACGGGATATTATCAAAAATTATCAGTTTCATTTTTATTTATGTAGCTTTCTATTGGTCAGAATCTCCTACGAATGAAATAATCGCGCTAATTTCATTAAAACATGAACACAATAAGATAAATTTGAAATAAATTAGTAAATAATAACTAAATATTAGTTTATTGCATGTATTATAATATATTATAATGCCATATTACAAGGTATTTTACTTTCCCGCACGTCGTGCGGAAAAAATTACATTCACGCACGCCGTGCGGGAAAGTGCAACTTTCGGAAACTAAATGCGTGCGTAATAGTGGCTCTTTTAGCACGGCCGTAGAAAAAATTATATTATTTATGCAATAGATAATCATTATGCAAAACGATTAAACTAATTCTAAAATTTAGCACACGTTTCAGTCGTATTACAAAGTTTTCGTGGGCGAAACATGAAGGCTGTATAAAGGAAATAATCCATTTTTTGCACTTTTTTTTCAATTATTGCTATTTTTAAAATAAACTTAAACTGTCAGTTTCAGTCTAGTCAAATTTTAGGTAAAATTGAAAAACAAAATTTTACCTTGCATAATTTTTTTGTAGTAGCAATATCTCTCGAGTTATGGGCGAATATACAGGGTGAGGCAAATAAAGGGCCTATTAGAAATATCTCGAGAACTAAAGGCAACAGAATCATGAAAATTGGAATAAAGGGGTTTTGAAGGATGATCTATTAAATGAAAATATTTTCATCTCTTTGCAACTTCCGGTTATACCGGAAGTTGCTTATAACTTCGTTTTTTTAAATGGGACACCTTGTATATTTTTACATTTTTGGATTCTCTTCGATGTTTTCTTTGTTAAAATATGACGTTTTGTAATATTATACAGGGTATTTTAGAAGATAATTACGTTTTTTTTTATTAATTTCGTAGCAAAATTAACACCCTGTAGAATTGTAGTAGTTTGACATCTAAAACTCTACTTACGTTCAAATTATTTTTAATATACTCTACTATTGTTAAGAATCATTAGTATAGCTAAATTTTTAATTTTAGTATACAGGGTTGGTCTAAACTCGGAATGAGTATTTTCGGAGTTTTCTTAAATGGAACACCCTGTATTTTAGTATTGTAATGAAATGATATTTTATGGTACTTTTTTATTTCTTAAGCATTCCCTATACCTAACTGCTTTAATTTGTGCTTAATTGTTAATCGCACCAACAATCTTAACTAAGTAGGTATTTAGATAGCTAAACCATTATTGGTAATTTGAAGGACCAGTCTGGATTAATATGTATTTATTTCTGAAAAATTATTTGGGATTGAGTATTTTCACGGCCAACCTAATAAAATTTTACGTATTTTTTGTTGCAATCAATGTTTAGCTTGAATCACCAATAATTCACAAATTAAAGCAGTTAGAAAAAAAGACCAAGTTTTCACTCTAATGGCATATAAAACAACATAATGCTATTCTACATCCCACCAGAATGAAAACAATGGGAACCTTCTCTGGTTACACCTCCGAGGCTTCTACAATTTGCAAGCCATACGGATACTGAGACTAAGGAAGATGAGGGAATTCTACAATTTACAATTCACGTCCCATCTGCTCAGAGCGTTAAAGTTCCAACGAGAATGGTTCCCTTCATACTCCACACAGAGTAAATGTAAATAAAAAATGAATAACCATTTTCAATTTCGCTGCAAAACGAAAACACAGCCGAACCATATTCTAGTCCAATCAGAGAGTGCCGCAAGCACCCCTACCGGTTTCGAAACTTATTAGTCTCTCATCAGGAGGCACATATGCTGCTCTCCCCGATCCAACCAAAACAAACCCCAGCGTGCAGTCCGGGATTGCAACGAACGAAATGGCATATATGCCCTAGCGGCATTGTTGTTTTATATGCTATTAGAGTGAAAACTTAGTCTTTTTGCTAGCAGTTGCCGCTAGGGCATCTATGCCATTTCGTTCGTTGCAATCCGGGACTGCACGCTGGGGTTTGTTTTGGTTGGATCGGGGAGAGCAGCATATGTGCCTCCTGATGAGAGACTAGTAAGTTTCGAAACCGGTAGGGGTGCTTGCGGCACTCTCTGATTGGACTAGAATATGGTTCGGCTGTGTTTTCGTTTTGCAGCGAAATTGAAAATGGTTATTCATTTTTTATTTACATTTACTCTGTGTGGAGTATGAAGGGAACCATTCTCGTTGGAACTTTACCGCTCTGAGCAGATGGGACGTGAATTGTAAATTATAGAATTCCCTCATCTTCCTTAGTCTCAGTATCCGTATGGCTTGCAAATTGTAGAAGCCTCGGAGGTGTAACCAGAGAAGGTTCCCATTGTTTTCATTCTGGTGGGATGTAGAATAGCATTATGTTGTTTTATATGCCATTAGAGTGAAAACTTAGTCTTTTTGCTAGCAGTTGCCGCTAGGGCATCTATGCCATTTCGTTCGTTGCAATCCGGGACTGCACGCTGGGGTTTGTTTTGGTTGGATCGGGGAGAGCAGCATATGTTCCTCCTGATGAGAGACTAATAAGTTTCGAAACCGGTAGGGGTGCTTGCGGCACTCTCTGATTGGACTAGAATATGGTTCGGCTGTGTTTTCGTTTTGCAGCGAAATTGAAAATGGTTATTCATTTTTTATTTACATTTACTCTGTGTGGAGTATGAAGGGAACCATTCTCGTTGGAACTTTACCGCTCTGAGCAGATGGGACGTGAATTGTAAATTGTAGAATTCCCTCATCTTCCTTAGTCTCAGTATCCGTACGGCTTGCAAATTGTAGAAGCCTCGGAGGTGTAACCAGAGAAGGTTCCCATTGTTTTCATTCGGTGGGATGTAGAATAGCATTATGTTGTTTTATATGCCATTAGAGTGAAAACTTAGTCTTTCTGCTAGCAGTTGCCGCTAGGGCATCTATGCCATTTCGTTCGTTGCAATCCGGGACTGCACGCTGGGGTTTGTTTTGGTTGGATCGGGGAGAGCAGCATATGTGCCTCCTGATGAGAGACTAATAAGTTTCGAAACCGGTAGGGGTGCTTGCGGCACTCTCTGATTGGACTAGAATATGGTTCGGCTGTGTTTTCGTTTTGCAGCGAAATTGAAAATGGTTATTCATTTTTTAAAGCAGTTAGGTATAGGGAATGCTTAAGAAATAAAAAATTACTATAAAATATCATTTCACTACAATACAAAAATACATGGTGTTCCATTTAAGAAAACTCAGAAAATACTCATTCCGAGTTTCGACCAACCCTGTATACTAAAATTAAAAATTTAGCTATACCTACTAATGATTCTTAACAATAGTAGAGTATATTAAAAATCATTTGAACGTAAGTAGAGTTTTAGATGTCAAACTACTACAATTCTACAGGGTGTGAATTTTGCTACGAAATTAATAAAAAAACGTAATTATCTTTTAAAATACCCTGTATAATATTACAAAACCTTATATTTTAAGAAAGAAGACATCGAAGAGAATCAAAAAATGTATAAATATACAGGATGTCCCATTAAAAAAAAACGAAGTTATAAGCAACTTCCGGTATAACCGGAAGTTGTAAAGAGATGAAAATATTTTCATTTGATAGATCATCCTTCAAAACCCCTTTATTCGAATTTTCATGATTCTGTTGCCTTTAGTTCTCGAGATATTTCTAATAGGCCAGTTATCTGCCTCACCCTATATTGCTGCGAATGCAAAAATTTTCGATTTTTTTCAAATTGTTTTAAACGAAAAATTAAGCACAAAGTTTGCGACTGGTTCATATCGTGATTATTGATACAAGGTACATCATGAAATGATTCCAGCAAAAAATAGACTCCTATGGAAAATGTTTAATTCCAGATAGATCTCACCGGGACTATAAATCAAATGATAAATAAAATACTAACTTGCATTCTCTATTTTCGGTAATGATCTGGTCAACGTGGATACTTTCAGTATGGACGGGAATGGGTTGCCATACTAGTTTTTCATTCCACAACTGATATCCTTTGGGAGGATATAGACCCGCTAGAAGTGTGGTTATTGACATTAAGCAGCGATCAATATTGGAAGAATGGATGTAAATCTCATCTTTTGAGTAGCTTTCACTAAGGAAATTTGTGTATCTTTGACGGTACCATTGGCCAAGCCCGTACATTCGTTTTATTCCCGTCTGCATATCAAGAAATAAGTTATTAGTAAACAAAATGTTAATAGTTTTCAGGAAAAAAATGCCACTAGCTACCAAGTTACTATGGGGTACGTCGAAAAAAACGTCGTTTTTTTTGTTACGATTTTAAATGAGATGCATAAATAAAATTGACACAATTACTCTCTTAGTACTATCGTTTTATGATACGGCTTTTGAACTTAAATAAATCTTCCTCGAGAACTCAGAAGGAATATAGAAATATTTTTGGGAATTAATTACAATTTGTGTGTCGAAAATATAGCCCATAATGCAGTGGCGGATCTAGACAGCGGAATGGGAGGGGAAATTTACCTGGGGGGGAGGAAACTTCCAATAAAACACCAACCAAAACCATAAAAAACATAAACCCAAACCAGATAAAAGACATAAATAATAACTTATATTCAATTTTCCTAACTAGCGTGTTTTTTACGGCATAGACTTTGGTGTCAATTAGCCAGTCAGCTAGCGTGTTAATTTGGTGGAATTTAGGTTTGTTCCAACACAACGAGAACCGTCATGTAACGATCACGTTACTATAAAATAATACGTTCCATGCGTTCTGTGTCTGTATTTCGTGCGTTCCATGGTTTATTTTGTTTACTGTGCAGGACGGTGATAGTTACATGGACGGTTTCTCGTAATCATCTTTTGTCTGTCTGTGGCTTAAGTTTCATGTCAGCTAATTAGTCCAGAAAGCCACTGCGCATCCGCTAGGAAAAATATTCCAATTCGGATTTTTTGCACAATCTTACTCAAAAAGGACCCCTTTTAACAAATTTGCATGTTGCCAGGACCAAAAGTGGGTCAAAAATTTTTTAAACGTTTTTTTTTTGTTTTTTTCCCAAAATTATTTTTTTTTGCATGGAACAAAGTTTTTTTAGGTTTTTTGGATTATTCCAAACAGAAAAGGTCTTTAGTGACATTTCTCTAAAGTTAATAGTTTTTGACATAAAAGCGATTAAAAATTGAAAAATTGCGAAATCGGCCATTTTTAACCCTCAAAAACTATGTGAAAAACTGACAATTTGAATGTTACCAAGGTAGGTAGATATTTTTTAAACATCGATTGATGAAATACCGAATAGTTTTTTGCAATACAATATTCAAAACTCCTTTGTTTTTTAATTGCTAATCAAGCGTGCGCGACACTATTTTATACCGACAGTATGGTGCAAATGAAAGGAATAAATTCGTTATTTCGTAAACCGGCGACTTTAAGGAAAAATCCCGAAACAGGTCGATTTTTATTTTTAAGTTGTGATATTGTGGCATATATTGTATACTAGTGACGTCATCCATCTTGGCGTGATGACGTAATCGATGATTTTTTTAAATGAGAATAGGGGTCGTGTGCTAGCTCATTTGAAAGGTTCTGTAATTATCTATTCAGTAATATAAACATTTATATAATTATTTATATAAGGTGTCCTTCTACTTCTATTTTTGTCAAATAATTTAATTTAATAACAATTTTTGGGACACACTGTATAAATAATTATGTAAATGTTTATATTACTGAATAGAGAATTGAAGAACCTTTCAAATGAGCTAGCACACGACCCGTATTCTCATTTAAAAAAAATCATCGATTACGTCATCACGCCCAGATGGATGACGTCACTAGTATACCATATAATATGCCACAATATCATAACTTAAAAATAAAAATCGACTTGTTTCGGATTTTTTCCTTAAAGTAGCCGGTTTACGAAATAACGAATTTATTCCTTTCATTTGCACCATACTGTATACACATGCAACGGTGGAAAATAGTGTAGCGCACGTTTGATTAGCAATTAAAATACAAAGGAATTTTGAATATTGTATTGCAAAAACTCGTCGGGATTTCATCAATTAATTGATGTTTAAAGAATATCTACCTACCTTGACAACATTCAAATTTTCAGTTTTTCACATTGTTTTTGAAGGTTAAAAATGGCAGATTTTGTAATTTTTCAATTTTTAATCGCTTATATGTCAAAATCTATCAACTGATCAACTGTAGAGAAAAGTTACTAAATACCTTTTCTGTTTGTAATGATCCAAAAAACCTAAACAAACTCTGTTCTATGCAAAAAAAATAATTTTTGGAAAAAAACAAAAAAAAAACGTTTAAAAAATTTCTGACCCACCTTTGGTCCTAGCAACATGCAAATTTGTTAAAAGGGGTGCTTTTTGGGTAAGATTGTGCAAAAAATCCGAATCAGAATATTTTTTCTAGCGGATGCGCAGTGGCTTTCTGGACTAAATGTATTTTTATGGTTCAACAAATTTTTTCTTTAATTTTGGACCTTGTTGGGGGAAATCTTCCCATTTCCCCTCCCGTAGATCCGCCACTGCCATAACATTACAGATAATAAGTCTCCAAAAAAAATTGTGTAGCATTTGTCCATCATCAAAAATGAAAAAGACAAATTATAGATGCACCCGTTGCTCAGTTAGATAAGTTATTTGTTTGGTGTGAAGTAGAAAAGTTTGTGTTATCTGTCTTTAAAATTAGTACCCGTAATATATTTTATGATTTATCTAGAAGTATGTGTTTCTTTGCCTTTTCATGCCTAATTATTAGCATTATAATGTTTTGTGTTGTGCATTATATATTTTGCTTTATCTATCTTCTTCTTTAAGTGCCATCTCCGCGACGAAGGAGGTCGGCAATCATCATAGCTATTCGAACTTTAGAAAAGGTTGCTCTGAAAAATTCATTTGATGTACATCCGTACCATTCTCTCTGGTTACGCAACCACAATATTCTGCTTCTCCTTGTTCCTTGAATCTTTCCCTGCATAATCATTTGGAGCAATTTACATCTGTCTCCACGTGTAGTATGTCCGAAATATTCTAATTTTCTTGTTTTGATGATATCTAAGATTTCCATTTCTTTATTCATCTTTCTCAGGAACCTCTTTGATTCTAGTTTGTTCAGTGATGCCGCATTCAACGTCCAATCTTCCGTTCTTTCTAGTTTACTTACGTCTACCACTAAAATTACCATGTTTTAAGTTTTGGATTAAAAAAATTAGAAAAAAAAAATAAAATTTACGATAACAATTACGATGAATGTATAATAGAAAAATAGAGAAAAAATAATAATTTTATAAAATATGTTTGTAAAATTAGAAAAGAAATATCTAGGTATACCTATGTACCTTACAAACGGGAATGTAAGCAAAGAGCGTTTTTTTAGGGATAAGGACTTGCCATATAAACTATTAATAACCTAATTTATATTACAGATCGTGAATAAAAAATTAAATCACGCTACTAGGTTATAGGTTCATTCCAACTATGTCTGATTTTCTAACCTCTTACCACTTTTGAGAGGAATTCCGCAGGACTTGGATTATTGAATATAAAATTAAATATTATAATATTATTATCATACAGGTAATTATATTACATATTCTATATTATTAAAAGATGAGCTAGAGGTCGGACCATTAAACTACTCATATTAAAGTGAGTTCGTCGTTCGTTGTTGATTCCTTATGCAGACGCTTCTAGCTATATTTAAATATTCATATCAATATAAACATATTTTAAAATCTGCTACAAATATACTATTATATACTATTTATATATACTATTGTTATAATTTAACTACCTTTGTAAGTTGTCCAAAACCCATATGCCAGAAATTCGTGTTAAAGTTTTCGTCCAGTGGATATGATATCGAAGGTGCCCTATCTCCATGGCGCTGTATCTATAAAAAGCATATTTATGATATAAATGTAGCTTAATAATAAATACTAGAGTAAGAACAAACCACCTATAGACAATAATAGGATTCCATGAATTACAGCCGGTAACGATAACGTCTTTATATGTATATGCGGACGACAAATTACTAATATAAAATTCCCAGAACAAAATGCAGAAACTAATGGATATATGGGTAGAGCAAATAGAAGAACTAAAAATGGAAATAACTGAGGAAAAGAGTAAGATAATTATAATCAACGGAAAAGAAGATAAGGAAGATAATGAAATAAAGATAAAATGCGAACACTCAGAAATGGAAATAGTCACAATTTACGAATACCTGGGAAGTATAATTACAAACAACGGAAAATAGACTGGGAAATAACAAATAGAGAAAAGAAATCAAATAAGTTATACTATACGTTAGCTCCAATACTTAGGCAGTCAATGAGGGTATTTGACTACGAGTTCCATCCTACTACATCGATTTAATTCATATTTTCACAGTAAGTAGGGAATACCTTAAGAAAGAAAGTCTACCCTATATATTATGGAGCGTTTGTCTTGGGGGAGGTTTCCAAGAATCCGAAAATTTTTTGGTCAAAATAACTACGGAAGTGGCTAGAGAACCTAGTTCTAAGCAAAAACTGTTTTATAATTTTTTTTTGAAAACTCAATACTTTTTGAGTTATTCGTGGTTAGAAATTGCCAATTTTCATTGAAAAATGAAACCTTTTTGGACAGTTTTTTCGAATACCTTAAAAACTATGCATCTAACTAAAAAAACTATATAAAACATTTTTGTAGCTTTTAAAAAATAAAGAGATTCTTTGTTTTCCCGTTCCTTGATAAATCTTCTAGTTATAATACAAAAAGCGCTAGGGTAGGTGAAAAGAATTTGTTTTTTGTTGCCTTAAATCGGTTTATTTAACTTGAAATAACAGAGAGACGGTCGATTTTAGTTCTATAATGCTATGAATACCTTTTGTAGTGCTTGAAAAGACCTTTAAAATGAGCAATATTAAATGTCGATTACATTCAAGCTAAGCGAAATATGCTGCAATAAAATTGATGACTTATCCATCAGAATTTAAATGCATCGTTTTCCTTCTACAATACTTTTTACTATAGTGTTATTTCTATGTTCAAATAGTTGGACGGGTTTAAAATGAATAGTTTTGAAAAAAAAGGTCAAATTATAGAGCGCATTTTTAAATTTTTTGAAAAATTTCCCTCTTTGTCCATGTACCTCGAAAATGATAAGAGATACGAAAAAAGATATGTATAACACAAAACAGGCCTTTTTAGATAAAAATTTTGTTTTTGTTTTTCATTACTGTATCGCTTATCATTTACAAGTTACATGGAGGAAAATAAGATTTTTTAAAAAATTTAAAAATGCGCTCTATAATTTAATAATTTAGTTCTCACAACTACATAGCTACTTGCTGCTGTTGCGAATTGTGCAACTCTCTTGAAATCGTGAAGTCTGTTTTGACTAGTTTCAGTATGTAAACTATGTTTTTAGTCGGAGAGATAGAGCGGATTTTGCTCGTGATCGTGATCGTGAACCAGCCTGTTCCACTGGTCCATTTTGTAATTGTCCATTTTGTAGGTCAACCGGTTGTTAATAATTCTCATAAATAGTTTGTATACTTGACTCAGCAACAATATAGGTCTATAATTCTGTAGGTCACGATTGTCCCCTTTTTTGTGTAAAGTATTACTAGACTTTCGTTTAAGTCTTTAGGAATTTTGCTATTATGGAGACATTCATTAAATAGCTCTGTTAGGATATGGATTGTTACTGTTTTGCTTGTTTTCAAAAGCTCGGCAATTATACCGTCGTGTCCTGGAGCTTTATTATTTTTTAGTTCTTTTAAAGCTCTTTCTATTTCGAGTCCCTTTATATTTGGTAGTAATTCTGATCCCAGGTTTTTTATTTTTCTTTTGACGTTTTCCTTTGTTGATTCATTAGGCTGGCTTTGCGAACTGTACAAGGTTTTGTAGAAGTCTTCGACTATTTTTGTTATTTTATATTTGTCCTTTTCTTCCTTACGATTGACGAATTATATAATTTTAGTAAATTGTATTTGTTATTGTTTTTATTTATGATTCTTGTAAGCTTTGTCTATAAATTTGTTAAATTTTTCACGACAATAAAGCATATTTCTATTCTATTCTTACTATTGGTGTCCTTATTCTTGAGTATGGCGTTTGTTTTCCACTAGTAGTTGTCTCCTTTCCGTCATTAGTTGTTTAGTTTCGTTGCTTATTTTGTCTTCTTTAGTCCTTGTCTTCTTTGCGACCTATAGTCCGGCTCGAGAAGATTCTTATTGACGTTTTTGTTAATTTAGTCAATTCGATCTTGAGTATGTGAAAGATCATATTCGAATTTATCCACTAAGACCTCTCGGAGTTGCTCTTCATTTGTTTTTAGTTTAAAAGCATCTATCCGCGTTGTTTTTTTAAATATTGTTTTTCTCTCTTCTTTCATGTTAATATTTATTTTTGCTCTGACTATACGATGGTCCACTACCCGTTGTTACCTTATTGAAAATATTATTTTGTTGTTTGAGAGAAAATAGTCTATTTTATTTTTGGTGGTTCCGTTAGGTGCAACCCATGACCACTTTCTGTTACTAGGTTTCTTTTTGTAGAAGGTACTCATAATATACATGTTTTCGTGTTCCAGGAATTCCATAAGTTTTTCTCCCCTCGTGTTTCTTGTGCCGAATCCAAAATTTCCAATCTTGCTTTCAGAGTATTCAATTTTACTTCCAATGTTGGCGTTAAAATCTCCCATTATTATTATTTTGGATTCTCTGTTGGTGTCTATAGCTTTTTTAAGATCTTCGTAAAAAGTATTTATTTCTTAATCAGTTGCTTTTTCAGTTGGAGCATAAACTTACACAATCTTTAATTTGGTTTTTGGATTTAGTTTTGAAATCATGTATGTAACCCTGTCTGAGGTGCTGTCAATTATTTGAATTTGTGATTTTCTTTACTTGCTGATTAAGAAACCCACTTCACTGATTGTCTTTATAATAGAGTCTGTTGCCTGAATGTATGTCCAAATACCCTTCACCTCTTCTTTTAACTTCTGATAGTCCCATTATATCCCAATTCATGTTCCCCAATTCCTCTTCTAGTTTGTAGAGTTTTTCGTCTTTTGCCATGGAACGGATGTTTTACGTTGCTATATGGAGTTGTTTGTTGTTCTCCTTTTTCAATGTCTCACCGGATTTTTGACACGTTACACAGCCCCGACCACGATTTAAACCTGATCCATCAGCGATAAGCATGAGACACAAGGAAATGAACAGCCTAAATCTGACGTCACAAATGTCACAAAATTGGAAGGAGCTTATATTGACTCCTAACAATTTTGTTAGTAACGTTAAACGGTCATAAGGAATTTTTAATTTATGTGCTTTGTGTGGCAAAATAAGACTTCATTTAGGTATTTCGTTACAGAAACGTGATAATTTTGCTCGGGTGGTTTTTATTCCTTAGTGGTTGAAAATAAACATAACCTCAAAACTGTTTACGTCCTAATAATTGCATTAAATTAACTCACCTGGGCAAAAACGAATAAAAATCTCTTAATTGACACGTTTCTTTGACTAAATACCTAAATGAAATGTGTTGTTTTGTCACACAAACCACGTAAACAATAAATTAAAAATTCCTTATGAGTGTTTAACATTATAAACAAAATTGTTTTGAGCCAAATATAAGCTCCTCCCAATTTTGTGACGTCAAGACTTAGGATGTCCATTAAGGTCGAGATAATTGGACGAAACAAAAAAATACAATTTATATGTTGCTATACTAAACTAGCAACTAGTTACAGGAAACCATAATAGCCAGTCTCGTTGAGACAGATGAAACTATAACGTGGTAGGTAATGAATAACAATGCTACATTTTAACTGTCTATTATTACCCCCTATGGTAATAATGTGAAGGGAATGTGCTCTTATGTGGGGTTGGTTATCATGAAAACACTTATTTACCCTTCTGTACTTTATTGTTGGTTAAATTCAATGTATTGTACCCAGATGATGACGACAATTACTACATTCTACCCCAAACATTCTATTTCGTAATCTGACTGACTAATCAGAATGAATATCTCGTGTCATTTTGTGTACCTATTTATTTTATACATGCGTGATTGTTTATGTTTTAACTTTCATTTCGACTTTGCAAGGATGATATTATAATACGATTCTGCTTAATCGGCGAGATTTCATGGGTCAGACTGAGTGCTTGTGCCTCATATACTTGTAATACATTGATGGTATTTTACTATTATGTAACAATAACAATATCATATTAAATAGTTGTTCGTTTTTAAAAAGGATATTTAGAAGTTTATGAATACTGAGCCAAATCCCGTTACATTCCAGTTTTACCCAAAGTACTCGTTTTATTCAGGCTAAATCGACCTTTAGCCTGTAGATATTTAAACATATCTAGATGTTTTCATACACGGCTTTCTCCGTGTAAGTCCGACATCCTACCGCCTAAGCTATCTGGCACAATTAATATAATACACAAAAATAAACAGGCGAAAAAACGTATACTTTATATAACTAAAATATATATGGCGATGACGACAATACGTTTTTTTTTAACATGCAATTATTTTCAAAAGAATATTTTCTGAAATAGTCCTGTCGCCAGGGGGGGGGGGTACAACGGCCTCCTTTATTCAGATGGACTTACCTAAGTTTTTTTCATGTATTTTGACCCGTAGAATACGAATTTTTTGGGTAAAAGTTGATCCGGATGTCGATAAGTTTGTTATAAACAAAGAACTTGAGGAATTACATAACAGTGATTTCTCGCAAAACAAAACATTTTTTTGTATTTTTTGGGCCATTCTAAGCAAAAAATGTTCTAACAAGTTTTTTCGTAGGATGCGTAGTTTGTGAGATAAACGCGGTTGAACTTATATCTATGTAGGATGTATTAAAACGCATGTATTAGGTACAGGAAACACTATGTGTTTATAGCTTTCTTTAACAATAAAAAATAAATTTTTAGCAATGCAAATAATCAAAACCGATATAATTTGACTTGAACTTTCAACAACGATAAGCAGAACTGCTATTTTATTTTTAAATCAAAAGTTATTCGGGTTCAAAAACTGCAATTTTTCGATTTTTTGAAATTTTAACAGCGGTTATCTCGAAAACTATGAATCCTACGAAAAAACTTGAAGGAACATTTTTTGCTTAGAATGACCCAAAAAATACAAAAAAATGTTATGTTTTGCGAGAAATCGCTGTTATGTTATTCCTCAAGTTCTTTGTTTATAACAATCTTATCGACATCCGGGTTAGCTGTTACCCAAAAAATTCGTGTTCTACGGGTCAAAATACATAAAAAAAAACTTGGGTAAGTCCATCTGAATAAAGGAGGCCGTTGTACCCCCCTGGCGACAGGACTAAAATTTAAATTCAGAATTTTAATTACATACTATTAAAGTTATTGACCCCATCACCCAGCGGTTCTGATTCACTGTAAGAAACATCGGGAATATTACTTAATACATACCACAGCAACTGCAACTAAGTTTGTATTATCCACTTGCAAATCTGTCGATTTAAAGGAATGAAAAACAGTGAAAACTAGTACTAATGAAGCCAAGAACACACATGTTTTGATATTCTTGCACATTTTCTAGAAATTCTTATATTATAATAGTGAAATTGAATACAGTTTTGTCCCAGCGTTTGTTTATATAATGTTTTATCTCTTATCAGACTAGAACAGACTTATGTACCGTCAATATATTTAACGCTCATAATGTAAATTTTATTGTAATTATGTAGTTTATTATTAGTTTAAAATTAGATAATTTCATAAGATACGTTTCTAATAACAAAATCCCTCCAATTACAACGTTGATTAAACAGATGCCTTTTACTCCAACAAAGTTTATTTTAAAATGATTTTTTTAGGTTCCTTGTATTTGGTTGTTCTAATTAGTTGACGGCTATTGCCAAAACATCGGTGTTTGTTTTTTTAATCAATAGCCAATACCCAATAGGTTACAATATTACATTTACATTGCATTTAATTTGCGATACCCTTTTCGAAACGATATCTACATATATTACCGATATCGATACCATCTTAAGAATATATAGATATCAAGATCATAATATATAAACGGTGTCGGCGTGTATTGAGTATCTTCGTCAGAGTTTTTACAAACTCAGAAGATAAGTTCGCTGATGCCCTCCGGAATGGTATCAGGATCGACGGCGAACAACAAAATTGCGAGATCCCAGGATCAAGCAATAGGTGCCGTTCCTTCTCATCTTAAGTATTATTCACAATGTAGCAAAAGCGACCATCTCAGCACAAAGTGCTCACAAAACGCCACCATCTGTCCCTGTTTCGGACTACAACACAAATCGTATGCATGCAACACGTCAAATGTCATTAACCCCTTCGGTACGGTGATACACCCGTGTGCATCATGCTTGACTGTCCGCTCAGTACGGTGATGCACACGGGTGCATCATGAGTTTTCGTTCGCCATAAGGCGGTGACACCATCTTCATCATATTTCAGGTATTTTTGTTCCGTCCGAATTACCTTATTCAAATCTAAAAGTGGGGAAATCACGCCCAAAATTGGGTGATGTCCAGAAGGAGATTAGATTTAGTTAATTTGATTGGTCATAAGGTTGTTTGGATGTTTGACTGATGGGATTGTGTGGGAGGTGAAGGTACTGTGCTGCTGTTTACAACTTACCTTACTATCCCTTGCAAGATAATTCGGATGGAATTTCAGATTAGGAGACTGGGACGATACCAAGCACAAAATAATCTGGGGAATTCCATCCTAATTATCTTGTTTACCTTTTTTACTAATTTTTGTTTAAAATGGTATTTTATGGATAAAAATTAATGTAACTCACATACTATGTAGAATAATAAATTTAATAGAAATAGTTTTATTTTTAAAATTAGTGTTATTACTACATTAACTTTAATTAGTTGTAGTGTGATACTGTATTTTAACCGACCGCGCAAAGCCGCTCGGTAAACGGTCGAATCCGTATATAGGAGGCGACTTGCCGAATGACGGTCCGGCACGAAGGGGTTAAATGTCCTAACTGCAGTGGTAACCACCCGAAATACTCACCAAGAAGCTCCTTAGAATTGGTGCTGTCGCCAGGTGGGGCACAACGGCCTTCCTTTATTTAGATGGACTTACCCAAGCTTTTTTATATATTTTGACCCGTAAAACACTAATTTTTTGGGTAACAGTTGATCCGGATGTCGATAAGATTTGTTAAAACAAAGAACTAGCAGAATTTCTCAAAAGCGGTTTTTCGCAAAACAAAATATTTTTTTGTATTTTTTGGGCGATTCTAAGCAAAAAATGTACTTACAAGTTTTTTCGTAGGATGCATAGTTTACGAGATAAACGCAGTTGAACTTTCAAAAAATCGAAAAATTTCAATTTTTGAACCCGAATAACTTTTGAATAAAAAATAAAATAGCAATTCTGCTGTCAGAATTTGAAAGTTCAAGTCAAATTATACCGATTTTGATTATTTTCATTATTAAAAATAATTTTTTTAATTGTTAAACACATCTATAAACATATAATGCTTGGGTGATGTTTTTAATCACTTCTTGCAACTCTCATTTAAAATCGAACAAGGAGGTACAAGTGCAAGCGCCTGCAGATAGACAATTTCTACGTAGCATGGATTAAAAAGTATGCATCGGGCACGCGTCAAAACGCTCAAACACTATTTGTTTAGAGCTTTGTTTAACAATAAAGAATTCATTTTTAGTAATTCAAATAATCAAAACCGGTATAATTTGACTTGTGCTTTCAAATGCTGTATCAATCAAAAGTTATTCGGGTTCAAAAATTGCAATTCTTAGATTTTTTGAAAGTTCAACTGCGTTTATCTCGAAAACTATGCATCCTAGCAAAAACTTGTAAAAAGATTTTTTGCTTCAAATCCTCCCAAAAAAAATACAAAAAATATTTTGTTTTCGAAAAATGGCTTTTGTGAAATTCTGCAAGATCTTTATTTATAACAATCTTATCGACATCCGGACCAACAGTTACCCAAAAAATTAGTGTTCTGCAGGTCAAAATAATGAAAAAAAAAAAAATTAAAATTTGGGTAAAACCATCTAAACAAAGGAGGCCGTTGTACCCCTGGCGACAGTACTAAATAGAGAATTTACATCTAAAAACGGCAAACACACACAACCACTTAACACACCTTAACGCATACACTATGATTTTACCACCCACATGAAATCCCTAATTCACTTCACCTCCATGGTCCTTTTTAATGTCTTCCTTGAAAGGAAGAATGACACAGCCCGCTATCTAAACGTTATAATTTCCCAAATACTTATATAAATACGCAGTATTTACGTCTGCTTTTAACAATACAATAAACCAAACTTTTACATAACTTCTACACCAAATAACCTTACCTACAATACACAAACACATAACTGTACAAAAGCACAACAATAGGTATATTGACGCGTGAGCACTCTCGTATAATACTCCTTAAGAGTCGACAGTCAAACTACACGAACAGGGGAAGATTGGTTTCTGTCTTTTCCCAATATCATTGCAACATGATACCTGCTCCTAGGTGAAGACCTAGGCACAGCTCACCTCCACGAGTTTTTCAAATATAAAAAGCCTACTTCTAAAAGAAATCGTTTGTTATCCCAAGAACTTGTGCTTTAGTGGCAGGATTGGTACAGGAAAGCATCGAAAGAAGGGAGCTAGGATATGGAGGTGTTGGGAACTTAAGCTGGTATTGAAATCACCACACACTAAAACAACATACCTTGAAGAGGCATATCGCTTAAGCGAGAGTTCATAACATTCAGTATTTTTATTGGGTATTGCGTAGTGGGAAGGGGGAAGGGGAACTAGAAGTTGGAACTAGCCAATTGGGATCTAAAATAGCAATCAGTCATGAGTGTTGTCAAATCGGGTTCGGTGTCGGTCAGCTTAAAATTTTTCCTTCGTGCACACAGGGCGAAAAATTCACCATTTTTTCTTTAAACTCATTATTTTTTCAGAGGTAGCTTATCTGGGTTTTTTTATCGGTTATTATTTTCAAAGATAAAACCGGTTATAATCGGGGCAAAAAACAACCTGAAAAACCGGTTTTAAGTTATATCCGGTAGGTTTGTCTCACCCCTAGTTCAAATTAGGTAATACATTTAAGTTTTCGATAAATTTTTTGCAATACATAATTCCAAAATCAATATCTCTATATAGTGCAGTCACTGAAGGTTTTCACCTCCGATTTCGTTGAACCTCCATCGATTTTTATGAAAATTGGTGAGTAGTTAGAGAATACCTCAAGGAACAAAGGTGACATGATGCCAACTTGCGCTTTTAGCTTGGGGGTGGATGCCACCCCTTCTCGGGGGTGAAAATTATTTCATTAAAAATAATACCAAAAATTGATAGAGGGACAAATTCTAAACAAAATTTGTTATATAAAGTTATTAATATAAATCAATACTTTTTGAGTTATTAAAGATCAAAAATATTATTTTTTCGTAAAAAATGCATGTTTGAGAGCTGTTTTTCACGTATAACTCAAAAACTATAAGCTTTTACAAAAAAGTTACTATTACCAAAATTAATAATAATAAAAAATTGAATAAATTTCTCATTTAAAGAATTACACCAATGTTAATTCAACGTAAGTTATGGGTAAATGAAGGTATATTTTTTTCGAAGAGTACGCAAATCTAAGTATTGAAGCTTAAATAACGGGAAAACGATGCATTTTATAAAATATACCTACTAAACACTTGTCAAAGTACTTCGGAATACATATTAAATGAGCTCCATAGGACGTTAATAGCATCAAAATTAAGCAAGTTATGATGAAAATAAGAGAACCCTTTGGAAAATGTTTGGAAAAAGTGAAAAATAAAACATCGCCACTTCCACAAAAATTGAAATTTATAGAAATCCCTACAACAGTTTCTTTATATTAGCATAAGTAATAATTTCAACAATTTTTACCGGTTTAGAATGCATATTTTTGAAAAAAAGATATAATTTAAAAAAAACAGAATTTTTCAGATTATCGTAATTTTCATTTTCTTTTATTAATAACTCCAAAAATACTCACTATACGAAAAAAATGATAAATGATCAAATTTTAGTTTTATTTGTACTAAGTATTTTACCTTTTTTACCATTTCTGTAGGGTAAAAAATAACCGAGATAGAAACGTATTAAGCTTAAATTTTGCCTGCGAGAACCATGTAACCTGGCAATGTAACCTTTTCTTTTTAAAAAAGTAAGGGGTTCAAAAGATTAAATTCAAATGTTTTTTAGGCGAATCTCATGTCTTAAAATTACCGGAGTTATTAAAAAAAACAATAACATTTTTTGGAAAATTTTTTAAAAGATAAGTTTTGAAAAATTTTTGGAGCATAAATTTTAATGCTATCAACTTGTTCGTGGGCTCATCTGATAGATATTTTTAAATACTTTGACAAATGTTTGATAAGTTTGTGTCAGAAAATGCATAATTTTCCCGTTATTTAAGCTTGAATACTTTGATTTGGGTAGTCGCTGAAAGAAATATACATTTAATTACCTATAACTCACTTTTAGTTAACAGTAAAAGGTTTTTCTAGTAAGGAATTTATTTCATTTTTTATTATCTTCTATTTTGGTAATAATAACTTTTTTGTAAAAACTTATAGGTTTTAAATTATTTATAAAAAATCGGTTAAAAACATCCATTTCTCTCAAGAAAAATTAAAATCTTTAATATTTAATAACTCAAAAAGTTATGATTAATTTCAATAACTTTATATAATAAATTTTGCTTAGAGCTAGTCCCTCTATCGAATTATGGAATTATTTTTAATAAAATAATTTTCACCCCCGAGAAGAGGTGGCATCCACTCCCAGAGCAAAAGCGCAGATTGGCACCATGTCACCTTTGTTCCTTGAGATATCCTCTAACCACTCACCAATTTTCATCAAAATCAATGGAGGTTCAACGAAATCGTAGGTAATAACTCATATCCACCTTCAGTGACTCCACTAATATATATACACCTACTCAACCAAACTTATATATGGAATCACTATGTATTTGAAACCTGCAGCTTTTGGAAAATATATCTGTAAGTTTTTTAGATGAAACGAAAAGAAGTAGAGTTACCGTGCCCAAGGACTATATAGCAGGAGAAAGTTACAGGATCCCGAGTTAACCAGGGAGCACAAGTTTGATCACGTAAATTGGTGCCTTCAACACCAAAACTGGAACACTGGAAATTGGAAAAGTGTGCTATTTTCAAATAAAAGTAGGATACGTAAAATCAGATGATTGACGAATTCGCGTACTTAGAGGGCGAGGAAGACAAGCCAGAACGGAAACTGCCAGCTGTGTTCACAAATATAAAAGAGGAATTAGGATAGTTGCTTATAAAAGAGAAAGGGTCATATTCTGGGGAGGCATTATGATCGGTAAAAAAATCCTTTAATTTTCATGCAACCAACTTTAATAACTCGCAGGTATGTTGATTTGGTTCTATAACCTGTAGTTAAGGCTCCAGAGAGGTGCAATGAAAGAAATTATTCATCCCACTTTCTGTATTTGAAAGGAAGCTTATTTGTATCACATTGCGTGTAAAATCTTTAAAATTTTTAGTAGCAGGTATCTCGAAAAAATAAGTTAACAATCATTTTCAATTAATTACATTACATTTTAGTTAAGATCGTCAATGTGAAGTTTGGTTGTAGACATTAGTTTAAAAATTTTAAAATTAGTCAAAAAATGGTACCCAATACAGCAAATATCATGACACGTTACTCTTTCGTTGGCTTTACTCCTGTATTAAAAATAATAATGCTACAGATACAAACTCCTAAAATTAAAATATACATACATATAGAGGAAAGTCGCCAATTATGGAATACGATTTTGTTTTGGGGATATAAAATAATACCTTTATAGAAATGAAAACAATTTAATGTTATGATACATCAGTCATACACCTTTATGTAATAATTAAAAGCCTTCTATTAAATATCTTAATTAACAAAAAAATCGAACAAAAAACAAAATCTCAAATGAGTAACCAAATATAGAATAGGTACCCGTATATGAAATATAGGCATAAACCAACATGTCAATAACAAAAATAGACCTAAACATCTGAGATCAAATAAATTTAAATAAGAAAATTGTGAAAAATGAAAGACGTAGCATAATTCACATGCAGACACCATATATCCGTGTACAAAACTCTGGACCAGCAGAATCATAATAAGCCCACGTTCACTTAATCCACTATTCCATAATTAGGCACCAACGACTGTCCATATTTGGATTTTTACATTAGTTCAAACTAGTATCAACATTTTTTCAAGTCGTAATGTTTTAATTATAGAAGGTAATAAAATATCAAAATAAAGGTATTATACTATTGATATACTCAATAGCATAACAAGTCTGTATTCATGCATAATAACCAATAATACTCGTTGAATATATTTACCTTTGAAATTTTCTGCGAGACGAAAACAAAACGCGCCTGCCAGACACGTATCGTTCGCGCATCTGACACAGAGTTGTGAATACGATAATAAAGAGAGCGACTGAAATAGAGGATGTTCTTGTAGTGCGCTTCCAACTTATATTTTCGGAGAAATCAAGGAATTCGATATTAGGGCACTATTCCATATTGTGTTACTTTCCTCTAAGTTTAAGCGCCCACTGCCTACAGTGAAGATAAGGAGATCCAAGAATTAGATATACGGGCAAATCGACCAAATATTGAAAGATGTAAAATACATGAAATCCTTATCATAATTAGGGATTAGAATGCCATAATACGATAAGAGGAAAATGCCAAGATTTGATTAGTGAGCATGGAATTTGCTAAACCAATGAAAGAGAGAAACGGTTAGTAGAATTTTTGCAAGAAAAGGAAGTGGTAGTAAAACAAACTTTTTCAAAACTACCACTTAAAAGACTAAACACCTGGTAGTCATCCCAAGCCAGAGAAAAATTATAAGGGACCAAATTGACCATAAATATTATGACTGAAAAAATATTTACAAACTGTAAGATCATGCAAGCCGCTAAAGACAGACAGACGTCTGACCTTTAGCCGGTGGTCTCCAATAGACGCTGTAGGCCGCGTGCAGCGCCACGTCACGTAAATTGTTAATTTTCGTTAGGTACTCATAAACTTTGAAGGACAAAAACCATCTTACAACCGAAAATAGTTTAAAAAGAAGAGTAATTCGACTGCGTACAGCTTGTATTGGAGACCACCGTTTAAGATAATTCGCCAAGGCACTATAGGTGATCGGCACCATCTGAATGAGAGTAAGATTTTGTGTGTTTAAGCATGTTATAAAAACAAGCTACCACTTTGATTATGAAAACGTGAAAATAATATTGCAATTATATTAACCAGTTACAAAAGTAGACTGTTTCTCGAGATATGTCATGTCAACAGAAATAAGAATGCTGTTAATAACAAAACTGACACTAGTAACCTTAGATACTACGTAACGATACAGAAACACTTTAATTCTTTTAAAGTTTCATCTCACTTAGAGACCAGAAAAGATCTTGTCATGCCCTGTATTAAACAACGACGCTTCAGCTTTATTTCATGAAAAGTAAAATAATAATAAAGTTTATTTTTCTAACTAACGGATCAGATTATTAATTATTGATATGACTAACTGTTTAGATGGGAAATAAGCCACAATTAAATTGAAAAAATAATTTTATTAACGTTTCGAAGCCCAAATCGTGTTTCGTTGTCAAAATACAAAATACTACTAAAATAAACAAAAATGTTGTTGCTAAGTAAAAAAATTCTTCTAATAATTTATTTAATCTGACTCATTTATATTGGCGATTCAGACGTATATTATACATTTTAAAGCAGAAGACTTTAAAATGATATCGCCAATATTTATGAGTTGCGTTCCTGGGACGACTTTACTAAAAGATAGTTCATTCGATTACATAAAATCAATCCCAACTCAAGAATATTCGTCACAAAAAAATCATAGCATGTGATCTGTCTTTAAAAAGGCAACCAAATGCAACCATGACAGTAAAATTCTCGCGTTAGAGATTCCATAGTAAATCATGAGGGAAAACAAGGAAAAAACCTCGTGATACTATCCCGACATCGTAAGTATTTGGTCTTACATTTAATTTACTTTTAAACAACTAATACCAAATTCTGACTTTAATATGTATTAAAGCAGATTAAATAAATTATTAGAAGATTTTTTTTACTTAGCAACAACATTTTTGTTTATTTTAGTAGTATTTTGTATTTTGACAACGAAACCCGATTTGGGCTTCGAAACGTTAATGAAATTATTTTTTTAATTTAATTGTGGCTTATTTCCCATCTAAACAGTTAATCACAAAAATGCCACAAGAAAATAGCTTCAGAACAACATTGATATGACTATTGGGAAAGATAACTAAATGTAGGATGTTGATGTTAAGATTTCATGGTAATATAAACACCCAAATACCTTCCAAATCTCATCGTTTATTTATTCAACTTATGGTTAGGATTTATTGGTATCTTAACACAGGGTAGTGTATTGGTTTTTGATTCCTTTAATATTATGTCGTGGAAAAAGAGCAATATTTTATTCTTTCCTGTGATTGGTTGATATGTGAACTGGGGGGAAAACGTTGTTTTTTCTTGTGCATTAGGAGCGATCAGGAGAACTTCAGAAAGATCACTATCATATCACTATCGATCAGACGTCCAAGTGAATAAGTCCATTCTTAGTTAACTGTGCAGTGTCTGGTATCATGTCATATTTTTCACCAGGCATAAATTGCCCTAATTTGGGACAGCCAGGTATCCAAATTTGAGACAGGTACCCCAATTTGAGATACTATTCAAAAAGCCCTTTCCTTCGCAGAAAAGGCAAATAAATGTGCTGGACTTTATTTCTCCACAGTCTTCATGTGCCCACCTGCCACATTGGTAACACTTTGCCCATCGTTCTCCATATTTATCGTCGGAAAATTTTCCGGTGCAAAATAGACATTCCGCGTAGTTTTCTCCACTTTCGTCGGACGATAAATCAGCTAATGGAAAGTCTTCGCTGCTATCTGAACTTGAACTCGAAGAAACTTTCCGTTTCCTTCTTGATGTTTTGCCTTTTGATGTAGAAGGTTGACCTACGTCTTCGTGTTCTGCTATTTCTTCTTCGGACGTTGCTGTTTTTTCTGATCTAACACTTTTTGTGGAATTGTTTTTTTCTGGAGCTAATACACAATCCAAGTTTAGCTAGGGTACTAGTTTTTTGCTTTTTTCTTCTGCAAACTTTGCTCTAATTCTTCTTTGTAGGGTGTTAGAGTAATTACTGAAGCCTTTCCTGATCTGGCATGTGGCTTTTTAGTGGTGTCTCTCTTGTATGCTGGGATCGGACAGATGTCTTTCGGAGACACAAGTTGTTGATGAGGTAGTGGTGGACTAGGAGTTCTATGTTATGTCTTTCGTTTTGTGTTTCCAAGTGCTCTTGAATTCCAAATTCAAAGTCCCTAAAAATATGGCGACAAATAGGGACCAGTCCCGTTTTTCGGAAACCATTGCAAGATATTTCCATCGTCGCAGCTTTGTTATACGCTTTACAAAAAAATACTGGCAATGACATAAGGCGACCCAACACTCAACTGATTTTCTCTAAGCCAGTTTTCTATTTCTTGCGCGTAGTAAGTTTTCAACGGTGCCATAAAAGCAACATCCAACGGTGAATTTTATGTGTAGAATGTGGTGGGAGGCAAATAATCGTCACATGATTCTGTTTGGCCAAATCTATTAGAGCAACGTTTCTCGTATGAGAATAGTGGCCATCAAGGATGAGAAGAACAGGGTCTGCAGCTGAAGGTTTAGTGAATTTTATGAAGTGTTGTAGCCATCTAGTGAAAATATCGGCCTGTACCCAACCTGACACATGGCATTCTGCGACTGCTCCAGTGGGAGCTCCTACCATCAACTCTGTTTTCATATTTTTTCTAGGGAAGATTAAAAATGGTTGTACGAAAGCTCCTGCAGCATTCATACATGTAATAACAGTAATCAGCTTGCTCCTTTCTGCTGAAGTAAGTGACGAAACCTGCTTCTTCCCTCTCATAGAAATGACTTTGCTATGTTTGTGCTGAACAATTGTAATACCTGTTTCGTCTACATTGAATATACGTTGTGCAGGGTTAGTAAGCTTAAGATATTCTGGTTCATACAGGTCAAAGAACTTGGATATATTTTCATGAGTAAAAAATTTTACTCGAGCAGATGACATTCCCTCAGGAGTAAGCATTGAAAGTGTCGGATGCCTTTTCAGAAAGAGTCTCAACCATTTCTTTCCAGCTGATTTTTTGACTACGCTAAATGGATGTGGAATTAGTTTCGTATTGCAAGTTGAAATGCCAGTCGTTTTATATCACGCGCTCTTAGCCCGAAATAACGTTGCTCCATAGTTAGGGCATACTAAACCAACTCATTTTCTAATTCCAAAGGAAGAATAGGTCGGCTGCCAATTGACATCCCGACGAGTTTTTCTGGAATCTTGTCTGCTTTCACATATCGTTCTAAGGTAAATTTTGGTACTCCAAAAACTTTTGAGGCCTTCAAATAGCCCATCTCTCTATTTCTTACTGTATTTACAAGCCCGTATCATATCATTTGCATTCCATTTTTTATTTTTTGGCGGCATCTACAAACAAAAAAATACATATAAATAAAAATTTTTATGTATTTTTTAAGTTTTCTTTACGCCACTACAAGTTAAGTTACTACAACAAGTAATGAATTGCTGACCTTTCAAACTATATTAAATTGTACCATCAGTATAGTATTTTTTTTTGGTACCTACCAGTGAAGTGCAAAATGCTAAGACCGTAACATCTGGACTTAGCGTTGGAAGCTGCAGAACATTTTGCAGAGACACAAAGGTACCTACTTAATATAATAAATTTATTTGTATTTGTGGATAATACGTCTTATAAAATGTAAAACCAGAAAGCGGTTCACATTAATTGTTCTTTCAATATTTTTATGTTTAATAAATAGTATTCATTTATAATAATGTTTGCTTCTTATTAGTTATCCAACTCCCTTCTCTTCGGTCAACTAAGTAAGAAATAATAAGCTTAGGTTTTATTTATATTTATTATAGATCTTTATATTATTGTATGCATTTCTATTTATCTTGAGATAATTATTTATATTGAATTAATATTCATTTGATTTTTATTTGTCTAAAGAGTTCTTTGACGCCCTTTCGGCATTATCTTTCTCCATTATTTATTTATTTTTTTGCCCATTATGTCCTAGTTCAGCTCTAGTAGCTATTGCCCTTTTTTTCTATTATCATTTATTTTCAGCTAATAAGAGTATGTAAAGAACCACATCTTTAACCGATTCTGGGCAACGGAGCCTTTGTTAATCTCATATGTGTTGACAACTTCTTCTCTTTTCCCTTTAATTGCACATATATAATTAGCGCCCAACGTGGCACCAGATCTATTTTCTTCTTCTAGATCATTTTTTTAATTAACTTTCATCGTACTGTTTCTGTCCACATTTCTGTCTATTTTTGTTACGAGGTGATAACGGAGAGGTATACAGTTTCGTTAAATTTTATTCACCAAAAATCTCTGTTTCTCCTACCTTCTTGATTTCTGTTTCTGAAAATAATTACTAGTATTTTTAAATATTATTGTTCTTTTACTTCTACCTTAATTATTTTGTCCTTAGGACCAGGAGAAGGGATAATAAATACTTGTCTTTAAATTGTATTTCGTATTTGCTTGTATATTGTTGTACACATGTTTGTCTTAAATGTTTAAATTGTTTAAATTTATTATGCGTATCAAAGAATTTTTGTAAAATGCTTTGTACATTGTTATGCATATAAGGTACATTGAAAATTTCAGCAAATTTTAAGTCTAGATTTACTGTCCAATTGTTATCTAGATTTTTTTTTTAATATTTTTATTGCTAAAGACTGCTTAAATGTTAATTTTAAAATTTGATTTTTCAAAAAATTTAAAAGGTTTTTCAGATTAAATTTTTTGTCTCCCTTTGTTAAACCCAATTGACATTTAATTCGTAATATTTTTACCTCTTTTCCTTAACCTTGAGATATACTAAAATCAGGTTAATTATTTGTTTGTGCTTTTATCGAACTAAATTAACGTTTTGTTTTGAGATCGTGTATTACCTTTTAGCAGATTAATTATTCTTAGGTATGTCCTATATGTTTGTTTTGTTAATTTCTTAAAGCTGTCGACATATATTATTTCGTCGCGTACGTAAACTGAGCTGTTATGTTTATGATAGCATCATAATTCGTAGACTTTCATAGTACGAGAGCTTGTGAAAAATTTTTGGAATTTATTTTACTTCCGTATGTTTTTCAATTATTTTGTTAGTAAAAGAATCTGATGACAATCTTCGTTTGTTTCTTTGTTTTAGTTGAAATTGGTTAAGTAATTATTGCGGTGAAATCGCTATGAGTTTTCTATCAGTTAATTTTGTGTCTTTTGAGGTCAGATGTCGTGGTAGATGTTTGTTTATTGGTACTTGAATGTTTCTTTGTGGTTTAATTTTTTTTTGTTTTCTTGAGATGCTTTCTGAAATATACAGGGAACGTTTTGTTGTATGTCAAGATATTTGATGTTGATGTTGTTGATGGATGGTGTCGATTTGAGTTGACATTTTTTTTGTAGTCCTAATGTTATTTATTGGACCAATTTTTTTGGGTATAGCCTGTTTTGAGTTTGTTTTTTTTGTCAACCCATTTTCTTAAACCACTTTGATAGTTCTTATACTACAGTTGATGGACCCAAAAAGAATTTTTATTATTCTTTATTTTATTTTATCTCTTTTGACGCTTTGAAGACGAATGGTGAATATTTTTCTTTCTTATTTGGTAACGACCGTATTGGATTAAATTATCATCTGTAAGGTGATAGTCAATTTCTTAATGGTTCTTTATTTTCTTGTCCAATTGTGTTTTGAGCTTATTAGATCTCATGGCTAGCATGATGAGTTGAATTCGTCCGCTATGAGGTAAGCTTATGAAAGAAACGGCTATGACAACGATCTGGGATTTGCCAGCTAGGTGACCTGTTGAGCTTATGAGAGGGACGGCTAGGACGATGAGGTTAGGATTCGTCCGTCGGTAAACTCTGAAACTTTTAAGGAAGATAAACATTAGCAACATCTTCTTGCCATTAAGATTGAGATTTGTTTTTTTTGCAAGTTGAATTCAATCAGGTACTAAGAATGTTTTGATGTTCAGTATTTACTGCTATATTTTTGGTATGTGTTACATTTAAAATCACATTTGTTTATTAGACTTCGGATTGTAATGATTTTTCCTTTTTCTTTGGAGAATGATAAGGATTCTTCTCTTCCTTTGTGAAGACATTTTTCTTTTGGTTTTGAGAAAGATTGCTGCCATATTTCTTTTTTGTTTATTCCCTTTGGAATATCAGTTCATCTTTGAATAATGAACTATTTTATGTGTCGACTATGACTGTAAGCCAAAATGTCTGTGTTTATTTTTAGTTTTCAACACATTCGAGTTGATTTGTTTGAGTCTAGAGATGACAGTATTTTTCTGTTACTTTTTCCTCTTCTTGTTCGTATTGAGTCTCGCTATCTCGCTGATGTTTTTGTTTATTCTATTCCCATACAAGTGGTGTTGGTGGGAGTAGCATTTGTTTTTTTTTTGAATTGCGTGTAACGGATTCGCATTAACAGTTTTGAGCCTACAGCTCTTCGTTAAACGTAGTTCGGTTGAGTTTATTTTGGTATTTCCCATACAAGTGGCGTTGCTTGGTGGGAATATACCCTTTATGTTGGTTATTTCCATACAAATGGTGTTGGTGGGAGTATACCCTTTATTCAGGTTGATTCCATACAAGTGGTGTTGGTGGGAAATATACACTTTATTTAGGTTGCTCTCATACAAGTGGTGTTGGTGGTGGGAAATATACACTTCATTTAGGTTGATCCCATACAAGTGGTGTTGGTGGTGGGAAATATACACTTCATTTAGGTTGATCCCATACAAGTGGTGTTGGTGGGAAATATACACTTCATTTAGGTTGAACCCATACAAGTGGTGTTGGTGGGAAATATACACTTCATTTAGGTTGATCCCATACAAGTGGTGTTGGTGGAAAATATACACCTTATTTAGGTTGATCACATACAAGTGGTGTTGGTGGGGAAATATACAATCCATTTAGGTTGATCCCATACAAGTGGTGTTGGTGGGAGATATACACTTTATTTTGTCGATTAGGACACCCCTGGTGTGTGTATGTCACGTGATACAAAAATAAATCCGCGACATTGTTGATTTCGACTGTGTTTATTTGCATACCTCTGGTATGTATGTCACGGACTGAAAATCCGTGACATTGTTGATGTTGATTTTCGAAAATTTTGTCTTTGAGCAAGCCCACGTATATATTTTTTGGCAATCCTTGCGTTTAATTTTCGATTTTGTTTACTGGCTGGAACTTAATACTTCCTTCGTCGTGGCCAGACGAAGTGAGGTCAGATCCGCACCACTAGCTTTGGTTAGTGTGTTTACCTGTATTTATTGTGGCTTATGTAAGTCCCGAATGAGAGACTCCGAGGCATTTTTGTTTTTAATTTTCGAGAATGTAGTCTTTGTGTCAAATTCGTTTGCACATTGCTTTGTGATTTCGAAAATTATTTTATTTGTCCAGGATGAAATATTTCATGGTACTTTTGTATATACAGTGAAACCTGTCTTACCGACCACCTGCCAAAATCGGCAATCTTTAATAATGGCCAGTCTAAAAATTCCGCAAACCAATTATATGTAGATTACAAAAACTGGCAATACCGGCCACCTTTCTTTTAATAGTTTTCTCAATAGTTCTTTTATTTTTAGTGGCCGTTACTGACAGGTTTTACGCTAGTTGATTTGGTTTCAGTTTTTTTGTTATTAGTGGACGCACTATAACAACTTTTTTGTGTACTAAGTTAGCGTTTATTGCGCTTTCTTTTGTATTGCTTTTATTTAGTTTGCTTTTGTTGATTTTATTTTAGTTAGGTAACTTTGTGTCATAAGATTGCAAGGAGTTAGTCTTCTTCTTTTTTGGTATCGTTCCATTTTTTGTATGGTTCCTATTTCGATTTTAAGCTGTAATTTACACCAAGTTAAAATCGTGTGGGAGGCTATGTAACGATACAGAAACACTTTAATTTTTTTAAAGTTCCATCTCACATAGAGAGCAGAAAAGATCTTGTCTCGACCTATATTTAAGAACGACGCTGTGTTCCCACATAGATTTAGACTGCTTATAATATTGAGAAGCACTTATGTATGTATTTTAATAATCGCAGAGATCGTACGAAGAAACGAAAATTTATGATGGGGCGATATGACCTGCTTAGATATACAAACGCTTCAGATTTATTTCATGGAAAATAAAATAATATTACAGTTTATTTCTCTAACGAATGGATCAGATCATAATTATTGACATGACTCTTGGGAAAGATAATTAAATGAAGGATGTTGATGTTCAGATTTCATGGGAATATAAACACTTAAATACCTTAAAAATCTAATCATTTATTTATCTAACTAATGGTTAGGATTTATTGGTATCTTAACACAGGGTAGTGTATTGGTTTTTGATTCGTTTAATATTATGTCATGGAAAAAGAGCAAGATTTAATTCTTTCCTGTGATTGGTTGGTTAGATCTCATGATATGTGAACTGGGAGAAAAACGTGGTTTTTTCTTGGGCGTTAGGAGCGATCAGGAGAACTTAAGAAAGGTCACCATCGATCAGACGACCAAGTGAATAAGTCGACTCTTAGTTAACTGTGCAGTGTCTAGTATCATGTCATATTTTTCACCAGGCATAAATTGCTTTTAGGTGCAATATATATTATCGATCAGACTACGATGTGAACAAATCGATTCTAACCATCTAACCATCGAGTCCATCTTCGATGGTCGACAGTGAAATTCCTCTGTCGTTGTTTTGCCGGCAGTTTCCATATCGGCAATGTATTGTATTTCGGTATGGAAAACACCTCCAGTTCCTTGGCAAGCAGTTGAATGTCTCGAGCAGTTCTTATTCATAATGGAAGTAGTGAAATAAAGTAGTTTTTTTACGTTATTACAAGTTAAGTTACTACAACAAGTAATGAATTGCTTACCTTTCAAACTATATTTAAAAATTGTACCATCAGTATAGTATTTTTTGTGGTACCTACCAGTGAAGTGAAAAGTGGTACGACCGTAACATCTGGACTTAGCGTTGGAAGCTGCAGGACATTTTCAGAGACACAAAGGTACCTAATTAATATAGTAAATTTATTTGTATTTGTGGATAATACCTCTTATAAAATGTAAAACCAGAAAGATGTTCACATTAATTTCTCTTTTCAATATTTCTTTGTTTAATAAATATTATTCATTTGTAATAATGCTTCTTCTTCTTTCTTCTTTAAGTGCCATCTTCGTTTCGAAGGTTGGCGATCATCAGGGCTATACGTATTTTCGAAACTGCTGACCGAAACAATTTGTTGTTGCTACAGCTATAACATTCCGGTAGATTCTTTAGCCAGGAGTTGCGTCTTCTTCCTATGGACCTTTTTTCTGCTATCTTCCCCTGCATAATTATTCGAAACAGTTCATATCTTTCGCCTCTTGTAATGTGTCCCAAGTATTGCAGTTTTCGTTTTTTGATCGTAAATATGACTTCCTTTTCTTTATTCATTCTTCTCAAGACCTCGACGTTTGTGACTCTCTCGGTCCATCATATTCTCAAGATTCTGCGATACATCCACAGTTCAAATGCCTCTAATTTTTTGGTATCAACCTTTTTTAACGTCCATGACTCCATTCCGTAGAACAGTACAGAAAGTATGTAACATCTCTTCCACAGAAGAGATTTGAGCCTTGAAATGAAACTTCCTCTTCTCTTTGGTCAACTAAGTAAGAAATAATAAGGTCGGTTTTATTTATCTTTATTATATTTATTATATATCTTTATATTATTGTATGAATTTATATTTATCTTGAGATAATTATTTATATTTAATTATTATTCTGATTTCTTCGTTTCTGATTTTGTAACGAAGAAACGAAGAAATCAGAAGAAGAACAAAGGTGACTGATGTCATGGAGAGGATAGCCAGGTTGAAGTGGAGATGGGCAGGACACATAGCCATAATGACAGATGGGCGATGTACGAAGAGGTTATTGGAATGGAGGCCAAGAGAAGACAAGAGAAGCGTCGGTCGACCGCCTACAAGATGGACTGACGACTTAAGAAAGGTAAATAAAAACTGGATGAGAGCGGTGCAGGATAGATGGGATTGGAAACGAGGGGAGGAGTCCTATGTTCGACAGTGGACTTTTGAGGCTGGATGATGATGATGATGAATTATTATTCATTTGATTTGTTTGTCGAAAGAGTTTTTCTTTGTGTTTCCTTTCAAATATAAAAAATAAAGTGGCGCCCTTTCGTCATCATATTTCTCCATTATTTATTTATTTTTTTGCCGATTATGTCCTAGTTCAACTCTAGTGCCTATTGTTCTTTTTTATTTCTTTTTTCTATTAATTATCATCTATTTCCCAGCTAGTAAGAATATGTCACTCCCACATCTCTAACCGATCCTGAGCAACAGAGCCTTTGTTAATCCCATATGTGTTCACAACTTCTTCTTCTTCTTTCCCTTTAATTGCTATAACTGTAACAGTGTAATATTTTGAACACTTCATAATCACGTCAAAAATATCATAAGGTGCAATTGAAGCTTTATTATCCGAACAAACGCTAATGTTTTTTCAAATACTTATCAGTAATTGTTTTAGTGTAATTTATAATGTCCTGTAATGTGTTGGTCTATATTTTAATGATTGCTCTCTTTTTATTTGTTTGTAAGTATGTTCTATATTTTGATAATAGTTATTATTAAATATTTTTGGTGCACTCCTGAGGAAGCTGATAACCATCATTGGCAAAATATTGAATTTGACGAGATAATACAACGGTTTTATTTTTGATCGAAAAAAACCTGATATTCCACTTATTAGTTTACTTATTAGACGTTCGATAAATAGAGAAAAAATGACGTCCTGAATTTATTTTGAGGCTTGGACTGTAAGAAGTTAAATTATTTTTATAGTAGTAGCCAGCTCCAACAGTGTCCACCGTTAATAATATAGGCCAACTCTTATCATTTGTTTGAATTTGAACCATATCTTGGAAGTTAGTTGGTGCATTGAACCATCGCTTTACTTAGTAATGTTTTCTTACAAACAAACTTATTATACAGTTTTATAATATATCTTAAAATTTAGAGCTCAAATGCGTGGGCGGTCTCTAGTTATCACTTAGCTTTCAATTTGATTTCTCAAGGACACTAACGGAAAAGTTATTGGTTCGTTATCGTGATACCTGGCTCTGTCTATTTCACCTTGTGTCTTCATTAGCATATGAGTGTTGTGGTAATAAACTAACTTTTTTATTGTACTACTACAAACCATTGTAATTATTCTAATAGTGTTATAGGGGATGCATTTAGATTTTCACTTCGGAAAAAATCAAACAAGATAAAACTTTTTATAATTTCATTAAGAAATGTTTAATAAACAACATATCAAAAAGTTCTACTCAAGAAGTGGGTGCTTCATTTTTTATTAAACAAATGAACAGCGAAGTTAGATGTTTATTTAAATAACTATAAAAATATAATTTTTAGAAAAAAACTGACTTGAGACCATTGAAAAATTCAGAAAATTTTACAAAAAAAAACCTAAAGATTTTTCTAAAATTAAATCTCTAGCTTCTGTAATTTTTTATTTATAACGCTAAAGTCACCCTTCTCACACACATAGGCGCACTGTAAACTAGCGTTGGAAGAATTGCAAGAGGAAACAGTAGCGATCAACAGGTAGCGAAAACGCGTTCTAAGATTGCGGCTGTAATTTTGAATATTTTTTCGACATATTTGGCACACGTATTCGTAATATAATAAAGAATGGCGGTACAGAACCCAATTTAAAAAATATATTAATATGTGGAAATTACTCTGAAATTAAATAAAATATTAAAAAAACGAGCCTGTACCGCCATTAAGAAGAACAAAAAAATACACTTTCTTCAAATAAACTTTTTTATCCGATGCCTAGATTTTGTGTCATTTTGGAACTACTATTGAAATAAAAAATTTAAGTAGTTCCAAAATGACACAAAACCTAGGCATCGGATAAAAAAGTTTATTTGAAGAAAGTATATTTTTTTGTTCTTCTTAATGGCGGTACAGGCTCGTTTTTTTAATATTGTATTTAATTACAGAGTAATTTTCACATATTAATATATTTTTCAAATTGAGCTCGGTGCCGCCATTCTTTATTATATTACGAATACGTGTGCCAAATATCTCGAAAAAATATTCAAAATTATAGTCGCAATCTTGGAACGCGTTTTGGCTACCTGTTGATTGCTACTCTATCACCTGTAATTTTTTAACTAATGGATCAAAAGAAATTTTACAAATTGGACATGAAAGAAGATGAAATAAGCTATCTTACGGTTGTAATATAAAGAAATAAAATCTATGGACATAAGTACGGTGTGGGCGGAAAGTGAGCCTTAGATGAATTTTGTTTAAAAATGATTTTAAAATATGTAACTAATACAATTTTACTTATAAAACTCTCAAATTTGCACACCTTACCTCTCAATCATCTTACTAAACGATATTTTATTCAAAAAAATCTCAAAAATTTAATTCAAATAATACGATGTCTCAAAAAATGTAATTTTTGAAAACTTCGTAGTTTTACAGAATTCCCACCATTTTAAGACGGTATTACTCAAGTTTGAATAAATCTAATAAAATTTTTTTGCTATTTTTTTAAAGCTTGGGATGTAATCTTTAAAAATCACTGAACTATTTTAGTTTAAAAATGAAATAAACATTTTTTTTCGAGAAAACTAAGAAAGATAACAAAAATGTAATACAAAAACCGAAAATTACCAGCTGAAAAAATGTATATACAGAGTGATCAAAACTTTTTTCTGTAAAACTTACCCAAAATACATTTAATAATAAGCTTCAACAATAATAAATGTTCAACAAAAAAATTTTTTTTTAGCTCTTATACAGTATGTCTGCGTAACTTGGAACCTATTGATAACTTTTTTAATATCAGTTTTACGAAAAAAAGTTATTCTTTATAAAATACTCTGCATCGTATATAACATAAGATGCAACCATCAAATATCAAATTTTGTTAATTTTGTACGAGGTATGTAAAAAAATTTGAATTTCACTTAAGAGTAAAGTACCTTTATATTTCACAATATCGAAAATTTTTATAAAGAAAAGTTGTTTGGTATTAAAAACTATGTTTTAATATGTAATTATATCCTTCTAATCGAAAATTTGTTTTTTTTTAATATTCTTTCTAATACATTTTAATTTTTAATATTATTGTGAAAATTATTTGTTTATCTTTTTTTTAAGAATGAAATTTCATATTTGTTTGATTGGATTCTACTTGTTTTTCATTTAAATATCCGCCATTTTGAAATCTAAATTTTTAATCTTTAATTCAGATTCAACAAGCTGTTAAAAATAAAGACAATGAATGTTTTAGAAAAATGTTCTTTTTTATGTTCTTTTTAGAAAATCCGTTGGATCCGCCATTTTATAGTTTATAATGTTAACATTTAAGTTAGGTTTATCAAAGCTCTCAAAAATAAATATATGTAGAAATAAATACATTTTGTAAAGAAATTATGATTTTACAACTATTTTTTAAGTTACCCGCCATTTTGGATCTGTCATTTTATAATTTAAATTATCAAAATTTGATTCAGGTTCAGCAACCTCTTAAAAATATCCACATATATGTAAACAAACACGTTTTATATAAAAAAATCGGATTTTACAACTACTTTTGAAGGATTTTTAGGAAAAAATCCGCCATTTTGAATCCGTCATTTTTAATTTGCAAATTGTAATGTCAGATTCGGGTTCAGCATAATCAAAACTAAAATAAAAACATTTTTTAGCAAAATAAAATGTTGAATTCACCCATATTCTTAACATTATTTATACAAAACAATTGTTATTGTTTAAACAATTAATAAACAATTAGCGGCGAAATTTGTGAGTAGAACTTTTTACTTTAACATATTTATAAACTAACAAAAAAAGTTTTAGAAAAATATAACCTTGTTTGATTTTTTCCGAAACATTGTATCTTTTCGTTCTAATTGCACTAAATTCAAAATTAAACAAATTAAACACTTCTGATATTTAGAAGTGCGACCTTTGGATCTTCTATTAGTTTCTCGGTGAATACAATTTTTTACTTCAATGTTTTAAACACATGTTTGTTAACCACGAGTTATTGTGCTGCTCAAAGTTTCTTATATTGCAAATTGTATTTAGTTTACTACTGATTATTTTATACCTTAACACTTCAATGTTTCATTGAATATTGAATTAGCTATATTTTACTATATATCTTACAGTTACATGTCTTTTGAGGTAACATACAATCCGACAAGCGAGAGCTGGCGGGTGACATTGCGGCGAAAGTACACAACGAGAAATACACAATACTAGAAGGTCACCCGCCAGCTCTCGCTTGTCGAATTGTACTTGTACTAGTATTCCTCTATGGATGTTTGTTTCTCACAATATTCATTGTAGATGAACTAACGATGTTCTTTGATTAGAGAACGAAACGCCTTTAATAAATAGATGAAGTAGCCGTCTTCTTTGTCTTATTTCTCCAACTATTGATCGAAAAAATCCACCAGTCTTCGAGTGATCAATGGAGTCTCCATGGATTGCTTGGATTTCCTGGTTTCCACTCTTCTGTTACCTCGTCTCATACTACAGAGCAATGGGGACATAGGTGGAGATACATGCAGTAGAATTAGGGCTGGATGGGTGAAGTGAAAAGAAGCGAGTGGTGTGTTGTGTAACAGAAAAAATCCAATGAAGCTGAAAAAAAAATTTAAAAGACAGACATCAGAGGGTTACGATGTATGGAACTAAGCGTTGTGAAATTAAAACAGAAACAATGGATACGTGTGACGCATATGAATTATTAGATGGATGAGTGTCATATAAAAAAATATTAAATTAAGAAATATTATGCTTGAGGAAGTCTAGGTCCTAGAATCGGAGAGTACCTATACGTTAAGATAGTTTGGTCATGTTCAACGCCAAGATTACGCCGTGTTAATCACCTAATACGGCGAATTGCTGATTTGCGGGTTCCTGGGACAAAGAGGAGCCACAGGAGACAAAATTATTGGCATCATTACTTATTCTAATATAAATAAATTCTTATAAGGACTATTATAAATTTTTAAATTTTTGTGGAAATGGCTGTTTTATTTTTCACTTTTTGCTAAAAGAAGCGAAAGGGTTCTCTTATTTTCATTGTAACTTGCTTAATTTTGATGCTATTAACTTCTTCTGAAGCTTATTTGATAGGTATTCCGAAGTACTTTAACAAGTCTTTAGCAGGTATATTTTATAAAATGCATCGTTTTCTCGTTACTTAAGCTTGAATATTTAGATCTGAGTACTGGCAGAAAAAAATATACATTAAATTACGCATAACTCACTTTGAATTAACATTAGTTTAGTTCTTTAAGTAAAGAGTATATTCAGTTTTTCATTATCATACATTTTGGTCATAATAACTTATTTGTAAAAGCTTCTAATTTTTGAGTTATACGTGAAAAACAGATTTAAAGCATGCATTTTTTTACGAAAAAATAAAATCTTTGATCTTTAATAACTCAAAAAGTATTGATTTGTATTAATAACTTTATATAACAAATTTTGCTTAGAATTTGTCCCTCTATCAATTTATGGTATTATTTTTAATACACTAATTTTCACCCCCGAGAAGGGGTAGCACCCACCACCAATGTTAAATCACGTTAAAGCGCAAGTAGGTATCATGTCACCGTGGTTCCTTGAGGTACCCTCTAACTACTCACCCAATTTTTATGAAAATATATGGAGGTTCAACGAAGTCGGAGGTGAAAACCTTTAGTGACTGCACTATTACTGAACAATCAATAATTACAGACATTATATTATATTAGAGAGATATCGCAAAGGTACTTGATCGCAAGTTAATAGCGGAATACGCTATTTTGACATGTACGCAAGCGCAGAGGGAATGTTACGCTAATGCCGGACAACGTGCCCCGCCATTAGAGAGATTTTAGACCCTCTACTTTTTGATGTACCTTAAACGTAAAACGTTATACTTGTCATGCACACTGAGTGATAAATAAGGGATAAGGTGTTTGCTTAAAATAGTTTTTGAAACCCTTCAGAAAATACGCACACAGGTTAACGTTAATTGACATTTGGCAAACGTAAACTACAAAACGGCAGTTGTGTGCTATAACTTATTTTATTGAATTATTTGCCATAATGGAAGAAAATGTATTAAGACTTTCACCAAAGACAATTTACTACTTTAGGAACACAAAACATCCATTCTAAGATTAACAAGACAATTCAATCAAGTGTCGTATTTCTCAAGAAATGGTGTAATTTAGAATTATTCTACCAGGGTTGCCAAGCAGATTATATTCAATTATATAATAAGTTAGTACCTTATGGTTTTTAAGAAAAACAAATTTTGATTACAATTTTATACATCGTTACTATTATTTTTTATTCTAGTTTTCTTTGGTTCAGCTCATATGACATTGTTTTTCGTTTTTTATGATTTAGATATATGACATTTGGCAATCCTACAAATACGTAATCCCTCAATAACGTGAACCTTATTTCTACCTAAATAAGGGGATACCTTATCCGCTAATAAGGTAATACGTTATTTTTCAGTTAATGCGCATGAGCAGAATAGCGTATAACGTTTAACGTTGCTGAAATAAGGGGCTTAAAAACTCTCTATTTAGGTCGAAATAAGGGACGGTAATAGCGTTAACGCTAATTTGACATTTGGGATGAAACATAATAATAATTTATAAAATATAAATTTTATAAACTAAAAACTATGAATCATCTTTATTCCTATGTTGAGAAACACGTTGCGTTCTTATTTTGTCTACAATAGACTACTTTTTGTGGTTAGGATATTAGGTATTCAGATATTATATATATTATTTTTATACTGATTATTTATATTTATTATTGGTTAAATCATTAAAATTAAAATGCATGTCAACCTGCTTAATATCCAAATTCATTTTTCAATAAAAAAAAAACAATTATTAGAGTATTCCTCAACATTAATTTCTAGATTACATTTTAATCCCAAAAGTCGGTTGTCATAATAAAGGGCCCCGCCCCCACAACATTTGCGATAACTCTCTTGATGCCTGTGTTGAAATAGACCGTTATCCGTTATTTACGTCTTGGCACGCTATTAATGTTTGCCTTTGCGATATCTCTCTATTACCATTAAACATCAACTTGTTAAAAGAATACTTTATTTTAGTTGTTACATTCAATATTCCACTCTTCATAGTTTACTGTGATACTCGATAAATTTTGTTTAAATATAGAGTAATCACAGTCAAAGCCACAGTTAATTACATTGATTCTATTTATTTTCTCTTCTGTTTTATAATTAACGTTAATATAAAAGTTTCCATCTTCGTATTTTCTGAGTTCCCAAATTAAAGTGTCTCCGAATTTCACTGGGTTCCTGAATGCTCTCATTGCTCCTAACGCAGAACACACTGTTGTGTCGTGTGCCGATATCATAATAAATTTTGGCATGTTGGATGAAGATGAGTTGACGAAAGTATCAAATAGGTCAAACATGTATTTGTAGAAAGGACCAATGCGAAGTCTGGCTAGTTCGATAGTGGAACTAGGTAATCCGTAAACAACAGCTAAAATAAAAATAAAATAATATAATATTTCAAAACTATTTTACTGCTGTATTATTCTATTACACTATTATTCGTTGTGGCTCGTTGGCTACAGAACATGTTGTGGCTACAGAAAATATATGTTTAAATATAAACATTTCCAAAACAAAAATAATCACCAATTTAATACCCAACCAGAACATCGATATTGGTGGTAAAGAAATAGAACTCGTAGATAGATATAAATACCTAACGCATGAAATTAAAATTTACGGGGATAATAAAACTCATAAACTAAAGAGAACAATCATCGGTCTTGGGTGGGCAGCATATGGACAACTGAGAGAAACTTTTCAAAGTGAGCTGCCCACATGTCCAAAGAGGAAGGGTTTTTGATCAGTGCGTCCTCCCAGTCGTGACATATGGATCAGAAACACTTACCTTGACAAAAGCCTCGGCTACCAAACTGAGAGTCACAAAGAGAAGAATAGAGCGGTCCATGTTATGAACAATTTTGCCAGACAGAATAAAAAATGAAGGGATCGGGAGAAAACGAAGGTGACTGACGTCATTGAAAGGATAGCCAGACCAAAATGAAGATGGGCAGAACAAATAGCCAGAATGACAGATGGGCGATGGACAAATATGTTATCGGAATGGCGACCAAGTGAAGGCAAGAGAAGCGTCGGTAGACCACGTACAAGATGGATCCAAGATTTAAGAAGGCTAAATAACAACTGGATGAAGGGGAGCAAGATAAACGGGATTGGAAACAGGCGGAAAAGGCCTTTGTTCAGCAGTGGACTTTTGAGGTTGGATGATGATGATGATATTGTTTAATGTACATAATATTACTTACCTGCTAATGTTTCGACAATATCTAAATTTATGTTTTCAATCCATTTGGGAACAAACGAGCTATTGTAGGAATTGTAAGAATTTAAAACGCTATAAAGTGTCTTTATTTCATAAAGTGAGACTGTCCACCCTGTTTTATTAGAAACAAATTGGAAGAGTTCTGTATAATTACGTTCGTAAGACGGATATGTTGCTTCCTGGAGAGTTAGAACAATATCTTCGTACTTTCTAAAAATTATAAATTTAATTTTACAACAATGTCTACAATCTTGTTAATAGAAGCAGAAGTAAACTGGATAGATTTAAATTATGATTAATATTTAAATTTCACTTATGCAAAATACCACAAAAATAGATTAATCTGACCTTTTTTAACATGTAAACATAACAATAATCTTACGATGCAGCCTAACTTTTTTTTATAATTACTGTATTTAGGTTTTGTATATTGTGCAGAACGATTATTACTAAGCAAGTTTAAAATGTAGCCAGAAAGGCTAGAGGTAGTACCATAAGCTCAAGGGAGGAGCAGCAATCCATTTGGTTTTCTTTGTATTTACTTTCAAAATCATTTGTACTATGGTCTGTTACATAATATTATAATACAAGTGTCTGCAAATTATTTTTATTCATTGCTAATGGCAAGATAATGTCGACAGCATATCTCAAGTTGATGACAAATTTTCTGATGACAATTATTGTACTTTCTGTTCTGTTTTGTACCTACAGCGTCTCTAAATATCTTCCCGAAAATCTTTTAAAATCATTTAAATAAAATAGAGATATTACATGGCCTTGCCGAATTCCACTCCTAACTTCTAACAGGCTATAATATTTTAAATAGCAACTAAATTCTCATGGTGAGCAGTGTTAAATAATCCTCATTCCCTTTGCCTTATCCCTATGCGGGGTTGGCTTCCCTAATTGCATTTCTTAATTGCACACAATTCTATCTTGGGTCATATCAGTGTTAATTCCCTTTACCAACATGTCCTGCCTTATCTTCTTCCCCCAGGTCTTCTTTGGTCTTCCTCTCCTACTCCTTTCAGGAATCTGCACTTCAGCTATTTTTCATATTGGGTGATTAACCTCTCGACGTTGAATATGACCAAACCATCTTAACTTGTGCTCTCTCATTTTGGCATCAATTGGTGCCACACTTTTAAGCATTCTCATTTCCGCCACATGTATTCGATGTTCCTCTTTCTTTTTCACTGCATAACATTCAGTTTGGTATATCACAGCCGGACTTATGGCTGTTTTATAGAATGTTCCCTTCAGCTTCATTGGAATTTTTCTCTCACACAACACACCACTCGCCTACTTCCACTTCATCCATCCAGGCCTAATTCTACTTCATGCATCTCCATCTATTTCTCCATTACTCTGTAATACCGATCCTTGGTACTTAAATTTATGGCTTTTCACAATCATTTCACCATCCAAAGATACCATTTTATTTGAAGTAACTCATCTTTAAATGAACATTCCAAATACTCTGTTTTTGTCCTACTAAGTTTTAAACCTTTTTCCTCCAGGGCTTGTCTCCACTGTTCCAGTTTTTGTTCTAAGTCTCTTTCACTATTTCTTATTAACACTACATCATCAGCATACAGTAAGCACCATGGAATGTTAAACTGTAGTTTCGCTGTTACCTGATCCATAATTAGTGAAAATAAATAAGTGAAACAGCTGTAGTCACATAGTTTTAATAAATTTTGTGGAAGTATAGAAAACAAACGTTTTCAGTGTTTTATTGTTAGATAAAATAAATAAGGACTAAGCACCGAGCCTTGGTGCAATCCTACTTGCACATGAAATTTATCAGTCTCTCCCACACTTGTCCTAACACTAGTCGTTACTCCTTCACACATATCTCTTACAATCTTTACATATTCGCCAGGGACTCATTTTTAATGAGTGTCCACCACAGAATCTTTCGACGAACTATATCATATGCTGTCTCAAGATCAATGAATACCTACCATATAAGCATTGGTTTCTTTATTCCTGTGTTTTCCATCAGTTGCCTTATAATTAAAATTGAATTTGTTGTTGATCTGCCCTGCATAAAGCAAAATTGATTATCGGATATTTCGGTTTATTCTTTCTTCACGTAGCCGCTTATCAATTTCTCTCTCCCATTTTTTCGTGGTGTGGCTAAGTAGTTTTATAGTGTACATTGTTGTATGTTTTTGTGAACAGTGAACAGTGTTAAATACGTTCTCGTAATCGACAAAGCAGGCGTATAGATCCACATTTACATATCGACATGTTGGTATAAGAACCTGGATTCGAAATAACGCCTCTATTGTACCTACTGAAACTACTTTTGAATCCAAACTGAGATTTGCCAATATTTTTTACACATTTGGTATTTATTCTGGAGAGAACGATTTTCAGGAGCAAGTCAAGCACATGTCTCATTAATCTAATTGTTATGTGCTCTTTGTAATACTTGCTATTAGTGATATTGTATATCGCCAAACATGTTGAGTTTAGCCAATTGTTAGGGATTATTTCAGTATCGTAGTAATTGAAGTAACCTTTACAAGAGTGGTATTGATTGGCTATCTAAAAAAGAAAGGTTTATTCCAAGACATGTTCCATTAACGATTTTTTTTCGATGCACTACAACCTTCGTATTTTCGAGTACAGGTATTCTGCAATGGTTCGAGGATATTCCTAGAAACGTGTCCACTTACTTAAGCCGTACTCTTATACCTTCCTTAAGATGTCGACGTACGTGGAGAAGTCAGATGTCTCCAAGCCTTTCGGTCAGTAGCTGATCTTTTTGCCTCTCTCCACCCAATATTTTTTTCCAAACCTTTCCAATATCTGCTTTCCATATTTTTCTGGCCTGTCTCTCAGTCGTTTTTTGACTGATTCCGCTTTCCAGACCCTCTTTATAGTTCTACCTTCACTCATTCTCGCCCTATGGCCGAACCACGATGACTGTTTTGTTTCAAGTCTGTCTAAAGTCATTTTAGTCCACGTGGTGAGACCGCTCCGTCTGGAAAAATTTCTGATTCGGTTTCTTTGTGGATTTTTATTCAAAGATGTCCCCTTTAAACAAATCTGAAGGGTGCCGGGCGGAATTTTTGGGCAGAAATTGTTTAAACAATTTTTTTAAACAAATAAAAAAGATCACGTTTATTGCTCCGGAACCTATATATTTTTGAGTTTTGTGGAACATTTTGAACAAGAAAGATATCTTGTAAATTTTCTCAGAAATTGATAGTTTTCGAGTTATAGGCGATTTAAAATCTGAAAAATGCAAAAATACGCATTTTCGAGGCTTAAAAACTCATATTTAAATTAGTATTTTTGAGGTTTCCAGATACTTAAATTGAAGACTAAATATTCAGCTTCAAGATTCTGAAGAGTGATCGTGTCTAACTTTAATTTATACCGTTGTTTTTTAATTGTAAAATATGCGTGTTTATCCGATTTTTTTGCCGGTGCGGCGAGCTCCGTTTCAAAAATCTCTTATTTGCCTCCGAAAAATATTTTTTTTAATTCTTTGGGACATTCTTAATAAAATAAGATTCTTAACATTTTTCTCAAAAGTTAATAGTTTTAAAGTTATAAGCGATTTAAAATCCAAAAATGCGTTTTTTGTCATTTTTCGGATTTTAAATCGCTTATAACTTAAAAACTATTAACTTTTGAGAAAAATGGCAAGAAACTTATTTTATTTAGAATATCACAAAGAATCTAGAAAAAATCTTTTTCGGAGGAAAATAGAAAATTCTTGAAAAGGAGCGCGCCGCACCGGCAAAAAAATCGCATAAACACGCATATTTAACGATTAAATAACAACGGTATAAATTAAAGTTAGACATGATCACTCTTCAGAATGTTGAAGCTGAATATTCAGTCTTCAATCTGAGTATCTGACAACCTCAAAAATATTAATTTAAATATGAGTTTAAGCCTCGAAAATGCGTATTTTCGCATTTTTCTAAATCGCCTATAACTCCAAAACTATTAATTTCTGAGAAAAATTACAAGATACATTTTTTGTTTAGATTGACCCAAAAAATCTAAAAATATAATGTTCCAGAGCAAAAAAATATGATCTTTTGTATTTGTTTAAAAAAATTGTTTAAACAATTTCTGCCCAAAAATTCCGCCCGGCACCCTTCAGATTTGTTTAAAGGGGACATTTTTGAATAGGAATCCACGAAGAAACCGAATCAGAAATTTTTTTCAGATGGGAGCGGTCTCACCACATGGACTATTTAGATACCGCACCTTTCACGTATTTCTTCGTTTCTTATACGATCACGTTTGGTCACTCCTGTTACTGCTTGCAAATATCGCATTTCGAATGCTTGAATTTTACTACGAATTTTGTCGTTCATTGTCCAGGTTTCACTACCTTAGAGTAGTAACGGATCGTCACCGGATAGCACACTTACCAGGCTATCGGTTTATATCCACTCTTGACACGTATACTTGTTGACGTTTATACACCCCAACCCTATAGTTCTGTTTACTTTTTACCTTACCTCTGAATTATTTTACAACTTCGTCCATTAGGGTGATGAATAACAGAGGACCTAGGACACTATAGACTATAAGAGCCGCTATAGGTGAAAATTATTAATCATTTTAGGCACGACGGGACCCTATAACTTAAATAGTAGAACCTAAAAGAAAACTTTTGAGCACTGTGCCGTCACTTTTCAGTGGCACATGCGTCTATAGTGGCGCATCAAACTTTCCATTTATGGACGGGATACATAAATTAAAAAATACCTTCCCTCACTACCAGGATTCTATTTTTTTCATTTATTTAAGTTCTATGTGATTGAGACATAAAATTCATCGTAATTTTAACCCACAACCTCCTTCCCCCTGCCCCCACCGTCAAAAACTTTATTTTTCGATTTTATTTTTTTTGGTGGGATGCAATCAATTTTAAAATTTCAAAAAATTTACACGCATAGTTAAGGCTTTTATAAAACACTTATATTTTTATAGACCTGTAGGTTGAATGTACATAACCTCAAAAAAATTTTAAAATTTTTTTTTTGAAAAAAAGTATATAACTTTTTTTTGGGGATAGCTGCAGATCTAATTTTTTCTTAGTCTTGTGTATTTTATCAAACACTATATTTCCAATTTTTCTCAGATTTTTCTGTAACGTTAGTCACCTTCAAAAATCCAAAGAACTGTTTTTTAAGGGGGTTTTGGGGGTTTGAACGTGTTTTTCTGATTTTTAAATATTCTAAAGAGCTCAGTTACTTCAAGTTACATATAACCTATAAAAACAAAATTGATTTGATATATTATGAAGTCTATAAAATAGGGAAAATCCCCCAAAACCCCCCAAAAAACAGTTTTTCGAATTTTTGAAGGTGGGGAGACTTACGGAAAAATCTGAAAAAAATTAAAAATATAGTGTTTGATAAAACACACAAGATTAAGAAAAAATTAGACCTGCAGCTATTCCTCAAAAAAAGTTATACGCTTTTTTGAAAAAAAAAATTCTTTTAATTTTTTGAGGTTATGTACACTCTACCTATGGGTCTATAAAAAATAGGCATGTTTTATAAAAGCCTCAACTATGCGTGTGAATTTTTTGAAATTTTAAAATTTATTGCATCCCACCAAAAAAAAATAAAAACGAAAAATGAAGTTTTTGATGGTGGGGGCAGGGGGAAGGGGGTGGTGGGTTAAAATCACGATGAATCCTATGTGTTAATCAGATAGAACTTAAAAAAATAAAAAAAATTGAATTCTGTTAGTAAGTTCTGTTAACTTTTAATTTATTTATCCCGTCCATAAGTGGAAAGTTTGATGCGCCACTGTCGACGCATGTGCCACTGAAAAGTGACGGCACAGTGTTCAAACGTTTTCTTTTAGGTTCTACTATTTAAGTTATAGGGTCCCATCGTGCCTAAAATGATTAAGAAATTTCACCTATAGCGGCTCTTAGTCTACTACCTTGTCTTATACCTGTTCTTGTGTAGAATTCTAGAGACGAGAAGTTATTTCTTCTTACATTATTACTTGTCTCTTGCAGAATTAATTATCGTTTTGATTTCATCTCAAACTTCTAGAGCTAGAGAATCGGCTTTTGCTATTCATGTTAATGTTTAAAATGAGTTCCTGCTGGTTACAATAATTATTAATTATTAAGAAAAATACATGCCTTTGAGAATTTATTTTCATATCCTTTTTATTGAAAAATTATTGGTTATTATTAATTATTGATTAATTATACCAGTCCAAGCTGTGGGTGAAAAATAGGTCGATTTCAGGATATAATTAAGAAATTTTTGAAACCTATCAGGTGTTATAAAGGACGACGCCTGGAATAACTTCTACTACAATGTAACCACAGGACTTGTATACCAACGAAAACACCAATGCTTTGCATTCGCTGATGACATAGTAATGATAGCCAGAAGCAAACAAGAATTAAAAGAAATACTAAAAAGACTAGAGGCGATAGGAAGAAAGAAAGGGATATACATAAACGAAGAAAAGACTAAATATATGGAATGGACAGAACGAGAATACACACAAGGACAATACCTGACAATAAACACAGAGGCAAAAATATATAAATTCGAGGAAGTAGAGAGATTCCAATATCTAGGAGCGACATTCACTAGGAGACCAAATATAAAAGAAGAAATCCAAGCGAGAATTATGGCTGGCAATCGTTGTATCTTTGCTCTAAACAACTTATTGAGAAATAAGAACATATCTAGAGGGGCTAAGATAAGAATATACAAGACAGTGATAAGACCTATAGTCTTGTATGCCAGTGAAACATGGACGATGAACAAATCCGAGCAAGTCATGCTTAAAGTATGGGAAAGAAAAGTCCTAAGAAAAATATTTGGCGGAAAGATATGGAATGGAATGTGGATAAGAAGACCAAATGTGGAATTGGAGAGGATGTATGGTGAACCAAACATAGTAGGGATCGTAAAATCACAAAGACTGAGATGGTTGGGACATATCCAAAGGATGCCAAACACGAGACTTCCCAAAAAAATACTAACGGGAGGAATAGGAGGAAAGAAGAAGAAAGGTAGACCGAAAACCAGATGGAAGAAAGATGTTGAAAAAGACATAGAAGAACTGAAAATCACAAATTGGAAAAATAAAGCAGCAAATAGGAGAGATTGGAAAGGAATAGTAAACCAAGCCATGGGCCTTCTAGGCCTGGAGAGCTAAACTATATATATATATATACAATGTAACCAAAAATTTTTCCCGTTTTTTCATTTATGACGTTTTTCATTTGTTCAATTTGAAATTTTTAATTTTGCAGCTTACGATATTCATTTTAAGGCAAACTTTTAAATAGAAGGTTGTAGTAAATTAAAAAACCTACAATTTGAGCTATGGCAAGTTTAATTTCGTTAATACGTTATTGAAAAACAGTCTGCGAAAAGTCCAAAATGGCCGTTTTTGCCATTGCATTATTTATTGTAAAAATAACATTTATTTATTTTTTAAGGCTTTAAAATAAATCTCCTTCAATACCAAACATAAAAAAAACTTGTAGAGCCCGATTGTTGAACTTGCTGCTTAGATATTAGAGCTTGTTTATCCCAAGGGGTCAAATGTCAAACGCTATAACTTAAAAAAATTTTAGAGAGTCAATCCAAGATCCATTCTCCTTCTAAATACTTATATTTTCTAATTCTGATTTAAATAAATGCGTAAAACATTTTTCAACCTCTTATTTCGGGTTTGACAATAAGGGGGCAAATTTCGTTATAAACATTTAGAACTGAAGCCGCCCCTATACATCCTATGAATTTTTAACTTGACGATTGTTGTTGCTGAAGACAAAATAGAGATTCAAAACAAAATAAAATTTTTCTATAGCCAACTGAAGCCAAGATAATTGTTTTTGTTTTCTTAAATCGTAGTAACTTTATTTACAACAATTAAGAAATTATTTCACAATCATTGACTAAAGAAAGACATATTATTTTAAAATAAAAATTATTTTAAACGAAAATTACATTTTGTTATTAAAAATTATTTTTAAAGTGTAGTGGAGATTTATTTTTCTTTACGAATGTGATTTATTATGTCGGTTGCCCTTAGAAACGGTTAGCAACTTATACTACATTGTATCACGGTTTTTGCTCCAAATTTTAAAGCACCGCTTGGATTGACATAAAATTTGGCAAACACATAGATACTATATCAAAGAATAAAAATGATAGTGGGCCTCTGTATTCTTTTGCCCTGGGAGTAAGTTTCAACCCTTATAATTTGTGAAAATATATACGTTCAAAATAAGTCCGGAATTTTATAAAACGACTAATTCTAAGCAACTTTTGTTCTATAGCATTTTTCATAAAATCCGGAATTGTATAAAACGACTAATTCTAAGCAACTTTTGTTCTGTAGCATTTTTCATTAAGTTAGTACGTTTCGAGTTATTTGCTAGTAAATACGTTCATTTTTCGACAAAAAAAAACAGGTTTTTAATCGGTTTTTGGCAAATAAGTTTTTTATTGAAAAAAAATACTTAGCAAAAATATGGCCCATTAAATATTAAAAAAAATGGTTTATGTATTAACTCACTAGACCCAGCACAAGCAAAGTTCTAGCCAATGAAAAATAGGTTCATATCCGTCAAATTTCAAAGTGAATATTTCAACGTTAAATAACCAAAAAATGACGCACTCTTTGAAGAAAACTCATTAGAACTTTTTGAAGTGTTTAATAAAATATTATATCTTGTCTTTTAAAAAAGTTTCTAGTATCAAAAGTAATAAATTACGCTTAAAATATAGTTGATCTCTTTTTTTATAGTCAAAAAACTCAGGAAAATCACCCCCTAATTACCGTCTTAAATCAAATTAATCGTTATTGCTTCACATGTTACTTTGCTCATGTATTATTTATATGATCTGTAAGTATCAAGGGTTCAAAGGACTTATTTAAAAAAAAATTGGTGTTAAAGAAAATCTGTTTTATTTTTAATTTTGAAAAAATATTATTTTTTTTAAATAACTTAAAATTTATTAGTGTGACCAAAAATCACAAAGAGTAAAAAAATCTAGTTTCTGCTTTTTTGAATATTTTGGATTTTTTGTTTTTTTTTTAAGGCAAACATTGGTTAAGATATGGCTGTTCTAAATTAGCATACACTCGTGATTATTGACTAGTTCAAGTCCTTTTAACTACAGCCCCTTCAAATATAAGCACTTTGAACCGATGAAACTTACATAAACGACACATACATGAGTGAAACAACTTACGAAGTAAAACGGATTAATTTCATTTTTGATGCTAATTAGGGGGTGACCGAGTTTTTTTGACCAAAAAAAGAGACCAACTTTATGCGTAACTTGCTAACTTTTGATGCTACAAACTTTAAAAAAAACATGACACATATGTTTTAAACAGTTTAAAAAACTATAATAATTTTTCTCCAAAAAGTGCATGATTTTTTGATTATTACACGTGGAAATAATTCACTTTGCAATTTGATGGATATGGACCTATTTTTCATTAGCTAGAACTTTGTTTTTACTGGGTCTAGAGAGTTCATGCATACATCTTTTTTTTCCATTTTTAATGTGCTTTATTTTTTTAAAAATGTCTTTTTCAATAAAATTTTTACGATTTGAGTTATTTGCCAAAAGCCGCCTAAAAGCCGCCTAAAAACGTGTTTTTTTGTTGTTGAAAAATGAAGGTATCTACTCACGAATAACTCAAAAAGTATTAACTTAATGAAAAAGTGCTATTGAACAAAAGGTGCCTAGAATAATTAGAATAGAATAATTAGACATTTTATCCATTTCCGAACTTATTATGAACGTATATTTTTTCACCCCTTATAAGGGGTGCACAATGCCCCCAGGGCAAAAGCACACATAGAGACCCAACATCATTTTTATTCTTTGACATGTTATCTATGTGTTTCCCAAATTTCATGACAATCCAAGCAGTGCTTTATTTGGAGCAAAAACCGTGATTCAATGTACTATATGTTGCTAAGGGCAACCGACGCATTCGTAAAGAAAAATAAATCTCCACTACACTTTAAAAATCATTTTTAATAATTAAATGTAATTTTCGTTTAAAATAATTTTTATTGTAAGATAATATAAAATATAATTATGTCTTTCTTTAGTCAATGATTCTGAAATATATTCTTAATTGTTATAAATAAGGTCACTACGATTTAAGAAAACAAAAACAATTATCTCGGCTTCAGTTGGTCGTAGAAATTTTTTTATTTTATTTTGAATCTTTATTTTGTCTTCAGCAACAATAATCTGTAAGTTAGAAACTCATAGGATGTATAGGGGTGGCTTCAGTTCTAAATGTTTACAACGAAATTTGCCCCCTTATTTTCAAACCCCGAAATAAGAGGTTGAAAAATGTTTTACGCATTTATTTACATCAGAATATGTAAGTCTTTAGAAGGAGAATGGATCTTGGATTAACTCTACGATTTTTTTTCAAAAAGTTATAACCTTCGACATTTGATCCCTTGGGATAAACAAGTTATAATATCTAAGCAACAAGTTTACCAATCGGGCTCTACAAATTTTTCTATGTTTGGTATTGAAAGATCTTCATCTTAAAGCCTTAATAATAAATAAAAGTTATTTTTACAATAAATAATGCAATTGCAAAAACGGCCATTTTGGACCTTTCGCAGGCTGTTTTTCAATAACGCATTAACGAAATTAAACTTGCCATAGCTCGAATTGTAGATTTTTTAATATACCTACTACGATTTTCTATTTAAAAGTTTTTCTCTAAATAGTATAGTATAGTTGATCCAAAAGATGGCATAACCCAGACATCCTAAGTGAAAGTTTTCCTTCAACACCAAATTGTTCTATATGGTCCACACAATGTCCAGAAAAAAGTCACACCATTTTGAGCGTCGGGTTTGGGGGGGAGAGGGGGGGAGAAATCGGTAAATTCGTAGTTTTTTATGTTTTTCGCCAATATTTCTAAAACTACGCGGTTTAGCATGAACAACCCTCTATACATAATTGTTCTGCATTAAATTTGAAATAAAAAAGGCCCATGCATAACCCTTCTCAAATGAATGGTTCCAAAGTTACGGAGGTAGTATAGTATAACTGGTCCAAAAAAAGGCCTAACACAAACATCCAAAGTAAAAGTTTTCCTCCAACACCAAAATGTTCTATTGGTCCACATATTCTTCAGTAAAAAGTTACACCATTTTGAGCGTCTGGTTTGGGAGGGAGATGGGAGAGAAGCCGGTAAATTAGTAGTTTTTTTTACGTTTTTCGTCAATATTTCTAAAACTATGCTTTAGCGTAAACAATGTTATATACAAAAATGTTCTACATGAAATCTAAAACAAAAAATGTTGTTTACATAACTGTTATAAAATCAACGGTTCCAGAGTTACGGACGGTGAAAGTCGAGGTTTTCGATACTTTTTATATTTTTTGGGCAATATTTATGATATAACTATACCAAAAACCCAGACATCCAAAGTGAAAGTTATCCTCCAACACCAAATTGTTCTATATGGTCCACATAATGTTCAGAAAAAAGTCACACCATTTTGAGCGTCGGGTTTAGGGGGGAGAGGGGGGAAGAAATCGGTAAATATAAAAAGTATCGAAAACCTCCAGTTTTCACCCTCCGTAACTATGGAACCGTTGATTTTATAACAATTATGTATAGAACCTTTTTTGTTTTAAATTTAATGTAGAATATTTTTCTATAGAACATTCCTTACGCTAAAGCATAGTTTTAGAAATATTGACGGAAAACCTAAAAAAACTACTAATTTACCGATTTCTCCCCCATCTCCCCCCCAAACCGGACGCTCAAAATGGTGTAACTTTTTACTGAACAATATGTGGACCATATAGAACAATTTGGTGTTGAAGGAAAACTTTTACTTTGGATGTCTGGGTTAGGCCTTTTTTTGGACCAAATATACTATACTACCTCCGTAACTTTGGAACCGTTCATTTGAGAGGGGTTATGCATAGGACCTTTATTATTTCAAATTTAATGCAGAACAATTTTGTAGAGAGGGTTGTTTATGCTAAACCGCTTAGTTTTAGAAATATTGACGAAAAACGTAAAAAACTACGAATTTGCAGATTTCTTCCCCCTCTCCCCCTCAAACCCGACGCTCAAAATGGTGTGACTTTTTTCTGAACATTATGTGGACCATATAGAACAATTTGGTGTTGGAGGATAACTTTTACTTTGGATGTCTGGGTTTGGGTCTAACTATACCATACTAAAAATGAATATCCTAAGTTGCAAAATTAAAAATCTTTAAAACTTGCAAATTTAAAAAATAAAAAACGTAATAAATAAAAATCCGCACAAAATTTGTGGTTGTATTTTAGTAGAAGTTATTCCTGCCATCGTCCTTTACAACACCGGATAAGTTTCAAAAATTCCTGCATTATATCACGTTTTTTCACCCACAGCCTGTATCTGTATTCGCTCCTTGCATGACTTACGCGACACCTAGCGCCTTCACCTGACATTTTTGGAGATCACAATTTGAGGTTAAGCATATTATAAATACATATTGTGAAGTTTCAAATTATTATTAATATGTAATTAGTTTTATAACGATACTTTTCCAATTTATGGATTAATGGATGTAGGTAGTACTAAGAACTGGGTTTTTAAAAATTCATCACGATTCATCTTTTCAACACCAAACGGAACAGAAAGGGACAAAAAATGTATCCTTGTTTTTAAACTAGGAGGAGTAATTCAAGTTTACCGCGCTGTAATACTTGTTCGTAATTGGTCAAACCGCAGGCAACTTTAGGTACTCTACCAAATTATGAAATTTTGGCACTATTAACATTTATTAAATTTTAACACTATTGAAATTTAAAATTCATAGGTTAATTAAGTTATATCGTGTGATTTTGTATTTTCTGAGTTATTCCTTTAATTTTTAGGTTTTTCAGCCTGAATTTATGTAAGAAATTCTATAACTCTTTAACTAATTGTTATTAGTAGGGAGCAGATTTATATGCGATCAATTTTGATGAAATATGCGCATATATATACGGTAAAAAATTACGAAATATGCGCAAGATATGCACAAAAATTCAAAAAATGCGCAGTTCGAAAAACCACAAATTTTCTGTTCTATTCTATTCTAAGAGGTTTTTTATAGGGGGGCGGCAATCTTGTTTATTATCTTTCAAATAAAAGCATTTTTTTTATAATATATGCAATTTATTCACAGTTTTTACAAAAACTGCTACCAATATTTACCTATTTAAAATAAAACAACAATATCACTATAAATATATTATTATCTTCGATTATAATTCACTACAATGTGTTTTTCCAAATTCTTTACGACGAAACATATTCTTTGATTAGATAAAATATTTTTATAACTTGAAAAACTCCTTTCAACATTAATAGAAGTAATTGGAGCGTATTTAAAATAACTTGTTAATTTCCGTTAGAAAATCGTAAAACTATGGTTAAAGGTGTAAATTCTCTTAACATTAGAGGATTTAAAAGAATCACCAGAAATATAGGTACCTACTAAATATATAATAAAAGTAACTAAAATTCGGATTTCCGGGTAAACCATCCTTCATCACTTTAACATCCTACAATCATTTTATGACGGGTTACTATAAGCACCATAAGTACATTGTGTAAAGATCGGGTATTTTCTAAGAACAATGAAAGGCAGTGAATGAGCCATCCTCTTCAGGTAGTTCTCGAATTAATAGATACGATATCCTGTGCGGGGAAATATTTTGTGTCGAATTAAAAAATTTTTTTGGACTTAAATGTTTTTAAATAGGCACAAAATATGCATGTTTCTTTAAAAATATGCGAAATTTAGTAAAGTTCTCAAATATGCGAAATATGCATGCAATATGCATTTAGCATAAAATCCGCTCCCTAGTTATTAGTCTTATTAGTTGTTCAATACTGATTACTGGATTACTGCCAAAGACCGACATGCTCAAAAAAAGATGAATCTGGTGATATTTATAGTGACATTAATTAGTGTGCGTCTGTGATATCTGTATTTTGAGTTAACTCCTCCCACTTTAAATCAGTTCTCTAAATTATCTATCATTGTTAGAGATCTATGTAAATTACAGTTACTATTTTGACTATTATTAGCACAATTAAATACTGACGCAACATTTATTTACCATTTTTGACCAAATTTGATATACAAACTATGGTCACGCACAGAGCGAAATGGGTTTTCGTAGCATGTTTTTCGTCATATGAATGGCACTAGGGATATGAATATAGAAAAAAAAATTATCAAATATTATCATTATTTGTATATAAAAATTTTTTTATTCTAAAGAATGATATTCAAGTTATAAAACGTTTACTGGGAAGACGTAAAACAATTATGTAAATACTAACTTGCATTTTCGCCTTTCAGTAATGATCTCATCGTGATTTTTGTTGTCAGTGTGAACAGGAATCGGTTGCCAAGATAACTGAGGATTCCAAAATTGAAAACCTGTTGGTGGATAAAGACCTGCCAGAGCTGCACTTGCCGACATCAAACACCGGTCTATGTTGGAAGAATGAATGTAAATCTCGTTTGGAGAGTACGTTTCACTGAGGAAATTCTTGTACCGTTCACGAAACCATTTGCCAAGATTGTAAAGTCTTGTAACACCATACTATACAAAAATAAAAAATAAATATATTATTTTAGCTTAATAAATATTTTATTACTACACTGCGCGTCAGAGAAAACGGACACCCCACAAAATGGGCCATTTTTGATGTCTCGAACTTCCATTTCCTAAACCTGTTAGTTGTCCGATTTAAGTGATTTTTTCAATATGATATAGCCTTACTTTTTAACAATATCGATGTAATAATATTTTTGCTAGATATGTAAACTAATATTGTATACCGGGTGTACCAACCAGACTGTGTTTTTTCTCAAATTTCGCGTGACCCTGTGAAATATTCTAGCATTTATAAAATACTGAAATTAAAATCCAATTATAGCCTCAGGTTTCCTTAAAATTCTGTTTTTTGATTCATTCGCTTATGTTGGATAATAAAAAAATTAGGTACTTTAACAACTAGCCATGTTCTTCATCAGAACAGACTGTTTTTAAATAAATGCGACAAACTTAAAGGGGTAATTATACATAAAAAAGTAATAACCGTTTGCTTTATAAACATATGTCCGCAAATACTTCATTTTCGAGATAGGAGATGTTGAATTTTTTCTTACAAACTAACGATTGAGCTTGCAAACTTGCTCTGAAGCCGGTTGAAATATGCAAATAACCCTCACAAAATACCTCTTAAAACCGACCAAATTTCATTTGCATGTCTCAACCGGTTTTAGAGCAATAAAAAAATCGTCAGTTTGCACTGGCGAAGCGTCCATATAACCACTGTTACCATTGGTAACAGTTAAAAATCTTGCAAATACTTAAATATTTTATGACTACTGTGAAAAAATTTTTTTTTCCCATAGAAATATGAGTGTTAATAGTAATTCACTAAAAAGCCAATTACATAGACGCACGAAAATATTGGCGAATTTATGTGACTCGGTTACAGGTTAATGTTACCACTTTTAAATGTGGATACAAATGAAGGTCTATCGGCTATCGGTCGGACGGTCAGAGACGGCTCGTGTATAAAAATTTTAAAAGGCGAAGGCGTAAGCGCACTGTGGATATTAGTAGGCACGTTACCACTTTTTGGAATGGTTACAATGGTTACTTACCTATTACAGTGTGCGTGCAATTAAACATGTAAGAGTGTCGTTGACGACTTTTTTGAAATTTTTGGCGCTATGAATATCCAACTTAAAAATAGGTTTTCTAATTTAAAAAAGCAAAAAATTTTCAGATAGGGCCTTTCATCAATTTGTACAGCTATACTATATGGACAAAAATTTGACACAGTAAAGTTAAAAAACAGTGACAGTTCTTTATAAGGATCCAGATTATATTTAAAAAAATATATACAAGAATTGTATCAATATTTAACGCCTTCAGAACTTGATAATGAATTACAGGAACCCTTTAAGTTGGCAAATCTATCTTTAATAATTCCGGCTACAAGTGCATCCGTTGAAAGAAGCTTTTTAGCAATGAAACGGATTAAAAGATGCCAAAGAAATACCCAATTTGCAAGATCGAATGTCGTCATTTTCTTTAATTTTCATTGAGTAACGCTTATTAAAAATGTATTAATGACAGACCCCTCTTTCTACGATTCTTTTATTAACATATTTCCAGATAAAATAAACAAAAACTTATATTAATGGCGGATCTAGACATTTCCCTTGGGAGGCGGTATTTGCCTTAGGGGGGACTTCCAATGCAACACCAGCCAAAAAACATAATAAAGATAAACCAAAACGACATAAAAGACATAAATATTAACTTATAGTATAATGGGATTTATCTCATTTAGATATTTTAGAAATCCTTAAATTACCTTAAAGTATTCGTTAGATATTTATTTATAAAACAATAAATATTACGCATATTTGTTATAATAATTGCAAAGTAGAACACCTTAGTTAAAGTCCACGTTTTGCTTAGATCAACAAGGTCGATTATTCATTTTGACACACTAACGAGAATATATACAAACATATTTACATAACGAAGTATTTGATAAATATGGGAACACGGTCAGATTTGAGCATTAGTGGGTCAGTCGAATTAGTTAGTTACGTTTGAGAGGTTGCTGCCGTTAGAGCAGAATAATGTTCTATCCTATCAACTGAATACATTTATATGGTATAAGTTTAACCAAATAAAGGAGTTATGAGTTCATAGTGCCTTCCTGTTAATCAAACCCCATTCCAGTATAGTAAATATCCAACTACCATCATATGGCGACCCTTTTGAGAGACGAACTAGGACTTCTGAGGCAGTAGAAAACAACAAAGATGGCAAAAAACTGGAGGAAACGAAGAAAATTGGTATCGATAGATGGAATGGGACGGACTATATGGAGCTGGAGAGGCCAACGATAAGGGAGTCCAAATGGTAGACGTCGACATGGACGAAGGTTTGGAGACATGGGGTCACGCCCAAACGTCAAGAGGACAAAGATGGAAAGGAATGGACAATACCTAGTGGACAGATGTGTAATCGTGAGTAACTTTTTAGCTATTTTTTTAAATTGCATATACAGTCTCACAGATATGAATTTTTTTTATTAATATAATATAAATATAATCATTTAAGAAAAACTAGAATTATTAATTTTCACTTAAATATAATTAAAATAGGTAATTTTTTGTATATTATTAAGTTTTAGAAGTATTTCACTAATTTAGAAGATTTTTTTTTGAGAATTACATATCATATATAGATAATCTTAATCGATAGTTTTATTTTAATAGAAATATAACAATTCTTATATATTATATCGTAAGAAATAATATAATTATTTTTAACCATACGGGTACGTAAATAAGTTTATTTTGATTGATGTATTTCTGCTTTTTCTGCACTTTTTGCATAAGGAAGTTATTTTGTTTATAACAGTATTTACTATTTTTAAACTAAGTACTTCGAGTATAATATTATGATGATATGACGTGTTTGACATTGAAAATTGAAACGAATGAACTACATAGGAATTCGCTAAAGCAACAAATTACGAAGAAAGTTATTATGATAAATAAAAATTAACCTGAAAATATAAGATATTAGTATTCGAAAAATATGTTTATAAATAAGGAAAGACAAAAGAAAGTATTTTAAGATGTTGGAGAAATTGGAAAATCCAGCATAAAGGACTTATATTGGAGACGGAAATGTCTCAATCAATTGAAATTTTTGTTGAGAAATGCACGTAAATGCAAAGATTTTTACTTACGATAAATATGACAAGACAAAGAAACATATCTTAAAAAGGAAAAATTAAAAATGACTGTGGAAAAGAAATAATTTTTTATATACAAGGAGTATGATTATACCACGTACATAGGACTAATACAATTCGTCCTCGTGAGAGAGCCCACAACTACTACCATAATGGCATATGGAATTTTTATTGAGTGAACGAATTTCCTCATGAGAGAGTGAATTATTTTTCTACAATGATTTTGTGACAAAAAGAAAGTCAGTTAAGAAATGATGATGAACTGATATAAGAAGAAAAATAAAAACAAAACAAGTTATATAAATACACTGAAGTAACGGAGTTATATTAAAGGAAAAGAAAATCCCATTTGAGGAAAAAGACAAAAGAATATGGAAAATTAAGACTAAAAAGTTATCTTAGAAGAAAAACAAGTTTTAAGGATAATTTGAAGAAGATTATTGTCAAAAGATATGGAAAAATAGAATTGAAGATAATTTTGTACCTACAGTACAAAAAGTTACAGTACCTACAGAAAAAAGTACTATTTGAGAAGAATACTTTGAATTGCTTCAAGTAACATAATTATTAGTATAATATATAAAACAACTTTAAATTTCTATAATATAGATATACTTATTTTATTCGAATGAGGTCATGTAAGACTGTATTTCAATTAAAGAAATAGAGATTATTTTTGTGACGTAAAAGTGACTATTAGCGTGAAGAAACTGAACTTCTATTTAGCTAGTAACAATAATTTAGATTAACTATTTAGCTATTGTAGGTTTTTCTCATTAGTAGTTTTTATGTAAATATTTTAATGGACGTCCAGACTTAATATTAATTAGGTACTCAGCAATTGCAAGCTGAAATTTTCTTTATGTTTATAGGAGATTTTCATGATATTTCAGGAGATTTTCATTATTAAGAGATTTCCATGATATTTTTTCTAACAAAATATGGTCTATTTTTATTAACACTTTCTGTCGATTTTTTTTCATAATTGAATGCTGAATTGTTTTTTTGATACCGACAATAAGATTTTTTATTTCAATTTTTTTTAAATATCGGTCGAATTTTGGTATAAATATGATTTGTTGTTTTAAATGATGATGAATTAATGAGGTAACTGATTTTTATATAGTAGAAGCATAATTGATTTGAGACAATCTAGACGCTAGACAATAAAAAAAACAGACTCTTGTCAAGGAAAAAGTACAAATTTAAGTTCGAAGATTTTAGCATACCCAGTTTTTGTTTTGAAGTAATCCTATTCTCCACTAAGGGGGAGCACTAGGTTCAGACAGGAATTTAGGGATGCAAGATGTAGAAGTTTTTTTAAGCGCACAGCTATCCATTTTGTCTTTTTTGGAACAAACCTTCTCACGACTAAGGACGTGCAAAAGGACCGGAAGCAAATTCAAGGGTATAAAGTTGCGAAAAACTACCCATAGGGTTAGAAAATGAAGAATTTATGAAGTAAATGATATATAAATGAAGCGTTATGAAAAATGATGTGAATATAAGTATTATGAAGGAAGATATATGAAATATGAAGTAATTGATGTAATGAAGAAATATGAATAATAATAAGAAGAAGAAGAATTATGTTTAATAGTGCACTATGAAGAAAGTACTAAATATAAAGAAAATGAAGAAATATGTAATTATTGTGAAGTACCAGACAAGAAGAAGAAGAAAAAAGTGATAATTTCTAATAGAAGAATATTAAAAATTGGAGAACATCAAAAGATTTGTCGTAAGGGTCTAGTAAAGAAGTAGAATTAACAAGTAAGTTCAATTGTAGGAGTTGTAATTTTTTTTATACCTCTCAAATCAAAGTAAAGTATAAAATACAATTTCTAAGTATAGATTTTCGCGAGTCACAAGAAAAGAATTAACTAAGAATAGACTATGTTTGGTAATTAGTGAAATAAATTGTATATATTTGTAAATTTTGTTTATATATTTTTTTTTGTTGTAAAAATTTGTACAAATCTATACATATAACGTAGTCAGTTGATCAGTTGATGATGATAGTAAGAAAATTTTCTTCTCTTCGGGGAGGAAAAAGGAAGCACGGTACATGGCTCAGAAAATTTTCTTTTCTAAGGGGGATGATATAATGGGATTTATCTCATTATTTAGATATTTTAGAAATCCTTAAATTACCTTAAAGTATTCGTTAGATATTTATTTATAAAACAATAAATATTACGCATATTTGTTATAATAATTGCAAAGTAGAACACCTTAGTTAATGTCCACGTTTTGCTTAGATCAACAAGGTCGATTATTCATTTTGACACACTAACGAGAATATATACAAACATATTTACATAACGAAGTATTTGATAAATATGGGAACACGGTCAGATTTGAGCATTAGTGGGTCAGTCGAATTAGTTAGTTACGTTTGAGAGGTTGCTGCCGTTAGAGCAGAATAATGTTCTATCCTATCAACTGAATATATTTATATGGTATAAGTTTAACCAAATAAAGGAGTCATGAGAATATAGTGTATTCCTGATAGTCAACCCCATTCCAGTAGAGTAAATATCCAGTTACCATCATAATAGGCATTAAGTTTCCTTAATTTTCCTAACTAGCGTGGTTATTGGGTTGAATTTGTCTGTCCGTGGTTTAAGTTTCATGTCAGCTAATATATTTTTATGTTAAAATTTTTCCTTAATTTTGGACCTTGTTAGGGGGGCAATTTTCCCTTTTCCCTCCCCGTAGATCCTGTAGATTCTTTGAAACAAAATTTTCTACATCTGGGTTTGGTAACACTTTGGAAAAAGTCACGCGTCGCCACTGTCAGTTTGTAAGAAAAAATTCAACATTCCGTATCCGGAAGCATTTGCGGACAAATGTATATAAAGCAAACGGTCATTATTTTTTCATGCAGAATTGTCCCCTAAAGTTTGTCGCACTTATTTGGAAACACCCCATATTGATGAAGAATAGTTGTTAAAGTACCTAACTTTTTTATTATCCAACATAAGCGAATGAATAAAAAAACACAATGTTTAGAAAACCTAAGGCATAGTTGGGTTTTAATTTCAGTATTTTATGAATGCTAGAATATTCCACAGAGTGTGGTGAACTTTGAGAATAAAAAAAAATACAGTTTGATTGTACCGGGTGTCCCAATAAGAATGGCTCTCGGCCATATCTCAGGAACCGTTTATAGTAGAGCTTTGAAATAAAAATTTTTATAACAAAAGTTGCCTCAGGAAAAGCCTGGAAATTATTTTCATAATTGTGGGTCCACCGCTAGAGGGCGTAATTGAATATCAAAAATAAAAAAATCTAAATTTTACAAAATTTTCCTAATGAAGGGGCACTGGAAATCCGATTATTGTATTCTTCATCAAATTCTGCGCATATTTGATTTAACAAGTTTAACTCTACCTTTGAAAATAAGAGGTGGGGGTGAGTGGGAACCTTGTTATGAAAAGATGGCTGTAAGTCCGGTTCTGCTAAATCAAATTTTGAAAACTGGGTCTTGTTGAAGACAGATCTTTTTCTTCAATGTAAGCGTGATAATTTTGAACCATCCTAATAAGTAATAAGCCAGCTGGGAGGCGTTATTTAATTTTTTTCAGAAATCTAGTTTTCTTTGGAAAATATTAAATACAAGTATGCATTTTTAATCATACTTTATAAAATTAGATTAAATTAGCAATAGAATAGCGAAAACCGCATGTCGATACCTTTTTTCTATCTCAAGATATCTCGAGAAACGTGTAAATTTTATACATAACTGTTACTATCACCGGTAAACTAAGTTAATGAAAAGTAGTGTGCTGTGGAAAAAAGACAAAATAACATTTTCCAGATGTCAACGTATAAAAATATAATTAATTAAAACAACAATATAAAGAGAAACAATACTATTAAAATTAAATATAACACAGAACAAAAAGAACTACTTAGTGACGACCTAAATATTCAAATTGTTGCCCATCATACACTACTCCAAAATACATTATCCAGAGAATACTAAACGCCATTCAAAGCATATCGAGAGCAGAAATTGAGACTGCTGTTCAATCTACTCTTGAAAGAGTAAATGTTTGCAACGAAAATGATGGGCAAAAATTTGAACGTTTATGTCATCACTAAATGGCTGTTTTTATTTCTTTGTAATAGGGCTTTTCAACGCTTCTCATTTGTTTCGAGCCTCTGTCATATGCCGTATAATCCGTGTATAATATTAATATACGAGATATGAACGAGGCTCGAAACAAATGAGAAGCGTTGAAAAGACCTAATATACGTTGACAGCTGGAAAATGTTTCTTTGTTGTTTCCATAGCACACTACTTTTAATGAATTATTTCGTTTACCGGTGACAGTAACAGTTATGTTTTTAAATTTACACGTTTTGTAAGATATCTCGAGATAGAAAGAAGGTATTAACATGCGGTTTTCGCTATTCTGTTGTCAATTTTGTCTAATTTTGTAATATGGTATTAAAAATTCATGTTTGTATTTAATATTTTCCAAGGAACACTAGATTTGTGAAAAAAATTAAATAACGCCTTCTAGCTGGCATATTACTCAGTAAGTTGGTTCGAAATCATAACTTTTACATTGATGAAAAAGATATATCTTCAACAAGACCAAGTTTGCAAAATTTGATTAAACAGAACAGGACTCACAGCCAGTTTTTCATAACAAGGTTCCCACTCACCCCCACCTCTTATTTCCAAAGGTAGACCTAAACTTGTCAAATCAAATATGCGTAGAATTTTATGAAGAATACGACGATCGGATTTCCAGTGCCCCTTCATTAGGAAAATTTTGTAAAATTTAGATTTTTTAATTTTTGATATTCAATTACGCCCTCTAGCGGTGGTCCCACAATTATGAAAACAATTTCCAGGCTTTTCCTGGGGCAACTTTTGTTATAAAATTTTTTATTTCAAAGCTCTACTATAAACGGTTCCTGAGATATAGCCGAGAGCCATTCTTATTGGGACACCTGGTACATTCGGTATACAATGAAAATTTACCTGTCTAGCAACAATATTATTAGTTATATTGTTAAAGAATAAGCCTTATAACATATTAAAAAAATCACTTAAATCGGACAAACGATTTAGGAAATTCGAGACATCAAAAATGACCCATTTTGTGGGGTGTCCGTTTTCTGTGACGCGCAGTGTATTTTAGTTACAAACTAGATTTTATTAATTTAGACCAGGGCATTTATAGGCCTTGAGCCCACAGTAAACAAAAACATGATTCCATCCCTCATGAGACGGCGAATATTTAGTTATTCATTATTCATGTCAAGTGGGACAACTTTTCTAATACGGAAAATTTTCGGAAGGTAGAAAATGCATAACATCGTCAACTTTGGAGCGTCCGAACTGGAGTAGCCTTAAAAATGTGTCGGACAATATACCCAATAAATTGTAAGCATTTTTATCAACGAATCCTGCAAATATCAGCTATAAGGGTATGAATTTTAAAATTTATGAGTACATAATTTTGTTTGGGGTGATGATAAAGAGTCATGTTCAGCCTATGACAAACACCAGAAAACCTAGAACAACAACAAAACTTAAGAATAAGGAAATGAAAAACTTATGGGAAAAATAAGCTGAAAATGTGAGCATTATCATAACGAAAACTTATTGAAATTTTTAATTTATAATAAATTATATTTAAATTCATAATATGGAAAATTACTGTTAAGAAAAGTTGTTTAGAATTAAAAACTATGTCTTAATTTGCAATAATATCATTCTAATTTAAATATTGTAAACTTAGGTACTTTGAAAAAAATTGATATACAGGGTGGGGTATTAGTGTGACAAAGTCCAATCACTCGTTTGTCCTAAGGGATACGAAAAAAAGTTATTGAGATAAAAGTTGGGGCATAGATAGGACCATAATTTAAAAATATTTTAAAATATACAGGGGCGTCCGTATTGACAGGGTAACACAAACTTATGTTTTTTTAAATAGAACACCCTATATATTTTTAGATTTTTGAACTCCTCTTAATGCATTTTTTCATAAAATATAGGGGTTTGTAAAATTATACGAGGTAGTTTAAAAAGTAATTACGTTTATTTGTTAATTATGTAGCAATATTAACACCCTGTAGAATTGTAGTGATTTGACATTAAAATTAATTTATGTTCAAACAATTTTTAATATCGTCTACTATTCTTGAACTTTATCAATATAGCGAAGTGTTTAATTTTAACAAAATCAATGGGAAAATCCCAGTAGCTGGCTGTATACCATAATTAAAAAATCATACAAAAGTAAAAAACTTCATTTGTACAATGGTATAAAAAAGTTCAGTGGTTCGATCTAGATCAAATCATCTTTAGTACCTAGAACGAAGTATTTCCACGTTAGAATGAATGCAAAAGGTTAAAAATTGTGACCAGTTGAAGAAAAAAATGTGGTAATACTTACGTTCTATTTAGTACATGCAACTAGCAACCTTATGAAATTGGTAACGTCGAGAAATATGCTTTACATGATACTTATATAATATTTATAGAGACTCCAAGTCGATGTTAAAAGATTGAATGTATTAGGAGGGCTCAAAGGGCAACATGGTTCCCTGCTCGATAAAAACTTGTGGTTCTTGCCAGTTCAATGGACACAGGCCAACAAAAGAGAAGGAGATGACAATCTAATTATTAGACAGAAGCGACATGACAAGACATGTAGTCAATTTTTGTTTATGAATTTAAAAATAGCGTTGTTTAGAATTATTAGTTAAGCTGAATGTATATTAAAATGAAATTTAAATTATATATTTTAGACTTTTTCATTAAAATCTAATTTATTATAATTTAAATTTCATTTTAATATTCATTCAGCTTAACTAATAATTCTAAACAACACTATAATTAAATTCATAACCAAAAATTGACTACATGTCTTGTCATGTCGCTTCTGTCTAATAATTAGATTGTTGTCTCCTTCACTTTTGTTGGTCTGTGTCCATTGAACTGGCAAGAACCACAAGTTTTTATCGAGCAGGGAACCATGTTCCCCTTTGAGCACTCCTAACACATTCAATATTTTAACATCGACTTGGAGTCGCTATAAATATTATACAGGGTGTAACAAAAATACAGGTCATAAATTAAATCACATATTCTGGGACCAAAAATAGTTCGAATGAACCTAACTTACCTTAGTACAAATATGCACATAAAAAAAGTTACAGTCCCTTGAAGTTACAAAATGAAGATCGATTTTTTCGAATATATCGAAAACTATTAGAGATTTTTTATTGAAAATGGACAAGTGGCATTCTTATGGCAGGAACATCTTAAAAAATAATTGTGAAATTTGTGCACCCCATAAATATTTTATGGAGATTTTGTTCCCTTAAACCCCCCCAAATTTTTGTGTACGTCTTAATTAAATTATTATTGTGGTACCATTAGTTAAATTCAATATTATTAAAACTTTTTTGCCTCTTAGTATTTTTTCGATAAGGAAGTTTTTATCGAGTTGAGGCTTATTTTTCAGTATGTGTACATAAAAATTTTATGGGGGTTTTGTTCTTTTAAACCCCCCAAATGTTTGTGTACGTTCCAATTAAAATATTACTGCGGTACCATTAGTTAAACACAGTGTTTTTAAAACTTTTTTGCCTCCTTTTATTTTTTCCAAAAGGCACCTTTTATCGAGATGTGACTTCTTTTTTAATATGGTTCAAAATATCCCTAAAAATGTAAATCATAAATAAATGTTCATATTATTACCAAGTCTCCATAATCGTACTTAACCCTATACAAATATGTGGTGGATTTGACAAATATTCGAAATATCTCGATAAAAACTGACTTTTCGAAAAAGTACTAAGAGGCAAAAAGTTTTAAAAACATTGTGTTTTTCTAATGGTACTACAATAATAATTTAATTGTAACGTACACAAAAGTTTGGGGGGGTTTAAAGGAACAAAACCCCCATAAAATTTTTATGGGGTGTCCAAATTTCACTATAATTTTTTCTTAAGATGATACTGCTATAAGAATGGCACATGTCCATTTTAAATAAAAAATCTACAACAGTTTTCGATACATTCGAAAAAATCGATTTTCATTTTGTAACTTAAAAGGGCTGTAACTTTTTTTATGTGCACATTTGTACTAAGGTAAGTTAGGTTTAATCGAATTATTTTTGGTCCCTGAATATGTGATTAAATTTATGACCTGTATTTTTGTTACACCCTGTATAAGTATCATGTAAACCATATTTCTCGATGTTACCAATTTCATAAGGTTGCTAGTTTCATGTACTAAACAGAACGTAAGTATTAACACTTTTTTTTCTTCAACTAGTCACAATTTTAACCTTTTGCATTAATTCTAACGTGGAAATACTTCGTTCTAGGCACTAAAGATAATCTGATCTAGATTGAAAACGTTTTGCGAATCCCTTTGGATGACTTTTAATGGTTTTTAATAAACATTTTTATACCATTGTACAAACGAAGTTTTTTACTTCTGTATGATTATTTAATCTTAGTATACAGGATTGGTCGAAACTCGAAATTAGTATTTTCGGAGTTTTCTTAAATAGAACACCCCGTATTTTAGTATTGTAATGAGATGATATTTTATGGCATGTTTTTATTTCTTATGCATCATCTCAAAGTGCTTTAATTTGTGAGTTATTCATGATCCTTTAAGTGCGATGCCACATTATACGTTTTGACCGGATGCGTTTCCACCGCATCCAGTCAAAACGCATTATGTGACAGGTCGGTTCAGTTATGTTGGAAACGGGTGCATTTTAAGACATCGTTACGCGCTTACAAACTGCACCAGACTAAACGCATAGTGTGACAGGTCGGCCGGATGCGTTTCCACCGCATCCGTCAAAACGCATGTGACATCGCACTAAGCATACATTAACTGTAACAAAAATTACGTGAAATTTTATTAGGTGGCCGTGAAAATATTAAATCAAAAATAATTTTTCGAAAAAAGAAATACAGTTTAAACTAGACTGATCCTTAATGTATTAATACATATCAAATACCTACGTACATAATTAAGCTTGTTGGTGCGTAAAATATTAATAAAAACACACAATATTCTACCTTATTGGCTATGGCGCAAAATTTGGTTTAATTGATTATTATTTATTTTGAATAATATTGTTTTTGTGCGAGAACTGTATAACAAAAATGTGCTACTAGCAATAAGAATTTATCGTCAGCAATTCCCTGATAGACGACAACCATGAAGAGAAACTTTTGAAAGTTTACTAGAACGGTTTCAATGGTCTGGACATTTAGATCACGAGAAAAAACTGATCGAATAAAAACTATTGTAAATAAATAAAATGAATTAAATCATGTAATCCTTACTGTCACTGAGGATCTGCATGTTAGTTCGACCGTTCTCATAATCTAAGTGTCTAGTCTGTTGAAACCGTTTAAGCATACTATCAAAGTTTCTCTTCTTGGTTATCGTCTAATCAAGAATTGCTGATGATAAACTCTTCTTGCTAGTAGCACATTTTTGTTATACTCTACTAGTATAAAACCATATCCTCATTGCAAAAAAAAATAATAAAGCTACTGGAACTATAGAAATAGTATAATGTCAAATGTTTAAGCAAATTTAGTATCATAGCCAACTAGATGTTTTTATTAATATTTTACGCACCAAGAAGCTTAACTACGTAGGTATTTTGATATGTTATCCAATATTAATAAACTAAAAATCAGTCTAGGTTAATCTGTATATTTTTTTGAAAAAATTATTTGTGAATGAATATTTTCACGGCCAACTTATAAAATTTCACGTAATTTTTGTTGCAATTAATGTTTGGCTTAAATAATCACGAATAACTCACAAACTAAAGCACTTAGATATAGGGAATGCTTAAGAAATAAAAAAGTACCATAAAATATCATCTCATAACAACACTAAATGGAACACAATTTAATAAAACTTCGAAAATACTCATTCCGAGTTTTTACCAACCCTGTATACTAAAATTAAACATTTCGCTATTTTAATAATGTTTTACAATCATCATCATCATCATGCAACCTCTTCTGTCCACTGCTGGACATAGGTCTCTCCCATTCTTCGCCACTCTTCACGGTTCTGTGCTTCTTGTTGCCATTGCTTGGATATTCGGTTAATGTCTTCTATCCAGCGTGTTGGTGGTTGTCCTCTGCTGCGTTTGTCTTCTCTTGGGCACCAGTCAATTAGTTTTCTGGTCCATCTTGAGTCTTTCAGTCGCGCTATGTGACCTGCCCAATTCCATTTCAGCTTGGCTATACGTTCAACGACATCAGTGATACCTGTTCTTTTCCTTAAGTCTTGGTTCCTTATTTTGTCTTTTTTTGTTACGCCGAGAATAGATCTTTCCATGCGCCTTTGTGCCACTCGCATTTTTAGTGCTATTGTTTTTGTGAGAGTGAGAGTTTCTGCCCCGTATGTCATAATAGGAAGAACGCATTGGTCAAATGTCTTCCGTTTCATAGCTGTCGGGATGTTGCTCTTAAAGATGTCTCTTAGTGAACCATACGCCGCCCAAGCAAGTGCTATTCGTCGTTGGAATTCGCAAGTCTGATTGTCCTTGCCTATTCTGATTTCATGACCGAGATATATGTACTTTTCTGTCAATTCTACCACTTGATTTTGGATGGTTAGGTGTTCGCTTGGAACTAAATTTGTCATAAATTTGGTCTTACTGATGTTCATTTTTAGATCTATTATTGAAGATACGTTTTCTAATTCTAGTAGCATTTGTTGTACTTCACCCAGATCTTCGGTAATAAGTACTATATCGTCGGCAAAACGCAGATGATTGAGCATTTCTCCATCTATTTTTATTCCTCTATTTTCCCACTTTAGCATTTTAAAGGCGTATTTGAGGACCGCTATAAATAATTTAGGTGAGAGAGTGTCGCCCTGTGTCACACCTCGCTTGATATGAATTTCTCTGATAGTATCATGTAGTTTTACACGCATTGTGGCGTTTTGGTATAATGTTTGCACTAACCTTTTAAACCGGTAATCTATTCTACTATTGTTCAGAGCAGTTATAATGCTGTCTAATTCCACAGTGTCGAAGGCTTTGTGAAAGTTTACGAAGATAATTACCAGTGGTCTGTTATATTCTATCGACTTTTCTATGTTTTACAATAATATACTATATTAAAAATCGTTTGAACATAAATTGAATTTTGATGTCAAATCGCTACAATTTTACAGGGTGTGAATGTTGCTACAAAATTAACAAAAAAACGTAATTATCTTTTAAACTACCTGGTATAGTATTACAAAACCCTATATTTTTTGAAAGAAGGCATCGAGAAGAATCCAAAAGTGTAAAAATATACAGCGTGTTCCCATGTATATTTTATATATAAAGATACTTTACTCTATAGCGAAATTCATATGTTTTGACATACCTCGTATAATATAGATACAATTTGATATATGATTGTTGAATCTCAGGTATTAGGCCATGCAGAACTTTTTATGAAGAATAACTTTTTTTCTTAAAATTAAAAATAAAAAAGTTTCCCATAATATCTGTGCAACTTAAGTGACACCCTATATATAATATGGACATTAAATATCCAGTGATCCAAAATTATTGTCATCATAGTGGGCTCTGCAGGACAGATTATACAGCTATACAGTACATGTCTATGATTAATTCAGATATGTTCAGAAATACTTTTTAGTTTACTTCAACTTTGACTTTTCAAGTTTTAGTATGGAAAATTATTATTAAAAAGGGTTTTCATAATTATAAATATATGGCTATAAATAAAGTAAATATATGGCTATGAAGCTTTAATTATTGTCTTAATCAAGTAACCAAAATTTTTCTTTCTTTTGGCGAAAAATGTAATTACTGATGAAGTATATTAAATTGTTTTGAATCGTCAACCATAGATGGAAATTTAAGAGTCTATTTATTATTAGGTCCCCCGGTTAAAGGGGAGGCCGTATACTCGTACAAATATCTTATTTATTTTATTTTTATTTTATATAATACATAATTAAATTCACTATCAAATTCCATATATATTTTATTAATACTTAATTTGAAATTTATTTTGACATTGACGGAGAGTCAAACTCAAATGTAAATAACCTATGCTTTGCTGAACAAATTTAGAAAACTAGCGTACTATACCCCATTCCATGAATATACGACCCTCTTGGATTATCGCGACAACGAATATTTTACTGTGCAAAATATGAAGAACGAAAGTAAATTGCAAATTATATTGTTGTTTATTGGAGTAATCATTAGAGCAAAATACTTTCGTACTTCTTATGTTGCACACTAAATTATTCGTTGTCGCGATAATCCAAAACAGTCGTATATTCGTGGAATACACCCATAGCAACGATTTGAGTTGACGATTAGCTGTGTCGGCAGAAAAGAATATTTGAAGAGGGATTGTGGCGTCACATTTTGGAATTTGAGGTCGGTTATCTCGAAGAAGGTTAGAGATAATGAAGTGCCGTTTTCAGATTTGGATTCAGAAGACAAAACTACATGACAATCCATCGGTAAATCAGCTCTAAGTACTGCAGGAGAGGCGACTCACGAACGAACGGACGAACAGACTCTGCGAATTTATAAATAAAAAGTTTTCGTTGATAATGATAGATATAATGATAGTGATGGGATCAAAACACGTTTTAATAGGCGAGGACCTCCAAAATGAACAGGTACTGACCACAGTGTGGTAAAAATGGATAATTTTGGTCATACTTTATGTTTTTGATGCTGCTAAAAACGAAAATGAGGTATATTTTGGATTTTATGTGGGGGAACATTGTCAAATTCGCAATTTTACCCTAAAAATTAAAAAAATGAAATCACTTTTTTGCGTTTAACTCGCTGCAACTCTGTTAAATGGTAATATTTTTTTCTAAAATTTTTATAGTATATTATATTCCTCACCTTTCTGAAGAAACTAGAACCTGCTTCAAGTTTTCACTCTTATTCTAATGAAAGTTACGAATTCTTTAAAGCAATTGGTGCAAATTCATGAGTGGCAAAGTTTAAGCTTTAAAGTTAAGTGACGAAATTTGAAATTTAACTTCTTTTAATCACGATTATGTTAAAACAGAGTACAAAGAAGTTCTCTGGAAAGTTTTAGATCAAAATGTTTTGTGAAAAAAAAATTGTGCTACATTTAACATCGACGTTATAAATCCCCAAAATATCGCTTTTTTCGAGATACAGACCATGGGTGGTGAATGGCTAGTTTTAGTCTTACTTTATGTTTTTGATGGTGCTGAAAACGAAAATGAAGTTTATTTTGAATTTTAAGTGGGGAAACATTTTCAAAATTGACCCAAAAAATAAAAAAAAATACGTTTCTCTACGTTTAATTCCCTACAACTCTGTTTGTTTTTAATATTTTTTTCTGAAATTTTTACACCATATTTTTCACCTTCCTAAAGGCTATGTGGCCTGTTGCAAGCCTTCTGTTCTATCGCAATAAAAGTTATGAATTTTATAAAGTTAAAGGTGGAGATTCGTGAAATGCAAAGTTTAATTCGAAAAGTTGAGCGACAAAATTTGAAATTTAGCTTTTTAATCACAGTTATGTTCAAATATAGGGTACAATAAAGTTTTACGGAGAGTTTTGGTCAAAATTTTTTATAAAAAAATGGTTTATAGAACTATATCATTTATAGCAAATGGTAATAGATAAAAACTTTTAATTTTAAGAAAAACGTGATTTATTTTTTTTTATTTTTACGGTAAAATTGCAATTTTGACACTGCTCCCAGTGGCAACGTTGGTTTGGCTAGATAAACAAGTTCGAAAATTTACTGTGAACAAATCGCGAAAATACTTAAAACGGAGGTGAAAATAAAATCTAAACACCATACCAAGTAGCATCTAGAGACAACGGCGAAGTGTACATCAAAATTCGGAGTGAAACAAACATTTTTAAGTAAATAAAACCGGCAGAGCAAGTAAGCAATTAAATATTGAATTTAATAAGAAGGTAACCGCTAAACAATTTTTAGCGGTGTTGCCAAATCTGAAAAAAGAACTGGGAAATAGGGAAGGAAGAAATAAATACCTACCCTTTTATTTTTTTAATAGGCCAGTCTGAGAAGGGCAAGAATCTCCAAGAAGTCGATTCGGATTTTTGCACTTACCGCAGACATAGCCAAATTATACGTGTGTAAAAATATACTTTAGTATCTAATTAATCAAATAGTAACAACATGGAAGAATTAATAAAAGATTTGCGAGAAAAATAATTGGACAGAATGGAAGCAAGGGATACGAGGATACAACAAAAATTGGATGAATCCAAGAAGAGCTTAAAGGATTAAGACATCAAAACCAGGAGCTCAAAAGAGAAAATGTGCTACTAAAGAAAGAAATAAACCAACAGAGAGATAGAATGGAGAAAATTGAGACAGATATGAAGAGAAAAACTTAATTATATACGGACTTGAAGAAACGCAAAATGAAGATACCCAAATGTTGTCAAACAAAGTGCAGGAAGTCATGAACAAAATGGAAGTACATTGCAGAGCAGACCAAGAGACAACAGAAATTAGAAGATTAGGCAGTAAAACTAACAACTCAGAAAGACCGGTCCTTGTTGAGCTAACAAGTGGAAGTAAAAAAAAATGGAAATCCTAAAGGAAAGCGGAAAATTAAAAGGAACAAAATGATTCGTGAATGAGGCTTACCCAAGAACCATCTTGGAACAAAGAAAAATACTTTTAAAGCACAAGAAAGAAGCAAGAACAAAAGGATATACTGCGAAGATTAAATATGACAAGCTAATAATAAACGGAGATGAATACGGACTAGAAGAAGTCAAAACATGGAATACTCTAACGGATGAACGAAGAAAAGAAAATATTACAAAAACTCCCATAGATAAAACTAGAGCCAGAACAATGAGTGATAGATCCCCACACAGGGAAAATGACCAAAGAGAAAAAATGATGAAAGTACCCCATCCAGCAAAAAACTAGGATTAAAACCAGAACAACATACGGAGACAGGAACGGAGAGGAAAGGACATGGAACATTCAGTACTATGAAAGAGCAAACAACGAGGATAACATATAACAAGGAAGAAAAGAAAAATGAAAACAAATGTCAAACGAGAATAGGTACATGGAATATAACCTCGATAGCAGGAAAGGAACGTGAATTAACAGAGGAAATGGAAAGATTTGAGCTGCAGTTGATAGAAATAAGCGAGAAGAAAAAAGTAGGAAATGGAATTGTCGATATCGGAGGGCAGCACATGTTATACTATTCCGGAGTTCAGATAGGACAAAGAGCAAAAGAAGACGTGGAAATAGTTGTAACGAAAGAAATGAATAGAAGAATAACCAAATTCAAACCAGTATCATCAAGAACTATATACATAAAGATAGAGTTAGAAGAAGAAGAATGTCACATAATACAGGTATATGCACCGGTAGAAGGAACAGAGCATAAAAAACAGAACTATTCTATGATGAGATACAGAAACTTATTGATGAGATACAACAGGAAGGCAAAAACATCATTTTACTAGGAGACTGGAGATTAATTTACCAACAGATATTGAAATCGGTGTGGACCTAGGGCCTACAATTATGGGGCTGTACCAAAAAAAGCAATTACCGAATTTTAGAAACGCTCCAGAACCTAATATTAAGGAATATTGTATGTGCTCCTAGATATGTTCGAAATGACGATTTGCGTAGAGATCTTAAAATCGAATCTATTCCAAATGAAATTAAGAAAGTCGCCAGGAGACATGAAGAGAGGCTCCATAAGCATCCCAACCATGAAGCACTTCAGCTTCTTGTCAACGAACCCCAGATGCGAAGGCTCAAGAGGACTAAACCGTTCGAGCTCGTGTAATGTGTGAAGTTGTGCCGGGCTTAGTTAGTGTTGTGCATTGTATTGTAGCCACAACAAAGACGTGAGCAATTAGTGAAAAGCAGAGTCAGTGCTGTGCTGTGTAGCCACAACAAAGAAGTGGGCATTTCATGTAAAAAACAGCTAGGATGGACCAGGTGACATCTAGTTTACAAACATTTTTAGGGAAAGTAGGTTAAAGAAAAATACTGATTAATCTTGTAGATTAGGTATATTTATATTGCTTAAATAAAAAAAAACTAGGAGACTGGAATGCAAGAAGAGGAAATGATGATAATATGACATTAAGCTGCTTGGGAAGGTATGGAGAAGAGACGATAAATAGGAATAGTAGAAGAATGATAAGTTTCTGCCAAATAAATGACTTGTTAATAGGTAATTATTTCTGGTATAAACCGAGAAACGAAAAATATACATACGTAGAAGAAGAAACAAATGCGAGAAGCATATTTGACTACATAGTATATCCTTGAGACGCAGACCTAACGATACAAAATATAAAAACAGAGAACGAAGCCGAACTCGGTACCCAACACGGACTAGTGACAGCAGAGATAAACATGAAACTAATGGAAATAATAGAGAGTCCTCAATATACAAGAGTAGCAATACATAAGATAAAAAATATGGAAGTGAGGAAGTTATACCAAAGAGAGACTGATAAAATACTGGAACAGCATGAAAACAATGAGGAAATATGGAATATGGATGATAGATGGAAAAAATTGAGAGACACGTTATGGAACATTGCAAAACAAGTATGTGGAATAAGAAAGAACGGGAAGAATAATAAAAGAACTGGATGGTGGGATAAGGAAATAAAGCAAGCAGTAAAAAAGAAGAAAGAAATGTGGAAGCGATACATAAACACAAATGAAGAGCAAGACAGACCTGAATACAGAAGACAGAAAAATATTGTGAAAGAACTAGTAAAAGATGCGAAGAAGAAGAGCTGGAAGGAATTCGGTGAAGAATTAAACGAAGGTTTTGGGAATAACAATAAACAGTTTTGGAATAAAATAAGAAGCATGAAAAGAGCAAAAAGGAAACAAATAAGAGGAATTAGAAATGAGCGAGATGAATTTAAAACAAACATACAGGACATACTAACCATATGGAATAAGCACTATAAAGAAAAATTCGGAACAAGCAACCAACAAAATGAGGAGAGAGGACAGCAGGAAAGAGAAGAGGATAGGGACAATCGAGTAGACGAAATTCATATCAAAGATATTAAAGAAGGATTGGCAAGAATAAAGATTGGAAAAGCGGGAAGTGCAGATGACATAGATCCGGAGATGATGAAGTACGTGGGAGAACGAGGCAAGCTTTGGCTACTGGAAATAATGAGGGAAGCATGGAGAACAGAAAAGATACCGAAAGACTGGGAAGAAAATTTATTGATACCAATACACAAGAAAGGAGATGAAGCGGAATATGATAACTATAGGGCTATATGCTTATCATCAGTGGCATATAAAGTCTACACCGGGATAATAGAAAGGAAGCTCAGGAAAGAACTGGAAGGAAAACTAGAAGAAGAACAAGCTGCTTTTAGGAAGGAAAGAGGAACAATAGATTATATACATACTGAGAAATATAATTGAAAGGAAAAACGAAATAGGAGAAGACTTATATATTACGTTTATAGATATTAAAGCTGCTTTTGATTCTATAAATAGAGAAGTAATATGGTCAGTAATGGAAGACCTGCAAATCCCGCAAAATATAGTAAGCGTGGTAAAAAGTACATATAAAAACGTACTTGCTAAAGTACAAATAAACGGAAACAGATCGCCGATAATAAACCTAAGGAGAGGAATAAAACAAGGGGACAGTCTCAGCCCAGTTTTGTTTATATTAGTAATGGATAGAGTAATTTTGAGCGCTAAAAGAAGGTCAAGGCATTTACAGTCAACAATAGGGTACAGGAATTTTGTACCCGTGAGGATGGAGGGATTACTATATGCAGATGATCTAGTAATAATAGCAGACAGTAAAGAGAAAATGCAAATATTATTCGACATCTGGGTGGAAGAAATAGAAAATTTGAAAATGGAGGTAAATGTAAAGAAAACGAAGGCCATGATAGTAGCCCAAAAGAAAAGGGAAGAAATAAACCAAACGATATTTAGGTGCAAAAACGAAATAATAGAAACAGCCTCGACGTTTTAATACCTGGAAATAATAATATCTGAGGATGGAAAGGTAGATCAAGAAGTCTCATACAGGGCGAAAAAAGCAAATAAGATCTACTATGCACTCAATAAAACAATATTTGGATTGGAAGAAATTGATAAAGAAATAAAACTGAAGGTATACAATGCAATATCTGTACCTGTATAACTTTAATATATGCAAGTGAGACATGGGTAAACAATGCAAAGATAGACAGTACAATAAACGCAGCGGAGATGAAGCAGCAGAGAAAAATAGCAGGAAAAACGAAATTGGACAGAATAAGAAATGAAGATATTAGACAAAGACTGAAACAGGAATCGATAATAACCAAGATCCAAAAAACAAAATTAAAATGTTATGGACACATTAACAGAATGGACCAAGAAAGGCTACCAAAGCAGGTGATGGAATCAAAAAGATATGGTAAAAGAAGGAAAGGGAGGCCAAGGAAGAGATGGATCGATCAGATTATAGAAATTGGACAGGAAAAAGGAAAAACACATTAACAAATGAAAGAGTTAGCAAAGGACCGCAAGAAATGGAAGATATGGATAGAGGTTGAATAAAATCTCTGACGCCCCTGAGGGGTGTAGTGGAGTTTCGAGAAAGAAGAATAAGAAGACACTACTCCCCACTTAAAATTCAAAATAAACTTCATTTTCGTTTTCAACGCCACCAAAACCACAAAGTAAGACTAGAATTAGCCATTCACCATTTATGGTCAGTATTAGCGTTATTTTGGGGATCTACAACGTCGATATAAGTTGCACTATTTTATTTTATATAAAACACTGTGATCTAAAACTTTCCCGAAAACTTCGCTGTACTCCATATTTTAACATAAGTAAACGTGATTAAAAAGCTTTTCGTCACTCAAATTTTGCGATTAAACTTTGCAATTCAGCATTGTTTAAAATGATTGGTGAGAAATAATATAAAAATTTCAGAAAAAATATTAAAATGGAACAGAGTTGTAGCGACATAAACGCAAAAAACGTGATTTAATTTTTTGTATTTTTAGGATAAAATTGCGATTTTGACACTGTTCCCCCACATACAATTCAAAATAAACCTCAGTTTCGTTTTCAACTCCATCAAAAACATAAAGCATGACCAAAATTAACCCTTCACCACACCGTGGTCAGTATCTCGAGAAATAAGCATTTTGTTGGGGGTGTGCCGCTTGTATAAAAAATACAAATGCGTAGATTCAATACGTATAAAAAAGAATTGAATACACGCATAAAAAAAGGATAACAGTAAATTCTGATCCTGGAACACGTGTTCTGGTAGGGGAGCCCAAGCGGGAATTTTTCCAGTTACTCGAGCGCTTCAGATTATCATATCGGGAGAAACCTGGTACCCTGCAGATGTACCTCTAACATATATTGGCTCTTAACACAGGGGAGTTCGTTAAGAACGGCCCGGAAAAAAAATTATTCTTAAAAAAACTTGAAATTGTCAGATTAAGATAAGGTAAGTTAAATAAGTACATACATGCAAAAGAGTGTATATTTCGAAAATCTGACGATTTGAGCCGGGCGTAAGAAAATGGATGAGTCCCAAAATTTCACAAGAAAAAAGCGAATATTTCGCGAAATAAATAACAGATGGAAAAACTAAAAACTACGTGTCCAATATTTTTTAAAAATCTGTCGAATGATACCAAACACGACTTCCCACGGGGAGGGGTGGGGGATAAATTTAATATTTTAAATACGAGTCCCGCGATATTTCGCGAAATGAACATCAGATCGACAAACTGTAAAATACACTTATTCAATATTTTTGAAAAATCTATCGAATGGCACCAAACACGACCACCCACGGTGGTGGGGCGGAGGGTTACTTTAAAATCTTAAATAGGAGCCCCCATTTTTTATTGCAGATTTGGATTCCTTACGTAAAAATAAGTAACTTTTATTCGAAACATTTTTCAAATTATGGATAGATATCATTATAATCGGAAAAAACTTTACTTAACTTTATTGAAAACTTTACTTAACTTTTTTTGGTTTTAGGACCAACTAGTCGAGGAAATGAAGCATTTTGGCTCGCAATTTTTTCGTCCAGCATAGATTTACTTGAAATTTTTACAGAAGGTAGGGCATAGTCAAAGGATCATTTTCTATATCATACCGCTGTGCGCTAAAACCTTGGGGGTGGTTGCCACCCCATCTCGGTGGTGGAAATTTTTTATTCAATTATAACCATGTAAATCGATGTAATAAGTGATTCTAAGAAAAAAATATTTTTACATTTTCTTCGTAAAACTAATATTTTTTGAGTTATTTGCGCTTAAAAGTAAGAGTTTTTCGACGAAAAAATCGACTCCTTTAGAAGTTTTTTTAGAATACCTCGAAAAATATGCATTTAATCAAAAAAACTGTAGATAGCAAAATTGTATCTTTTAGTAACATAAATCTAATTATTTTTCTATAATATCTTTATGACCAAAACAAACCAAGATACGGTACGTTAAAAGTTAGCTTTTTTCGTCAAATGTATAATTTGAAATATTCAAAGCCAAATACCGGGAAAACGTTGCATTTTTTGAGAAAAATTTAAGTAATATTTTTTAAACTATACAATTAACTATTAAAAAAAATAAAAAGTTTCTAGCATGAAAATTTAGCGACTTTTGATAAAAAAAGTTCGGTACCTGCTTTTCTCTACGAAAGAATCAGTGAAAACAACCCCCTAAATACCCTCCTAATTAAAAATTAATCTTAACCTTTCTGTAATTCCTTGTATATTTGTATTACCAATACATCCAAGAAGTTGAACCTATTTAAAAGGCCTAATTTTAGAAAAATTGGAGTTTAAAGAAAAATTGATTTTTTGCAATTTCGTATTTTTCACCTTTTACTTCCAAATATTTCCGAAAATACTAGAGTTACGAAAAAAATGATAGACTACTAATTTGTAGCCTTTTTAATAACTAAAATTCAACTTTACATAGATTTTCATTACATTGAACAGTTAGTGAGATATAGCTGTTTAAATCCTCTATTTTCGAGCAAGCACCCCCTTATTCGAGCCCTTTAAACCCACCCCAATTAAAAACTAAGGGATCTTACGGAATTTAATTTACACAGTCTTATAGCTCTTACAAAATACTACAAAATTATTTTTGAAAAAAAAATTATCGCCAAAACTAAAGGAGCTATGTTTATAAAACGATTTTTTTTTTGAAAAATTCGAATTGTCCGCTTATGGACCATTTTCAATGTATCACAATGTACCAAGGAACCGGTTCGTATATTGGAAGATGACTAAAAAACTATTTTGTATTTGTATTTGTGCACATTTGTAAATTCGTATTTTTCTGTAAATAAATGTTTTTGTAATTCTTTAATTCTACTTTTTTTTATACAGATCAATTAAATTATCTACTTATAAAAATTGTAATGTTATTAAGGGTGGTTTTTAAGGGTTTAAATATTATGATATTCTATCCTAAAGCATAACACAATCATTATTTAACCAATCCACACCAAATTTTACCCATATTATAGTTAACAATGTTTTTATATAATTTTTGAAAATAAGGGGTAGTTTACACCCCTAAAAATAATCAACGCCCTTGAGCATGATATAGAATATAAAGTACAGTGTGAGATAATCCTAATCCTAAATTTTTATATAAATCGATGCAAGCCGAAATTATTCTTTTAGTATAAGTAAATTTTTTATATATGTATAGCTCCAACCAGGGTGGTTTTAAGTGTTGAAATAGGTGTCGCGAAAAAAGGTCGCCAACAATTGGTCGAGCGAAAAAATGTCGCGCACATTTGAGCGCGTATCAAAAGGTCGCCGGCGAAAAAACAGCGCCGACGAAATAAGGACGCGTGCAATTGATCGCGCGAAAAAAGATCGCGTCATGTTTTACATTATTAAAACCATTCAATTGGTTTTCAAAAAGGTTCTAAAGAAATTCTATTTGCATACTTTAACTTTATGCATTATGAGCCGATTAGTCTTGGAATTCCATCTAATTACTTTTTAATGTATTTTGGATGTATAAGAAGATGGGAAAAATAACGTATATCTAAATACTTTTTAATGTATTTTGGATGTGTAGGAAGATGGGAAATATAGGAGAATGGGAAATTATTTCATATGGTATTTTCAGGTTATTCAAGTGAATATACTTGAAAATTGAACAATTTTTAACATGAAGAAAGTATTTTTTTTGTTCTACGTGAATAATTTTAATATATGGATCTAAATTCAGAAAGGTACTTTCCTTCACACTTTTTACAGGCTTAGGACTGTCAGCAAAAAACTGGCGTGTTTAAAAGTGTTTGCTCTTCCTAATCGGATATCGTTAAAAATGTACAGTAATAATAGTTCTATTTACAGTATATATTACATACAAACGAATACCAGGTACCAGTTTACCTATTTTTGGTATTTTCAGAGACCGGTAATTAGCATAATTGGTTCTTAGTAGAAAGTCGTTATGCAGATTAGTGAAGAATAAGTAGTTTAGATAAGGGCACCTTATTGTGTAGGTATTTATTAGGAATTCCATGAAGTCATTACGATAAGACATTATTAGAAATGCTAAAATAAATATTGTACAAAAGTTCTTTGTCTAATTGTGCGTTATTCACTAATGTGGTAATTATTATTCCATATTCGTGAAACGTACTTTTATTACTTTTTAATGTATTTTGGATGTATAAGAAGATGGGAAAAATATCGTATATCTCATTATTCATTAGCTTGTCGATTTGTCAAGATGGTCTTAACTTACGTAAAGAGTCAAAAAGGTGCCAATATGTTGGTGTATAATGGATATATCCATAGAAAGGAAAAAACGATTGATCAAAAGACAATTTGGAAGTGCGCTCAGTACAATACGCATAAATGTACCGGGAGAGTTCACACAGTGGGAGATGAAGTAGTGAAAAGTACAAGTCACAACCACGTTGCCGATGCGTCAATATTAGAAGCAAAAAAGGCTTGTAACAGAATGAAAGAACTGGCTCATCAAGTTGAACTAACAACACAAGGAATCATAGCTACCGTTTCACAAGAAGTGTCTGTGGGTGCAACTGGGCAGCTACCTTCTATTTCATCCCTAAAGCGAACTATTCAGAACACACGCCAAAGAGTGGAAGCTATTCCGGCAAATCCAAGAAGCTTAACAGAGCTTATTATTCCGGAAGAATACACCAGAAACAATAACGGCGAACCGTTTCTTTTATTTGACAGTGGTCCAAACGAACAGAGAATTTTAATATTTTCCACTGAAAGAAATTTAACTTTGATGGCGAGCTGTGAATACTGGTATGCCGATGGAACATTCACATGTACTCCTCTATTGTTTGGTCAGCTGTATACAATACATGGCGTACAGTATAGCAACGTTATTCCAACTGTTTTTGCTCTACTTCCTAATAAAACTCAGGCAACATACACTCGACTCTTCCATGAATTAAAAACGTTACGACCAGGTTTACGTTCTACAACAATAATGGTGGATTATGAAAAAGCAGCAATTAATGCTTTACAACAAGAGTTTCCTGAAGTCAGAATCCGTGGATGTTTCTTTCATTTCACACAATGTTTGTGGAGAAACATGCAAGGTACAGGACTGCAACAAGTTTATACAGAAGACGCGAATTTTGCTCTACATCTGCGACAATTGGCAGCCCTAGCCTTCGTACCTGAAGTAGATGTTGTTGCAACATTCGGAGAGCTACTGGACAGCGAGTTTTACACTCAAAATGAAAATTTACTAACACCTTTAATAAACTACTTTGAGGATGTATGGATAGGCAGATTGGATCGACGACAACAAAGAAGACCGCCAATGTTTCCAAGGAATCTTTGGAATTGCTTCGAATTTATAGAGGAAGATCTACCGCGTACTAATAATGCTGTCGAAGGTTGGCACAACAGCTTCTCCTCGATATTAAATGCAGCACACCCAAATCTATGGAAGTTTATTACGGGGCTAAAGAAAGAAGAGAGTTTAAATCGATTAAAAGTGGAGCAATACATAGCTGGAAACCAACAACCTCAAAAAAAAATTTATAAAGATACAGCGCGGCGAATAAAACGATTTGTTTGCAATACGGGAACCGGCCAAATCTAGAATATTTAAGAGGAATTGCCCAAAATTTTCAACTGCAAGTATAAAAAACTAAAAAACAATTAAAAAAAAAATTTAAAAAAAAAAACAAAAAAAAAAATAAAAATTAAAAAAACACAAAAAAATAAAAATAAAAAAAAAATAAATAAAAATTAGAAAAAAATAAAAAAATTAAAATTAAAAAAACTTTTAAACACGCCAGTTACTAACTGCCAGTCCTAAGCCTGGATAAAGTGTGAAGGAAAGTTAAAGTATGCAAATCTGTTATTAATATAAATGTATTCTTTAACTATGATATCTTCAATAAGTACTCACCAGTGACAATGTATTAATGAAATTGTGCCTGTTATATAATTTTTAACCACAATATCATTATTTTATTTGGGAAATTTTATTTTAATAAAGATGGTAGCCCTTAACCTACCCTATCTATATGTAGTATATACCCTGTAAAATATATTAAGCTTATATTAAAACTTACTCTTAAATAACCAAGGGTAAATTTTGCGACACTGCCAAGTCGTGAAATAATACCTCTAGGTACTTTCCCTACAACATTTACAGTTAAAATTACCTTAATTCGACCATTAAATTGGTCGAACATTTTACATGATCAATTTCAAATAGGATTATTTACTTCCAATTATTTTCCTATTATTTAAAGTGGAAAATAAAACTAAAGTCATTTAGAAGTCAATATTGGGTTGACGAAATATTTTTTACCAATAGGTTAAAATGACTAATAAGAAAATATTTAACTGTTTGGGTCATTATTTAACAGCAATCCTTTAGTTCTATTGCATCATCTAAATCTGACCTAAGCCTGGATTAAGTGTGAAGGAAAGTTAAAGTATGCAAATGAAAACATATTTTCTGACGCGATCTTTTTTCGCGCGATCAATTGCACGCGACCTTATTTCGTCGGCGCTGTTTTTTCGCCGGCGACCTTTTGATACGCGCTCAAATGTGCGCGACATTTTTTCGCTCGACCAATTGTTGGCGACCTTTTTTCGTAGATCCGTTGAAATATTATGGTACTATATCTTAAGGCATAAAACAATCATTATGTAACTAATAAGAACCAAATGTTGACAATATCTATTAAAGTTTGAAATGTTATTTTTATAATTTTTTACAATTAGGGGTAGTTTTCACCCTTAAAAAAACAAAAGCGTACAACGGCTCAATATAGAAAATGAACTAGAGGGTGGAATGAGCCTAATCCCAAATTTTTATACAAATCGATGCTGGACGAAAAAATTGCGAGGTTTTGCCATTTTTTCAGTTTCATTTGCTCGACTACTACTCTTCACAACCCAATAGGTCCCCATAACGCTCGAGTGACTGCACATTTAGCATACTTTGCTCCCCTACTATTACGAATAAAACATGAAGCATATGTTGGCATGAAAAGAGTTTGAATGATAATTTTTCAACAGATTAACATATAACGTACTGTTCTTACGATGTCAGTTGGACCAGAGGCATTTTTGGGGTCCGGTCAGTAATTCTACGAAGAGCATAGACATAGAAATAAAGATAAACCATATAAACATTTGCTTGCTTCAAAATTGATCACTCCTTGTATTAGTCCACATGGACGCGGGTGTGGCTTATTACTTTCTAACGTATCTTATTGGGCAATACTGAAGAGTAATTGGTCAAATTGTTCGGAAGTGCTTAGGCTCAAATCATATTGTTATCTGGACAAAATACCTTCTCATGTTTCAAAGGCGGCAAGCAATATAAACACTATATAAACAGTGTCGTCGTCATAACTTACAATTATTTTATTTTTATAATACATTTTTTGTCTCATTTCTTTAGTACTTAAAAATGAATAAGCACATTAAATTGCATTTGTAAGTATTATATACTTTTAATGATCAATTTTAAATTTTAATAACTGTATTGTTTATACAGGATGTCCCATATATTATGCGAGAATTAATGACGTCAATTTGCTCAGTCCGCTGATTGGATAATGTAATTAATGGAATTTGTCATGTTTCATATTTTTATTTTTTCCATATTTTCCTTTGTATGTGTCCATGTCTAAGAGCCATATATGAGGAGAGGGAGTGTACATTGATTGAAGACCCTTGATTTTAGGTATTGGGGGTATTTTCTTTTTCTTTAGAATAAAAGACAGTTTTCCGAGTGATGCCCAGGCCAATCTCATTAATTTTTTTATTTATTCGGTCTTATTTTTTTTATTTAATTTAGTGATTTGTCCTAGAATATCTCTTTTACTTGCTTTATTCTTGTTTGTGCCACTGTAATTATTGGTTCTCCTTGTTGATTGGTCATGGCTTTTGTTTTACTGTAAGCGATGTTCAGTCCCATCTTTGTCGATTCACTATCTAGTGCTTCCATCATTCTTTGTAATTCTTCACTATTTTCTGTTTTAATACAATATATTATTTACAAGTCAAAAGTGACATTTGGAAAAATTGTGTAGCTCATGTTCAAGTAAAATAAAAATATTATCTTGCTTTGTCACCAATATTAATGTCTTCTTCTTCTTTTCCTTCTTCTTCTTCTTGTGTAGACATGACTCTGTGTGTTTTTCAATGTGCCTCCAGTAAGTTGTCATTCCATCGTTTTCGTGGTCTTCCCACTTAGGTTTGGATCCCGCGTATGAAAAAAAGTTGATTAATAGCAAGCTGAAAATTTTTTAATAGCTTAAGGGTGTCTAGTTGGAGAAACTTTGATATATGGGAACACTGGAACAGGGGAAGTTTTAATTGTGGAACAGGTTAAAAATTTGGAACGGCCAGACCACGAAAACAGCACATGTATTTTGTCCGACAGAACAGACTTAAACTCTCCGAACAGAGATTAAACTCTCATGCAAAAATCAGCCTACTATTTATCACCAAATGGGCGTTTTAATGAGTGGAACATGTAGAATATGCCAAATGACAGGAATTATGACAGGTGATAAATAGCAGTCTGATTTTTGCATGAAAGTTTAATCTCTGTTCGGAGAGTTTAAGTCTGACCGTTCCAAATTTTTAACCTGTTCCACAATTAAAACTGCCCCTGTTACAGTGTTCTCATATATCACAGTTTATCCGACTAGACACCATTTAAGCTATTAACAAATTTTCAGCTTACTATTAATCAACTTTTTTTTCATACGCGGGATACAGACCTAACTGATCGTCTTCCTATTAGGGAACCGTCTCTCGCCGTCCTTACTACTTTGTTTTTTGTCATTTGGCTCATGTAGTTGTTCCATTATACTCTTCTGCTTTTTACCCAGTTATTAATGTTGCATATCTGTCGTATATCTGCACTTCTAGCTCTTCCCATATCCCATCGATTTTTCAAAGTATTTTCATCTCTGCTGTTTCTAGCATTATTTCTGTCCTTTCTGTATCAAGTCGTGTTTCTGCCGCGTATTTATGTCATTATTGGTCTGATAACTATTGTGTAAATTGCGCCTTTCACTTCTTTTCCAATATTGGTGTGGTAGTTATAAACACAACAAGTGTCGAATCAAGTTCTGAACATACGGATAGTGATATATTTCAACTTGTCAAAAATATGTCCCATGTACAGTAGTAAAAGTGATCTCTCCATTAGTCATGAATTAAGACAATTCGACTGGAAGACGAATTGTTCGTTTTCATGTATTTTATGTGTATATTCAAAGTGTAGTCTTATTTCTATATTTCTCAAATTAATAAGCACGTTAAATTTCATTTGTATTATGTATTTTTAATTATCTTTGGTGTCAATTTCATAAAGAAATGTGAACAATTAACAACATTATTACTGTTTAACAAATATTGAACCATAATTTAAAAATAAAAGTTTACCCATTAATTTTTATTGCGCCGCCTATGTTTTACAAACGGCGCCGACAATCGGTGTCGAATTTTGTTTTTATACTGGTCCAACTGACATCGTAAGAACAGTAATTGGTAACTTTAACTACCATTATTAAATAAATATAATTTCTTTTTAAGTTAGTAGCTAGTATGGTAATAATAAACGGTTTTAAAATTAGGAAAATGGCTGTTACATATACCTTTGTCAGTTGTCCAAAACCCATGGGCCAGTATGTCAAATTGTAATATTCGTCACGTGGAAATGAAATAAGGGGCGCTCTGTCCCCATGCCTGTACATCTAAAAAACAATAAATAGCTTAATAGTATAATACAAAAAATGTTTAATTGAATTACGTGGTTACAGAAACAGTCACGTCAGTCACGTGTAGTGTATAGCAATTTTGAAAACACCAAAGCATATTATTATTCCTATTATTTCGACTAATACACATTAAAATGTAGAAAACTGTATTATTTGTAAAATAAGATATAATATGCCTATAAAATCTATTTAATAATTTATTGTAATATTCATGATCATCTAGCCTCGAAAGTCTACTGTTAAACATAGAAAATCCTTTTCCTGGTATTTCCAAATATATCTAAATTTACTTCGAACACTCCGTGTATAGCTTTTTAAAAAATATTTATTTCAAGAAATCTACAAAGTACGTCTTTGTACTAATTACTGTACTAATTAAACTGAATTAAAAATGAAACAATTACAACTAACATGGTAACAAACTATGAAATAATATAATAATGCCGAAAATGCTGAAACAGTATACGCTTCCTGGCCAACGTCCTCTAACCTAACCGTGTTGAGCTGCCCCCCCCCCACTTGCAAAAATTAAAAAACAAATAGCTCTGATTTATGAGCTATTTATAAGCTTTCATAATCCGTAAACTAACAATTTTGAGCTCGTTCCACTGAGCAGGAATTTAATACTTTAGTGGGGGGGGGGGGGCTGAGTCAGACCCCCGCCCCTTAAAAATAGGAATATTGAATTGGTTTTTGCGGCAGAGTTACGAGCTATTTATGAGCTCTTGAAATTATATAGTTTCGATTTTTGAGCTCATCCCCTTCACTCCCAAACAACCCTTTAATTGATTTAACTTAAGAGAAAAATGCTGAGAAAACTTAAAATATATCGTATTGCGGATATAATTCCTATAGCTTATATACTCTAAGAATAAACTAATAAATCACGTGCATTTCGATTATTGAGGTACAACCCCCTCGCAAGAAAACCACCCTATCTTCCCGGCTTAAGAGAAAGTTATACTTAAAATGCATTAAATTAATTATTTGGCGACTACGTATCATTTAATAATTTATAAGCTCCCAAATTACGCGCATTTAGATCAGTAAATTGCAATTAAATTTGTATAGTGCAGTCACTGAAGGTAAAAATGAACGATTACCTTCAATTTCGGTGAACCTTCATCGATTTTCACGAAAATTTGTCAGTGGTTAGAGGATACCTCAAGAAACAAAGGTGACATGGTACCACCTTGCGCCTTTACCCTGAGGGTGGATACCGTCCCTTCTCGAGGGTGAAAATTATTTTATAAAAAATAACTTCACAAATCAATAAAAGAACAAATTAAAAGCAAAATTTATTATATAAAGTTATTAAAATAAGTCAATACTTTTAAGTTACTAAAGATCAAAGATTTTAGTTATTCGTGAAAAAAATGCATGTTTTGAAGCGGTTTTTCGTAAATCACTGAAAAACTGTAAGTTTTTACAAAAAAGTTAATAGTTTAATTCGTATAGCTTATATTCTAAGAATAAACTCTTATATCACGCGCCTTTCGATTATAGAGCTACAACCCCTTCGCAAGAAAACCATCCCATATTCCCGGCCTAAGAGAGAGTTGTCCTTAAAAAAATTTCAATTAATTATTTGGCGACTACATATCGCTTAATAATTTATGAGCTCGCAAAATATACGCATCTCAATTATTGAATTGCCATTTTCTTTCTATAGTGAAGTCACTAAAGGTAAAAATCAACTATGACCTTCGATTTCGGTAAATCTCCATTCATTTTCACGAATTGACAATAACAACTTGCGGTTTTAGCTCGGGGAATATGTCACCCCTTCTCGGGGGTGAAAATTACTTTATTAAAAATAACCCCACAAATCGATAGAGGGATAAATTCTAAGTGTTATTAAAATAAATCAATATTTTTGAGTTATTAAAGATCAAATATTTTAATTTTTGTGAAAAAAAAATGCATGCTTTAAAGCGATTTTTCATAAATAATTCAAAAACTGTAAGTTTTTACAAAAAAGTTTTCACCACTAAAATTGAAGCTAATAAAAAATATAATAAATTGCTTACTTGAAAAACCCTTTAATGTTTATTTAAAGTAAGTTATTGGTAATTAAATGTATATTTTTTTCAGCGACTGTTCAAACCTTAGGATTAAAGCTTAAATAACGGGAAAGAGATGCATTTTATAACACTTATGTACTAAATACTTGTCAAAGTACTTAGAAATACCTATCAAAAATGAGCTCAAGAAAAAGTTGATAGCATCAAAATTTATACTTATAAAGTATACAGCTATAAAACTATATTACATTCAATCTTTCAAATACTTTATTTTTTTTAGATCATATTTAAAATAATAACTCCAACATTACTCGATTGACGTAAAAAATTATAGATAACGAAATTTGAGTTTTTTTTATTAGAAAAGATTTTACTTGTCTTTTGATTTATGTATGAATCAAAATAACGAAGTTAGAAATGTTTGAGCTTAAATTTTACTACGAGAACAATGTAACTGGAGCCCTTTAACCTATTATCCTAAAAAATAATATATTTGAAAGATTAAGCCGGTACTTTATGTTTCGGTTGACAGCCGGTTAGTTAACCGGAGTTTAATCGGGACCTCTTTAGGGTCTCTTGCGTTGTAATAAATGCAATTACAAGTATTATTATGATTATAAATAAGAATAATAATAATACTTATAATTGCATTTATTACAACGCAAGAGACCCTAAAGAGGTCACGATTAAACCCCGGTGAACTAACCGGCTGTTAATCGAGACATAAAGTATCGGGCCTAAATGTAATACAGTTTTATAGCTCTTGAAAATACCTTTCAAATAGTTGGATGTGCCTGATATCATAAAAATTAACAGAGTGATTAAAAAAAATCATTTTTTTTGTAAAAATTTTTGGAGTATAAATTTTGACGTTATCAACTTTTTCTAGAGCCTATTTGATAGGTATTTCGAAGTACTTTTACAAGTATTTAGTTAGTGTTATAAAATTCATCTCTTCCCGTTATTTAAGCTTGTATCCTTAGATTTGAATAGTCGCAGAAAAAACTATATATTTAATAACCCATAGCTTACTTTAAATTTACAGTAAAGGGTTTTTCAAGTCAGCAATTTATTATATTTTTTATTAGCTTCAATTTTAGTGATGAAAACTTTTTTGTAAAAACTTACACTTTTTAAGTTATTTATGAAAAATCGCTTTAAAGCACGCATTTTCTTTCACAAAACATAAAATATTTGATCTTTAATAACTCAAAAATATTGATTTATTTTAATAACATTATATAACAAATTTTGCTTAGAATTTGTCCCTCTCTTGATTTGTGGGGTTATTTTTAATAAAGTAATTTTCACCCCCGAGAAGGGGTGACATATACCCCCAGCTAAGTTGTTATTGTTAATTTTGTTTCTTGAGGTATCCTCTATCCGCTCACCAATTTTCGTGAAAATGAATGGAGATTTACCGAAATCGAAGGTTATAGTTGATTTTTACCTTCAGTGACTGCACTATAGAAAGAAAATGGCAATTCAATAATTGAGATGCGTATATTTTGCGAGCTCATAAGTTATTAAACGATATGTAGTCGCCAAATAATTAATTTAAATTATTTTAAGTACAACTCTCTCTCTTAAGCCGGGAATATGGGATGGTTTTCTTGCGAAGGGGTTGTAGCTTAATAATCGAAAGGCGCGTGATTTAAGAGTTTATTCTTAGAATATAAGCTATACGAATTAAACAACTATTAACTTTTTTGGAAAAATCTACAGTTTTTCAGTGATTTACGAAAAACCGCTTCAAAACATGTATTTTTTTCACGAATGATTAAAATCTTTGATCTTTAATAACTTAAAAAGTATTGACTTATTTTAATAACTTTATATAATAAATTTTGCTTTAATTTGTTTTTTTTTATAGATTTGTGCAGTTATTTTTTATAAAATAATTTTCACTCCCGAGAAGGGGCGGTATCCACCCTCAGGGTAAAGTCGCAAGGTGGTACCATGTCATCTTTGTTTCTTGAGGTATCCTCTAACCACTGACCAATTTTCGTGAAAATCGATGAAGGTTCACCGAAATTGAAGGTAATCGTTAATTTTTACCTTCAGTGACTGCACTATACCAAATAAATTGCAATTTACTGGTCTAAATGCGCGTAATTTGGGAGATTATAAATTATTAAATGATATGTAGTCGCCAAATAATTCATTTAATGCATTTTTTCTACAACCATGTTAAAAATGCAATTTTTAGCACTCCATACGAGCGTTAAAAATGCTACTTTAAGGCACTAGTGCTTTAAAAAAAATTTAAGGCACTGCAGTTCGTATTGATCGTATATGCAATTTTGATGTAATGTCAAAAAAATATAAAATTGGAATGTCAGTCAAGTTCAAGAAAAAGTTTTTGTAGATATTGTCCTGTAATTACGTTTGTAGAAAAAATATTGTATGATATGCGTGTTAAAAAGTACATTTTTAAGGCACTCATGTGAACTGCAGAACTCGTTATTGCTCATGCTGCAAACTTTCACATGCGTGCCTTAAACGTGTACTTTTAACACTTATATAATAAATAACTTTTAAGTAAAACTTTCTTTAAGCCGGGTAGATAGGGTGGTTTTCTTGCGAAGGGGTTGTAGCTCAATAATCAAAATGCACGAGATTTAATAGTTTATTCTTAGAGTATATAATCTATAGGAATTATATCCGCAATACGATATATTTTAAGTTTTCTCAGCATTTTTGCTGAGGGGATGGGCTCAAAAATCTAAACTATATAATTTCAAGAGCTCATAAATAGCTCGTAATTCTGCCGCAAAAACCGATTCAATATTCTTATTTTTAAGTGGCTGACTCAACCCCCCCACTAAAGTATTAAATTCCTGCTCAGTGGAACGAGCTCAAAATTTTTAGTTTGCGGAATATGAAAGCTCATAAATAGCTCATAAATCAGGGCTATTTGTTTTTTAATTTTGGCAAGTGGGGGAGGGGCAGCTCAACACGGGTCTCTAACCTTGTACATACACTGCTGTTCTTACACTATAACTCCTACCCCGTTAGAATGAGGCTCCGTCAGGTAGCTGAATTCTAATTTCTCCTTGTTCCAATGTTTTCTTTGGTTTTCTTTGTTGTCTTGTTTTGTAAATAAAATATAATAAGGGCAAGATAATACAAATATACAACAGAATAGTCCATATATGCTTGGAGTGTGGAATTGTGGAGTTGTCGTTATGACAGGAAATGGTCCATCGTTATGCATTTTCTAAGGCATATCAAAGAAACATGAAACGTAAATTACGTTTCATGGAAATAAAACACTGCTAAACAAATATACGTCCGGCCATTTATGGATACTCTCCGAAAATAAAAATGTGTCATGAGCATGAATAGCACTCGTTTCATTGGTAGGCGGACTTTGAGATTTGTTTAGCAGTGTTTTATTTTCATGAAACATGTTTCACGTTTCATGTTTCATGTTTTTCGTTTCATGTCTCTTTGGTGTGCGGCTTGCCTTAAGTTCCAGTGACTTCAGGGCAATTTTCATTGGTAAAATTTTGATGGGATTAAATCGAAATTTTGGTTGGTTTATTATCAGTGGTTGTCCATATGTTTTTCCTAAAAAACCAATTCTTGGTTTCTAAATATTATTTTGCTACTCGAATTTTCTATAAGATATATTCCGGTTAATGTTTTAATCTCTGTTCCTTGTGGACAATTTATAGTTAATTTTTCTGATGAAGGAAACATAGCTAAACGTTGTTTTACTTCTGGGATGATTTCTATGTGATTTTTCGAAATTTCGACTCGGATATATTGGCATTCAGAAGAATTTCCATTGGTTATTATTTGTTCTTCACATTTAAATTTATTATTGTTTTGAAGGTGACGAGGGCATTGGAATATTTTACCTTTAGTACACAATTATGTCGTTGAGAGGTTTTATTATATTTTTGGATTTCAGCAAAAATTTTGTGTTTGGTATTATCGTTGAGAATTTTGATTCATGCTCTGTGGGAATAGGTAGTAAATAAAAAAGTTCAGATTCTGATTCGAAATCAATGGGTATAGAAAGAAAATAGGTTATTTTATTTTTGTCTATTTTACAGTTAACTTCTAATAGAGATTCAAAATTTAATATGTTTTCATAATTAACTTCAAACGGAAGTTGAGATTGGTAATGGGAAGGGATTTTTCTTATTTCTGATAGTAATTCTCGGGATTTTATAATGCTTGGGTGTAAGGTTTTGAGCTTACAGAATGTGAATGAGTTTTCGTTATTTTCTAAAACGTTTGGTATTGAATTAAAAATAATTAGCATTTCATTAAACATATCTTTTAAATAGACAATATTTTCAAGATTTCCTTGAAAATTAATTATATCTTTGATTTCTAGTATTTTAGACTTATACGCCAGTCAATGGGAGCAAGAATAGGATATTACCTCCGAATGTTATCCTACTGCATGGATTTTAATGAAATTTTGGGCGTAGCCTCTACTTATCTCCTAATTCAAAGTCTACCCTCTGCCGATGTGTGCTTTTATCTTAGGGGTGGAAAAATTTTTGGTTAAAATTACCAAGGAATTCGCTAAAAAAACCCAATTTTAAGCAAAAACTCTTCCATAATTTTTTTTGAAAACTCAATACTTTTTCAGATATTCGTGGTTGAAAATTGGCCATTTTCATTGAAACATAATACCTTTTCGAACGGTTTTTTGCGAATACCTTAAAAACTATGCATCTAACTAAAAAAAACTATATTAAACTTTTTTGTAGGTTATAAAAAACAAAGAGATAGAAGAAGTTGCTTATCAATTAATGGATATATTCTTGATTTTTGGCGCACGATGCATTTGGCCGAGAGTTCGGTAATGCAGTTATAAATGAGGTAATGTCATACTGGGCTGAGTCAAAATTAGTTCATGGAAAACCAAGGCACAGCCAGAGTCAAGGTTCAGTGGAGCGACCTAACCAAGACATCAAGAAAATGTTAGCAGCCTGGATGCAAGACAATAACACAACAACGTGGTCAAAGGGACTTGTGTTTTTTACGTTTACGATCTTGTCCAGTATTTTACGTTTTAGAGAAATTATTTGCAAACAACCGAGGTGACAAATTATTTTAATTTAGTAACTAAAGTTTAGTAAAAACTAGTTTTGACTGAAATATGCTTAGTCTCAACTAGAATTATCTGAAAATATTTGATAGTATGTACTAGTTTTCACTAGTTAAAACTAGAATTGTCTAAAGCCCACAGTTAAAACTAGTTTTTCATAGTAAATTCGGGTTTTAACTGAAATCGGGTTTTTACGGTAACATGCGCATTACGAACAATACCATAAACATACATAGCGAATCAAAATATCCATTAAAAGAACACTCGACACATTTGACATGTACTGAGAGGTCATTATTATAATGTAAAAATAAAAGTTTTTAGTCATACATTCTTTCTCAGCAGCAGTGGCGTAGCTAGCCCCACAGGGGCCCGGTATCAAAGATTTTCGCGGGGCCCTTTTCAAGAACTGATATAAGGTACTGCTAGAACATGTTCGATGGAACACCGTACTTATGTGAATGTGTACTCTTTTGTATGGTGTCTATGGTTAGACTTTAACGGATACCCTTCTCAAAAACCTGGAAGCCTTTGAAACCTTGGTGTATCGGAGGATCCTACGAATAAGTTGGGTGGATAGAGTTCGTAACGAAGTTGTTATACATTGGAGAGGAAAAATTACGGGAAGTCATCAGAACAGTAAAAACTCGCAAACTTGAATATTGTTTTGGCCATGCTATGAGGTGCTATGTGCTATCCGTATTATACTACGGGATGGAAGCGTGGACACTGAAGAAAATTGACGCGAGAAGACCGGAAACATTCGAGATATGGATGTACCGAAGAGTGCTGAAGATCTCATGGGTAAATAAAATAACCAACGTAGAGGTAATGAGACAGACGTATGATGCATAAAAAAAGAGAAGTACTTCTAACAATTAAGAGAAGAAAACTGAGATATATGGGACATGTGATGGGAGGAGATAAATATCTAATACTCCACTTCATTATGTAAGTAAAATCCAGGAAAAAGATTTATAGGAAACTGATAGCTGATTTAACTCTTGGCTGAAGAATCTTAGGGCATAGTTTGGATGTAGTAACAACGAATTATTTAGAGCCGCACTCTCAAAAGTAAAAATCGCTTTGATGATTGCCAACCTTTGAAGCGGAGACGGCACCTAGAGAAGAATGCGCCACCGAGAGAATTATAATATACTCCATTTAATAATAAAAGGCAAAGGAGACGGAAGAAAAGGGTCAGGTCGAAGAAAAACGCCATGGCTTAGAAACTTAAGAGAGTGGTTTGAGAAACTCCAGCTTCCATTTTCCGAGCTGCCGCCAACAAAATTACTATAGCCAATTTGATAGCCAACACTCGATAATCGAGCACGGCACATGAAGAAGAAGATATGTGTGAATAATTTTATTACACTTTAAAATTCCTGAAATTCAATTACTCATCAGTACCAACTAACCAGCATCTGAAAGAATTACTAAGAAGTGCTGTCACCATTTATTCACTAAGATTTAAAAAATTATCAAAAGAAGTAAAATAAATTTATAATATTTAAATTTAGTACAAATAGGTTGTACTTTTATTTACACGTGTGCAATAAATATTCGGTACAAAATTCTGTAAAAAAATTTTAACACCTCTTTTGCATAACTTTTTAATACGCATTTAATGACGGCTTCTAAAAAATTTCAAATTTATATCAAAGAATATCAAGGACCTTGCCCACCCCTGTTACAGACGACAATTAGATAAGAATTAATTATTGTTTCATTAGTAGATAGAGATCTAGATCTAGTACTTACCATTGCAATCTAAATCACTTTGAGAATCTGGTTGATGGAAAATTGAAGAAATTTTGGGTATTATCTTCTTCAAAACTTCTTTTTTTTTTGTTTCATTTTTCTTTTCATCGCTCCACTCAGCTACTCTCTTTTTATTTCACTCATTTTTTTCACTTCACAATATTTTCAGAATTTAAAATTTAAACTTTCTGAATCGACTGCACAAATTGAACCTAATAAACTCTAATAAACCAAACTCAAAAAATAGATTTGAAAACAGATTCAGTTTTTTCAACCCAATGGTGACTGGACAATGAAAAAATGGGCTAAACAATAAATAGATTAAGTACGCGAAAATATACCCAAAACAATACATATACACACTGTTCCAAATCGTCAAGGATTAAGCGATAACAAAAATTGCAATTTGGCCATTTTACAGTGTGTCACCGCCAACGGTAAATGAACAATGAAAAGTACCTAACTTGAAAACAAAAACAAAGCTTCTTTGTTGTTATGGAATACGGCGGCAAATGGATATATTATGATTTACAATACAATATTATAGATAAAGAATCCATTACACGAAAAGGTCGACATCCAAACAATATACTGTTTTAAAGCGTTTTATTAGGGAAATTGTAGAATATTTTGTTCAATTTTTTAAATGGAAGTTTTGTTTCGACATGCAGCGCCGGGAATATGCCGGATATCGTGTAGACATAATACCGAAATACTATTTTAACGATATAGGTACACTTCTCCAAGAAATTAACGCACCACCCATCTTTATTTATACGTCCATGGCACCACCTTAAAAATGGGTCATTTTTAATGTCTCAAATTTCCTAAACCTGTTGTTATTTAAATTTAAGTGATTTTTTTAATATTTGGTCTTATTCCATTCTTTATAAATATCGCAGTAATAATAGATATTGTTGTAGACAGGTCAATTTTGTCAGTGTATACCGGGTGTACCAATCAAACTGTGTTTTTTCTCACTCTGTGGAATACTCTAGCATTATGCTAACTTATTATTCTAGCATCCAATAATAGCATACTGAAATAAAATCCCAACTAAAGCCTCATATTTTCTTAACATTATGTTTTTTTATTCATTAACTTATATTGGATAATAAAAAAGTTAGGTACTTTTTTAACTAGCCATGTTTTTCATCAATACAGAATATTTTTAAATAAGTATGGCAAACTTAAATGGGCAATTCTGCACGAAAAACTAATGACAGTTTACTTCATAAACGTTTACTTTATAAATGCTTTGTTTACCAAATAGGGAGGGGTTGAAATTTTTCTTATAAACTGACGATTTATTTATTGCTCTAAAATCGGCTGAGATATGCAAATGAAATTTTGTGGGTTTTAAGAGGTAGTTTTAACTTTAGTTAGTTAGAACATAACAGCGATCACTTTATATCGTGGGTTCAAACCCCACCCGGTGTCAGTTGTTTAAATATTTATTAATTTGGCTAGTCTTTACTATGGCTATGATATTCAAGCTTAAAATGTACCTCTCTGTTACGTTGTTCTAAGATATGCAATAGGCTAATGGGCAACTGCGAGACTTGCAAGACTCTTGCTGCAAGACCAAGACCAAGACCAAGACTGGGAGCGCAATACCAAGACCAAGACCAAGACCAGGTGTACTGGCGCAAGACCAAGACCAATACTGTCTAAGTCTCGTCTTGGTCTTACATTTGGGCAACACTAGATACATCGTTTTCTAGAAAAATCGATTTGAAAATTTTTCGTTCTTTGAATTTCAAAAAAAAAAAAAAAGATTAAAAAAAAGCTATTTAGAAAGATGAAAACTGGTACATTTATTTATATTCCAGAGATTACTCGATTTCATTAATGGCGAATTTCCAGTACCGGTCGTAGGCGTCCGTTTTGGGTAGGTCAACAGTTATTTTATAGCATAACTTTATTGTCTTTAATTTTTAAGTATTTTTGACATTAGATTATTCAATTAGGAGATATTCGAGTACTAAAAGTTACTCTTGTTTTTTTTTTAATTTTTTTCAATTTTTTTTTCAAATTCCCAAAATTAAAAACTTTTAAATCGATTTTCGAGAAAACGGTGTGTCCTACCGACTTAAAGTAAGAGTAACTTTTAGTACTAGTATACCTCACAATTTAATAATCCAGTATCAAAAATGCTTAAAAGTTGAAGACAAAAAAGTTTTGCGATAAAATAACCGTTGCCCTACCCAAAACGGACGCCCATGACCGGTACTAGAAATTCGCAATGGATGGAATCGATTCATTTCTGGAAAGTAAATATGTATACAAATTTTAGTTTTTCTAAATAGAAGCGTTCTGGAGGTATTTAAGAAAAACTAATTACATGGCGCCATCTTTAAAGAGCTCTAGCTCCCTTAGGAAGCATTTTCGGACTAGGTGAATTGGGTTAAATTGTCATAAAGTTGTCTGAGGAATCTCCTGTCTTCGTTTGTCGGTAGAGTTTCTGGACACCCTGTATAGTTTTTTTGTTAGATGCATAGTTTTTAAGGTATTCGAAAAAATCCGTCCGAAAAGGTGTAATTTTTCAATGAAAATGGCCAATTTTCAACCACGAATAACTCAAAAAATATTGAGTTTTCAAAAAGTAATAATCGAACAGTTTTTGCATAAAATTAGGTTTTCTAGCCTCTTCCGGGGCTTTTTTAACCAAAACATTTTTCACCACCGAGAAGGGGTGGGAACCACCCCCAAGAAAAAAGCGCACATCGGCATAGGATAGACTTTGGTTCTTGAGAGCTATTCCCTACTTACTGTGAAAATATCAAGTAAATCGATGTAGTAGGATGGAGTTCGGAGCCAAATACCCTCATTGACTGCCCTATTAAAATTTAATTCGTTATTTTGAATATCTACTACAGTTTGATTAAATTTTTTAATAATTTCGTGGTTTACAGAGTATTGCATTTGTAGTTGATTTTGTAAATTAATTTGGTTTTTCTTTAAATGTTCTAACATTGAATTTATACGTTCTGCGTCATCTGAATCTAAGTTACCAGTAATGATTTTAACTAATGATCCAAGACCATTTATCAACCCTCTTCTTTTCCTTATACTAGTAGAATGAATAGGTATTAAAATTATGTAACTTATCATCTATACTATTCTTAACATACTGAATTAAATCAATAAAATTTTCGGTTTCTGACTTAAAGAAAGTATCGTTTGAAATATTAGTTTCAAGATGGTCGTATTGAAAATTTAGATTATAGTATTCGTCTAATAATGGATTAAGATCATAAAAGTGGATAAAAGTATGACTTGCTTTTTGTAACTTGACAGGTCCAAGGTTAATGGGTAGAATGCCCATATTGTTGCTAATATTCTTTATGTTGGTTGATGACTGCATGCCCGACTGCGATGCACCTGTAATTAAATTATAAGGATTTTGTTTAGGACGTTTAATATTAGATAAGTGTATATCTTCAGTTGTATTTTTGTGTCGAGTAACGATTTTGGCTATTTTCTTTCGCGATTAGTGCTTTTTAATTTTCTCCTTTTGATATTTGTTTTTAGTTTTCCCTTTAATTTGTTTGTTACGCACAAATATTTAGGGGGTTATTATTTCAGGTAGTTTTTCACGATTTAAGATTGCTTTTATAATTAATTTTTCTTTATTTTCTTACAAATTTTTATTTATTTCTGAGTACAGTAACTTATTTTTTTCTTTGTGGTGGATTATATAATTATTATTAAGTGGTTTTCCAAATCTAAGCCGAAAATAGGATTATTCTCTAAATGTCCATTTATTATTTCATAAGGTTTAAATTTAGTCGCTGAGTGTATACTACTATTAGATATTAGCCAATAGGGCATAATTCACCTTCTGTTCATTGATTCAATTCAATTGACCTTCTATTGGTTCATTTTTAAAATCGTCGAGGTTATTAAATAATCTAATATGTTCGATAATTGTACTAAGGAATCTTTCGGCAATTCCATTAGATTCTGGGTGTTGTGAAGTTATAAAATGGATTTTGAATTTGTGAATAGCAATAAGTTATTGAACAAGAGAATTTTTAAGTTCGGTACTATTGTCCAAAATTATTTGTTCGGGTGTATGAGGATGAGAGAAGTACTTTATTAGGGCGTTGACAACTTCTATTCCTTGGGCAGATTTTAATTTGTAGAGTTGGGCATATTTGGAAAAAGAATCGATTACGGTTAGAAATTTAGTGCTTTCTACTGTGATTGTATCGAGATGTAATATTTTGATTGCTGTATTGGTAATATTGAAAAATCGTTTGATTGGTTTTCTATCGTATTTAGTTAATTGACATATTTCGCACCCGTTTATGTAAGTTTGACTCGAAGCTCTTTGAGTATATATATTATAATATATATGCGCGACTAGGTCTCATTTAATCCTCTATGGTTTTGTTTTCCTTCGTGATAGTTTTGGATTAACTCTTTTATTTCATTGAGAAGTATATCAATCAGTTTCTTTGTACAACTAATAAAGGATATTTGGGAATTTTTAAGAAATTTTTGGATGACTACGCTAAATTTTTCGTATATGAGATTCTCAAAATATAAATGATATTTTACTTTTGGGACAGTATAATATTTGACAATTTTATGACATCCTTTTCTAAAATGTTTTTCGAAAATTGCATTAGAATCCTTTGCTTGTTGGGTATTGGGTATTGCTGGTTCGAAGTTTATTTCAGAAATGATTATTTAATTTTTTCCTACATTTACTGCACATTCTGCGATAGGAATGCCGATAATTGGATTTTCTTGATTGGTGTGTATTGTGCTACCTTAGTCATCTGGGTCATCTGCTTCTCCGCATTCAACTATAAGTGATTCGTTTTCTACGTCATTTTTTGGGGTGTTAAGTAGTTCTTCCTCAAAATTAATTATATTTATTTCTTCTTCGGTATTTGGTTGTGCTTCATTTGTTTCATTTACATTTAATTCTATTCTGGATAGAAAATCACTATTGGTGTTTAACGCACCTTTTTTATACGACATTGTAGTCATATTTTTCCAATTTGAGGCGCCATCTAACTAACTTTGAGTTAGGGTCCTTTAAGGCCATCGGTACATAATTCGCAAATATTTTACGGTTATCTCTACTTTTTCTGTCTTTACACGGCAAATTACGTGAAGTAAAATTCACACTGGTATGGATCTGTAAACATTACTGGAATGTCATTCTACTTGAAAATGTCATCATTAATTTAAAGAGATGGCTTTTGAATGTTCTTGGATAACTGTTATTTTTATAATTGCAAATTATTGTCACTGTCTGACTGACAGTATGCTGACAATATTCTATTTGACTGAGTGCGTTGTATGACAAAGATAGATTTGGAAATATTGCCACGGACATTGTGTTAATTTTTTTCGAAACCTGAAAAAACCAATAAATATTTTTAAAAAATTTAAACGCAGAATAAAAGACTATATTATTACCGAGGGCCGAAAGTCCCTTAGAATAAATAGAAAGTTTATTTCGAATGAGATATTTTACATTGTAGCACACTAAATTTTCTCTTAGCTTTTCACACCTGTGACTTATTAAAATAAACATTATAGAAGTTCTCAGGGACTTTCCGCCCTCGACAATAACGTAATCTTTTATTCTGCGTTTAAATTTTTCAAAAATACTTATTAGTTTTCTCAGGATTCGAAAAAAATGAATCCCCATTTGAATAGCATTTCAGCCGAAAATACGTACCCATCCTCTTAAGGAAAATAGCCATTGTAATGTACAATGTACAATTGTAAACTTACGACCAAAAAGTTAAGGGCGGAAATATTTCACTGCCCAAACAATCGCCAGTAGTTTCTTCTCAATTGTTGAGTAACTGGTTTCGCGTGTGTTTAAAGTTTGACTAGCATACGCTATAGGTAAATCAGATCCGATTTGCTTGCGTCTGTGGTTAAGTTAAACGGTTTAGAAAAATCAGGGTACTGCAGTATTGGGTCATTAACAAGAAGATTTTTACACATTTCAAAACACTGAGAATACCCTGAATCGTTTACGTTTATAGCATCTTTTTTAGACGAGAAGTTAAAGGTTTAGTTAATTTTGAGAAATCTTTTATAAACTTTCTTTAATATCCCAATAATCCTAAAAATCTTTTAGTTGTTTGGTATTTTTTGGAATAGGAAATGTTACGATAGCTTTAATTTTGTCTGGATTGAGGTTTACGCCATCTGGTGTAAGGATATGTCCCAGAAAAGCAACCTCTTTTCTTAAAAATTCTGATTTATCAATTTGAATTTTAAAATTTGACTCTCTTAATCCCTTAAAAACTCCTATTAATTTTGTAAGGTGTTCTTGGAGACTGGTACTAAAGACTATAATGTTGTCCAGGTACACAAGACACTTTTCATTTTGTATTCCTCGAAGTATATTGTCCATTACTCTTTGAAAGGTCGCCGGTGCGTTACGCAATCCAAAGGGCATGCTGAGGCATTCGTAGTTACCGTTTTCTGTATTAAACGCAGTTTTGGGTATATCTTCTTCGGTCATTTCTATTTGATGAAATCCCGAAGCAAGATCTAAAGTTGTGAAATACTGACAACGACCTAGTTTGTCAAGTAAATCGGAAATATTAGTTAGGGGATATCGATCTCCTAAAGTGATTTTGTTTAATTTTCGGTAGTCAACTACGACTCTATATTTGTTGGTTTGGAAGAACACTGTTACAAGTCGAAAAGTTCTAATTTTCAGGAGCGTCGTTTTAAAATTTTAATGTGCTAGTTTTCATTATAATTTTGGTAAGGTAAAAAATACGAGATAAAATCTTTTACAATATTAAAGACACCATTATTATAAGTTAAAAGGACCTTTCTTGTTCTCACCTTTCTACCTGTAATTAGCATTGGTAACAGTTTTTCCTAAAATTTGTTGAAATGCTACTGTATTGCTCATAATAATTCTATATAAACGCACATATCATGTAAGGAATACTTACATAAGACGAAATGTAACGGTCTTGCATTAAATATTAAACACAAAATCCCCAAAAAATAGGTTATTTTTTTACCTGGTAACACTGTTCTCAAAAAAACACGTGTTAACTTCCTCAACAACTGAAACACAACTATATTGCAACTGTCTTCCATAAAATGTAATGCATGGGTTTGACTAAGTCAAACTGTTATAAGTCGCCGTCTAGCGGTAATTACATGAGTGCAACTTCTGACAATTTTTCTTATAATAAAGTTTAACATTTAGAGTTGGAGAGGGTAAACCTCAAAAATGGCAATTTTTTAGTTGTGACGTTCTTCTTCCAAACCAACGAATTTAGGTACTTGTGAGTTGTCCAATTTTTTGGGAACGACCCAGATCGGGCTTGACCACGCTGAGTCAGAGGGACGAATAATATTTTGGTCCAGCATGCTTTGAATCTGATTTTTTTAAATCTTTCTACAGATTTCAGGATATCTATAGGACTTCGAGTAAATAGGTATATCGTTAACTGTTTTAATATTATGTTCTACTTTACTAGTAAAAGATAGCACGTTGCCTGTTACATAAAATATAACTGAAAATTCTTTGATTAGCTTTAATATAGCTTCTCGTTCCTCGATATTCATGTGTTTAATGCGAACTTTGGAAATATCTAATTTAAATTTTTCTGCGTATATATTATTTAGATTAGGGTAAGCTGTGCTATATCCAGTTATATAAGACCATAATACGACCAGCAGACGCGCATGGAAGCGAAACATGGACACTAACAAAAAGAGAAGTAAATAAATTGCTGGCGTGGGAACGTAAAATCCTTCGAATGATATATGTCCCTTGCAGAGACAGCATGACAAACGAATGGAGACGCAGATACAATAACGAGCTAGAGTCTCTATTTGGAAAAGAAAATCTAGTCAGATATATAAAGGCCAATAGACTTAGACGGGCAGGGCATGTGATACGCAGTAACGACAATCGCCTTATAAACAATGAGTTCTGGGAAAGGCCAGATAAAAGAAGGTCTGTAGAGCGGCCTAGGAAAAGGTGGAAAGATGCAGTCAAAGAAGATCTAGAGAAAATGGGAGTGCGAAAATGGGAATTAGTGGCACAGGACCGACAAACATGGAAGGCAATGGTAAACGCGGCAAAGACTCACGAAGAGTTGTAGCGCCATTGATGATTATGATGATGATGAAGCTGTGCTATAATAGTTTTCTGAGAAGCTTTCAGCTTCGATGGGTGAATGAAAGTATGTATTATGACCATTATTGGTCACATTAATAGAGCTCGGGAAATATGCAAAATGCATATTAAGTGCATATTCATTTATTAAAATGCATATTTTCAGACTTTTTTACCACAAACAACAGAAAAAGTTTTAAAGAGAAATGAGAAGTCTCAGATCTAAACAATAAATCTGAAAATTCTCGTGGAACCACTTTCTGGTAACATCCTTAATATCTGCCTTTTACAGTTTATACGACAAGGAGACGACTAATAAAGAGACGAGGGGTACTCTACAATAGGTACAGGTACAGCTACCATACAGTATACATTTTGTTAGTGAAAAAATGTTGTTATCAATTGATGCTGATATGATATGGCCAAAGGGGGATAGGATTTAAAAATATTTTCTTCAAATTTATTACTTGTTTAGCACACGCTTTAACTATAGTCGGAGAGATAGAAGCGGATTGTGTGCGTGATAAGTAATATGGAAAAACTATAGGGGGATATGTTGAATTAGTTGTGTACATGACTTTCACCAACGGCCGGAATCCAGAGTTGGGGCCGAGGGTAGTTATAAGGGGTCAAAATCGCGGATTTTATTATTTTTTTTATGACGCTCATGATCGAGATAGTGCACCAAAATTTGGGAATAAGTAGGTCATCACTTAACTAAGTAAAATCTCTAGGGGCGGAACGTTGCGTGGCCGACAAAGGGGTGAGGGTGGGGGTGAATATAAAAAATATAAAGGGTTTCTTGCGCTGTTCGTGATTGAGATAGTGGACCAAAATTTGGGAATAAGTAGATCATGACATTACTAAGTAAAATCCCTAGAGCCGGAAACCAGAGTTGGAGATGAGGGTAATTATAAGGGGTCAAAGTCGCCGTTTTATTATTTTTTTTGTGACGCTCATGATCGAGAGAGTGCACTAAAATTTGAGAATAAGTGGGTCATGACTTAACTAAGTAAAATCTCCAGGGGTGGCACGCTGCGTGGCCGACAAAGGGGTGGGCCAGGGGCGAATACAAAAAATTTAAGGGGTTTTTTTGGGACGTTCGTGATTGAGAGAGTGCACCAAAATGTGGGAATTAGTAGACCATGACATAAATAATTAAAATCTTCAGAGCCGTAAACCAGAGTTGGGCATGAGGGTAGTTATAAGGGGTCAAAATCGCCGTTTTTATTATTTTTTTGTGACGCTCATGATCGAAATAGTGCACCAAAATTTGGGAATAAGTAGGTCATGAGGTAACTAAGTACAATCTCCAGGGGTGGAACGCTGCGTGGCCGATAAAGGGGTGGGGGTAGGTGTGAATATAAAAAATATAAGGGGTTTTTTGCGACGTGCTAGATTGAGATAGTGCACCAAAATTTGGGAATGAGTAGACCATGACTTAGCTAAGTAAAATTCCCAGAGCCGGAAACCAGAGTTGGGGATGAGGGTAGTTTTAAGGGGTCTACATCGCAGTGTGTATTATTTTTTGTGACCCGGTACAACATTTGTCCCCCACGCAGCCTTCCGCCCCTGTAGATTTTACTTAGTAATGTCATGATCTACTTATTCCCAAATTTTGGTGCACTATCTCGATCATTAACGGCAAAAAAAACCCCATATTTTTTTATACTCACCCCTGCCTACCACCCCTTTGTACCCCAAGCAGCGTTCCGCCCCTGAAGATTTTACTTAGTTACGTCATAACCTACTTACTCCCAAATTTTGGTGCACTATCTCCATCATGAGCGCCACAAAAAAAAATAATAGGAACCGCGATTTTACCCCTTATAACAGCGTTTCTCAACCTGTGGGGCGCGCCCCCCTAGGGGGGCGCGCTTTTAGTAATGGAGGGGGCGTGAGCATATAAAAAAATACACTAACATCATTAACTAATTTACTAAAATCGAAGCAAAAGAAAACTCTGACAAAATAAAAAATAAAATACACATGAACACTGAATAGGAGTTATAATCATAAGAGCACTCAATACTAAAAAGTAAGATTTTACTGATTTTTGTCAAAATTATTGAACGAGGGGGGGCGCGGCGAAAATAATTATGGAAGTTTGGGTCGCAAAGGGTAAAGGTTGAGAAACGCTGCCTTATAACTACCCTCGTCCGCCACTCTGGTTTCCGCCTCTGGGGATATTACTTAGTTATGTCATGGTCTACTTATTCCCTAATTTTGGTGCAATATCTCAATCACGAACGTCGCAAAAAACCCCTTACATTTTTTTATATTCACCCCTGCCCCACCCCTTAGAGATTTTACTTAGTTACGTCATGACCTACTTATTCCCAAATTTTGGCGCGCTACCTCGATCATAAGCGTGACAAAAAAAATAATAAAAAACGGAACTTTGACCCCTTATAACTACCTTCTTTCCCCACTCTGGTTTCCGGCTCTGGGGATTTCAATTATTTATATCATGGTCTACTTATACCCAAATTTTGGTGCACTATCTCAGTCATGAACGTCGCAAAAAACCCCTTATATTTTTTATATTCACCCCTACCCCCACCCCTTTGTCGGCCACGCAGCGTTGAGCCCCTAGAGATTTTACTTAGGTACGTCATGACCTACTTATAGGCTACTGATTATGTACTATAGAAAGGAACTACAACGTTAACGGGGTTTTATTATTTCATATGGTCAATGAATCTCTATATATGAAAAAACCGCGGAGTGCTACCATTTAAAGGGGTGCGTTTTTGAGAAATGGGCGAATTAGGCACAGGTTACATTAGGGTGAGTTATATGCACTTTTGGTACAAACACGTCTACATAAAAATTGTTCCTGGTTAAATTTCCTATCTAAATATAACTTTCTAAAGTCAAAGATACTTTTTTTTACAAAAATATATTCAAAAGAAAAAGCACAAAGAAACCCAAAAGAAAGAAATTTTGTTTTTTGTCCCATAACTTTTGTCCACGGGGATATAGGTATAGACATTGCTTCACGGAAAAAAAACTTACAAATTTTGTCTTTAAAATAATGTTTGGTAGTGGCCATTAGGATTTACAGTTTTCGAAATATAATTTTTCAAAGTTCGCCACTCACAGCAATTTTGGGCAATTTTCCTTGTTATTTCGCAAATATTGTTCTGTAACTTTTTTCTACGTAACTTTAGGTATATGCAATGGCACATGTAAGAGGAATAGAAATCAATTACCTTTAAAATGGTCTACTGTATAATGTTGTACGACTTCTTTAAAGAGGTTATCTTTTTCAAGACTTTATACTTTTAACGAGTTTTTATATTATTTACGATTATTTTTTAAATTTCCCATTATAACTTTTTTTCTATATGGTATATATTATATAATAAAAAAAAGCTTATTCTGTTTAATTTAAAATGGTGTATTATAAAAAACTCTAGGGTTATTTTTGAATAAGATATGCTTCTTCAAATTGTAATAAGTACTTGCAACGATTTTTAATTTTAGGATTATTTTTTAAATTCTCCTTATAACTTTTTTATGGGATTGTGTGTTATGATTATGATTGAATCTTATTTTTTATAGGTAATACTTTGGATCCACTTGACTCGGCCGGGCAAACTTACTTGACTTGACTTGACTTGACTTGACTCGACCGAGCAAGAAATATGGATTAATTCCAATATTTACTGTCAAAGCTCCTGCACCATAAGCTTTGCTTGAAAAAATAGCATGTAAATGTACCAAAGGATGTACAAAAAACTGCGGTTGTAGGAAGATAGGAATTAGTTGTTCAATATTCTGCAAAGGGTACATGTGCGTGGGTAGTAATTGTGGGAACTCTAAGATAACTGAGGTATCAGAGGAAGATATTGAAGCTAATGCTAACGAAGAGATCGACTTTGATTTTAAAATTTTTTTAAATGTCAACGTTTAAATAATTTTAACTAAAGTGATACTTTTTAAGACTAATGTTTATGTAATTTTTGTAAAAGAAATAATTTTAAATAATACAGGTAAAAAATATCAAAGAATCACTCGGTTTCCATTATGTATTTTAATATAGATGATATATAGATAGTATATTCATGTACAAGAAAAAAAAAGTTATAATAAGAAATTTCAAAAATAATCGTAAAAAATGTAAAAAATAATACTTTTTATAGTAGGTATTATATAATGTATAATATATTGTATAATAATTTTATTTTATTTTTATATTATATTATAAAAAAATCGTTAAAAGTATAAAATCTTGAAAAACCTTAATCTCTTTAAAAAAAATCGTACAACGTTATACAGTAGACCATTTTTAAGGTAATTGATTTCTATTCCTATTACGTGTACCATTGCATATACCTAAAGTTACGTAGAAAAAAGTTACAGAACAATATTTGCGAAATAACAAGGAAAATTGCCCAAAATTGCTGTGAGTGGCGAGCTTTGAAAAATCATATTTCGAAAACTTTAAATCCTAATGACCTGTACCAAACATCATTTTAAAGAGAAAATATATAAGTTTGTTTTCTGTGAAGCAATTTCTATACCTATATCCCCGTGGACAAAAGTTATGGGACAAAAAACAAAATTTCTTTCTTTTGGGTTTCTTTGTGCTTTTTCTTTTGAATATATTTTTGTAAAAAAAAGTATCTATGACATTAAAAAGTTATATTTAGATAGGAAATTTAACCAGGAACAATTTTTATGTAGACGTGTTTGTACCAAAAGTGCATAGAACTCACCCTAATGTAACCTGTGCCCAGGGACTAATTCGCCTATTTCTCAAAAACGCACCCCTTTAAATGGTAGCACTCCTCGGTTTTTTCATATATAGATGTCCGTTGACCATATTAAATAATAAAACCCCGTTAACGTTGTAGTTCCTTTTAGCTATCTTATTTTGAATATAATCAATAGCCTATTATTCACAAATTTTGGTGCACTATCTCGATCATGAGCGTCATAAAAAAAATAATAAAATCCGCGACTTTGACCCCTTATAACTACCCTCGGCCCCAACTCTGGTTTCCGGCCGTTGGTGAAAGTCATGTACACAACTAATTCAACATATCCCCGTATAGTTTTTCCATATTACTTACCACGCACAAAATCCGCTCCCAGCTCTTAGACTACTAGAGTAGCAGAAACTGTAAGGACAAAATTTCCAATGGTCAATAATACCCTTGTATCAAATACAAAAAAAATATTTTTAAATTTTCTGTGAGTACATGTGTATAAAGATCATTTTGTTAATGTTCCTTTTCCACCTAAATCTATGATAACTAGACGGGAAACATGGTTAAATTCTGTAAATTTCATAAACGATATAGTCCAGAAAGCCACTGCGCATCCGCTAGGAAAAATATTCTAATTCGGATTTTTTGCGCAACCTTACTCAAAAAGGACTCCTTTTAACAAATTTGCATGTTGCCAGGACCAAAAGGCGGGGAAAAATTTTTTAAACGTTTTTTTTTTTGTTTTTTTCCTAAAATTATTTTTTTTGCATGGAAAAAAGTTTTTTTAGGTTTTTTGGATCATTCCAAACAGAAAAGGTCTTTAGTGACTTTTCTTTAAAAATGGTGGTTTTTGACATATAAGCGATTAAAAATTGAAAAATTGCGAAATCGGCCATTTTTAACCCTCAAAAACTATGTGAAAAACTGAAAATTTTAATGTTGCCAAGGTAGGTAGATATTCTTTAAACATCGATTGATGAAATTCCGGAGAGTTTTTTGCAATACAATATTCAAAACTCCTTTGTTTATTAATTGCTAATCAAGCGTGCGCGACACTATTTTCCACCGACAATATGGTGCAAATGAAAGGAATAAATTCGTTATTTCGTAAACCGGCGACTTTAAGGAAAAATCCCGAAACAGGTCAATTTTTATTTTTAAGTTATGATATTGTGGGATATATGGTATACTAGTGACGTCATCCGTCTGGGCGTGATGACGTAATCGATGATTTTTTTAAATGAGAATAGGGGTCGTGTGGTAGCTCATTTGAAAGGTTCTTCAATTCTCTATTCAGTAATGTAAACATTTACATAATTATTTATACAGGGTGTCCTTCTACTTCTTTTTTGTCAAATAATTTGATTTAATAAAAATTTTTTGGACACCCTGTGTAAATAATTATGTAAATGTTTTTATTACTAAATAGAGAATTGAAGAACCTTTCAAATGAGCTAGCACACGACCCCTATTCTCGTTTAAAAAAATCATCGATTACGTCATCACGTCCAGATGGATGACGTCACTAGTATACCATATATGCCACAATATTATAACTTAAAAATAAAAATCGACCTGTTTCGGGATTTTTCCTTAAAGGCTCCGGTTTACGAAATAACGAATTTATTCCTTTCATTTGCACCATACTGTCGGTGGAAAATAGTGTCGCGCACGCTTGACTAGCAATTAAAAAACAAAGGAGTTTTGAATATTGTATTGCAAAAAACTCTTCGGGATTTCATCAATCGATGTTTAAAGAATATCTGCCTACCTTGGGAACATTCAAATTTTCAGTTTTTCACATAGTTTTTGAGAGTTAAAAATGGCCGATTTCGCAATTTTTCAATTTTTAATATGTCATATGTCAAAAACTATCATTTTTAGAGAAAAGTCACTAAAACCCTTTTCTGTTTGAAATTATCCAAAAAACCTAAAAAAACTTTTTTCCATGCAAAAAAAATAATTTTAGGAAAAAAACAAAAAAAATACGTTTAAAAAATTTTTGACCACCTTTTGGTCCTGGCAACATGCAAATTTGTTAAAAGGAGTTCTTTTTGAGTAAGATTGTGCAAAAATTCCGAATTAGAATATTTTTCCTAGCGGATGCGCAGTGGCTTTCTGGACTAATAATTTTGAGGGAATTAGAGACGTCGTCAGTTGTAATTTCGATGTAGATATCTCAGGTGCTATAAGAAATTGTGTGGATGTTTAAAAAAAATCGTTAATAAAACGTAATTTGACACATATATCCAAACCAATTTTTAAATATTGCTGAACCAAATACTAAATTAGAAAAGCGAAACATTTCATTAGATCAAAGTATTAAAATTATCAATTCATTAAATGAAAAAATTAAACACCTTGGTGAAAACAACAAAGTGTATCAAAAATTCTGTACAGTGTTAAAGAAAATGAGGGATACCAAAAAATTATTCAAATAAATAATATTATCAAGATGGGGAAATGTGAAGGTAGGGGAGGGTGGGGCATATATGGACCCTTTTTTCTTTGTTAATTTTTAACAGAATTTATGATTATTTAAAGTTTATTCCAAGACTAGTCGATAGCTACATGTAGGTACTTGTTTTAAAGATATGTATTCAAACCGAGAGTTTTTAAGTTTAGTGTACTAAAAAACTTGATTTTGTAGAAGGATGTATTTGTCCTAATTTACCCCACCGTATTTCGGACATGTAATGAGAGGTCCCAAATATAGGTTGCTGCAAAATACTATGCAAGGAAAAATAGCAGGCAAACGCAGTTCAGGACGAAGAAGAACCTCATGGTTGAAGATCTTGCGAGATTGATATGGTGTTGATACAAGCATGCTATTTAGGGTGGCAGTGAATGAAATTAGGATAGCTATGACGGTAACCAACGTTCTGAAAAGACATGGTACATGAAGAAGAAGAAGTGGGGTAGTTTTGGACAGCGGTGGGGTAGATTTGGACAAACGTGGGGAAGACTTGGACAAGTTTGGAAATTAGCTGGAAAGTATAATACAATATGCAAAATATTTTATTTTACATATTTCATATCAAAAAGTAATGTTACAAAATGTGTTTTAACATTATTATTACTCGTATGCTGTTGCAAATTATAATTAAAAAATTAAACAATAAATTGCAAGTAAGACGATTGTCTCGCAGTGCCTTTATTTTCCTTTGGTGGTGGTAAGTTTGCTACAATTTCCTCTTTTGCAATGATACTGACGTCATCAACTACTGGATAGTAAAATCCGCAATTGGCACGTGTTAAAATTTCTGGAAGCATTTCCGATATAACTTTCACATTGTTATCCTCCATAACCTAAAGTGTTAGCATTACAGTTGATAATAACTTGTGCAATTGTAGACAGGGCCGCGCCAAGGCTTTCAAGCGCCCCGGGGCAAGTAATTTTAGGCGCCCCTTTCATCCTCCCCTTGTAAGTAGTTTTTTGCAACTTAGTGAATAAGTCCATTTACTCACGGTTTTTGCTCCGGATTTTAAAGCACCGCTTGAATTGAAATGAAATTTGGCATAAGCGTAGCTAACATGTCGAAGAAAAAAAGAGATATTGTGCTGATGTGTGCTTTTGCTCTGAGAGTGAATTTTACCCCTTCTCGGGGGTGAAAGACTATACGTTTAAAATAAGTACGTAAATGGATAAACTGACTAATTCTAAGCCACTTTTGTTCTATAGAGTTTTTTCACTAAGTCAAAACTTTTCGATTATTTGCGAGTGAATATGTCAATTTTTCAACAAAAAAAAAACACGTTTTTCGCAAATAACTCAAAAAGTATTTTATCGAAAAAACATTCTTAGCAAAAATATAGCTTATAAAAAAGTGAAAAAAGTCGGTAGACCCAGATGAAGCAGAATTGTAGCTAATGAAAACTAGGTTTTATTCGTCAAATTCCAAATCAAATACCTATTTCAACGAGAAATAAACAAGAAATGAAGCACTTTTCGGGGTAAACTCATTACAACTAAGTTTCATCGGTTCAAAGTGCTTTTTAAAAAAAATTGGTTTTAAGTAATTTTTTTTAATTTTGAAAAAATTACATTTTTTCAAAAAAACTTAAAATTTATTAGTGATACCAAAAATCTCAGAGTAGAAAAATGTACGTTTTGCTTTTCTGAATACTTTGGATTTTTTGTTTTTCTGTAAGACAAAAAATTGGTTAACCAGCGGTAAAAAAATGAAAAAATCGTGGAATTTTGAGAATCAGCACCGATTTTAATGAAAATTTGGATTTAAGTTCGGTTGATCCTCTTCTTCAAAATCTACCCTATGCCGAACCGGGCTTTTGCCCTGGAGGTGAAAACAACCCCATCTAGGGAATGAAAATTTTTCAATCAAAATAACTGTGGAAGTCGTTTGATAATCAGTGTATTTTTATACTAACACATGTATAAGCATCAACACAAGTAAGTTCTTAACTAAAATTTCTCAAAGGTAAAACTAAAATTTAAGAACCAAAATCAAACAATTTCATCTGAAACCGTATATTTATAGATCAGTTCCTAAAATCAATGACAGAAGAGGTCCGAACTGGACTACTATAGTGGACCAATGTATAAGAAAACGAAAACCAAATATTAGAGTAGTCACTAAACAACAGCTAATGAATGCATTCTCCAAAATTATTGATATAACAACCATCAACGAAATTAATATTAAAGGTATTGGGTTATCGCCTTGTACAAGAAAAAAAATCCATTGTATAACTTGATGAAGACTTAATCTATGCTACAGAACCGAAGATGGTCAACGACCATATCCGCCACATAGCGACTCCAGGTAAAAGTACATCCATCACAAAATATAGCATGGATTACGAAATCCGCTAATGATCTAGTCCGGAATTTGATCAACGAATTCGAACCCACGTATTATGCTTAGATACACATATATACCCATATACAACAAAATTTACTAATAAAAGTGAAAAGACAATATTTAAAAGCAATTTACCTATCACAGTCTAATATTTTGAGAAGTGATAATAATGGAATACCCTGTATAATGCATTTATTACACCAGACAAATGTTATGACATTCATTGTGCAAACGCTGAGTCCATAATATATGTGAACAACTTAACTATCAAAGGTATAATCAAGAGCAGAGGTAAAAATAATAATTACCAAATAGCAAAAAGAAGAGTTTTTTAGGAAACTAGCAAGTTGCAGACTGCGATAAAAGGTTCCAAAATTAATGCAGAACGCAAGTTAATACCTAATCATCCTCTGAGGTCGAGGACTCAGAATCCATGACTGTTTTATCAGGTAGGAGTCTTTGACATGAAAACGACCAATTCGTTTCTTGGACGAATTGTCTTTTAGTTCATAGACAAGAGGCGATATGACTTTTAAAACCGTACATTGAATATACTTCTGACAAAATTTCGCCGCTATGGCATCATTTTTACCTGATTTCACAAAATTTCGTTTTAGGACTCGGTCTCCAGGATAAAAACGTAACGGTCTTTTCCTTAAATTATAATATTTCTGGGAACGTAAATAAGAAGATTTCAATCTCTTCCGAATATCGGCAAATATAGGGGCTAGGTTTTGGAGATCCTCCAGTCGATGAAGATTCTCAGAAACTTGTGGTAAAGTAGTTGCATTATCGGAAATTAAACCAAAATAATCGCCTGAGAGAGGAACATTTCGACCAAAGTTAATATACGCGGAAGAACATTTAGTGACCTCGTGAGTTGAAGTCCTTATGGCTTGGGCAACAGAATGAATGTATTGATCCCACGACCTATGGTCCTCAAATGTATAAGACCTTAAAGCGGTAACAATACTACGATTTACACGTTCTGAGTGGTTCGCTTGAGGGTGATATGCAGCATTATAGAAAATCTTCTGCACCCTATATTTGGACATAAGAGTCTTGAAAGCGTTCGAGATAAATTGGGGCCCATTGTCACAGGAGACAATTTGAGGAACACCAAATACTAAAAATACTTGTTCTTCCAAATACTTAATAATTGCTGGGACTGTGGCTTTCCGAAGAGGGCAAACCAAAGGAAATTTGGTGAAATAGTCCACTACTACGAGACAATAATTATTTCCTGTATAGCTACGAGGGTATGGACCAATTAAATCGAGAGAAATCATCTGCCAAGGGAAATTAATATTTCTAAAAGAACCCATAAGACCAGCTTGTGGTAAGTTACTTGGTTTACAAGTAGCACAAACTTTGCATTTAGAGATGTACCTTTTAATGGATTTGCGCATGCCAGGCCAATAATATAACTCAGCAATACGGTGGTAAGTTTTATAGAAACCAAAATGGCCAGCAGTAACTTCGTCATGACACATACGCAAAATATTTTCCCTGTTTGGCGTAGGTACAACTATTTTCCATTCGGTCATATTCGATAATACCTCAACAGGACTTAAAATGTGTTTGTACAGCACATTGTTCTCCACCTTAAAATCGGGATATCTTTGTGGGTCTTGAGTAACCTTATCGACCATATTTTGATACCACGCATCAGGAGTTAACGAAGATAGATCTAAAACATTAATATCAAAAACACGGGAAAGAGCATCAGCAACCACTACTCCGGCTGCCTTTCGATGGACAATCTTATACGAATAGGCAGTCAGTTTACATATCCATCGGGAAAGTCTCTGAGAAGGGTTTTTCATGCTGTGAAGCCATACCAAAGAACTATGGTCCATAATTATCGTGAAATTACGACCCTCTAAATAATAACGAAAAGCTTCTAAACCCTGAATAATAGCTAAGAGTTCTTTCTCCGTAGTCGAATAGTTTTTCTGCGCCTTATTCAGTTTCTTACTTGTATAAGCTATTGGGTGTTCAGAGCCACCTTTCACCTGAAATAGCACGCCACCAGAAGCGGTGTTAGAACAATCGGTCATCAGATAAAAATGTTCGTTAAAATTAGGTGAGATCATGACTGGAGCGCTCGTTAGTGCATCTTTAACGCGCCTAAACGCTTCATCGGCCTCAGGAGTCCAAATAATCGTTTGGCCTTTTTTCCTATCCTTCAGAAGATCAGTAAGGGGTGATAGTAAGGTAGAATAAGACGGAACAAACCGACGATAATATCCACACATGCCTAAAATTCTGCGAACTTGGGTGGTAGTTTTTGGGATGGGAAAATCTCTTATAGCGGCGACCTTTTCAGGGTCTGTCCTAAGACCCTGGTTATCAACCATATAGCCTAAAATCTTCAAACTTGGTCGAGAAAATTGACATTTATCAAGATTAACCGTTAAATTGGCCTCTTTTAACCGGACAAATAATTTATTCAAAATTTCGATATGAGTAGAAAAATCCGGGGTGACTACCAAGATATCATCAAGATAATAAAACACGTAGGGCTCTAACTGAGGACCTATTACTATATCCATGAGACGACACATAGTTTGGGGAGCAGATACTAACCCAAAAGGCATTGTTACAAATTGAAACAATCCTTTACTATTGACGGCAAAAGCGGTATATTTCCTACTTTCAGTACTAAGAGGTATTTGTAAAAAAGCTTTTGAAAGATCTATAGACGATATGAACTTCGAGTTTTGAAGTTTGCTCAAGATAATATCAATTCGAGGGATCGGGTAAGCATCCCGATTTACTGTGATGCTGTTTAACTTACGTCCATCAAAACAGACCCTAAATGATCCATTCTTTTTTTTCGTGAGCCATAATGGACTACTATAGGAAGAGGTAGACGGTTCGATGATTTAAGTTTAAGCATTTCATCAATCTCTTGGTCTAAATCTTTTTGCCACGCTTGGGGTATCGGATATTGGTATTGCCTAAATGGTGTGGGATTATTCACTTCAATAGAATGGGAAAGCAAGGTAATACGGCCTAACTTATCCGTAGAGGAGATAGAATTAAACTTGGAGATAGTTTCTTGTAACTGATTTTGTTCCTCATTTGATAAACTAGAAAAATCTTGTACGGCATTCAAGCTCGAAATATTAAATGAAGATATAGACATAGAAAAATCAGAGCAGTTAAGTGTGCTATTAAAAACATTAAGAAAGTCCATTCCTAGGATAACTGAATTTTGCACTGAGGGGATAACATAAAAAGTAACATTTCTGCGTATATTCGCTACAGAGACTTCTGTTACGAATTTGCCCGTGATGGGTTGTACAGTGCCATCAGCAGTCGATACTTGAAGAGAAGAAATCGGGTTAACTTTGACTTTATCGTTGCCTATTAAACGAAGAGATAAAGAACCTAGTAAAGATATGTTTGAACCACTGTCCAGAAGTGCTAAACAAGATTGACCTAATACTTCGATAGGGAGATACGGACGATTATCGTTATGTTTCCTAACTAATAGAGAATTTAAATTTAAGGTGGTTTTATCAATCACTATGGTGTTGCTAGAAAATTGAGATATAGGTAGACAGGTATCTCCTTCCTTAATTTTTCTGGAAGAAGAAGGTAAAGGTAACGGAATTAACGCAGAGTTAAGTTCTTGTTCGAGACAAGGAGATGGGAGATTTAATGAAGATACTGAGAAAGAAACACTATCATTATCTGATTCGACATTAAAGGGTGTCTGCTTCAGAAAACTTAATCTTGAGATAGGTTGTTGTTTGAAGTTGTTGTCTTTTTGGACGAAATACCTTTCCCTTTTCGACTGGTAGAAGGTACGGGAGGGCTTGACGTGTTGAGTCCTGTATTGTTTATGGAAGTTACGGAATTCCCTGATGGAGAGACTGTCAGAGGAGGGCTCAGGGTACAATCCTCTAAACGACCGTTTCCCTGACAATTCCTACACTTGGGTTTAGTGGTATTTTCAAGGCCACACCCAAAACAAAAGGGACGCAATCTGGGGTTTGGGCATGCAGAGAAGGCATGTTCCTGAGTATAACAATTCCAACATACGATCGTGGAGGTAACGGTAGATACATTGTGTTTCGCTACTTTATTTTGCCATGATCGATTTCGTGAAAAGGAATTCTGACTAGAAGACGGGAGAGGACGAGACGAAACTACAGTTGAGGGTTGATTAGACCAAGAAAATGTTTCTTCTAACCGCTTACATTTTTCCGTAAGTTCGTCGATACTACGGATTTCTACAAGAGCTAGTTGAGAGTGATATGAGGGTAACAAATATTTCATGATGATTCTTACCTTTTCGGATTCCGTGAGAGGAATGTCAAGACGACTACACAACCCAAGGATGTTGTTGATAAACATAGTAACGGGTTCATTCTGGAGTTGTTTCCGCTTTTTAATGTCATCCAAAAGATCATCTTGGTAGGAATATGGTAGGAAATCAGCTTTAAGTTTTTGCACCAGATCTTTCCAGCAAGAAAGGTTAGAGCGATTATTCATAAACCAAGTGAACGCAGGACCGGTAAACAACTCAGCGGAGGCTGCAAATAAGTCATCCTCTGGAATACATCTAGAGATTCGCAAACATTCAACTTTCTCTAAGAAAGCGACAACAGTATCACGATCACCTGTACCAGAAAAAGAAATACCCCATTTATGAACTTAAGCAGATTTAGAAAATGGGAAGGGTGACGCATTGTGTATGGGTGCATTTGGAGTGGAGGTAGCAGCTGGGTTTCCCCGAGCATCGAGATCACCTTCAATATCCAAGATTTTGACTGCGACGGTTTTCTGGTATAATTCCTGTTCATCGGTATCACACTCTAAGCGACTTACTCGTTCAGATAAATGAGCTACTCTAGACGACAATCTAGCAAAGGTAGGATCCAGTATTGTACCCCTGAATATCCCGATTTTCTGGGTAAGGTCTTTCAGTGTGTCCTCAATCTCCTCCTTATGTTTGTCAACGGGAATACAGGAGGAAGAAATTTGCCGAAAACTCCTATTTTCCTTCTCTTGTCGCAGAGCTCCACGCAATATTTTGCGTTTAGCCTCGACGGTAGGATATTCAGTAACATCAATACTTCGGATTTTAAGCTCGTAATCTAACTCTTTTACCAGTAAATGATCAACTTTGAAAGTGGACATTCTAAAAAAGAAACTTTCAGTATCAAGACAAAACACCCCAATGAAGTTTAGATAGATAAACTCAATAAAAAAATTTTACAACTGGCACAAAACCCGCAAATTTTATCGCATACAGTAATCTAAAATTGAGATAGAAATCAGAACCTAATAAACATATACCTATAACCCAAAATATATAATTGTGTGGATACAAGTGCCAGTACAGGATATCATAATAATTATAAGATACCAAAAAATATGTAACGTATAAAAATGTAAAAATTCAGTTTATTAAATATTAACGTCACCTTCAATAAACATTTATATTACCTTTTAACTTATGTTCGTATACCACCCAACAATTAATGCTATATCCTCAATTCTAAAATAATTTCCCTTACACCTGTATACTCTTTCAAAAAAAAAAAACAAAATGATACACTGCTACTATCAACTTTTTCTTTTTTTTTATTCCAAAACAACAAACAAACTGTAAGTGATAATTCGCAATAACCAAATTGAATAAGAGAATGTAGTGTAACTAACACTAAATCACCACCTAAATGAAAAACAACAGCTCCACGATGGGCTCGCCACTTTGTAACCCTTATAGTAGGGTTATATTTTTTTTGGTACCAAAAATTTGATTGATGAAGAGAAAGGAGTAGTGAGAAACGGCTTAACAAGTTAAAATTAGAATGAAGATAACAAATTAATTATGAGGATGAGGATGAGACGTAAAAGCTCAGGAAGTGGAGATCGGCTTATTTTCGTGCTGTTGTTTAGGGGAGAAAGAGATAGTGATAATGGAAGAAACCAGAAAAATTAAAAAGTAATGAAATACTAAAGAGAAAAGAACTGACCTATGATCAATAAACCAAAGATGGGCGCCAGAAGTAAATGCCTTTTAGAGCCTTTACTTCGTTGATAGAACAGTGTGGGAGACTAGAAAAGAGAGAGAGAGAGACAGAGAGAGAGAGAGAGAGAGAGAGAGAAATAAGGAGAAAGATATAAACAAAAAAATAACTTAATCCTGAAATAAAATATTATATAATCCCATATAGTTGAGAGATTTCAGGTGCAGGTGAAATGATACAAACCCGATAGGTATACCTTATTTTTATTGTGTAAAAAAAATATCTAGATATATGTAAAGTACGATTTTGTTAACTAATGTATATATTGTATATTGTAAAATTTCTAGCTAAAAATATAAATAATGTATAATAATGTAAAACATTGGCTTGCAAGATGAATATAGAATAGTAAAATTTAATTAATAATATAAATAATGAATATGAGTAATGTTAAAATTTTGGTTGCCAAGATATAAGTAGATAACGTCAAAGTTTCCTACGATTTAACGATTTCTATGAGTTTACGTTTATTTCAGATACAAACAATAAAGAGACAGAAAAACAATAGTGAGTGCTAGTCAACAGAACCAGATGATATTCTTCATAAGACCGTATTAATATACTTGTATATTATCTACCACAACACCTAAGTTATTATGTAATGAACCCTATAGAGACCAATGCTTTAGGTCTATAAGTACTTATATTCCCTTACATGCATTGAGATTTAGATGAAAAATTGACAAAATATTATTTGTTGTGTAGACACAACCGATAGTAAAAGATATGATAAGGAAAGTTAAAAAAAATAATCTAGTACTTAACAACAAATGTCCAATAAATATATAATATATTGCGGAACACAATTCGGTCTATAAATGAGAACATTAATTAAGTACACTTATCTTTGTTCCAATCTAGATGAAATTCCTTCAGCTCTAATTCCAAGTGTTGGCTTATGGACTTGCCGGTTTATCAGACGGTAAGAGGCTCTATGAGTAAATAAGTATACACATCTTGGGGAAGATTTACTTTCCGGATAATTAATAGGAATGTTATTCTTAGTGTATTTTCCATATAAGTTGTCTTTGTGGGATATTAAAAGCTTGGTTCTATTTTATAATTCTCTAGGTACGGCAGACGTTCATTTTAGGTATATTATATCTTTACAGATATATTTAGCTTGCTTTGTAATTGCAATTCCAAATTAGATTTATTGAATTTCTCCTATTCTTTTATGTATGTCGTCTGCCGGTTTTTCTCCAACACATTTTTGTCTTTATTTGACCTTCTTAAGTCGTTGGTTAGCTAGCACTAATTCTGTTTTCATTTTCCTACCTCGATCGTAAGGTAAACTTTTTGTTATTCGATGGTAATTATTACGGTTGTCGGGAGTGGCTACTCGTAAACGTAGCGGAACGCTACAAAGAACTTAAGACCATAAAATGGGACGTAGTAGGCTTATGCGAGACAAGGCTTAAAGGCGAAGAAACGACTCTACTAAAATCAGGGCACACTTTGTACCAATACAATTCAGGAAATAACCAAGGTATAGGAGGCGTAGGCTTTTTGGTACATAAAAGAATTGAAAACTTGGTAACTTAATTCCAAGCGATTTCTAATATCTAAATCTGGTAATCTATCTGGTAATAAAACTAAATTGTAGATACAGTATTCAAATAATCCATTGTTATGCGCCAACTTCTTCTGCAGATGATGAAGAGGTAGAACAACTTTATGAAGACATTACAAGAGCCAGAAACCTAGAGAAAACATATTACGTAATAATTACGGGAGACTTCAACGCTAAAATAGGAAAGAACGAAAATAACAACGACAACGAATATATTGGAAATTTTGGACTGGGAAGTAGAAATCACAGGGGAGATATGCTCGCAAATTTCCTCAGCAAAGAAAAGCTATTCTGCTTAAACACATTCTACAAGAAAAAGATGCAGAGAAAATGGACGTGGCACAGCCCAGACGGCAAAGTAAGAAATGAAATTGACTTTATACTCTCTAACTTCAAAAACATTGCTAAAGATGTTACTGTACTAAATTCTGTCGACACTGGTAGTGACCATCGATTAGTTAGGGGGCGAATAGAAATAAATACGAAATTCGATAGAAGAAAATTATTAACACAGGATAAATTACCAAACATAGAAGCACTCGGAATGAATCAGGAGGAATATCAAAGTGAACTAAAAAAGAAACTAGGACCTTTACCAGTATTCAACACGAAAGATATAAATGAAATAACACAAAAATTAACGAATGACATAACATCAACTACAAAAAGATCTGTGGTAAAAATAAAAATCCGAGAAAAACGAAACTTAAACAAACAACATTGGATTTAATGGAAGAAAGAAGAAGAACATCTAAAGAATTACCAGAATATAAGGTTATCAACAATAAAGTTAAAAAAAACATAAGGTCAGACTTGCGGGCTTATAAAACAAAACAAATATTGCAAACAATCGAAGAAAATAGAAACATGAGAGTATTGAAATCAAATTTAACTAAAAGAAAATCGAAGATAACTAAAATCAAAAACCAACAGGGGAATACGGTGACGGAGAAAACTCAAATAATCCAGGAAATACAAACGTTCTACAAGAATCTTTATACATCCACTATGCAGAACCCCGGAACAGACCATAGAACAATTCTAAACGTCGGCTCGGAAACTCTCCCTAAAATAACTTCTTCGGAAATTAGACATGCCTTACAGCAAATGAAGAATAAAAAAGCTCCTGGCGAGGATCATATAACGTCTGAAATGTTAAAAATGGGTGGCAACACCGTTGTAGAGGTTGTGGAAGTCTTGCTGAATAGGTGTCTAATAGAGAAAAGAATACCCAATCTGTGGGAAAACGCCGAAATAATACTTTTACACAAGAAAGGAGACACTACTAATATTGAAAACTACAGGCCTATAAGTTTGTTGTCACATTTATACAAATTGCTAACAAGAATAATAACCAACCGCATAACACAAAAACTTGATTTATATCAACCGGTTGAACAGGCGGTATTTCGAAAAGGGTTTGGTACTAACGATCACTTACAAACCATCAGAACACTGGTAGAAAAAACCACAGAATATAATGTACCCTTACATATGGCATTTATTGACTTTCACAAGACTTTCGATAGTATTGAAACCTGGTCCTTTTTGTCAGCCCTCAGGGATGCTCGAATAGACTCACGGTACACTACACTCATTAAAAAACATTTATGAACAGGCCACATTCCACATCAAAATCAATGAAGACCAAAAAACCGAAAATATACGCCTTGGTAAAGGTATTAAGCAAGGTGATACTATTTCACCAAAACTTTTTACCTTAGCATTGGAAAATGTATTCAAACAGCTCGACTGGGAGGAAAAAGGTCTAAACATTGATGGTGTACATTTGAGTCATTTGAGGTTTGCGGACGACATAGTATTATTCAGTACAGCTATCAAGGAACTGTGTGTGTGTTCACAAAGAGGGGATGGCATTAGATAAACTTTTTGTCACAGATATTTAAAAGTTGAAGATTGAAGATGTCATGGAGCAAATGATGAAGGAACTAAACCAGCAGTCAAATAAAATAGGTCTCAAAATGAATCTTCAGTATATTGTAAGAAGCAATAAATATAGTTTTAAAGCCACAGGAACAAGTCAAAAGATCGCACGAATATTTCTACTTAGAATCTACAAGTGCAGTTCCAACACTACCTGAATATGCACAAAATATAAACCCCAATATCAACAAATTAAGAATTAACACCAACGAATCAATAATCCTAGAAATAGAAATGGCAATAGGCAAACTGAAAGCTCACAAATGTACCGGCCCTGACAATATTCCACAAGAGATATCAAAAGATGAATGGGTTGCATGTGTGAGTCCATACTATTGTAGTAAAGAAAAGAGAGACGTTCTCACAAACAATTTATTTTACCACTGACGACCGGTTTCGCTGTTTACAATTTGTACAGCATCATCAGGTCCGGTTAAAGTAAAATCAAATGCTACAAACAACAGAAAACCAGAGTTAGTTAGGTGGTCTGGTTTATATAAAATTTAATGATACAGCCAATATCAAAGTACATATGTTCATGCATGTACATGAATACCCACATGTATGTGCGCATGGTGTACAATCCTCACACTCACAAACATGCACGCATTCACATGCAGTGGCAAAGAAAAGCATGTCAAGTATAAGATATATACTTACTTTCCGGTATAAGGGAAGAATGTAGTAGTATTCAATATCATACTTTTCTCTGCACTTTGCTAGAGGGATGGTTGGTAAAGGGAAAGATTTGAGTGTAATATATTAACTAAACATCGGTAGGATCTTGAGGGGTTTTAGTAGGGAAATAAGACATTAAACCGATAATCTAATTTGTTAGTTATTATAGTGATGTTATTTTAATTATATATATGGTGATGTTGTTTTAATTATTAATGTAGATTTTAATTATATATGATAGTTAGATGTTATTCTGGGTGTGTGACTTTTAGAACAGATAGGTCGTTTATGTAATAGATGTGATCTGTTTGTGAATATTTATTTGCCATGTTTAAAAATTGAAGTTGAAGATGAAATTGTACAATAGCAATTTGTTAACACTTTTTCATATAAAAAATATTAAAATTGTCAAAATTAGTCAAAATTTAAAGTCATTCATAACTGACTCAGAGTTAAAGCTAAGTGTTAAGGCAATGTAGTAAGTAAATTAAACTTATTGTAATGTGAAGTTATAATTATCTACAGTACAATGAAAAACTATGGAATATCACTGAGAAGTTTAAAAAAGTTAAAGTGTAGAAAAAATTAATAATGATAAATGAAAAATGAAAAAAGCTTTATAAAAATTTTTTTCTATTGTCTCGTAATATTTGTTTAGTTTAATAAATAGTTGTGTAGATCAAAATTAATTTTAATTTAAAATTTTTTGGTGAAACATTACCTGTATTGTTGCATTGATGGTTTTTTTTAATGATAATAAAGGCTTAAAAAAACAAAAGAATCTTTTATCATTAAAAGAAACCATCAATGCAACAATACAGGTAATGTTTCACCAAAAATTTTCAAATTAAAATTAATGTTGATCTACACAACTATTTATTAAACTCAACAAATATTACTAGAAAATAGAAAAAAGTTTTTACAAACCTTTTTTCATTTTTCATTTATCATTATTAATTTTTTCTACACTTTAACTTTTTTAAACTTCTCAGTGATATTCCATAGTTTTTCATTGTACTATAGATAGTTATAACTTCACATTACAATAAGTTTAATTTACTTATTACAAAAAAGTGTTAACAAATTGCTATTGTACAATTTCATCTTCAACTTCAATTTTTAAACATAGCAAATAAATATTCACAAACCGATCACATATATTACATAAACGACCTATCTGTTTTAAAAGTCGCACACCCAGAACAACATCTAACTATCATATATAATTAAAATCTACATTACTAATTAAAACAACATCACCATATATAATTAAAATAACATCACTATACAGGGTGTAACAAAAATACAGGTCATAAATTAAATCACATATTCTGGGACCAAAAATAGTTCAAATGAACCTAACTTACCTTAGTACAAATATGCACATAAAAAAAGTTATAGCCCTTTGAATTTACAAAATAAAAATCGATTTTTTTGTATATATCGAAAACTGTTAGAGATTTTTTATTGAAAATGGATATGTGGCATTCTTATGACAGGAGCATCTTAAAGAAAAATTATCGTGAAATTTGTGCTTCCCATAAAAATTTTATGGGGGTTTGGTTCCCTTAAACCCCCCAAACTTTTCTGTACGTTCCAATTAAATTATTATTGTGGTACCATTAGTTAAATTCAATATTTTTAAAACTTTTTTGGCTCTTAGTATTTTTTCGATAAGGCATTTTTTATCGAGTTGTGGCTTCTTTTTTAATATGTTTACATAAAAATCTTATGGGGGTTTTGTTCCTTTAAACCCCCCAAATGTTTGTGTACGCTTCAATTAAACTATGACTGCGATACCATTAGTTAAACAAAATGTTTTTAAAACTTTTTCGCCTCTTTGTATTTTTTCGAGAAGGCAACGTTTATCGAGATATGGCTTCTTTTTTAATACGGTTCAAAATATACCTAAAAATGTAAATCATACATAAATTTTCATATTATTACCAAGTCTCCATAATCGTACTTAACCATATACAAATATGTGGTGGATTTGACAAATATTCAAAATATCTCGATAAAAACTGAATTTTCGAAAAAGTACTAAGAGCCAAAAAAGTTTTAAAAATATTGTGTTTAAGTAATGGTACTACAATAATAATTTAATTGGAACGTACACAAAAGTTTGGGGGGGTTTAAAGGAACAAAACCCCCATAAAATTTTTATAGGGTGTCCAAATTTCACTATAATTTTTTGTTAAGATGCTACTATCATAAGAATGCCATATGTCCATTTTCAATAAAAAATCTTTAATAGTTTTCGATATATTGGAAAAAATCGATTTTCATTTTGTAACTTCAAAGGGTTGTAACTTTTTTTATATGCACATTTGTACTAAGGTAAGTTAGGTTCAATCAAACTATTTTTGGTCCCAGAATATGCGATTAAATTTATGACCTGTATTTTCGTTACACCCTGTATATAACTAACAAATTAGATTATCGGTTTAATGTCGTATTTCCCTACTAAAACCCCTCAAGATCCTACCGATGTTTAGTTAATATATTACACTCAAATCTTTCCCTTTATCAACCATCCCTCTAGCAAAGTGCAGAGAAAAGTATGATATTGAATACTACTACATTCTTCCCTTATACCGGAAAGTAAGTATATATCTTATACTTGACATGCTCTTGTTTGCCACTGCATGTGAATGCGTGCATGTTTGTGAGTGTGAGGATTGTACACCATGCGCACATACATGTGGGTATTCATGTACATGCATGAACATATGTACTTTGATATTCGCTGTATCATTAAATTTTATTTAAACCAGACCACCTAACTAACTCTGGTTTTTTGTTGTTTGTTGCATTTGATTTTACTTTAACCGGACCTGATGATGCTGTACAAATTGTAAACAGCGAAACCGGTCGTCAGTGGTAAAATAAATTGTTTGTGAGACCGTCTCTCTTTTCTTTACTACAACAAGATATCAAAAGCTTTCCTATGTACAATAACAGAGCTAATCATACCACTCTTGCAAAGGACTTGGACAGAGGCAAAGTTCCCCAAAGAATGAAAAACGGAACTTATAATAAAGATACCAAAAAAATATAACACAAGCGAATTAGGAAAGATGGAGACGAATCACACTGTTGAATACCATAAAGAAATTTAAACACACCAAACTGATCATGCTTAGATCAAATTAACCTTTCGTAGAACTAATCGTAGAACGGTCGCATGAATTAAACCCTCCTATCTTTATAAACTTTTTGGACTTCAAGAGAGCTTTCGATACACACACACATATTGCTGTATGGAAAGCACGGCAGAAAATATGAATACAAGAAAAATAATAAATCTCATAAAATAACACTACAGTGGTACAAAAATCAATTTTACACAACGGTATAACATTCGACCCAATAGCTGTGCTAAACGGAATAAAACAGGGCTGTGTTTTTTGCTCTATACTACTTAACATTGTACTAGACTCCGTACTAAAAAAGGTAAACTCTAATAGAGGAATTTACTGGGTATTAACAAACAGACTGGAAGGTAAACATGTGCACTACTGTGCAGATATATCTGTGTATAGGAAACAGCACATAGCGTAGTAGGCGACAGCACATACACGCTACGGTAATGCTGAAGGTTTTATTTCAGTTAAAAAATTTATAATTTGGTGTAGAGATTGGCTTATAAAAAAATATTGTATACACTCAACCAAACTTATATGGAATCATCTGATATTTGTTTTTATTTTAAGCATATTAATGCTAAATTAAATTTTCTTCCATCGCATCTCTCAGGAGCCTAACTACAGGTTATAGAACGAAATCAATATACCTGTCAGCTATTAAAGTTGGTTGGATGAAAATTAAAGGATATTTTTACCGATCATAATTTCTTCCCAGAACATCCCTAACAACAGAAAACATTCCAGGAATGTACTACCAAATTTCTATCAATATTTGAATGTCCTGGTCATTCAGGGAACATTCGGTGAACATCTGATTAAATTATTCCTGGAATGTTACCATAAGACATTCTGTGAACATACTACCAATGTTCCTATATTTTAAGCTGCCAAATAATAAATACTTGTAACAGATATAACATTACTTATAACAGAAACTTGTGCAAAAACGAAGAGAGGCATTTATATTCTTTATTGCGTTCATTTTCAAATTCGCCGCGTGTGTATTTGTCAGAACTTGTGAACGGCGCTTAGAGAGGGCATCACGTGACTAAAAACGACCAACGAAAACGACCACAACGAACGACCTCACTTCGGCGCTTCGCGTGGCTTCGCTACGGCCATCTTGCCGTGCGCGTGCGTGATCGTTGGATTGTTTTCGTTTCGGTAATGTTTGGTAAACGAAACGTGTATGTTTTTTATTGTTTGTTTAGTTTTGTATTTGTGCTTGTATAGTGCATAAAATTGATAAAATGGTGTCCTGTTCTCAACGAAGTTGCATTAGCAGAAGCAATGTATTCTGCAGGAATAACGTTTCATACTAGGTCAGTATGCAAATACCTATGTAAACAAAGATCTTAATAATTGGTCACATCCACTTATTATTTTAATTGCGAATAAGCCACAAACTTCGCTTATTCCTAACTAAAATAGTAAATAGAGATAATATAATAACAAAATAGTAAATAGAAATAATAACAAAAGGATTATTTGTAAAATTAAAATAATAATTCTTTTTGCGTTTTTGCTAATGTATGCGTTTATAGTTTATAAACACGAGGGTAGACCACACACTATAATAGTACCAACTACATAATATAGTGAGTACACAGAATATAAAGATATTGTCGGTCCGCTAAACTCAGAGTCCCAGTACCACTGAGTCTCAGACGCAACTGGCTAGTGATTTTAGTAAATAATTTTGCAAATTTTACCAAAATATATAATATATAATAGAGTATAATACTAATAAAATAGTAAATAGAGATAATATAATAACAAAATAGTAAATAGAAATATGTAATAACAAAAGGATTATTTGTAAAATTAAAATAATAATTATTTTTGCATTTTTGCTAATGTATGCGTTTATAGTTTATAAACACGAGGGTAGACCACACACTATAATAGTACCAACTATATAATATAATGAATACACAGAATATAAAGATATTGTCGGTCCGCTAAACTCACACTACTGAGCCTCAGACACAACTGGCTAGTGATTTTAGTAAATAATTTTGCAAATTTTACCAAAAAAAAATCACTAAATATAGTCCGTCCGCTATACCTTTTCCCATGCACTACGATTCATTTTCAATCAAATTAAGTCAAAACAGAAAGTGAAACGTACGCCGATGTGTGTAGTATACAGTATACAAAATGTATGTACACATCTACATTAGTTTCAATTTATGTTTTGACTTAATTTGATTAAAAATGAATCGTACTGCATGGGAAAAGTTATAGCGGACGGACTATAGGTAATAATTACTAAATAGTTAGTAATATTGCTTTTCATTCACAGTCATTTGTTTCGAGCACCTATCATATGTCGTATAATCCCTGTATATTAATATTATACACAAGATTATACAACATATGACAGGAGCTGGAAACAAATGACAATCGATGAAAAGCCCTATTTTGTCAATTTTGGCGAAATTGACAAAATAGGGCTTTTCGTCGATTGTCATTTGTTTCCAGGATTCACACAACTGTTGTGTGTGAGTTTAGCGAACCGACTATAGTAATAAACAATTTCTAAGCTGTTTTATAATATTTTAAAGTTCATTAATCATATTTTTTATTTAAAACATAAATTCGTTAATAATGCTTAGTAATGCATATATTTGTATTTTTAGCTTTCCAGAAGGTCCTGCGAAGAAGGTGTGAAGTATAGATCAGATTTGTTAATAGAGGAGTATGTTCAAACCATTTTTTAGAAAAAGATGTTGATAGAACTTCACTTTCATCTGTTCATTGAGAGACTGTGCTGTTCCAATAGCTTATGTCACACAGGTAATATGCTTAACCTAATTAATAATACAGTCCGTACAATATAGATATCGTTGCACTTCATTATCTACATCAGAGATCTAGGTTGACATTGTTTAATTATTTAATTAATATTCAATTTTTGATTAATATTCAATGTAAATAAATGATAAAAAAATATGAAAAAAATTTTTTTAAGAAACGCTTTTCTTCAGTTACGAGTGACTAAAATTAAAAATATTATAAAAAAATCAACTAAAAAGCAAAAAATAAAAAAAATCAAACTCGAAGGATTATTCGAAAAAACCTTAGTTAAAAAAATGAAAAATCTAACACATTCGTTAAAGAAAAGCGTGGGGCGCTATCCTCAAACCGTTTATTCGATGAAGGCGAGCCCCACGCTTTTTTTTTAACGAATGTGTTAGATTTTTTCATTTTTTTAACTAACGTTTTTTCGAATAATCCTTCGAGTTTGAGTTTTTTTTATTTTTTGCCTTTTAGTTGATTTATTTATATTTTAAATTTTAGTCACTCATAACTGAAGAAAAGCGTTTATTAAATTTTTTTTTTCATATTTTTTTATTTTTTACTTTTTAGTCTTACACTTTTCAAACAATAAACGATATGGTCATGTTTAAAAAAAGGATGTAAGTATATGACAGATACATTTTTTGCATTTATTTAAACTTTTGATACATGCATTGTACATTTTCTGTAATTTCTTCATACATTTCTTAAATCAAAATTATTATTTACACCTATTACAGTTTTCGCAGTCTTTCCATCTCTTCTAATGCTTTACTATTGCACGGTGTAGACCCTGTTAATTTCTCGCAATGAAGTTCTTCGATGCGCAAGTTGTCTAAAGGTACGTATCCATGCAAGGGTTACCCTCGCTCGGTGTAGCAGCTCCACATAGTGGATAGGTCGGTGATCGCCGCTCGGCTTGGAGCTCACCTTCTTTGATTGATTCGACCGGTTTGCGATTTATAAGTAGGGGAGCGCATGCTGTATCCATTTGAGCAGTTACACTGAGCGGGGTTCACCATTGTATGAATACGTACCTTAATGATCGCAATCGGCTCAATGCAACGTAAGCTTTGCAGGCTCAATGGAGGCTTTTAAGCCTGTCCTTACGCAAACACTTTCGGGCCCAAGTTTTATGGACAGTCGAAGCCCACGACAATACTAATGGCAGCATTCGTCTCTCTGCGGTGTCATAACTTTTTTTCGCTGAAAACTGGATAAAAATCAGACAGAAACTGGATAAATTTGAAACTTTATTGTTTATGTATGAAGCATAACGTAAACAATTACCGTAAAAAGTTAAACTATGTATAGTTCATATAATTAGCTACAATCTGTAAAAGTTTCAAGTTTCTACAGTGTAAAAAATAAAAGAATTTAAACATTTTCCATTAAAATCGTTTTTTTAATTAAAGAATTCATATATATAATATAATAAGCGAGTCTTCTACAGCTGTCGCCGCTTCTCGCATCCTAATTTCCAGCGTTTTCTGTCGAAGCAATCTTCAGTTTTTAGGTATCTGGCGGTCACTGCATCTTCGACATCTTCTCTCCAGAATCGTCTTGGTCTATCTCGTTTTCTTCTAGTGGGTGGAGTCCATTTTTCTATATTTTCGGCCATCTATTTTCAGGCATTCTCTGAAGGTGTCCATACCAGTTAAGTCTTTTGGCTTCGATTGTGTCTATTATATCTAGATCAATTTCCATTTGTCTCCTAATATCTTCGTTTCTCACCCTATCAAGTCTAGTGAGTCGGTAACATCGTCACCAATAGTTCATTTCCATCGCCTTAATTTTTGACTTGTTTCTTTGGTTGATTTCCCAGAGTTCAGCGCCGTACAACCCAATACTTTCTATTATTGTTTTATACATTCTTCTTTTATTTTCTTTTGTTATTTTATTACTCCACAATAGTCCGTGTAGCTGTCTGGTGGCTGATCTTGCTTGGCCAATCCTGGAATGTATTTCGTCGTTACTCCCCTATTTGAAGTTATTAAACGATTCATAAACACAAAAAAAATTCTTGATTGACTATTCGTGTATTTTTCCCACGAATGCATATGTCTGCAAAATTTCATTCATTTGCATTGAAGAAAAGGCAGTCAAATTAACCTCTAAAGATTTGACGCAAATTATTGAACTAAATAAAAGCGTTTAAAAACATCAGAAATAGAAAACAAGAATTAAGTTATAATCTTACGTTAAAATAAATAATAAAAACAATAAAATATAATAAAATAAACACTTATTTGTTTGTGAAAAAGCTATTTCTTTGTGGCATTTTTGTAATCAACTATTCTGATTGGGAAATAAGCCACAATTTACTTAAAAATAATTTTATTAGGGTTTCTACTTCTACATCAGATGTCATTGTTAAAATACAAAATATTATTTATTATTTATTTAAATATTATTTTATATTTATTTTATTATTATTTATCCATATTATTACCTGTAAGTAATACTTCTTCTGATTGTTAATTGTAAAGGATAGAAAAATTACCATTTATTTTAATTTTTTTTAGAATTAACTGAGAGAAGTGTTCTACAAAAAACCAGGAAGGAAACGGAATATGTGGCTACAAAAGGCAAAAGAAAGGTTTACAAAGCAAATGTGACACATTTTTTTATAGTAATATCAGTAAATTGCATTAAAAAAATATATGAAAAGATTTTGTGCAATAAAAATGTTTATATTTATCAAGGATGCATTATTTGGTATGGCCACATAGCGTCAGTGATGTGACAATACCTCCTATCTGTTTTTTCATGAGATTTGTAAGAGAGACTTAACACTTGTTTGGGCCACCTCCTGTTTTCATATATTTTTTTACTTGTTTTGTAGGAACTTCAACTATCTATTTACTACAAAACAAGTCAAAATTTACGTATGAAAACAGGAGGTGGCCTTAAAAAATGTTTTTCGTCTCCTGCAAAACTCATGAAAAAACACATAGGAGGTATTGTCACATCACTGACAATATATTTCAGTGAATGTCTAAAAAATATACTGTGAATGTCCTACGAACATTCGTGGACATTCATGGAATGTTCCAACAAGACATTCAGTCTAAAAAATATACTGTGAATGTCCAAAGAACATTCGTAGACATTCATAGAATGTTCCAACAAGACATTCAAGGAATGTTTAAAATGCTGTCACAGCACTTTCCTGGGATATTCCAGGGACATTCGTGTGCTTTTGGGGACATTCCAGGAATGTTTTCAATGTCCTGTGTGTACCTTCTAGGAACATTCCTGGAATGTTTTGTGTTATTAGGGATGACCCTTCCTCTTTTATATTTATGAGCAAATCTGTCAGTTTCCGTTCTTGTTTATCTTCCTCGCCCACTAAGACCACGAATTCGTTAATCACCTGATTTTACACATCCTACTTTCGTTTGAAAATAGCACACTTTTTCAATTTCCAATGTTCCAATTTTGGTGTTGAAGACACCAATTTACGTGATCAATCTTGTGCTCCCTGGTGAACTCGGAATTCCCAAATTTCTCCTGCTATACAGACCTTGGGTACGGAAACTCTTCTTCTTATCGTTTCAACTAAAATATTAACACGCACAGCTTCTAAAAGCTCCAGGTTTCCATTCCACTCAAGTTTGGTTGAGTGTAGTCATACAAGATTATTAACAGAATTAACTTCAGATCCTTTATATTACCAATTACAGTTTTTTTCTCTATCGTGGTATTCTTTATTTTTAACCTGCCACCTGCTATAGATAGGGTTTAGATCTGTAGAATCTCAATAAATTATTGAATAATTTAATTTCGTTTTCCATGATCACACATATACAGGGTGTCCAGAAACTCTACCGACAAACGAAGATAGGAGATTCCTCATATAAATTAAGGACATTTTAACCCAATTCTTCTAGTCCGAAAATGCTTCTAAGGGAGCTAGAGCTCTTTGAAGATGGCGCCTTGCAATTAGTTTTTCTTAAATAACTCCAGAACGCGTTTATTTAGAAAAATGAAAATTGGTACGCATATTAATCTTCTAGAGATAAATCGATTACATTTATTGTGAATTTCTAGCACCGGTCATAGGCGTCCGTTTTGGGTAGGGCAAAGGTTATTTTATCGCATAACTTTTACGTCTTTAACTTTTAAGCGTTTTTGACACTGGATTTTTACTCTTGCTTTAAGTCGGCAGAATACACCGTTTTCTAGAAAAATCGATTTGAAAATTTTTCGTTTATTGAATTTCCAAAAAAAAAAATATAAAAAAAACCATTTAGAAAAACGAAAACGGGTGCGTTTATTCTAGAGACGAATCGATTTCATTAATTGCGAATTTCTAGTACCGGTCATATGCGTCCGTTTTGGGTAGGTGAAGAGTTATTTTATCAAAATAAATAAAATAAATTTCGACCAAGAGTCAGGATTCTGTTAACCGAGATACGATAGTATCAAGCGGCGCCGCTAGGAGGAGCTTCTCCAACAATGCGTCTCAGAATACCTTAAGAACACTTGGTCATTTTGTACTCTAAACCGAGTAAAGCATGAAAAAGAGAAAGAAAATAATCGTTTTCGTTTTGATTCAATTCGAGTCTCTTGCCATCCTCTGACACAGTGTTTCTGGGTCTCTACCCTTTATCGAAGAGGCTATTGCAAGTATACTGAATTTAATCAACTCGAGACGAAGAAGAACTGCATCTATTAAAATATCTGCAGTATATTGTGGTTAGACTGTCCTCTAACGGGGAATGACAAAATAAATAAAATAAATTTCGACCAAGAGTCAGGATTCTGTTAACCGAGATACGATAGTATCAAGCGGCGCCACTAGGAGGAGCTTCTCCAACAATGCGTCTCAGAATACCTTAAGAACACTTGGTCATTTTGTACTCTAAACCGAGTAAAGCATGAAAAAGAAAAAGAAAATAATCGTTTTCGTTTTGATTCAATTCGAGTCTCTTGCCATCCTCTGACACAGTGTTTCTGGGTATCTACCCTTTATCGAAGAGGCTATTGCAAGTAGACTGAATTGAATCAACTCGAGACGAAGAAGAACTGCATCTATTAAAATATCTGCAGTATATTGTGGTTAGACTGTCCTCTAACGGGGAATGACAAAATAAATAAAATAAATTTCTACCAAGAGTCAGGATTCTGTTAACCGAGATACGATAGTATCAAGCGGCGCCGCTAGGAGGAGCTTCTCCAACAATGCGTCTCAGAATACCTTAAGAACACTTGGTCATTTTGTACTCTAAACCGAGTAAAGCATGAAAAAGAAAAAGAAAATAATCGTTTTCGTTTTGATTCAATTCGAGTCTCTTGCCATCCTCTGACACAGTGTTTCTGGGTCTCTACCCTTTATCGAAGAGGCTATTGCAAGTAGACTGAATTGAATTAACTCGAGACGAAGAAGAACTGCATCTATTAAAATATCTGCAGTATATTGTGGTTAGACTGTCCTCTAACGGGGAATGACAAAATAAATAAAATAAATTTCGACCAAGAGTCAGGATTCTGTTAACCGAGATACGATAGTATCAAGCGGCGCCGCTAGGAGGAGCTTCTCTCTCTTTTATCGCATAACTTTGTTGTATTTAATTTTTAAGAATTTTTGATTTTAGATTATTAAATTGTGCGGTATTTTAGTACTAAAAGTTACTCTTGCTATAAGTTGGTAAAATGCACCGCAATTTTTTGAAAATTTTTTTCATTTTTTTTTCAAATTCAAAAAACGAAAAATTTTCAAATCTATTTTTCTAAAAAACGGTAAGAGTACCTTTTAGTACTACAATATCTCACAATATAATAATCCAGTATCAAAAATGCTTAAAAGTTAAAGACAAAAAAGTTATGCAATAAAATAACCGTTGCCCTACCCAAAACGGACGCCTGTGACCGGTACTAGAAATTCACAATGAATAAAATCCATTTATCTCTGGAAGATAAATACGTGTACCAATTTTTGTTTTTCTAAATGGAAGCGTTCTGGAGGTATTTAAGAAAAACTGATTACAAGACGCCATCTTCAAAGAGCTCTAGCTCCCTTACGCAGCATTTTCGGACTAGATGAATTGGGTAAAATGTCTTAAAATTATATGAGGAATCTCCTGTCTTCGTTTGTCGGTAGAGTTTTTGGACACCCTGTATATGTCACCAGTTAGCAATAGGGAACTTGCATAAAATTTTAAATTCGAAAAAACTGTTATAAATCACAACAGAACATAATTTAAAACATGTATCAAATATTAAAAAGTTTTGTTTGGCTTTCGTTTGGCCCCTAAAGGTGAATAAAAATTCAAATTAAAACAGGTGGTCCAAAACGCGTCGTGACGTCATTCGTTTAAATTATGTTTACATTCTTCCAAAAAAGTAAACAAAATTTAAAATTAGACATTATAAACATCAGTAGAAAATACAGTGTAACCTCACAAGTGTTTTTGATCGTTTGAACTATTTTAAATGTCATTTAATAGTGTCAGCATCAAAACGAATGCCAAACCTAATAGGGAACTTGCACATTTTTTTATTGCATAATAATATTCAGTTGCCTTTAAAAATAAGATTTCCAACATTTCACGCCTTAAAACCTCATAATAACAGAAGTACAAATTTAAAATCTATATATTTTTTTTGTTTTCTGGCCTTGGTTTAGAGAACCTTTAGTCAATTTAAAATAGTTCAAAGGATCATTCACTTGTGAGGTTATATAACTGTGTTTTCTACTGACGTTTATAAAGTCTAATTTTAAATTCTGTTCACTTTTTTGGACGAATGTAAACATAATTTAAACGAATGACGTCACGACGCGTTTTGGACCACCTGTTGTAATTTGAATTTTTAATTATCTTTAGGGGACAAACGAAAGCCAAACAAAACTTTTTAATCTGTGATACATGTTTTAAATTATGTTCTGTTGTGATTTATAACATTTTTTTCGAATTTAAAATTTTATGCAAGTTCCCTATTGTATGCATAACGAAACTTACTAAATAAGACGACGGACGCGATAAATAAGTCAAAACCTACACTACACAGGCAAACAGTAGAGACACACATACGTTCCGGTCAACATGCCTGTGCAGATAGAAAATACTGAATTTCGATTCTTCTCCGCTCGCCTGCACAGGTTGCTATACCTTTGCAGTTTTGCGTGCAGCGTCTGGTGCGCACGTTTCGGTTTACCTGTACAGGTCACCTGCACAGGCAAACCTGTGCAGGTATACCAGAACGTGGATGGCCGCACTTACTTCAAGTAATTACAAGAAGAATCAAAGAAGGTTGGTCTAGAAATAAATATAAACAAAACCAAAAAACGCGATTGGTTATCAGAAAAAAACCAACCGTGCAGTCAACATAGTCCAAGTAATGAAGCTTAAAATAGGACAAAACCTCGCAATTTTTATAGAATGGATCGATTTGCTTGAAAATTTGAGAATAAGTAGTGGATGGTCCAAGGATCAAAATCTATATGATGCCGAAAGGCGCTTTTACCATGGGGGTGGTTCCCACCCCATCTCGGGGGTGGAAATATTTTATTCTATTTTGACCGCGAAAGTTGGTAAAAACGTTTATTCTAAGCAAAAAACATTTTATACATTTTTTTGATATAAATTGATAGTTTCCGATTTATTCGTTATCCAAAGTGTTAGTTTTATATCGAAAAAATCAATCTTTTTAATAAGTTTTCTGCTAATAACTCCAAAAGTTTTTGTTTTATCAGAACAACTTTACTTAACAAAAATGTAGCTTTTAAAAAAATTAAAAAAATCGTTTTTTTAAATTTTTTTTAGACCAATACTAATTGAGCTATACTTTATATATGTTAGCTCTTCTTCGTCAAATGTTAAACATTGTAGTTTCAAAGTCAAAAGACGGGAAAACTATGCATTTTTCGATGACAACTTGTTTAAAATAATATAAAGTACTTAAAAATATCTATCTCCAAAAATAAAAGAAGCCTCTAGCTCAAAAATTAAGTGACTTATAATGAAAACAATGTTAGTCCCTATTTTTCAGCGAAAAAGTGATCGCAAGCAACCCCCTAATCACCTCCCTAATTAAAAATTATTCATTGACTTTTGGTCAATTTGGTCTTTTTAATTTATGTATTATTAATGGTACCCCGTCAAATTAGCCCCGTCAAAAAAGCTCCGACAAAATAGCCCCGACATAATATCTCGCACACAAAATAGCTCCGACAAAATAGCCTGCAGACAAAATAGCCGCGGAATAATAGCCCGCCGACAAAATAGTCCCGACAAAATAGCCCCGACCAAATAGCCCCGACAAAAAATCTCAGAATTCATCATGAAATAATCCCTTAAAAATACATTTTTTCGGAAATGGTAATTATTCTCTATTCACATCTTAACTAAATCTTAACCACATTAAATAAAAATGGTCTTTTCAGAGAACTCGAGTCCTGTCTTCTCTGCCTCTTGGAAGTTTGAACATTTAATGTAAGCGAAAATCAATGTTTATTTGTGATATAAACATTTTTTTCTGTTTTTGGGCAACAGTAAAATGCATTTTAAATTAAATAAATTACACACATTTTTCTTTTTTGTCAAATTATTTAAATTAAAAAAAAAAGTGTTTTGACACCTTGTATAAATAATTATGTAATTGTTTATATTACTAAATAGAGAATTAAATAACCATTCAAATGAGCTAGCACACGACCCTATTCTCATTTAAAAAAATTATCGATTACGTCATTACGCCCAGATGGATGACGTCACTAGTATGACATATATAAGAATATCGTAATTTAAAAATAAAAATCGATCTATTTCAGGATTTTTCCTTAACGTCGCGGGTTTACGAAATAACGAATTTATTTCTTCCATTTGCACCATACTGTACGTCTGAATGGCCGATATAAATGAGTCAGATGAAATATTAAATTATTAGAAGAATTTTTTTACTGAGCAACAACATTTTTGTTTAATTTATTAATATATTATATTTTGACAACGACGTCCGAAGTGGAAGTCGAAACGTTAATAAAATAATTTTTTTAAGTAAATTGTGGCTTATTTCCCAATTAGAATAGTAATTTAAAATAAATGGTACTCCGTTAAAAGGTAAAATTTTATTGGAGGTGTTTTCTAAGAGGCTGTTTTAGCCGGGGCTATTTTAGCCGGGGCTGTTTTGACCGGGGCTATTTTGCATGCGATCTATTTTGTCGGGGCTATTTTGTTTGCGGGCTATCTTGTCGAGGCTATTTTGTGTCCGGGCTATTTTGACGGGGCTTTTTTGACGGGGCTGTTTTGACCGGACTATTTTGATGGGTCACGATTATTAATAGGTTCTAGATAGTTTATTTTTAAAAAAAAATGGAGTTAAAAGCGAATAACGAATTTTTGTAGTTTAAAAAAAAATTACTTTTCTTCAGAATAGCAAGATTAGCATCAGAGATACGAAAAGATGCTTAAATATGAAATTGTAGCTTATTTAATTCCCAAGAACCTGGTTTGCAAAAATTTTTCTACGGTAAAAATAGAGTGATCTATTGACCATTAAAATTTGTAATACCATGCAAAAACCACCTTTACCAACCCTTTCAAAGTCACTTTTTTGTGACTGAGGATTTTAAACAAATTTAATATTAATAGGCTTATAGATCTTGTAAAAACCTACAACATTATTTTTTAACAAACTTTCTAAGATAAAAAATAAAAAAGTTACCGTTAAAATATCAATTATTTTTTGAAAAAAAAAAAAGGAGAAATCCAATTAGAAGTACAATAATGTAAGGTAGCGGTGTTTTTAGTCATTGGTCTTATTCATTCTTATTTATTTTTGTATTATTAATAGATTCTAGAAGTTTGACTGGCTTAGAATGATTAGTTTTAAAAAAAACTGGAGTTAAAAGCGAATAACGAATTTTTGTAGTTTGAAAAAAATGGCCTTTTCTTCTATCGGAAATACGAAACAATTTTTCAAAATAAAATTGTAGGTTATTTAATTCCCAAGAACTTGATTTGAAAAAATTTTTTCCACCTACCTCTACCGAAAGTATACTTTTCCGGACCTGATTGTGGGGAGCAAAGTTGTACTTTTCCTCCCTAGGGAGGAAAATATTTTTCCTCCCTAGGGAGGAAAAGTAAAAGTGACGTCATGGTATTTCATTCATGAAATATAACTTATTGACGCCCTGTACAATATCGATTTTCTATTACGTAAGTATCTATACATTTTAACGTTTATTTAAAAACACTCTGTATTTTGCAGAATGGTAAAAAACAGTAAATTGTTATTCTGATTTAACAATGTTTACATTAATAATTTGACTTATATTTGACAGTTGACAGTTATATTGTACCTACTTGCTAGTTTTAGTTCTAATAAATTTTGTTGGTTAGTTACATAAATCAATTAAGTAAAAATTATAAAATGACTTGTTATTTGAGGAAGGTGGAAAAACCATATGTATAACATGGGAGTAAAGTGCCTTTTCCTCCCTTGAATGATTACTGCCCTCCGCTACGCGTCGGGCAGTAAACTTCATTCTCGGGAGGAAAAGAAGCACTTTCCTCCCTTGTTATACAAATAGCTATTTCTCTGGCAAAAATTGAGTGAATAGTAAATGAGTATATCGAAAAACATTGATTTTTTCTATACAAAATTAACACTTTCGATAACGAATAAATCGAAAACTATTAATTTTATCAAAAAAATATATAGAACATTTTTTGCTTAGAATGAATGTTTTTATCAACTTTTGCAGTCAAAATATAATAAAAAATTTCCACCCCCTAGATGGGTTGGCAACCACCACCATGGTAAAAGCGCCTTTCCGCATCATATATATTTTGATCCTTGAACTTCCAGTACTTATTCTCAAATTTTCAAGCAAATCGATCCATTCTGTAAAAATTGCGAGGTGAAAAGCTTCGGTTCCTGGCCTAACAACCGAGAAATTCAAAGAGTGAGTGAGTGGGAAATTCATCATCATCAATCAGCTAATCGCATCCACTGCTGGACATAGGCCTCCCTCTGTTTTTTCCAGTGTTTTCTACAGTGGACCGCTTGTAGCCAGTTTCCCGCTACTCTTTTCGTCGTCGCGTCGGTCCATCTAGTCGGTGGTCGTCCACGGCTTCTTTTACAGTTTCTGGGCCTCCATTCCATGATTCGTCGTGTCCACATAATCGACGGCATAGTTGAACCAGAGAGCTAAGAGACTCATTAATATTCAGCTGAGCTGGGTACTATTATTATACAAAGCATGAAATTCTATAAACAAGGGATCTACCTGTGTTATGAAATAATTTCTTGTTTATATAATACTACAAATCGAACAATAGCATCCCAATAAATTAAACATTAATGAATCTCTTAGTTCTCTTGTTTAGGTAAAACGTTGCAGTGGTACAGAACGTGATTTACACGAAAAAATGAATAAGGCTGGTAATGCCCACAATATGCTTTAACATACTTATTCAGTCAATTTGTACTCTACGAGCCAGTGGCGGATCCAGGGGGGGGCGATGGGGGCGATCGGCCCCCCCTCTCAACCCAAGTGATTTATTTTTTTTTAATTATAATATAAAGATTACAAGAACATTCATTTATTTTTTCAAATGGATTATACAGTTTTAAAATTACAATATTATATGAATTATGAATTACATATAAATATATTTTATTAGTATGGGCACAGTATGTATGGGCTTGGGTAAAACGGGCCAGGGACGCCAGTGTTTTTGGAAATGAGTAATTTATAATCCTTATATATTAAGAATTAAAAATGATCACAATAAGCATATTTAAAAAAATATGTAATCCTATATAATGTGAACGCATACTTAAGCATCTCCACGTATAATTATAAAATCGTTTGCAGATAACAGATTCGCCGAAAATCTCTCGAAAATTGCGCGCCTAGCAAAAACTATATTAATTCGCCGAAAATATAAATATGTTCAGACGCCGCGCCGATTTAGCTGACCACGAAAAAAGAACACCCTTATTAATTATTAGTAATTAGTCAATTAGTGTATTTTTGGTATTGATGCAAGTAACAACTCTACTGATTCGTACAGATCTTAGTTTGTAAAATGTTAGCGTGATTAATAGTATTTTCAGTTTATTCTTCTTTTTTTATATTAATATAGTTTGTGATTTACGAAGAGTTATAAGATGTCAAATAAACGAAAGGAATCAGAAGCTTCTACCGAGAATTTAAAAAGTAAAAAATTCAAATTTCGCAATATAACTGATTATTTTTTTAAAAATCAACGTAATTTGGGTAATAATATTAATAGTAATTATGATAATAAATATGTACAAGGTACATCTTATCAGATAGATCATACTATGTGACCTACTGATCTTGGATCAAATTTTTAAGTTCTGAGAGCATTCAAAACAAGTCATGCGATTTTTCAGTGTGTCCGATAAAAATTAACGATGATGCAGTAAATACCAATTCTACTTTCGAGAGTTTTATGAAAAAAGGTATGTCTTATATGCATGAAATGTATGTCTTATATATTATATAAGTTTATTTTATATCACGTTTGACAGAAGTGAGTATTTCTACACGAGTACGATAGATAGTCATTTATGTCGCGGGATGCAATCATCCACATTATAAAATTATGGTAATAAATTAAATTTTAAACTTTGTATGGGAAAGTACATCATGTGACACCTCATTTAAAAGCTTTTGAGATACTGATTACAAAAATGTATAGGCAATACTTGTGCAAAATGTCAGTCCAATGCTTTTTAAATGCATTCCTGTTTTTATAATCCTGAGAAAACTAATAAGTATTTTTGAAAAATTTAAACGCAAAATGCAAGATTACATTATTACCGAGGGTCGAAAGTCCCTGAAAACTTCTATAATGTTTATTTTAATAAGTTACAGGAGTGAAAAAAAGAGAAAATTGAGTATGATTTTTAACACGTTGACGGACAGTGCGTCAAATGTATAAGCAAGTGTTGTGACACTATATGTATTTTGCAAAGTAGAATAGGGGAAAATGCAACGTCTATAGACGTTGTGTCACATTACATCAATGGAAATTAGACGTCTATAGGCGATCTGTCCGTCAGCGTGTTAATTTAAAATATATCATTCAAAAGAAACTTTTTGTTTATTTTAATGGACTTGTGGCCCTCGGTAATGATGTAATATTTTATTCTGCGTTTAAATTTTTCAAAGGTTCTCGTATTAGTTTTCTCAGGATTCGAAAAAAAAAGTGCGTTTAAAAAGAATTTGACCAAAATTTTGCGCATGTACGTATTATACATTTTTGTAATCAGTATTTCAAACGATTTTAAATGAGGTGTTACATGACGTACTTTCCCATTACGAAATAAAATTAAAACTAATATTTCGACATGAATTTTTTTGCCTTGAAAAAAGTAAAGTATTTTGATTTTTTGAAAATTACATTCGGTTAATTCATTATTACATTTCCGAAACTACTGTAAGTTGTTAACTTATAAAAGTCTCATTTTGTAGGTTTTTTTAAATTTAAATGATAATTCACTACATATATTTATTTTTATTTCATCAAATTTATATATAGGGTGTCCCAACCCAAAAGTAGCGAAACCGTTGAATATTTCGCGAAATGAACATCGGATCGAAAAAATGAAAAATATATGTGTTCAATAATTTTTAAAAATCTATTAAATGATACCAAACACGACCCCCTACTCAATCCCTTGGAAGTGGGGTGGGGGTAACTTTAAAATATTTAATGGAGACCCCCCAGTTTTAATTGCAGATTTGTATTTCTAAGTAAGCAACTTTTATTCGGAACATTTTTTCGAATTCTGGATAGATGGCGCTATAATCTGAAAAACGATTTATCGTGATACCATAGGTAATTTATAGAAATTGTTTAATATCTATAGTAGAAACACACTCTCAAATGAAAAATCAAAAAACACAAGTTGAATATTTTTCAAAATCCTATCGAATAATCGAATGCCACCAAACACGATACAGTGTCATTCGATAGGTTTTTGAAAAATATTAAACATGTGCTTTTTAGTTTTTCATTTGGAAGTGTATTTCTCGAGACAGACTATTTCTATATTATTCTATTTCTATGGAATTTAAAAAAATGTCTCGAATAAAAGTTACTTACTTTTACGTAAGGAATCCAATTCTGCAATAAAAACTGTTAGCCCTGTCGCCAGGGGGGGTACAACGGCCTCCTTAATTCAGATGGACTTACTCAAGTTTTTTTTATATATTTTGACCCGTAGAATACGAATTTTTTGGGTAACAGTTGATCCGGATGTCGATAAGATTGTTATAGACAAAGAACTTGAGGAATTCCATAACAGCGATTTCTCGCAAAACAAAACATATTTTTGTATTTTTTGGGTCATTTTAAGCAAAAAATATTCCTACAAGTTTTTTCGTAGAATGCATAGTTTTCGAGATAACCGCGGTTGAACTTTCAAAAAATCGAAAAATGGCAATTTTTGAACCCGAATAACTTTTGATTAAAAAATAAAGTAGCAATTCTGCTTACCGCATTTGAAAGTTTAATGCAAATTATATCGGTTTTGATTATTTGCATTGCTAAAAATTATTTTTTTTTACTGCTGAACAAAGCTATAAACACATAGTGTTTCCCGTGCCTAATACATGCGTTTTAACGCATGCTACGTAGACATTGCCTCGCTTGCACTTGTAGCTACTCTACCTACTCGTTAGATTTTAAATGAGAAATCATTGAAAACATCACTCACGCACTAGGTGTTTATAGCTTTGTTTACCAATAAAATAATAAATTTTTAGCAATGCAAATAATCAAAACCGATATAATTTGACTTAGGGCCGGTTGTTCGAACGCTAATCAACAATGATCACTATCAAATATTTAATTACTGTCACAACTGTCAATGTCAACTTTGATTGGGTTGCTGAAAACATAATTGAATACAATGATGAGATTAGTTAATCAATTAACATAACAATTATTAACATAATTTATTAACTAATTTCATAATTGTAATCAATTATGTTTTCAGCAACCCAAACAAAGTTGACATTGACAGTTTGGTGACAGTAATTAAATATGTGATAATGATCATTTTTGATTAGCGTGCGAACAACCGGCCCTTAAACTTTCAAATGCGGTAAGCAGAATTGCTACTTTATTTTTTAATCAAAAGTTATTCGGGTTCAAAAATTGCAATTTTTCGATTTCTTGAAAGTTCAACCGCGGTTATCTCGAAAACTATGCATCCTACGAAAAAACTTGTCAGAGCATTTTTTGCCTACAATGACCCAATAAATACAAAAAGATGTTTTGTTTTGCGAGAAATCACTGTTATGTAATTCCTCAAGTTCTTTGTCTATAACAATCTTATCGACATCCGGATCAACTGTTACCCAAAAAATTCGTATTCTACGGGTCAAAATAAATAAAAAAAACTTGGGTAACTCCATCTGAATTAAGGAGGCCGTTGTACCCCCCTGGCGACAGGACTATGTGGGTTTCCAATTCGATTTTAAAATTGAGCCCCACCCCACCTCCAGGGGTTGGAGTGGGGGGTCGTATTTGGTGTCATTCGATAGATTTTTAAAAATTAATGAACAGGTATTTTTCAGTTCTTCGATCCGATTTTCATTTTAGCCAATCGGCCCCCCCTCTTAACGATGCTAGATCCGCCGCTGCTACGAGCTTCCTAGTGAGAAAGTTTTGGGGTAGTTCTGATTTCTTTCATTATATATGGATTTTGGGCTGCTGAATCCGAATATGAGGTTTGCGGACAAAATTTCTTGGCGGAACATTAAAAAAATCGCGAGAAAATCGAAAAATTTCAGCTTTTAAAAATCTCGAAAGCTATTAACTTTTAGTAAATGGTCTGTTAATAGAAATTAAAGTACTTAAAATTATCTACAAATATCACTATTTACTTTTTTTTTCAGAGGAACCGTTCGGTCTAAAGTACAAGTTGAAAATTGCCAATTTTTAACGGTCTCGGCAAAACCCACTTTTTACATTTCAAAACTTTATTTTTTATTAGAATGCTGTCATTTGGTAAATTTCTCCTAGTTTTCTGTACAAATAATAAATTTTAGTTAATAATTATGGTATGTCTCTTCTCACAGCTTCCATGAATCCATTCCATCCTAAAATACCGAGAATGTCTCTGCTTTTCCCTTAGAGCCACAGAAGATCAGGCACAGATGGAGTCACAGTTTCAGTTGGTGTGAACATTCCCTTCGGATCTTGATTTCTGATAAACCTTGAGGTTTTGTCCTTTCAAAAATATTAGTTGAACATCTCTCTGCCTTCCATAAACCTCAGGTGCGGGTTTAGTTTTTAGCCGAGGAATGGATTGGTTAGGAGCTATTGCATGTTGTGGTGCAATACAAGAAATGCCACCCATGACGTAAAAAGTGTGGTATCCGTCGATTGTATGTACGTTAACCCTTTCTGTCCCAACTCTCTCCCAAATATATATATATATATATATATATATATATATATATATATATATATATATACACTCGCGATCATAAAAAGCGGGTCACTCGATGAGTTATTCAAGTTTGATGTTTTGAATTTTCTAAACCTGTTGTCCGATTTGAGTGATTTTTTAGTATATTATAGCCTTATTCTTTAGCAATATCGCTATAATAATATTGTTGTTAGGCCGATAAATTGTCATTGTATACCGGGTGTAAAAGTCATACTGTGTTTATTCCTAAAAGTTCGGAACACCCTGTGGAATGTTTTTGCATAGATAAAATATTGAAATTAAAACTCAATTGTAGCCTTAGGCTCTCTTAACATTTTCCTTTTTGATTTATTTGTTTATGTTGGATAATAAAAAAAGTTAAGCACATTAATAAGTAGCCATGTTCTTCATCAATATAGGGTGTTTCTAAATAAGTGCGACAAACTTTAAGGGGTAATTCTGTATGAAAAATAATGACCGTTTGTTTTATAAACATATGTCCGCAAATGCTTCGTTTACGAGATACGGGATGTTGAAATTTTTCTTACAAACTGACGATTTATTTATTGCTCTAAAGCCAATAGAGATATGCAAATGAAATTTGGTAGGTTTTAAGAGGCAGTTATTGTGGATTTTTTGACATACAATTAATAATTCTATATTCACCATTGGCGTGCATATGGGTATAAACATTTTAGATACATCCCGTATGCACGCCAATGGTGAATATAAAATTCTTAATTGTATGTCAAAAATGCGCCATAACTACCTCTTAATATCTGCCAAATTACATTTGCATATCTCAACCGGTTTTAGAGCAATAAATAAATCGTCAGTTTGTAAGAAAAAATTCAACATCCCGTATCTCGAAACCGAAGAATTTGCGGTCATACGTTTATAAAGCAAACGGTCAATATTTTTTCATGCAGAATTGCCCCTTAAAGTTTGTACCACCTATTCAGATTGATGAAGTAATGATGAAGAACATGGTTAGTTGTTAAGATGCCTAAATTTTTTATTATCCAACATAAACAAATAAATCAAAAAAGAAAAGGTTAAGAAAGCCTAAGTCTACAATCGAGTTTTAGTTTCCATATTTTATTTATGCTAAAACATTCCACGGGGTGTTTCAAACTTTGAGGAAAAAACACAGTATGATTTTTACACCCGGTATACAATGACAATTTACCTGTCTAGCAACAATATTAATATGGCGATATTGTTAAAGAATAAGGCTATAACATATTAAAAAAATCACTCAAATCGGACAACAGGTTTAGAAAATTGGAGACATCCAACTTGAATAATTCATCGAGTGACCCGTTTTTTATGATCGCGAGTGTATATTTGAAAAACAAAAAAACAAAAGATGTAAATTCTATTTCATTTGTTTGATATATATATATATATATATATATATATATATATATATATATATATATATATATATATATATATACGTTTTTGAAAAAGTGGGTATAAATTCCCAGCCGCCGTATATATACGTTCAAGGTGTTATGGTCTCAATTTACCAAAGCCGAAAATATGCGTTGCTTATAAAATTTTAGACTCATTGGTGTCCCAACGCCGTAGAAACATGTCCGAAAATGTTAGATTATTGTTCCCAAAACCTCAAAATGTTGGCACCTAAGACAGGTCATGCGGACCCATTGCCGTATATTATATTTGTTCACATAGATATATTATGCTATATTGTAGCACTGGTGACAACGTTTATAGGTAGCTGTTAGAAGGTGAAGCGTTTGTAGCCACAGAAAAGACCAGAAAAAAAAAAGAAACGAATCGAGATACATGTGCGCAAGATGCTGAGTCGGCCTTTGCGTAGTGTCATGTTTTGAGGAGTACCACACAAAAGAAAACTTTTAATGTTAATTTACATTACATTATTTTTTTTTAGTTAGTTACATATTTTCAAGTTGGTTTTGCTCTCTAATGAGTACTTTTGAAAAGAAAACGTTTAAGTTGGTTAAAAAACTCATTAAAAAACATGTTTTGGTCATTTATTTGTTTATTTATATGCGACGTATATATAAGGCAATGGGACTCTTAGCATGAAAAAACCTTTGGGATTTAGGGACCAACATGCACATTAAGACCTGGCATAGAAGGGGTTAAAATCAGTGGTTTCGTACACCTGTTGTGTTAAACACGGCTGGTCAATTTTCGGCGGATCGCCTGCGATTGCTGACACTTCCAGATAAGCAACGAGCTTGCTCAAAATCTTGTAGCGGCAGTATGGCCCAGATAGTTGGTCTCACCATTCCTTGCAGGGTTGGCCGTTTTCTCTACAAAAAGTACGGCTCAAGAAAATAGGTTGATGTAGTTTCCTCATTGGGGTTTTGTTCATCCTATACAGAAGGTGTTCGCCTGGAAGTGTCCGCATTCGCAGGCGATCCGCAGAAAATTGACCTGCCGTGCTTTACACAGCAGGTGTACGGCAACGCTGATTTTAACGTACATATAATCGAAGAATACCACACTTTTCACGTCATATGTGGCATTCCTTGTGTTGTACCAAAACATGCAGTAGCTCCTAAGCAATCCATTCCTCGGATAAAAAAGAAACCCGCGCCTGAGGTTTATGGAAGTCAGAGCTGTTTAACTAATTTATTTTAAAAGGACAAAACCTCACGGTTTATCAGAAATCAAGATAAAAGATCCGAAGGAAATGTTCACACCAACTGAAACTGTGACTCCATCTGTGCCTGATCTTCTGTGGCTCTAACGGAAAAGCAGAGACATTCCCGGCCTCTTAGGACGGAATGGACTCATAGAAGCTGTCACAACAGACATACAATACCTACGAACTAGCATTTATTATTTGTACAGAAAACTAGGAGAAATTTACCAAATTTACCATTCTAATAAAAAATAAGTTTTTGAAATGTAAAAAGTGGGTTTTGCCGAGACCGTTAAAAATTGGCAATTTTCAACTTGTACTTTAGACCGAACGGTTTGTCTGAAAAAAAGTAAATAGTGATGTTTGTAGATAATTTTATGTACTTTAATTCCTGTTAACAGACCATTTACTAAAAGTTAATAGTTTTCGAGATTTGAGCAAAAAAGCGGAAAAAAGCTGAAAGTTTTCGCTTTTTTCAATGTTCCGGCAAGAAATTTTGTCCGCAAACCTCATATTAGGATTCAGCAGCCCAAAATCTATATATAATGAAAGAAATCAAAACTGCCCCAAAACTTTCCTAGTCAAAACACAATTTTATTGAATCATACAACAATCCGGGATGTATCCAACTAAAATGAAATTAAAATCTTCAACACAAATATAATAGACCAGTAAGGATCTGTGAAAAAACGTCTATTTTTGGATGTGAGAGATGGCATTCGGATTTTTGCAGATAAAGTTAGGTAACACCTTCAGTAATAATAATTGACTTATGCTCCTTCTCAAATATGCCCGGAACATTAATAAAAATATTTAAAAAATTCGAAAAACGTCGATTTTTTCTGCTTTCTTTGCTTGTAACTTTAAAACGATTCGTTTTGGAACAAAGTCGTACAGAAATAAAATAAAGATAATTGAATTTCGTATAATATACGACTGGGCAAAAATATCCTAACGTATTACCTTTTCTGCAATATAGCAATAAATACAAAATAAGGGGGCAAAATACGCCTGTTGTTATTCAATGTTTTTAACCACTTTGGTGGCACTTAGAACCTTAGTAATTCGTGTACCAAATTTCATTAAAATCGACCTAATAGATTTTGCATAATAAATTTGCAATCCAAATGTTTTTAAAAAAGTTCAAATTTTTTAAAATCTTTTTAAACAAAAAGTAGACCATTTAGAAGTTGTCTAATTTTTGTACATATAAAGAGGTGCTCTACCTATATAATAGAGTGTTGCGAAAAAAGTCAAGTTGATAATTCAGTGTCGCTATAGTGCGGAAAAGTTGCGATTGGTAATTACAAAAAAAAACAAAAAGAATGGTTCAAATCGGACCTTATCTTCCGATCCCGCAACGGGTCTAAAGATTATATAAAAAAAAAATGAAATTTTACCTTTTTTTCAAAAGTTTTTATACAAACTCCATGTACGTTTTACTTATCGCTATAGTAAAATTAATTTACAGTTTGCATGGTTGGGTAATAAAAAAACAGTTTTACGTATTTAACGAATATCTTCCTATCCCTCAAGGTCAATCAAAATCTATAAAAATGAAATTTTTGATGATTTTGATGAATTAAAAGACATTTAGTTATCTCATTTTTCTGTTACATTGTGAAGCTCTTCGCTTGTTTACATATTGTATGATAATATTTAAACAACCCAGAACTCACAGCATGGTGGTGGTTGCACTTGTAGGTCCACTCACACCCTTCTCTCCCACCAACCAATGAGTGTGTGTTTTTTACATTATTTACATATATGTACATTTTTTTATCTGTTTGTGTCCAGCTTTTAAATGCCAACTTTGTATTGTGATTTGGTGGTAAAATCTGGCAGCATGGACCTTAATTTAAGTGTTGTTTTGATGAATCCATCTCTTGATTCGGGCCCACATTTAGACATTAGACGATGCTTCCGTGACCAACTCTACGTACCGCTTGTCAGCATGCATGTAGCAGGGATAGTTTTGTACATTCCAGTCTGGAATGTCGCCCGATGTACCTAATGTAATAACCTATATATTCATTTGAAACTCTTCGAAGAAGTGATGGAGAAGATAGTGTTGCAACATTCCAGTCTATTATTTTAGTTTAGTCCTGTGCTTCAAAATATCAAGTAGCAGGGAGAAAGGAAACGCATTAGAGAGCTAGGGCTAAGGAGGGCGTTAATCTCCGGTTAGACTAAAGCCAAGGGCTAAAGTATTAGAAATTTCATTCCTCCTACTTTAAATTTTGAAGCACAGGACTACACTGAAATAATAGACTGGAATGTAGCGAAACTATCTTATCCATCAGTTCTTCGCAGAGTTTCAAATGAAGATATAAGTTCCAGCATTACATCATGCCAGACTGGGATGTACAAAACTATCCATGCCGCCTGCGCCAAGCTGTCTAGCGGTGCGGAAAGTTGTTCACGTTGGTTGCATCGTCTAATGTATGTGGGTCGTGGATCCCAATCAAGAGATGGATTCATCAGGGTAACACTTAGATCAAGATAAATACTACCAGATTTTACCACCAAATCACAATACAACGTTGGCTTTTAAAAGCTGGACACAAACAGATCAAAAAGAAGTGTACATTTGTAAATAATGTAAAAAACACACACTCATTGGTTGGGTGGAGAAGGGTGTGAGTGGAACTAGAAGTGCAACCACCACCTCGTTGTGAGTTCTGGGTTGTTTAAATATTGTCATACAATCTCTAAACAAGCGGAGCTTCACAATGTAACAGAAAAATGAGATAACTAAATATTTTTTAATTTATCAAAATCATCAAAAATTTCAAATTTTTATAGATTTTGATTGACTCTGCGGAATTGGAAGATATTCCTTAAATCCGTAAAACTAGTTTTTTTATTACTCAACCATACAAACTGTAAATAAATTTTACTATAGCGATAAATAAAACCTACATGGAGAATAAACAAAAATTTTTTGAGAAAAAGGTAAAATTTCATTTTTTTCAGAATCTTTAGGCCGGTTGCGGGGTCGGAAGATAAAGTCCGATTTGAATAATTCTTTTTTTGTTTTTCTTGTAATTACCAATCGCAACTTTTCCGCACTATAGCGATACGGAATTATCAACTTAACTTTTTTCGCACCACCCTACTATCTAATACACTTTACAGAATTAAAATCGGATTATTTAAGGGGCCTCAGCAATGTTTTAAACTTATAAACAATTTGTTGGCTTATAAACAAATAGCTTTGTTTAATAATAAAAAAATTAATTTTTAGCAATGCAAATAGTTGAAACCGATATAATTTGACTTAAACTTTCAAATGCTGTCAGCAGAATTACTATTTTATTTTTTAATCAAAAGTTATTCGCGTTCAAAAATTTGAATTTTTTTGAATTCTTGAAAGTTCCACTGCGTTTATCTCGAAAACTATGCATCCTACGAAAAAACTTGTAAGAACATTTTTTGCTTAGAATTACCCAAGAAATACAAAAAATATTTTATTTTGCGAAAAATCCATGTTATGTAATTCCTCAAGTTCTTTATTTATAACAATCTTATCGATATCCGGATCAACTTTTACCCAAAAAAGTCGTATTCTGCGGGTTAAAAAATACATAAAAACCTTGGGTAAGTCCATCTAAATAAAGGAGCCCGTAGCAGCACCCCCTCCTAGCCACAGGACTAATTTGTTTATAAGCCAAAAAATTGTTTATAACTTTAAAACATTGCTGAAAGTTAAGGTTAATGCTTAAACAATCCGATTTCAATTCTGTAAAGTGCATTAGATAGGTGGAGTGCTTGTTTATATGTAAAAAAATTGGCAAATCTTTGTATGTTTTAGTTTTTGTTGTGCAAGATTTTAAAAAATTTTAATTTTTTAAAAAAAGTTTTAGATTGCAAAATTATTATTCAAAATCTAGTAAGTCAATTTTAATAAAATTTGGTGTACGGTTTTAGCACATTACAAAAATTTTCTAAGCGAATTAGGAAGGTTCCAAGTGTAACCTAAGTGATGGAAAATCATTGAATAAAGACAGGCTTGTTTTGCCCCCTTATTTTATATTTATTGCTATTTTGCAGCAAGGGTGATAAATTAAGACATTTTTAACCAATCGCATCTCATAGAAAATTTAATTATCTTTGTTTTATTCCTATACGACTTTGTTCCAAAATGAATCGTTTTAAAGTTATTAGCAAAAAAATTAGAAAAAAACGAAATTTTTTGAAATTTTTAAATATTTTATTTTTTTTATTAATGTTCCGGGCATATTTGAGAAGGAGCATAAATCAATTATTATTAACGAAGCTATCATCTAACTTTATCCGCAAAAATCTGAATGCCACCTCTCACATCCACCTAAAAACAGATCCTTACTGTTCTATAAAAGCTGTAAAGCTTTATGACTGTGAAACGTGAAAGACATCAGTACCCATAGTACACCAATTACAAGTTTTCATCAATAGATTATTACGAAATTTTCGTATATTTCTTAGGCAATACAAGTCGAACCCGCTTATTAGAATACCGGTTATAAGAATATCCCGATTTAAGGGATAGAAATTTGAGGTCCCGAAATGTTTTGACTAGCCACCAATGATCGGTTATTAGAATATCCCGGTTATCCTAATACTTTTTCTTCGCACAAGGGCTATTCCAATAAGCGGGTTTGACTGTATATTTTCCTTGTACCATGAATCCGCTGGGTAAGAACACCTCAGGAATGGTACCCAACGTTTGAGTCACTAGTGCATTCACATTTTTAACCTTGAAAATTTTTTTATTGTTACCTTTTGATCATATCATAAGGATTTCATTTATTGTAAATTTTGTTCTTCAGCTATTTTATTAATTTTCTCTTTTTATAAAAAATGACAGCTGTAGGGAATATTCTGCTTAGGGTTTTGCTTACGATTATTTTTATCTGGCCTACCGCTTGTTACCTGAGCTAACACAAGAGGTGAAATGGTTTAGATTGCACATTACAAAACAACAAACCTATAATATGTCGGTACACTTTTATGTTACATAACCTTCACTAGGAATATTTTTCTCATCTGCTAGTCCAGATCACACCAAATATTTACCATTTTAACTTCTAAAATATTAGCTCAAAGCTTTGTAAAGCATTACCTACTAAATAATTTTGTCGTAATTAGACATATTATGTCGTAATAAAAGGTTTTTTTAGATAGTTTTACTTATAAAATTACGAATAACTACAAACGTAAATACTTACAACAACAACTGCTACCAATGTTCCACGATCTTCAGTTGAAATATTTTTTGTTATTAAAGAGAAATAAACAGGAGTAAACAATAACAATATATTCGACACTATTATCGCTAACCTTGCAGCTTCACATCTATTCATGCTTAAATACTACTAAAAAAAATTGCCTGTGTCATATTCTAGCAGAGAAAATATTAAATATGCGCCAGCGTAGGAGTTTCTTTACGTAAAATATGTAGATTCCGCATAGTTAACAATAATTCGTAATTAGTATTGTCATTTAAATAATTTGCTTAAATTTGGTTTTGACTTTTGACAGCGTCATTATTATCAATATAGTTATTTAGTATGGTAAAATAGCAGTTTAAACAAAATTATTATGGTAGGGGAGCCCAAGCGGGGATTTTTGCAGTAACTCGAGCGCGTCAGATTATCATATGGGGAGAACCCTGGTACCCTGTAGATGTACCTCTACCATATATTGGCTCTAAACACAGGGGAGTTCATTAAGGGGGGACCGAAAAGAAAATCTATCCTTAGAAAAACTTGAAATTGTCAGATTAAGATAAGGTAAGTTGAGTACATGCAAAACTGACGATTTGGGCGGGGCGTAAGTAAGGAAATTGGTGAGTCACAAAGTTTTACAAGAAAAAAGCGAATATTTCGCGAAATGAACGATAGATATAAAAACTAAAAAATACGTGCTCAATAGTTGTCAAAAATATATCGAATTATACCCAGCACGACTTTCCACGGAGAGGGGTGGGGGGTAAATTTAAAATTTTAAATACGAATCCCGCGATATTTCGCGAAATGAACATCAGATCGAAAAACTGAAAAATACACTTATTCAATATATTTGAAAAATCTATCGAATGGCACCAAACAATACCCCCACGGATATGCGGTGGGGGGTTACTTTAAAATATTAAATAGGAGCCCCCATTTTTTATTGCAGATTCAAATTCCTTACGAAAAAATAAGTAACTTTTATTTGAAACATTTTTCGAATTATGGATAGATGGCGCTATAATCGAAAAAAACGATTGTTGGAAATGGAAAATTAAATTAAAACTGGAAAGTCCCCACTAAAATGGAAAACTTTACTTAACTTTTTTTGGTTTTAGAACCTACTCTTCACAACCCAATAGGTCCCCAAAGCGCTCGAGTGACTACACATTTAGCATACTTTCCTCCCCTACTATTAGTACCTAGTCCAGGAATCGAAGCTTTTCACCTCGCCATTTTTACAGAATGGATCTATTTTGAAAATTTAAGAATAAGTAGTGGATAGTCCAAGGGTCAAAATCAATATGATGCCGAAAGGCGCTTTTACCATGGGTGAGGTTGCCACCCCATCTCGGGGGTGGAAATTTTTTATTATATTTTTATCGCAAAAGCTTGTAAAAATATTTATTTTAGCAAAAATTTTCGATACATTTTTTTGATAAAATTAATAGTTTTTGATTTATTCGCTATCAAAAGGGTGTTTTTTTCTTCTTCTGGAAACCGTCCGTACTCCGGTCACACTGCAGCTTTTCAGTTTATTGTGCTTTCTTACATTTGTTTTTATGACACCCAATCCAATATGGTAGTGCCCTTCACTAGCCTGTAAAGGTCCATTGGGTTAGTGCCATATACTGTCGGACTTGGTCTGCAGTCTCCATATATTGCTTGTCTCTTGCGGTCCAGAGCCTCACAATCGCATAATAAATGTCTGACTATCTCGGTCTCTCTATTGCATAGTCTGCAACTGAAATCTCCGTTATATAGTCCTATCTTGTGTAGGTGTTGCTTTACTGGAAAATGTCCAGGTAGGAAACCTGTATTGATTTTGAGCTGATTCCTGTTCATTTTGAACAGTTCTTCAGCTCTTTTTGCGCATCTGTGTGGTATAAATCTCTTCGCATGATTTTGCGTGGGAATGTCTTCCCAGTATTCTTTGTGCTGTCTTCGTATCCAGCCTCTTAATCGGTCTCTGATTGTGATTTAGGGCACTCCCAGTGCCGGTTCTGGACCGAAGTATCTTGTTGCTGATCCTTGTCTAGCAAGTTCGTCAGCTCTCCCATTACCAGCGATCCCTTGATGTCCTGGCACCCAAATGAGTTTTACCTCATTATGTTCCGCCAGGGTGTCAAGTTCTTCGCGGCATTCCCATACAAGCCTTGATGTTATCCTTGGGTTCTTTAAAGCCCTCAAGGCCGCTTGGCTGTCTGAGCAGATATTTATTCTCTTATTAGTATAAGTCCTCAATCTGTTTATCCGTGCACAGTGCAGGATTGCATATACCTCTGCCTAAAGAGGTATATTCTCCTAGTGGGATGGAACCGTTATAGTTTCTATCCTCACTGTATATTTCTGATCCCGAACCATCTTGTGTTTTGGACCCATCTGTATACCTCTCTGGAGTGTGTTTCCACCTGGAAAGGTGTTTCCATTTTATATTTGGGGATAGAATGGTCTGTTATCATCTCCCATATCCGATCCTCGCATATATCTTTGATGTAGTGTCCTTTGCCCACTGCAATTTTGCTTTGATTTCCCTGCAGTCCATGTAACCCCATCCTTGCCTCGCCCTTCACTATGATATGTAATGGTGGAAGGTCTAGTAAGGCTTCCATTGTTGCAGTTGGTGTGTCTCTCATTGCACCTGTTATGCTGAGACAGACGAGCCTTTGTATCTTGTGTAACTTCTCTATAGCATTTCTCTGCTGCACTTTTGGCCACCAGACCAATGCTGCATACGTTCTTGTGGGCTTCACCATCATGTTGTATATCCAATACATCATGTCCGGTTTGCATATTTACAGATGCTAGCGTGTATAGACACCAGGGTGCATAGGCGTAACCAGGGGGGTTTTGGGGGTTGTAACCCCCTCCATTGGGATGTACTTTGAGCACTTTACGCTTAACACCATAGCCCTCATAGACCTTTCAGTAGTTGTAACCCCCCGTTTCAGGTATTTGTAACCCCCCCTTAGGATCATCCTGGTTACGCCTATGCCAGGGTGTTGAAATCAGTTATGGTTTGGAAAAACACAACATTTACAGATGCTAGCGTGTGTTGACACCAGGGTGTTAAAATCAGATGGGGTTTGGAAAAACAGTACATTTACAAATACTAACAGATTAGGACACCAGAGTGTTGAAACCAGCTAGCTTTTGTGGGGCTATTGACACTGATTTTAAATGCTATCGGCATAGCGGCTGTCGCGTTACTGGTTTGCGAAAAAATATTGGGAAAATATATATACACAGTTTACATAAATGATCATAAAGAATTAGTTAATAAACAAAATTAACTACATTAATCAATAAGCGAGAAAAAATATTTAGACTTTTATCATTATTGTAGACTTAGGCAAATATGCAAATAAAAAGGTATGAAATAGGCACATATAAATGCAGTATTTTACCCAAAAATATGCATGTTTATATTGTTTATCTAGAAAATATGCATGTAATAAAAAATATTTACAGTATCTTCACACGTTTTCTTAATTAACATGTACCTATGTATTTTACAAACTAAGCTTATGTAATTAAATATTTAAGTGTTTTAACAAATAAATGATATTATTTTGAATTGTGGTAACAATAAATTATCAAATGATGTTCAAAATTTTCTAATAAAAATGTATGGCTTCCATTTGAGTACAAAGAAAAACTTCTTCCGCCTTCTCCAAAGGCGGAAGAACCAATAATAGACCGGTCTAGTTAGACTCTAAAATAGGAGTGAGGCTACAATAATTACCATCAAGCTGAAAATTGGCAGGATTGTTCAAAATACCATCATAAATGGAATCTAAAAAGTCCTCATAAATCCGGCCCGTGCTCAAAAATTTACGCGGGGTCAAAGGTCACCAAATATAGTTTTAGCGATTTTCAACGAAACGGTAAGTTTTATCGTAAAATTAGCTCTAACAAAAAATGTAAGTTAGATAATTATCTATAAAAAATATCTTAATAGTTTTTTCCTAGGAGCCACTGTTTTTGAGATACAACGATTCAAAGAATTCAAAGACTTCTAATCGTCATAATATACAATATGTATTAGTACACCAGTTATATACATAACTGAAGCTGTAATACAAGTAAACATAATATTCTATCGGTCAACTTAACATATTACACATTATAATAATATAAGATTATAAATATGATAATGTTTCTTCCATACAGCTTGCGGTCTACCGAGGGATGCAATGTATAAGCTGTATTATATTACAGTGCCAACAAAAAAATCTTTACAAAGTTAATGTAACGCGAAAATAATAAGAATTATTTGAATTTTACGGCTTAATCCCAACAAAAATAGTAAAATAATATGTACGGTGTCATTTTGGTCCCAGATTTACTGTCGTATTTGATGGCTATAATGATTTTACGAGAAATATTAAAGCTGCAGAACAACGTCGTAGAACTTCAGCAACATTTTCATCTTCTAATATTTTATTTGATCAATCTATGACAGTATCTACCACTCAACAGAAATTTCTTTTTACACGCAATAACTGGCTGTGATACGACATCTGCATTTTTCAGGATGGGTAAAACGACTGTTTTTAAAATGTTTGAAAATCAAGATTTACTTGAATGTGCTGAAGTTTTAAAAAAAAACTAATTCAACTCCACAAGAAGTTATTTCCAACGGAATTAGATTTCTTCTCTCTATGTATGGAGCGCCTAAGAAAACTACGTGCTTAGATAAGTTTCGATATGCATGTTTTTTTAAAAGTACTTGAAACAAAAAAACAAGTGCAGTTATCTTGTCTTCCTCCAACCTCAGTGGCTGCTCATCAACACCTTTTTCGGGTATATTACCAAGTTCAAGTGTGGCTTGGTTATCAGCTAGATCCAAAAGACCGGGGATGGAAATTAGTCGACAGTTCATTAGAACCAATTCAAACTTTACTCTCCCCTGAGCCGGAAAAACTCCTGAACACAATTTTTTGCAACTGTAAAAAGGGATGTAGAGCTAATTGTGGTTGCAAAAAAGTTGGACTGTTTTGTTCGGTAGCATGCACTAATTTTCAAAACCGGTCGTGCTCCAATGGTGAATAACCAACAATTATTGAGGATTCATTTGATTATATCGAGGAGCCAGGCAGGCGATGTGTCATTATTGGGACAATTTACTTGCACCCAGGATGAACAAGAAGAAGAAGAAGAAGAAGAAGAAGAAGAACAAGAATAAGAATAAGAAGAACTAGAAGAGGAAGAAGAACAATGAGAAGAAGAAGAAGAAGGGAAGCAGAAGTATTAGAAAATTATGAACCAGTTTGATAAATTTCCCTTTTTTTAATTTATACCGCTTTATATACCTTTTATCATTTTTAACCCTTGCCAATATCAATTATTAAATAGCTTTAAATTAAACAGAATCATAACAGATCCGTGGAATAGGCCTACTGGGAAAACCACGTTAAAAAAACGCGCTAAGTACACTACCTCAAAGGTGGCGTGGAAACGTGAGCGCATATTATGACGATTACAACTTTTTGAATCGTTATATCTCAAAAACAGTGGCTCTCAGGAAAAAAAGTAATAAGATATTTTTTATAGATAATTATCTAATCTACATGTTTTGTTGAAACTAATTTTACGGTAAAACTTACCGTTTCGCTGAAAATCGCTAAAAACCATATTTGGTGACCTTTGACCCCGCGTAAAATTTTTAGCAGGGGTCGGATTTATGAGGACTTTCGAGATTTCATTTATGATGGTATTTTGAACAATCCTGCCAATTTTCAACTTGATGGTAATTTTTGTAGCCTCGGATGCGTAAGTTGACCGGAGTATAAATTGGTCAACGGCAGAAGAATGCAGAAGGCAACGGGAAACCACTGCATTAAAGGTTCAACAGAACATCCCTAGCCATTCATCATGGCAAATACGCAAAAACGTCAAGCCGTTACTGATCATGGAATTCGGAAACCAAGATCCGGCAGGGAAGGAAAAGATCATGTAAAAGACGAGGCCTTCCAGGTCGAAAGCAAGCAAAATCCTCGTTTGGATAATAAAATTAATAGTCTAAGAACACACAAATGTATACCAATAAGACTTGCAACATGGAAGGTAAGAAGCTTGTACCAGCCAGGAAAATTAAATAATTTAATACAAGAAATGACCAGAATGGAAATAAATATACTGGGCGTAAGTGACGTACAATGACCAGAAACCCGTAAACTTACAACCAAAAATGAAATGATGTATTATGCTGGGAACAACGATCCGGCCCATCGCTATGGAGTCGCAATCTTGTTAGACAGAGAAACTAATAAATCAGTGATCAGCTTCATTCCTTATTCAGAGAGAATGATAATGGTTCAGTTGAAGACGACCATACAACAAATTAACTTAATTCAAGTATACGCACCAACAGCTGATAAGGATGAAGAGGAGATAGAACATTTTTACATGGAGTTGGACACAATTTTAAGATCTATTAGAAAAGACGACGTTACGATAGTAATGGGGAACTTTAATGCTAAAATCGGGAGAGGAAAAGTTGACGAATATGTTGGGGAATTTGGACTAGGTGTCAGAAACGAAAGAGGGGATAGACTCGTGGATTTTTGTCAAAATGAACATTTTGCAGTAATGAACACAATGTTCCCGCTACCCGACAGAAGAATGTACACTTGGAGATCTCCTACAGACAACAAAGACCGCATCGTCAGAAACCAAATAGACTATATACTGGTCAAAAATAGATACAAAAATTCAATTAAAGCAGTAAAGGCGTACCTCGGAGCAGATGTCAACTCAGATCATAACCCGCTGATAGCAGTAATGCACTTGAAACTCAAAAAAATAGTAAAACGTAAAAATAAACCATCACTTGATTATACGAAATTAAGAAAAACAGAAATACATCAAAAAATGATCCAACAAGTCAACTCAAATCTAACACAAGTAGAAGAAGAAACTTTAACATCGGAAGATGTCAATGAAAAATGGAGTAAAATACAGAAGGCATTGCTAAAAAATTTAAAGCCTGCAAAGACAAATAAAAAGCAGAAGTGGATGACTTCGGAAATTCTAGCATTAATGGAAGAGAGGAGAAAAGCCAAAGGGAGAAATGAGCCAAAATACAAAGAACTACAAAATAAAAAATTAAAGTAGAGATAAAAAAGGCCAAGGAAAAGTGGTTAACAAAATAATGCAAAGAAATAGAAGAGTATGACATTAAACACGACAGCTTTAATATACAAAAAAAAAATAAAAGAACTAACAAGTATACCAAAAAGCGAGCACACTATGGGATACTTAAAGATGATAACGGTGAACTCATCGCAGACATCAAAGATAAATTAAGGTTTTGGCAGGAATACATAATGAAACTATTCGACGATGATAGAATGATACAAGAAGAACCACAGGAACAAACAGGACCGAAAATAATAATGTGTGAATTAGAACAGCCAATTAGAAATGCAAAGACCGCAAAAGCAGTAGGCCCAGATCAGATACCCACTGAGCTAATTAAATGCATTGACAAAGAAACACTGCATATACTTTTAGATCTGTTCAACAAGGTATATACAACAGGAGTAATACCCCAGGATTGGTTGCTGTCCACATTTGTAACACTACCAAAGTCAATACATGCGACAGAATGCTCCCAGTACAGAACAATTTCTTTAATAAGCCACACACTTAAGATATTCCTCAAAATAATACATGGAAGACTATACAAAAAAAAATATGGGAAGATATAGATGACACCCAGTTTATTTTCAGAGGAGGACTAGGAACGAGAGAGGATCTGTTCGATTTTAACGTTCTCGCGCAAAGACGACTAGATATGTACCAAGATCTCTATGTCTGCTTTATAGATTATCAAAAGGCTTTTGATAGAGTACGATATCAGAAACTCATAAAACTTTTAAAAGAGAAGAATGTGGACAGTCGAGATATACGGGTTATTTTCAATCTGTATTGGAATCAAAAAGCAACGGTTAAAATCCAAAATGTCAAAACAGCGGCCATAAAAATCAAGAGAGGTGTTAGACAGGTTGCGTGTTGTCTCCATTGTTATTCAATCTATACAGCGAAGCTATTTTTAAGGAAGCAATATCAGAGGAAGAACAGGGTATATCAATAAACGGAAAAATCTTGAACAACATAAGATTTGCAGACGACACCGCTATTTTTGCAGACAGTCTAGATGCACTGCAACTATTAGTAAATAGATTACATCAAGTCAGTATGGACTATGGACTACAAATGAACGTTAAAAAAACCAAGTTCATGATTATTTCTAAGCAACATACAGTAGGAAGGTTGGATATCGAGGGAAAACAAGTAGAAAGAGTGAATAACTACAAATATCTGGAAACCTGGGTACACAAAAACAATGACCAGGGCAGAGAAATCAGGACACGCATTGAAATTGCAATACAAGCATTTATAAAATTGAAAAAGATGTTTGTTAATCGAGACCTTCCTCTGGAGCTGAGGATAAGAGCCCTAAGATGCTACGTGTTCTCGACTCTGTTGTATGGAATGGAAAGCTGGACACTAAAAGTAGAAAATATAAAGAAGTTGGAAGCGTTTGAGATGTGGTGCTATAGAAGGATTTTGAAAATACCATGGATCGAACGAGTTACAAATGCAGAAGTGTTAAGAAGGCTGCAAAAGGATTGCGAGGTGATAAAGAACATCAAATCAAGAAAGCTAGAATATTTAGGCCACATTACCAGAGGTGCGAAATATGAGATATTAAGGCTCATAATGCAAGGTAAAATAAAGGGTAAAAGATCTATAGGTATAACAAGAATTTCCTGGCTGAGAAACTTAAGAGAGTGGTATAGTTGTAGCTCAGTAGATCTTTTCAGAGCAGAAGCCAATAAGGTACGGATAGCTGTGATGATAGCCAACCTCCGATAGGAGAAGGAACTACAAGAAGAAGAAGAAAAACTTCTTTCGACATCAACAAATTGATGTAACAGGTGCCTTTTTCAAATTTACGATAATAGTTGGTTCTAAATTAAGTGGTTCGGAAAATATCCCAACTAATACTGATGTAACTGGGGCATTTTCAAATTTACAATAATAGTTGGTTCTAAATTAAGTGGTTCGGAAAATGTCCCAGCTAATACTTGAACCACTTCAGAAAGAACCTGGTAACTACTGTTTTTCCCATGGTTGCTTTAAATTTTTGGAAAATTTTCTTTCCAATATGTATTACTTTTAGGGCCAATTTCTCATATCGAGTTAAACTCCAGTTTAACCTTAACTTTTAGTAAACGTCAGTTTAAAGTCAAAATCGTCTTTCTCAATTCACGTTCAACCGATGGCAGTTTAAACTTGAACGATGCTTGAACGGTGGAATTCGGCCGTTCAAAAATTTCAGAACTCAGTTCAGATGATTTCATGGATTACGCATGCGTTGTATTAACACGAAACGCTGTCATAATATAAATATATCCTATTTTATACTCCATTAAAATGTTACATTTTTTAAGCCGTACCTTGCATTTGTTAGAGGAGTCAATTTTATTTCTTTAATGTGTAGGGGGATCAGTAGAAGCTTAAGTTCAAGTTTTTGGGGTCGCCACCCTTGTCCCCCGGCCGCCATCTTGGAAATGGTGTGCAAAGGGGTTTCGCGCTATATCTCGTAAACTACCAATCCTACGGAAAACCTAATTAAACATAAAATGTAGCAAATTAAATTTTCTACAATTTTATTTATATTACTTTTTATCGTGAAGTGACCAACAAAAAATATATAACCAAAAATATGTAAATAATTTTTAACAAGATTCCTTTTGGAGGTTATACCTTTTTTTCAGTTCATTTTAAAATAAAATAACATTATAGTCCATTCTTTCACGGTTTTCGCTCTAAATTTTAAAGAACCGCTTGAATTGACATGAAATTTGGCATACGCATAGCTTACATGTCAAAGAAAAAAAAAGTGATATTGTGCCGATGTGTGCTTTTGCCCTGGGGGTGACTTTCACCCCCTTTTGGGGATGAAAAAATATAAGTCTAAAATAAGTCCGGAAATGGATAAACTGACTAATTTTAAGTAACTTTTGTTCTATAGAACTTTTTCGCCAAGTCAACACTTTTCGAGTTATTTGCGAGTGAATATGTTCATTTTTCAACAAAATAACTAAATTTTTAGACGGTTTTTCGCAAATAACTCAAAAAGTAAGTATTTTGTCGAAAAAAACGTTCTTAGCAAAAATAAAGCCTGTAAAAAAGTAAAAAAAAATGGTGTACGCGTTAGGTCTCTGGACCTCGTAAAACCAGAGTTATAGCCAATGAAAAATAGATTCATATTCATCAAATTTCAAATTAAATATTTCGAAGTGAAATATCCAAAAAATTAAGCACTTTTCGGGGAAAATCCATTATAACTTTTTTAAAGTGTTTTAAAAAAGCTTTATTTTTGTTTTTATAAAAAGTTTCTAGCATTAAATTTAATCAAGTTACGCTCAAAATAAAGTTGGTCGCTTTTGTTTTGGAAAAAAAAAATCGGGAAGACCACCCCCTAATTAGCAACTTAAATGAAATTAATCGTTACCGCTCCACAAATTATTTTACTTATGTTGTGTTTATATGATCTGTAAGTTTCATCGATTCAAAGTGCTTATTTTGGAAAAAATTTGGTTTTACAGTAAAATTTTTAAAAAATTTAATTTTGAAAAATATGCTTTTTTTCATAATAACTTAAAAATTGTTAGAGTTACCAAAAATCTCGAAAAACAAAAAGTCAGCATTGCTTTTCTGAATATCATGTATTTTTTGTTTTTCTCTTAGACAAAAATTGATTCAGATTTGGTGTTTCTAAATTTGCATACATTCGTGATGAGTGACTCGTTCAACCCGTTTTAACTACAGCCCTTTTAAAAATAAGGACTTTGAACCGACGAAACTTACAGATCATATAAACAATACATACACGCGTCAAGAAACTTGTGAAGTCGTAACGATTAAGTTCATTTGAGATACTAATTAGGGGGTGATTTTCCAGATTTTTTTACCAAAAAAAAGGGACTAACTTTATTTTGAGCGTAACTTGTTTACTTTTGATGCTAAAAATTTTTTTTAGATAACAAAAATGAAGCTTTTTTTAAACATTTTAAATAAGTTGTAATGAGTTTTCCCCGAAATGTGCATCATTTATGGTTATTTCACGTTAACGTATTCCATTTGGAATTTGACGAATATGAACCTATTTTTAATTAGCTATAACTCTGCTTCTACTAGGTATAGAAACGTGATATATACACCATTTTTTAAAAAATTTTACAGGCTATATTTTTGTTAGGAATGTTTTTTCGACAAAATACGTACTATTTGAGTTATTTGCAAGAAACCGTCTAAAAGTGTGGTTATTTTGTTGAAAAAATGAACATATTCACTGGCGAATAACTCGAAAAGTATTGACTTAGTGAAAAAAATCTATGGAACAAAAGTTACTTAAAATTAGTCAGTTTATCAATTTCCGGACTTACTTTGGACGAATACTTTCTCACCCCCCAAGAGGGGGTGAAAAGCACCCCCGGGGCAAAAGCACATATCGGCACAATATCACTTTTTTTCTTTGACTTGTTAGCTATGTGTATGCCAAATTTCATGTCAATCCAAGCGGTTCTTTAAAATTTAGAGGTTTTGCAATATTTTACCGTTAAAGAACGGACTATTATAGCAATTTTGTAGTTTCAGCGATTTCCACTATAAATCTGTTTAATTCTATTTATTTATATAGGTGTTACAGCTCTCCAAACTTGACCAGATTCTCGAATGCTCATAGGGATATAATAAAAACAAAAGTTAGGCTTATCTTTTTATCTATATATATTTTTCATTCATACAATTTATTATGATTTTAACATTCCTATGCTATTATTAATCTGCTTTGACCTTTCTCCCCACTATAAAACTTATAACCCGAAGCATATATAGAAACGGCCCAAGAAGTTGTTTGAGGACAAATTCGCCGGTTCAGAAGAAGAATGACACAACCGCATATTGCAAAATTCTTAAGAAGAGCAAAAAACGAATTTTTGTTATCAAAACCATAAAGAATGATCAAAATTAGCCATTCACCACACCGTGGTCAAGATCTCGAAATATAAGCGTTTTTTGGGGTGTGCCGCTTGTTTATAAAGTAACATAACTTTTTTCCTATTGTATATTTTGACTTAAAATTTTCCAAAAACTTCTTCATGAATTATTTTTTTATTGTTATGTTGGTTAAAATTATAAACTAAAAAGTTTGTCACTTAACTTTTTTAAGTAAACATCTAACTAACGAAATATGATGACAAAATGTTTAAAAACTTACAACTCCTTTTTGAATGTGTTTAAATATTTAGGACAAATCCCGTTGTTATCTACATACTTCAGAGATTAAACAGTAAAATTTTCAAAAGGAAATATTTACAGCGATCAAATAAAAGTAGTATGGTATAACTAGACCCAAACCCAGACATCCAAAGTGAAAGTTATCCTCCAACACCAAATTGTTCTATATGGTCCACATAATGTTCAGAAAAAGTCACACCATTTTGAGCGTCGGGTTTGGGGGGAGAGGGGGAGAAATCGGTAAATTCGTAGTTTTTTACGTTTTTCGTCAATATTTCTAAAACTACGCGGTTTAGCATGAATAACCTGCTATACAAAAATGTTCTACATTAAATTTGAAATAAAAAAGGTCCAATGCATAATCCTTCTAAAATGAATGGTTCAAAAGTTACGGAGGTAGTATGGGTCCAAAAAAAGGCCTAACCCAGACATCAAAAATAAAAGTTTTCCTTTAACACCAAATTGTTCTATATGGTCCACATATTGTTCAGTAAAAAGTTACACCATTTTGAGCGTCCGGTTTGGGGGGGGGGGAGATGGGGGAAAAGTCGGTAAATTAGTAGTTTTTTTACGTTTTTCGTCAATATTTCTAAAACTATGCTTTGGCAAAAACAATGTTCTATACAATAATGTTTTACGTGGAATTTAAAACAAAAAAGGTTCGATACAGAATTGTTATAAAATCAACGGTTCCAGAGTTACGGAGGGTGAGAAGTGGAGGTTTTCGATACTTTTTATATTCTTTGGGCAATTAATAGAAATTTTGTTGAGTGGAATGCTAAACAGGATTGTGTTTTGTAAATAAAATTTGCTATTTCAATGGCCGATGATTTATTAGTGATAAGCCCTTGAAGAAACGTCAACCTCACCACCCAAAATCATCATCAATTGCCCAGATAATATAAAAACTATTGAAAACCTCCACTTTTCACCCTCCGTAACTCTGGAACCGTTGATTTTATAACAATTATGTAAAGGACTTTTTTGGTTTAAATTTTATGTAGAACATTTTTGTATAGACCACTGTTTACTCTAAAGCATAGTTTTAGAAATATTGACGAAAATCTTAAAAAAACTACTAATTTACCAACTTCTCCCCATCTCCCCCCTCCCCCAAACCGGACGCTTAAAATGGTGTAACTTTTTACTGAACAATATGTGGACCATATAGAACAATTTGGTGTTGGAGGAAAATTTTTACTTTAGATGTCTGGGTTAGGCCTTTTTTGGACCAATTATATTATACTACCTCCGTAACTTTGGAACCGTTCATTTAAGAAGGATTATGCATAGGACCTCTTTTATTGCAAATTTAATGTAGAACATTTTTGTATAGAAGGTTGTTCATGCTAAACAGCATAGTTTTAGAAATATTGACGAAAACCCTAAAAAACTACGAATTTACCGATTTCTCCTGCCTCTCCCCCCCCCCAAACCCGACGCTCAAAATGGTGTGACTTTTTTCTGAACATTATGTGGACCATATAGAACAATTTGGTGTTGGAGGATAACTTTCACTTTGGATGTCTGGGTTATGCCATTATTTGGATCAATTATATCATACTAAAGATACAGCGAGGTAAATTTGAAAAATCATCAAAATTGATTTTCGGCATTTTTGTATAAAATTTGATTTTTGAACATGTTCCACCAAATCTAGATAAAAATAAACTTCATATTCGGATTCAGCGACCTCGAAAACATAAAAATAGACCAAAATTGGCCATTCTGGTTAAGATTGGAGCGCTGTAAAACCTAGATAATAAATAAAATTAAACAACTTTATAGCGAAAATTGTTTATTGAAAAATCCTCTACAAAATCGCTTTTATGTTATTTTATTGTGAAATGAACGAAAAAAAAGTTATAACTTCCAAAAGGAAACTTCTTACAAAATGTTCTCATATTTTTATTTATAACTTTTTTGTTGGTCACTTGAAGATAAAAGTAATACATATAAAACTGTAGAAAATTTAATTTTCTACATTTAATGTGTAATTAAATTTTTTTCTGTAGGATTGCTAGTTTAGAAGATACAGCGCGAAAACCCTTTGCACCCCTTTTTCCAATATGGCAGCCGGGGGACAAGGGTGGCGACCCCAAAAACTTGAACTTAAGCTTCTACTGAACCCCCCTACACATTAAAAAAATAAAATTGACTCCTCTAAGAAATGCAACCTAAATGTAACATTTTAATGGACTATTATTATATTAAGCCTAACGATAAACGATAACATTATTTTTGTTTTTATAATATTTATTTATAATTATTAAAATGACTATTTGACTACAAATACTTAAATTTAACTTTATCCAAAACAGCATAAAAAAGGTAGTTCAAGATGGCGACAGTTTTTTACCTTTTGCAATCTATTGGCATTTCTCGAAAGCTGTAGAACGTGCACTGACATGAACGTGCAATGAGAAATGCATTCCAAACAAAACGGAAGTTCACCGGTGAACCTGGTTCAACTGAACCATAGATTACCGCAGGTATGAGAAATCGACCCTTAGACACAATGATTGAAATTCTTTTATTAAAAATGTACTGTGTAACAATGACAATTTGGAGGATTCTAATTGGGTAATAGTTTTCTGAAGTTGTTGTTAAAGTACCCTAACTTTTTTATATTCCAACATAAGCGAATCAAGAAAAAAAAAGAATGTTAAGAAAACCTGAGGCTATAGTTGGGTTTTAATTTCAGTATTTTATAAATGCTAGAATATTCCACAGGGTGTTACGTACTTTGAGAAAAAGACACAGTTTGATTCGTACACCCAGTATACAATGAAAATTTATCTATTTAGCAACAACATTATTACAACCATATTGCTAAATAACAAGACTATAAAATTTTAAGAAAATCACTTGAATCGGATAACAGATTTAGGAAATTCGAGGCATCAAAAATGACCAATTTTGTGGGCCGCTTCTTTTTGACGCACAGTGTAGTTTGATTTTATGAATGACACTGAACTGTTTATTTTCGGCATTTTCAAAGCACAATAATCATTCACAATAATTATAAAGACACGGGTTCACGACTTATTTTACAACAAAAGCGAAATGTACCGTCAATATAAAATATTTTACCTACAGGTATTTATAAACTTGGTAGATTTTGGAACTCTTGTGTCAATCACAAAACGTGACAAAACTATGTGTAATCACACAAATCTTTTATTAGTTACTACATTCCGATTTCCAAGCTATTTGTTACATGAATATAAAATGGTATGTATAGTTACAATCAAAATTTCAAACTACAGCACTTTGTATATGCACTTTATGCACATATAAAAATATGCAAAATTGGACATTTTTGCATTTTTTATGCAAAATATGCAATTTGCCTATTGGCCTAAGTCTAATTATTAGTAAATTTTGTTATAATTAATAGTACCTATATTATTCAACGAGCATGTAATGATGGCTACTAATCACGATGACGAAGTTTGCGATACGAGCCGAAGGCGAGTGTTTTAATTGATCACATATAGTGAGTAATAGCCATTACATGAGAGTGGAATGCTATACTTTTTCTACGACCTGTTTTATTTTAATTAGTAAAAAAAATAATATTATTAACTACTCGAGATTAAAATTATAATATACAAAAATAAATGTTGCTTTATAAAATTAAAATAAACAGCAAATGCTATCTTATGTATTGTAAAAATACAGCAAGAAATAGTCAATTCAAGTTCTATTCGTTTCCGAAAATTTTAGGCACAAATTTGTACCTATTGTCAATGTAATAAATAGGAAATGGCTATTATTGGTGGACGTATTTTATAAAGTTATAATGTACGTTTTTAAATTTAACAATTTAATTATAGTATAATATAATAATATAACTATATGTTATAATATATTTAACACAATATAACTTTATAAAATAAACACAATAAGTATATAAGTTATAAATTCCAATAAACACAGCACTGTCATTCATAATGTCAAAATTCATACATATTAAACAAGGTATAAATCAATTTATCCTCTATATTTATCAATCAATGGTATAAACGTAAAATTATACTGACCCATTGTTACAGTTAAAAATCCTTTTTGAAATTAATTATTGATATAAATTACAATAATTATTTTATTAAATTAACATATTTAAGTAATTTTATCTGCGGTTTATATACAAGGGTTCAAGTAGTGCATGCCACTTTTATTAGTTGTATATTAACCGCAGATAAAATTACTTAAACATGTTTATTTAATACAATAATTATTGTAATTTATATCAATAAGTAACTTTAAAAAGGATTTTTAACTGTAAGAATGGGTATACTTTTACGTTTATACCTTGTTTAATATATATGAATTTTGACGTTAATCATTTTTAGTGACAGTGACATTAGCGCACTATGTGTTTATTGGAATTTGTAACTTATAGGTACTTATTGTGTTTATTTTATAAAGTTATATTGGGTTAAATATATTATAAATTATAACATATAGTTTTATTATTATATTATATTATGTAGTTAAATTTAAAAACGACCAATATAACTTTATAAAATACGTCCACCAATAATCGCCATTTCCTATTTATTACACAGACAATATTACAAATTTTTGATTAAAATTTTCGGAAATGAATAGAACTTGAATTGACTATTTCTTATTGTATTTTTACAATACATACATAAGACAGCATTTGCTGTATATTTTAATTGTGTAATTCAACATTTATTTTTTTTATTATAATTTTAATCTCGAGTAGTTGATAATATTATTTTTTTACTAATTAAAATAAAACAGGTCGTAGAAAAAGTATAGTATTCTACTCTCATATAATGGCTATCACTCACTCTGATCAATTACGACACTCGCCTTTGGCTGGTATCGCAAACTTCATCATCGTGAGTAGTAGCCATCATTACATGCTCATTGAATAATATTGAATAATATACTATTAATAATAACAAGTTCGAGTTCGAGTTTGGCAAGCGAGGCGAGAGGTCGTGTGGCAGGTGTATTGGCGATAAGGTAATTTCGAATTCGAAACCTATCACAATAAAAACACCGGTTTTTTAAAAGACATATCGTTATCGATAATCGTTAAACTTAAAAAGCGTTCTTGTGCGAAATAAAAATAAACTTCTAAGTGTATAATAATAATATTTATATTAGTGCTGAGGTTAACATTTAATTTAAAATGGCCAGTGGCGGAACAGGAACAATCCGAAAGGAAACCTATAGAAAGAATGAAGAACTATCTGATAGTGGCGACGAAGAATCTAAGAAGAAAAAATATAAAGAAGATAAATTATATTTTGAAAAGAGTAACCTGACGAGACGAACACCGAATAAAAGCAACGACACAAATGAAGAGATGATAAAAATGATGCGGGAAGTTATGTGGAAAAATGATGAAATGATGGCAGAAATAAGAACCATACGGAAAGACCAAAAAGAAACGATGGAATATATTAAGGAGCTGAAAGAAAAAAACGAAAAATTGGAAGAAGGTTTAAAAATGGCAAACAATAGAATAGAACAATTGGAAAAAGATAGACGGAGAAATAATATAGTATTAAAAGGCCTAACACTAGATGCTACCGACGGAAAGCCTGTAAAGGAGTCAGTAGAACACTACATAGGAAGAAATCTGAAATTAGAGGTCAGACTGAGAGGAGCGGTGAAGATCGGCGACCAAATCTTTGTAGCAGAAATGGAAAACCTAACGGATAAGATGAGTGTACTAAAAAACAAAGGAAAACTGAAAAATCTACAGGGACAAAAGGTGTATATAGAATCAGATTTAACAAGAAAGGAAAGGGAAATACAAGCAAAAATTAGGAAAATGGCAAAAGAAGAAAAAGACAAAGGTAATACTACGAAGATAGGATATATGAAACTGGAGATTAATGGAAAGGAGTGGAAATGGGACCATAATAAAGAGAAACTTATACTAACTCACAGAAATATCGGGGAAGGGACTTCAAAAAACTAAAAGAAAATAATGAGACCGGACCCACAACAATGACAACCAAGGCAATGAATGGGAAAAGCGATAGGGAAAAAGATGATGCAAAGGTAAACAAGGATGAAAATAGGAAAAAGGGGAAAGCTAGATTGCAGAAAAAAGGAGAGATAAAAATGGGAACATGGAATGTGAGAAGCATCAATGGAAAAGAGGAAGAACTGGTAGAAGATATGATAAGACAAAAAATAGAAATACTAGGAATAACAGAAACGAAGATGAAAGGAAAAGGTCTTAAGAAAATACACAAAGGATATTGGTTACTTTGGGTAGGAGCGGATACAAAAGAGAGAGCAAAAGAAGGAGTCGGGATAATAATTGCACCGAATAGACTACAACACGTTATAGAAGAAACATATGTTAACCAGAGAATATTATCGGTGAAAATTAAACTGATGGACGAAGAAATATGGACAATAATAACAGCCTACGGAGTAAATGAAGATGCAAGAAAGGAAGAGAAAGATAAATTTTTCGAGGAGCTCCAAATGCAAATTGATAATGGGGAAGAAAACATAATTGTAATGGGAGATCTAAACGGTAGAGTCGGAAACAACAACAGCGGAATAGAGGAGTGCATGGGAAAAGAAGGAGAAGAAATGCTAAACAGAAATGGTGAAAGAATAATAGAAATATGTATGGAGAATAAACTAGTTATAACAAATACAAAATTTAAACATAAAGAAGTACACAAATACACGAGAGTACAAGACAGCAGAAACGAAAAATCAATCATAGATTACTTTTTGGTAAGCAGCAACAAATGGAAAAGAGTACAGGATACGAAAGTGAAAAGAGGCTCGGAGATTGGCAGTGACCACCATCTAGTAATAATGAGAATGAGAACAACAGAGGAAAAAGAAGAAAAGAGAAGAAAGGTAGTAAATGAAAAAATAAAAAGTTACAAATTAAAAGAGGAAATATATAAGAAGAAATTCCAAGAAAAATTAGATAATACTTTGAAAGGTAGGGCAAAAAATACAAATATAGAAAAAAAATGGGAATATCTAAAAACCAGCATAATCAAAGCAGCTGAGGAAACTTGCGGGAAAGCAAAAATAGCAAACACTAACATGAGGAGAACAGAATGGTGGACGGAAGAAATACGAGAGAAAATAAAGAACAAAAAAGACAAATGGAAAAGATACCTAAGCACAAAACACCCGGAAGATTACGAAGCATATAAAGAAAAAAGGAAAGAGGTTAAAATAGCGGTGAAAGCAGGAAAGGAAAGGTCATGGGAGATATTTGGACAAAAAATGACAAAAAATTATAGGGAAAACCAAAAACTCTTCTACGGCGCATTAAAACAACTCAGACAAAAGAAAGAGCACACGATGCCGAATATAAAAGACAAGAATGGAAACGTACTAACAGAAGAAAAACAAATAATGGAAAGATGGAGAGAACATTTCAAAGAGCTAACTCATGTAGACAAGGACAACATAGGGGAGATACAAGAAAGGAATGAAGAACAACAAGTGGAATCCATAACAAGAGAGGAATTAGAGAAAGCAATAGAAAGAGTAAAACTGGGCAAAGCACCAGGCAAGGATCATATCACCCCGGAAATGATAAAATTCATGGGGACAGAGGGAATGGATAGCATGAAAGAACTAATGAATGATATCATAAATAGAGCAGAATTACCAAAGGACTGGAAGAAAGACATTATATTACCAACACACAAAAAGGGAGACAAGAGAAACTGTAATAATTACCGAGGTATCACCATATCAAGTATCCCTGGGAAGGTATTAGCAAGAATACTAGAGACAAGAATAAAAACACAAATAGAAACAACTATGGAAGACACACAGTGTGGATTCAGGAAGGACAGAAGCACGCAAGACCTAATATTCACATTAAGACAAGTAAGTGAGAAGGTAATCAAGAAAAATAGAGAGATACATATGTGCTTCATTGACCTGGAAAAGGCGTTTGACAGAATCCGAAGAAAGGACGTTTGGAAGACACTAACAGAAAGGGGAGTCGACAGACACATAATAGAAGTAATAAAGGATATGTACAAAAATAATACAAATACAGTAAAAACCAATAACGAGGAATCCAGAGAATTTTCTACAAGTCAAGGCGTCAAACAGGGATGCGTGCTGAGTCCACTGCTATTCTCAGTGGTACTGGATGAAGCGATAAAGAAAGCCAAGAGAAGAATGAGAAAACTAACATTAGGATACTGGCAAATGAAACAGACTCAACTATCGGAGCTACTATTTGCAGACGACATGGTATTGATAGCAGAAAACAGAGAAGACTTACAGAACAATCTTGAAATCCTAGAAGAAGAACTATCAAACATAAATATGAAAATTAATACAGAGAAAACAAAAACAATGATAATTTCAAATACGAGGAAGACACACGCAATAGAATTAGACGGGAAACAACTAGAGCAAGTGGAATATTTTAAATACCTAGGAGTAATAATCGAATCAAATGGTAAACAAGACATGGAAATAAACGAGAGAATGGGACGAACAGGAAGCTTATTTAACACTATGAAAACAACATTTTTTGGGAAAAAAGGGATACCGGAAAAAGTAAAAACGGCAGTCGTTAAATCAGTAGTTAGACCAACAATCATGTATAGCAGCGAGACATGGACATTGACGGGGAGACAAAAATCCAGAGTCAATGCTATGGAAATGAGGTTCCTGAGGAAAATAGCAAACAGAAAAAGGACAGACAAAATACGAAACGAAACAATTAGACAAAACCTAAAACTAGAACCAATCAATGAAAAAATAGTAGAAGGACAACTTAGATGGTTCGGGCACGTGTGTAGAATGTCGAACGAGAGGCTAACAAAACGAGTGTTCGAAACGAGAGTGCAGGGGAAAAACAAAAGAGGGAGACCAAGAGTTATGTGGGTAGATGAAATCAGGAAAGAAGTCGAGAAGAAGGGATTGACATTGGAAAGTGCAAGAAACCTAGCGCAAGATCGGAAAGCATGGAGACTACAATGCCAAACTCAACTCCACCAGCCTTACACCTAAAGGTAGAAAGGCTTAGGACTAAGTAAGTAAGTAAGTAATAATAACAAAATTAATGGTCCTGGATCCCGCGTACCAAAAAAAGTTGATTAATAGCAAGCTGAACATTTGTTAATAGTTAATAGCATAACGGTGTCTAGTCGGACAAACTTTGATGTACGGGAACACTGGGACAGGGGAAGTTTTAATTGTGGAACAGATTAAAAATTTGGAACGTCAGACTACGAAAACGTCCCATATATTTTTTCGGACAGAACATCCAATTGATTTGTTACCCTTTTATTAAACTCATGCAAAAATCAGACTGCTATTACTAACCAACATGACTCCTGACATTTGACATGTTCTTCGTGTTCCACTCATTAAAATGCCCAGTTGGTGATTAACATCAGTCTGATTTTTGCATGAGAGTTTAACGAAATGGTAACAACTCAATTGGAAGTTCTGTCCGACAAAATACATGAAACATTTTCGTAATCTGACGGTCTAAATTTTTGAACTGTTCCACAATTTAAACTTACCCTGTTCCAGTGTTCGCGTGCATTAATGTTTGTCCGACTACACACCGTTAAGCTATTAACAAATTTTCAGCTTGCTATTAATCAACTTTTTGATAAACAATGATAAAATTCTAAATGTTTTATCTCGATTATTGATTAATGTAATTAATTTTGTTTATTAACTAATTCGTTATACTCATTTACGTAAACTGTATAATATGTATATTCTCCCAATATTTTTTCGCAAACCAGCAACGTGACAGCCACCATGCCAGTAGCATTTAAAAGCAGTGTTAATAGCCCAACAAAATCTAGCTGGTTTCACACTCTGGTGTCCTAATCTGTTAGTATTTGTAAATTTACTGTTTTTCCAAACCTTAACTGATTTAAACACCCTGGTGTCAACACACGCTAGCATCTGTAAATGTACTGTTTTTCCAAACCCTAACTGATTTCAACACCCTGGTGTCTACACACGCATCTGTAAATGTACTGTTTTTCCAAACCCTAACTGATTTCAACACCGTGGTACCTACACACGCTAGCATCTGTAAATATGCGTTCGGTCCGGCATATAGAACATTACGTGTTTAGTAGAATAGCCACTCTCTTATTTGAAAAATTGTTTACTGATTTCAATTCAATTAGTAAATTTTTTTTTTACCAAAAAGTTTGTTTTTACAAAACGCTGCGGCCCCCATTTACTTGCGGCCCTAGGCCGCGGCCTAGTCGGCCTAGTGGTAAATCCGGCATTGCATCTGTCTCTTAGCAGTTTGAACATTGAATTTAAGCGAAAAGCAATGTTAATCTGCGAAATAAACATTATTACCTGTTCTTCTGAAAGCAGTAAAATGTATTTTAAATTAACTAAATTGCTTACTTTCTTCTTTTTGTGTAAATTAATTTAATAAAAAAATTTTTTGTACACCCTGTATAAATTATTATGTTATTACTGAATATAGAATTAATTAATCTATCAAATGAGCAATCACATAACCCCTACTCTCATTTAAAAATCATCGATTACGTCATCACGCCCAGATGGATGACGTCACTAGTATGATATATATGCCAGAAAGTCGTAATTTAAAAATAAAAATCGACCTGTCTCAGGATTTCTCTCAAAATTCGCCTATTCTCGAGATAATGAATTTATTCCAACTCAAACGTCTTCACTGTATAAAATCTCTCAATAATCGTTCGCATGTATGCATGTATATCCACTAAAAAAGCTAGCTGGTTTCAACTCTCTGGTGTCCAAATCTGTTAGTATTTGTAAATGTACTGTTTTTTCCAAACCCTAAGTGATTTCAACACCCTGGTGTCAACACACGCTAGCATTTGTAAATGTACTGTTTTTCCAAACCCTAACTGATTTCAACACCCTGGTGTCTACACACGCTTGCATCTGTAAATTTGCAACCGCCATACGAGTCGAGCCCGGTTAAAAACGCAATTAGAGCACTACGGGAATTGTATTATTGTATATAACATTTTAATCGTATTTAGTTGGAAATTACCAGATATTATTTGTATTATTGCATAGTTCTACAGTCAGTTTATTTAGTCTCAAAGTGAAATTTATAAATCTTTAGAAATTGCTACCTGCTTAAAACGCATAAGTAGATACTATTACTCACGAGGATTTTTCAAAAGAAAGCGATTAGGCTATTCTGGGGATTGTATATAGGTCTGGATCCCGCGTATGAAAAAAAAGTTGATTAATAGCAAGCTGAAAATTTGTTAATAGCTTTAGGGTGTCTAGTCGGATAAACTTTGATATATGGGAACACTGGAACAGGGGCAGTTTTAATTGTGGAACAGGTTAAAAATTTGGAACGGTCACACCACGAAAACGGCACATTTATTTTGTCCGACAGAACAGACTTAAACTCTTCGAACAGAGATTAAACTCTCATGCAAAAATCAGACTGCTATTTATCACTAAATGGGCGTTTTAATGAGTGGAACATGTAGAATATGTCAAATGACAGGAATTATGACAGGTGATAAATAGCAGTCTGATTTTTGCATGACAGTTTAATCTCTGTTCGGAGAGTTTAAGTCTGTTCTGTCGGACAAAATAAATGTGCCGTTTTCGTGGTGTGACCGTTCCAAATTTTTAACCTGTTCCACAATTAAAACTGCCCCTGTTCCAGTGTTCCCATATATCAAAGTTTATCCGACTAGACACCCTTAAGCTATTAACAAATTTTTAGCTTGCTATTAATCAACTTTTTTTTCATACGCGGGATCCAGACCTAATAGTACATTTTCATCGTCTTTAATTGAAATGGTAAGGGTAAGTTTAATTTAACTGGACCAACTTAGGGATTAAAAATACAAGATCTTACATATTTACTAATAATTATTGGAACAGATTTTGCAAATATTCTCGAAGCATTGCTTTTGCTTATGCCGAAATCATCTCCAAGAGACATACATGTGTGTCCTGTTCTTTTTTAGAGTTAAAAATAGATGCACAGTTTGTGTTTACAATATCAGTAATTGAAACGTATACAATCTAGGTCTGTATTGTAACTTTATCACTGTACACTTCAGAGACAACATTTTAAATTGTTTTGCTTCCTCTTCTTTCGGATCTTCATCACAGGATAAAGAATCACTTTCATTGTACCAATAGTCATCACTACCACTACATTTACTATCATCTTCAAATACAGAACGTCCTGATTTATTTTGTATCTTCAAATAATGTTTGTAAGTCTTTTACAGGTGAAGTTCCTGCATCCTTATTATGTATTTTCAATGGCGACAACCTGACTGTAACACTCCTTTGAAATTTACACTGAATACCTTTACTTCTGATTTTGATGTGAGTCTGTGTTGATGCATTATTTGCAGTTTTTGAGGTAAAGCTGGTTCGTTTAACCCTCGTAAGGCGGTGCGGGGTGCAAATGCACCCCAGATCTCGTTTTTCTCACCTATCTTTTTTATTTATTTTTTTAATTTTTGTCAATTTTTTTATTCGCATTAAATTCAATTCTAAACGCATTCCACCCATTACACCGTTTAAAACTCTTAGCGTTTAAGTGATTTTTTGGAAAAATGACTGTAAGGTACAAATCATGAAAATTTCATATCGTGAATTGGACGTTTCTGATGTTCCACCTAGAGCTAAGAGAGCTAAGCGACAAGGTCGGTGTTACTTATGTCAGAGAAAAAAGACCGAAAGTCCCGACTTAACTGTAGTGTGTGTAAAAACTTTGTGTTGCTCACTCTGTGAAAAATTTCATGTACTTGTCTTGCAACGATAATATTTATTTGAAGAAGAAATGAGTACTTTTTTTGTAAAATTATGTTTCATAGGATAATAAACAAGTCCTTAATATGTTTTAAATCAATTTTTTCGACGTTTACATATAAAAAATGGATATACTGAGAAGGTTCAAATGCACCCGGCACCGTTGTTTACGTAAGAATCTAAGCACCGCCTTACGAGGGTTAATTCAGGTCCTGGTTGAACTTAGTTTGTGAAACTGGAATCATACTGTCTCTTATGATCATTGACCTCTAGAACAGACTTAGATGTAGAAGCGGCATCTTCAAGAAGCTGTCGTTTAACCCTTTTAAGGGATGCTTTCCTCATGGGCTCAGAAAAAGTTCGTTTTCTGTCTGGTTAACAATCAAATTATGTGCGGGACAACTCCTGACTTAATAATTTTGGGACCACCCATAATCTTGAATTTATATAGTTATCCATGTATTGTTACAACTGCAACAAATAAACAAGTTTAAGTAGGCACATTTCATGAAACGACAACTATCTAATATTTTTTCTTGACATAGAAAATGTCTTATTTGTATTAGGTACCTATGGTCTATTCGCAATTTCTTAAGAGCTTACTACAAGTTTGACCCTCATTAGGGAACTAAAATACAGAGAGGATAAGTAATATGATATAATAACAAAAGCCAACCTAAAACTCGCAGTTTAAGATGTTTTCGACTAACCCACCTTGTATCTGAAGGAATACAATAGAGTTGCAAAGCTGATAATCCGATTTTGGGTAAAAAATACCAACCAGTGTCGTAGAGTATATGATTAAGACATTTATTTGAACTAAATAAATAATATATTAATATTTTTAAACTGTATTTAATGTAAATTGTATTCTTGTTTTAATAAAATTTCTTTATTTTATTCAAAAATCAAAAGTTACTTGCAATTTGTAAAAGATACATTTTACGCCTTTTCGCCATTTTGTCAACTACGTATTTCTTGAACTAAGATTTGTGGTGCCAGGCAATTTTTAAAGTTCTGCTTTAACCATTCCATCTTTGCAAGACAGAGACGTATACCGCAGCCAGTCAAGGATATATTGTTCCTTCCACGCAGTCGTTGGAAGTCTTTCTAGTAGTCGTGAATGATAAGGTGCATTATCTAATACTATAATTGAATTTGGTGCTTTATGTTCAATCGTCTGCTCAAAATACTCTTCGAAAACATCAGTTGTCATTTCCTCGCGAGTCTTTTGTGCTTTTGGATTGAAATTCCAACAAACCATGCTTAACAAATCCTTTTTCACTGCTAATGTGAGAAACTATTAATCTTTTATCTTTACCAGAAGGCGGGGAAATACCAGTAGACCAACCTTCCATAGAGGCTTGCCTGGATATATTTTTATCTGACTACATTTTTGTTAGACTATGACCTGAGTTTACCCACGTTTCTTCCTGATAGTAGATTGGCCTTCCTTTATCCCAGAATTTTCGTATGAATCTTGATAATTTCTTGTCCAACATATTATCTCTTCCAGGTCGATCAAAAGTGATTTTTGGTCTGATTTGATTCGTCCGATATGAGGCAAATCAGAGTCGTCTATAACATCTTGTTTAAGTTGTTAATTTTGTTTAAGTTGGGTGAGTATTTCTTTTTTGAAAAAAAAAATCCGTGAATTTTCCTTCGAATACCCTTTTTGACAAATTCATCAATTTTAATAGGCTTTTTCTTCTCTTTAATTGTTCGTTTTTATTTAGGTACTTTGCTTTTTTCTTTCTGATAGGAACCTGTAACTACATTGTTTACTCCCCTACGCCCGTCATGTTGGCACAACTCTCGATTATGTTCTGAGCAGTGTTTCTGGGATTCTGAGAAACTAGAGCATGGCATTCTCCGTTCTTTTATATGGCGTGGAGTCATGGACCTTAACTGAAGCATCACTGAAGAGACTCGAAGCATCACTGAAGAGACTCGAAGCATTTGAGATGTGGTGCTATAGACGCATGTTGAGGATATCCTGAATAGACAGAGTTAGCAACGAAGAAGTTCTACAAAGAATGAGTAAAGAGCGCGAACTAGTCGTAACCATAAAACGTCACAAACTGGAATACCTGGGCCATATAATGCGCAATGAACAACGATATGACCTACTTCGGACTATACTTCAAGGTAAAGTGCATGGGAAAAGAGGTCCAGGATGAAGAAGAAGATCCTGGTTGCATAACCTGCGAAAATGGTTAACTTAACCACTACCGGACTTTTCAGGGCAGCAGTCAACAAAGTCAGAATAGCCATGTTAGTGTCCAACATCTGTAACGGATAGGCACCATAAGAAGAAGAAGAGCATGGTTAACGTTCTGTCTTCTCTCTTGGTGAATATACAGACTTACTGACTGTACGCAACAGTACCGGTGTAAAAATTGATGATGTTGATGTGCGTATATGTTCGTAGGAATATGGAAAAAAATCTACTCCCGCACTACACAAAATTCGCAAAAAAATTTTCGAGACGCTAATTACTGCCGTATTTTATTCAAAATAGAATATCAATAAACGTTTTGGAAAGGAAGATAAATGTAAATCTCCATTAATTTTAATGAATAAACACTTCCGGAACCTCCGCCTATGATTTTACTACTTTTACGACCGTTTTATGACTTTGAGGCAAATTTTGTGCTCTCAAGAATATACGAACCGACTGTAATTAGATACATACTCACATCGAAATGATCCTCAAAGACATCAAGACCTTTACTATTTTGTGAAATATCCTTTTTATCTCGCTTGCATGTCTTTAGCCATTTGGATCGACGTTTTTGGTTCTACTGGTAGAGTAAAAAAATATTTGTTGGATGTTCTGAGAGTTGTGATTTGGCATTCCGGCACTATATAATGTAGTACTTATATTGCGCAGATTTGTTTTCCATTTTAATAAAGTATATTATACACTAAATACACTAAATACAATAATATAAACACCGAGCAAACAAGACAGATATTCGACACCCACAACTAGCAATGGCAAAATGCATTCAATGCAATAGCTCACCGAACGGGCGAACGAGAAAACAGTGCTTGGTGTCGTCAGACCCTAGCTCGCGCTTTTGAAGTTGTTTGAAACGGAAATTTTGGGCGCGGAAATATTATCAGTTGTTGTACGTACACTATTTATTTTTAAGACGTAATATTTGGAATATAACATTTTTAAACATTAACACTAGAAGCACCAACATTTTTACATACCTAGAAGCACCGGAGCGGTCAAGATGACGGCTATTAGAAATTTCTGTCGCCAGTCGTTTTCGTATCCTTTTTTACTTAAAAAAAAACCTATATTGAATTAATACCAACTATTAAAAGACATATTTAGTTAATTTAAATAAATTATTTTAGCACAATTTATGTAGTAGCAAAATTTTTTAATTTTGCTTGTACAAGACCTACAAACAAATTTTTTACATAGGTTTATGACAAATTTCACATGTTTTATTTTAATTACAGTTCCCTGTTTGCCACTTCTTCTTCTTCAGGTGCTATCTCCGCTACGGATGTTGGTTATCATCATAGCTATTTTAATTTTTGGGTCAGTAACTCTAAATAGTTGTTTTGAGCTGCATCCAAACCATTCTCTCAGGTTCCTCAGCCATGAAATTCGTCTTCTTCCGATGCTTCTTTTGCCATCTACCTCTTCTTGTATTATGTTATGAGTCGCAGGATGCCATACTTCTCACATGTCCGAGATACTGTAGTTTTTGTCACTGCCTACGTTTATTATTTGATTGAGGTGTTGTAGCTCTGATTTTTATCCGTTGATGTTGTCCTGCCCTTAGTCATATGATCTTGTCGCAATTCTTGTGCTAACTGAAGTAGGAAAGTTTGCCTAGATATTTGACAACCAGTAACTTCCTTATGTAGAATCCAAGCATTTATTCCTACCTTATCTAAGATATTAAAGTCTACAACGGCTATCTTCTTGAAGCTGATTTGGTTGAACACTGTATGGCCATCTGATCTACAACGTCTACTCCGTATTTTGTGTGGTTGCAGCAGGTAATGGCTTCAGGTTTCTTCTTTTCATCTATGCCTATTCCAATATTGTTTAAGTATAGAGAACTCGGCGATAGAAGATTTTTGATCATTTTTCTCTGGTACGCCTGGTTTCCCTGGTTAGCTCAAGTCCTCGTTTATGAAAATTTTTGATTTATACAATTCCATCTTTTCGTTTTTTTTTTACGAAGAAATGTCCTTTCTTGCTAGGTTTATTGTTCCAGTATTGCTGGTAGCCTTCTTTCGTAATTCTTTTTATGTGTCGTGACATATCTTCCTTTATTCATAAATGGGCCCATTAGACGTCTAATTACATGTTCCCCTAGAAGTTGATTGTCTGGTAAATCTTTCCGTAGGTAAGGAAATCCTTGCAATAAATATTTGGACTAGGCATTCGCTGTAAGCCAGAATTTGATTTCAAACTTATCGGGTTTATACGCCATGTACCTACTGGGTGAAGTGACATCTTGCCTTTGTGGGAAAAAGCTGTTCGTCGATAGATATAATATTTTAGTTAGTTGTAGGTATAGCAAAATATACAATTCTCTGTAAATAGGTTCCATATTGCCGACGCAAGTGCAAATTTATCTGTTGATCATCGCTCTGATCTGGTACTTCTTCTCCGTAAGAAGGACCGCATTTTTTCTAGATAGACATCAACATATTCAAAAAGTAATCAGGTACACTAAGTATCCACCTGTAAATGTAATCCTTAAATAAATGTAGCAAAGTCCTAAATTATTAAGTTTCTACAATAACTATGAATAAGTGGTAATACAGAGGGTCAAAAATAGAAAGCAGTCAAAATGACCGCCCTGGTGTTTCTAGGTATATATTAATACATTTCAAAAAGTAATTACACTAAGTACCTGTAAAGGAGGAACTATAATCCTCAAATATATCTAGGAAAAGTCCTAAATTATCAACTTTCTAAAACAACTAGGAATAAGTAATACAGAGGGTCAAAAATAGAAAGCAGTCAAAATGACCGCTCTGGTGCTTCTAGTGTTAATTAACAATTTGATGCAAAAATATTTTTATAAGCAAGTTCAATATTGTGTCAATAAACACAAATTTCTTTCAAGAGTCATTTCGTCCGTATTCACCGTCGGTTATTTTCTTAGTTCCATATATTTCATCAAAGTATCAAAATTTTTATGTCAACTTTCATGCGCCATCCTCCCTCTGTACTTTTCTACATTTTTTCTCAATCACATATTTCTTTCATTTCTACTATTTCCCATTATTACTTCGCATAATAACCATAATTAACTATCGAACTCATATTAATTTTAACCTAACTTATCCAATCAATTTCTCCTACTTCTCAAATAATTTCTAGCTGTTCCCCCCTTCTTTATAAATATTTATTACCTGTCATTAACAGGGCATTGAATAACCTTTTGTCAAAATATGACAAAATAATATATTGCTACAGAGAAAACACCTTTCAGGAAGAAAAAAACTTGTTAACATATAAATAAAATACCTACATATTCATTGTCACTTATCAATAAGGTATTTAAAAGGATACAAAAAATGACACAAAGTCGGCATTAAAGAGATCCCGAAAGATTTTTAAAACAGGATTCAAAGAAAACAACAGTACCATCTACAGTGTGGGCCAACGAAAACAGTCCACCTCGATTTTGGCAGTATTTATTAGAATTTAAGGAAATGACGAAACAGGTCGGTTTTTGATCTAAGGGGGACGCATTTTGGCGGTACATAAATCTGTTATTTCTCAACCCCCTCCCTTCCACTTCCCCCATCCCTTATATTTAAATAGGGAATAGGGGTCGTTTGCTAACGCATTTGAAAGGTTATTCAATTCTCTATTCAGTAATATAAACATTAACCTAATTATTTATACAGGGTGTCCAAATGAAAAATATTTTAATTAAATTAATTGACACAAAACGAAGAATGTATGTAATTTATTTAATTCAAAATACATTCTACTACTGACAGAAAACAGAAAAAAATGTTTATTTGATAAATAAACATCGTTTGTTTATTAAATTCAGTATTCAACCTACCAAGAGGCAGATGGGTGGCAGCTTCAACATTGAAATTAAGCGAAAAGCAATGTTTATAATTTATCAAAAAACATTATTTTTTATTTTGTGACAGCAGTAGAATTTTTGTTGAATTTAATAAATTACATGCATTCTTCTTTTTGTGTCAATTAATGTAATTGAAATATTTTTTCTTGGACACCCTGTATAAATAATTATATTTATGTTTATATTACTGAATAGAGAATTGAATAGCCTTTCAAATGAGCTAGAACACGATCCCTATTCCCTATTTAAAAATAAGGGGTAGGTGAAGTAGAGGGGAGGGGGTTGACACATGACAGATGAATGTACCGTAAAAATATGTCCCCTTTAGATCAAAAATCCACCCGTTTCGTCATTTCCTTAAGATCTAATAAATACTGCCAAATATCGAGGTGGACTGTTTTCTTTGGACCACTCTGTATATAAAAAGCTTATGAGGAAAAAAACTGATAGGAAATAAATACAACCTTACCGTGCATAGGACCATGATCATTGAGTCAAATGGAAATAATCAGATAGTAAAGAGAGGAAAATTCAGGAAGCATCTTATTAAATTGAGTAAAGCTGTGTAGCAAACTCATCAATTAAATGAGGTAAATGAAGTAACAGCATATCAGGAATATGCGATCTATGATTTATAACAATAACACAAAACAAAAGTAGCATTAGGCAAAAACTATCAGGATTTGATATCAATCGGGGGAGTAACAATATATTTCAAAACTTTCAAACACTTAGGGCTGTTTCACATTATAAGAATATTGAACGTGCGAGTGTTTTCGCGTTTTCGAAATAAGAATTGAGTCGCATGAAGTTATTTTGCTGTGTTGTTTGGTATATTATTTTTATTTACACTTTGTGGCTGAGGTAGGTACATAATACGATGTCTGATATGTGCCATTACGATGCATCATTACAAATGGGTATTTTTGTCCATACTTTTGTCCTAATGTACTGTAATGTGTATTTAATTCATTTGCGATTTCCATTTTGTCAGTTATTATTTCTTATGTTTTTAATTAATAGTCTTAATTTGTTTTTATAATCGTTGTTCTACTAAGTTATTTGTGGGATCTTGGATTAGCTCATCTAATTAGCTCATACAGTCTATGTAACAAACTAGTCTAAATGAAGAGTAAGCCACAATTGAACTAAAAAAATGATTTTATTAACGTTTCGACATCCGATTTGGGCATCGAAACGTTAATAAAATTATTTTTTTAGTTAAATTGTGGCTTATTTACAATTTACAATAGTTTATTAAAAAAATTACACAAAAAACAGCTTCAGAACAACATTACAATCTATGTTTTTCATGTACAGAATTTAAAAGACCCTCTGCCATCCACTCATTTTTAAACAATGTTGTTCCCCTCGTTTTAAATGTTGTTTTTAGATAATTTCACACAAGACGTGACCGCCATCCTACTCCAGTCTTCACCGAGTCGTTTACCCTATAAAACTAAATATAATTTCGTAGAATAAAAGGAATAGTTATACTCGTATTATCTGGAGCGAAATCAAATTATGGCGTTGTGGTTACTTTATCGTCAAAGAAAGAGAAATAAGAGGAACCGAATTGATTGGGTCTATACTATTAACGTAAAAAGATACGATTTATATATTTTTATATTCACACATATTAATGGAACACCCTCTATGTCAAACGTTAATTGCAACTATGTAAAATAATAGTTATTTATGAAACAGTTCGTTAAGCACGCACAGTTTCATATAATATTATATCTACGATAAAAAAATAAAAAAACTGTAACTCTTCGTCACTGAAATTCATTTCTATTCTACAATTTTTAGAACTTTGACATTTAAAAATTCTAACTTCTTTTAAACCACAAAACTGTCAAAACTTTTGTTGTAATTTATTGCTCACATGTCATCACCATTACAACGCGAAAGTTACAGCTTAATAAAATAGAAAAAAGTCAAAATGTAAATTCGTACACGTTAAAACAAAATTTATATCAAAGTTTAGGTGGGTACAAAAGATATTTTCAAGAAAGTATCCAAATCATACAAGGGGATCATTGTGTAAATAATTAAAAAGGGGTCATTTTTGCAAAAAATTCTTTTTTAACCGCTGAGGTAATTCATTTATTAATGAAGATTTATGGGATTTTTTTCTGCAAAGCTGAAGGGTAAATCTTTCACATAAGACTTACTAAATTAAATTTGACCTCCTATTTATTTAAATAATTGTATATAAAACTTTAAAAACAAATTTGAAAAAAATTATTTTTAGCATTTTAAATAAGCACTATAAAATATCTTATTTTACAGACTAAGTTGCGCTATGTTACTAGTATGAAGCAAAAAAAATTAGTCGAAAAATATTTTTGAGATATTGAATGTGTTTGTTAAATGTTACTATACAGGGTGTACAGAAACTCTACCGACAAACGAAGAGAGGAGATTCCTCAGATAATTTTAAGACAATTTAACCCAATTCACCTAGTCCGAAAATGCTTCTTACGGGAGCTAGAGCTCTTTGAAGATGGCGTCATGAAATTAGTTTTTCTTAAATACCTCCAGAACGCTTCTATTTAGAAAAACGAAAATTGGTATGCGTATTTACTTTTCAGAGATGAATAGATTCCATCGATTGCAAATTTCTAGTACCGGTCATAGGCGTCCGTTTTGGGTAGAGCAACGGGTATTTTATCGCATAACTTTTTTGTCCTTAACTTTTATGCATTTTTGACAACGGATTATTAAATTGTGAGGTATTCTAGTACTAAAAGGTACTCTTGTTTAAGTCGGTAGGACACACCGTTTTCTAGAAAAATCGATTTGAAAGTTTTTCGTTTTTGGAATTTGAAAAAAAATTGAAGGAGCTTTTCAACAAAAAACGAAGTATTTTACCAACATAAAGTAAGAGTAACTTTTAGTACTCGAATACCTTATAATTTAATAATCTAATGTCAAAAATGCTCAAAAATTCAAGACAAAAAAGTTATGCTATAAAATAACTGCTGACCTACCCAAAAAGGACGCTTATGACCAGTACTAGAAAGTCGCAATTAATGAAATCGATTTAACTCTGGAATATAAATAAATTGCCAGATCAAATTTAGCGTCGTAACCACTACAACTCATAAACAATTTGGGGAATAATCGTTAATTGGATTATACTTTTGTATCTTAATAACTTCTCTAAACGGCTTAACCGATTTTGATCAGTAAACATGAGTTTGAAACGTATTGACCAGTAGTATCTGATGGATCTAAGGTCAAGTATGATAACTGAAGCTATTAGGTACAGGAATTATTTAGCTTTCGAAACCGTTTTTCCCACAGAAAATAGATTTTATCATATTTATGAAGCCTATAACCTAAAAATTTGAATTTTCCCGGATATGAGGTATACATCGTTAGATTCGTCTTGAGTCCTTATACAAACGCTAAGTTATTGGCACAATTCGTACGTTGAAATGTTGAGTAATTGTCGAAAAACCAAAATTTTCAAAGTTTAGTTTTTCAGTTTTTCGGCTATACTGAGCCGTGTGTATGTCTGATCCTGACGGCTTGGACACTATTTGAAAGCTTAAGTCAACACTATTGATTTGATATATTTGCGGTTCTCATGCCTCTTCTTGATCCGAATATATATACCCCCAAAAAATATGCCGTTTTGTACCTACAAAGTCCTATAGCTGGCTTATGGGTGGTCAAAAGCCACAAACTACACCGGTTCTAAATCGGCCCTGACCCCCTCTTTAAATACAGAGAAAAAATATCAAATCGGTTGAACTTTCAAACACACATACATACATATCCACAAACATTTTCCCTTTTTTAAATAAAAATTGAGTCACATTTCTAAGCTCTATAACTTTTGAATGGTATAACCGATTTTCAAAATTAGACATGCATTGGAAAGGTAATGATCAGTTCTATTAGAAACCGCAAAGGTTGGACTTAAATTTTCGAAGTTTTTGGGAGTTTTGGAGACCAGAACGAAAAACAGACCCTAAATAGGAAGGGCCGTAAAATCGACACCCTTGGACCAAAATGGATGGTTGACATATGAATGGGTGAGTCTTTTTCTGAACTTGAAGATGGGAGTTGGCACAATTTTCAATTCAGTCAGATTTAGAAAATTGAAAATTTCGTGTATATAATAGTGTCGCGTGTAGGGGGGTGTATTTCTGCGCCACTGGCGAGAACTGCCGTTATCTGGTAATCTTTTCGATATAAAACTAACAGCTTCGATAACTAATAAATCGAAAACTATTAATTTTATCAAAAAAATGTATAATGAATATTTTTTGTTTATAATTAATATTTTTACCAGCATTTGCGGTCAAAATATAAAAAAAAAATTTCCACCCTCGAGATGAGGTGGCAACTACCCCCTTGGTAAAAGCGTCTTTCGGCATCATATAGATTTTGATCCTTGGACTATCCACTACTTATTGTCAAATGTTTAAACAAATCTATCCATTCTGTAAAAATTGCGAAGTGAAAAATTTCAGTTCCTGGACTAATTATACCTTTGGAGCTCTATAATTTCTGAACGGCTTACCTGATGTTGATCACTAAACATGAATTTGAAACGTATTAACAAGTAGTATTTGATGCATCCAAGAGCGAGTATGATAACTGAACGTATTACAGGAATTATTGAGCTTGAAAAACCGTTTTTCCCATAAGAAATAGATTTGATCATACTTATGAACCCTATAACTTAAAAATTCGAATTTTTCCAGATATAAGGTATACACCGTTAGACGCGTCCTGAGTCCTTCTACAAACGTTCAGTTATTGGCGCAATTCGTAGGTTGAAATTTTGAGTAATTGTCGAAAAACCAAAATTTTCAAAGTTTAATTTTTCAGTTTTTTGGCTATGGTGAGCAGTGCGTATGTCTTAGCTTGATCGCTTAAGGGCCATTTGAAAGCTTAACTCAACCCTATTAATTTGGTGTATTTGCGGTTTTCCTGTCTTTTCTTGAACCTAAGATATATACGCCCAAATATGCTATTTTGTATCTACTTAGTCCTCTAGCTAACTTACGGGTAGTCAGAAGTCAAAAATTAGACCGGTTCTGAATCGGCCCTCACGTCCTCTTGAAACACAGAAAAAAAAATTCAGATCGGTTTAACTTTTCCACATACATACATACAAACATACATATCCACAAACATTTTCCATTTTTTAAATAAAAATTGAGTCATATTTCTGAGCTCGATAACTTTTGGATGGTACAACCGATTTTCAAAATTAAACATGCGTTGGAAAGGTAATGATCTATGCTATCAGAAGCCGCAAAGGTCGGGCTTAAATTTTTGAAATTTTTGGGGGTTTTGGGGACGAGAACGAAAAACAGGCTTTAAATGGGAAGGTCCGTAAATTCCACACCCTTGGACCAAAATGGAGAAGTAACATATGGATGGACGAGTCTTTTCGTAAACTTTAAGATGGGATGTGGCCAAATTTTCCATTCAGTCAGGTTTAGAAAATCGAAAATTTCGTGTATATATAGTGTCGCTTGTAGGGGTGTTGTGCGCCACTGGTGAGAACTGCCGTTCTTTGTGGATGTACCAGTTTTCGTCTTTCTAAACATTTTTTTTTTTGAAATTTTTTTTATTTAAAAAGCGAAAAATTTTCAAATCGATTTTTCTAGACAATGGTGTGTCCTACCGATTTAAAACAAGAGTACCTTTAAGTACTAGAATACTTCACAATTTCATAATCCAGTGTCAGAAATGCATAAAAGTTAAAGATAAAAAAGTTATGCGATAAAATAACCGTTGCACAACCCAAAACAGACGCCTATGATCGGTACTAGAAATTTGCAATGGATGGATTAGATTTATATCTTGTAGATATATACGCGTACCAATTTTTGTTTTTCTAAATAGAAGCGTTCTGGAGGTATTTAAGAAAAACTAATTACAAGACGCCAACTTCAACGAGCTCTAGCTCCCTTAGGAAGCATTTTCGGACTAAGTGAATTGGGTTAAATTATCTTAAAATTATCTGAAGGATCTCCTGTCTTTGTTTGTCGGTAGAGTTTCTGGACACCCTGTATTTTCAATTGCAAAAATGCGGTTGTTGCCAAAGAAATATTCACCTGCTTAAGATCTCATTATTTTTATTTTTGTGTATATTTTCGATAAATGTATCGATAAATTCAAAGGGTACCCCCCGTTAAGATAAGCAAAATGCCCTCACTCCCAGAATTCAATTTTATTAATTTTTTTACGTTCTATGCAACTAAAAAATGAGATAACGCGGATTTTTAGCTCGCCACCCCCTTACCCCTCCCCCCACAGCCAAAAACGTAGATTTTTAAATTTAATTTTTTTTAGTTGGGTTCCAGTTGATTTAAAAATTTCAAAAAATTCACAAGTATAGCTAAGGCTTTTACAAAACATGTCCATTTTTTATGGACCCATAGGTCGAGTGTACATAACCTCAATTTTTTTTTTAACTTTTTAAAACCTATAACTTTTTTTTGGAGGGGGCTGCAGGTCCAATTTTTTTTGCATTTTGTGTATTTTATCAAAAGCTATCTCTCTAATTTTTTTCAGATTTTTCCGTCAGGTGCGCCATTTTGAAAAATTAAGAAAACTGTTTTTTTAGGGGGTTTTTGAAGATTTTCTCCATTTTATAAACTGCATCATAGATCAACTCAAGGTTTTGTTAATAGATAATGTACAATTTAAAATAACTGAGTATATTAGGATATTCAAAAATTGGCGAAACACTTCTAAACCCCCCAAAAACCATGTTTTTTTAAAGTTTTGTAAGGATTTTTGCGGATCTAATTATATTTATTGTGGTCGATACAGCCTGAATATTTTTTTTTATTTTTTTTACGTTCTATATGATTTTAAAAAATTAGGACTCACTGCAATTTTAGCCCACTTCCCCTATTCCCCCTCCCCATAGCCAAAATATCAATTTTTCGATTTTTTTTAAGCTGGTTTGCAATTAATGAATGTTATTCGGAAGCTATTTCTTTGTGGCATTTTTGTAATTAAGTATTCTAAATGGTCATTTTTTAGTTAAATTGTGGCTTATTTCCCATTTAGAATAGTTAATAATTATTAAATTATAATATACAAATAATTCACACGCACAGCTGAGGCTTTTACAGAACATCTATTTTTATGGACCCCAAGGTTGAGTGTAAGTACATTATTATAAACTCTTTTTTTTTTGTTTTTTAATACGTATATTTTTTTGGTGATGGATTTATGTCTATTTTTTTTTGTGTTTTGTGTATTTTATCAAAAACTGTATTTCTGACTTTTTTCAGATTTTTCCGTAAGATCTTCAAAAATCCGCAAAACTGGTTTGTTCGGTGGTTTTTAGGGATTTTCTCCATGTTATAGACTTCAAAATATATTAATTCAAGGTTTTTTACATAATGTATATTTTATAGGTATTGTAGGTATAATTTGAAATAACTGAGTTTTTAGGGATATTTTATATAATTTGCTATTGAAAAAACAAACTGCTAGTTTTCACAATCATAAACTTGTCAGGATGGCACGTTCCACAATTAAAATTACGTTTCACAATTAAAACTTCCCCTGTTTCGATACCTACATCAAAGTTTGTCCGACTAGATACCGTTAAACTATTCAGATATTTTCAGATTGATATTAATCAACTTTTTTTGGTACGCGGGATCCAGGCCTAATATTTTTTGAGATCAACACAACCTGAATACTTTTTCATTTTTTTACGTTTGATGTGTTTAAAAAATAAGCGTTAGCCCAATTTTAGCCCTCCTCCCTCTCAACCTGCCCAATAAATCATAATTTTTTCGTTTTAATTTTTTTTTCTCAGTATATCTGTTGCTCAGTTTGTCCTCAAGTAAACTACATTTAACAAAATAATTTTAAATTTTTGCAATATTTTTATATGTATAAAGTGAAGATTTTTATATAAAGTAAAGATGTCATTGTGATATCTTTTGGGTAGGATACAAAAAACAAAAATAAAACAGAATAATCAATTTAAGAAAAATACATTATTTTAATATATCCTACTTCTTGTCGTTTTGTGAATCAAACCATTTTGTTCTTTGTTAGTTTGTATTTAGTAGGTACCCTAATATTACCTTCCATTATACATATTTTATTTATTCAAACATGTGCTTGTACCATCTACATAACCTATATCTCTGCTCTGCCTATTATAATTTCACTTTGATTCACGTTCACTGCCACGTAAAACACCATAAAAAGAATAAGGAAAGTATTACCAAAGAATATATAGCTCCGTATATACTCGTAGAGTATTCGGAGAGTATATTCGTTGGTATTGCACTTCAGTTTTAAAGTCTTCATCGCTGTCTTCGTCTATTACAGGTATAACATAATATGTATTGTCAAAGAGTTTTGTAAGATATTCTGCTGGCTTGATGATTTTTGTAAAATATCTTCCATGCGATAAATAGTATATTATGGCAGCTACATGCGAACAACAGCCTATGGTTATGTTGCCGTTTGCGCAACTCGCATCTACAACAGTATCTATTGTTTAATGTTTTCCGAACCATCTTCGTTTGGCTCATAATGCAAATAGTCCATGCTGTATGCTTGTCCCCATTAGGTAAATTATTTCGATTCATTTTTTTGCACAAACTTATTCAAAAACAGGTCCTTATAACAAATCCACATGGTGCCAGGCAGTACGAATTCAAAAAATCAATTTTTTCACTTAGGACAAACTTGTTTTAGATTCTCTGGATCAACCTGAGCAAAAAAGGTCTCTTGTGATTTTTCTATAAAATTGACTGTCGTCGAGTTACATGCAATTTAAAATTTGAAAAACGCGAAAATGGCCATTTTCAAGGCTTAATAACTCGATTAAAAATTATTATTATGAAAGTTATAAAGCGACCAACTCAAAGTTTGAAGTCCCCCCCCCCCTGCAGGAGCATGAAGAAATTTTTGTCATTATTTTATTACTATTATTTTTAATAATTAAAAATGAGCGCTAAGCACGTATTGAACCGGCCGTCCGCGAGAGAGACGTAAATTCATTGGACGTTTTAAAAAAATATCAATTGGAAGTCAAAAATGCGTTTTAAAAAAATAAAAAAGGGATTTTGAGGTTATATGTATTGTACACTCGACCTACGGGTCTATAAAAAATAGATATGTTTTGTAGAAGCCTCATAAAATTTTTAAATTTATTGCAACTTAACTAAACAAAAAAAAAAAAATAGAAAAATTGACGTTTTTGTAGGGACAGGGGGAGGGGGTGGTGGGCTAAAAATGTGATTAGTCTTATTTTTTAATCACATATAACGTAAAAAAATGAAAAAAAAATATTCAGGCTCTATCGATCTCAAAAAATATAATTAGACCCGCAAAAATCCTTACAAAACTTTAAAAAAACATGGTTTTTGGGGGGTTAAAAGTGTTTCGCCCAATTTTTGAATATCCTAATATACTCAGTTATTTTAAATTATACATAATCTATTAACAAAACCTTGAGTTGATCTATGTTGCAGTCTATAAAATGGAGAAAATCCCCAAAAACCCCCTAAAAAACAGTTTTCTTGATTTTTCAAGATGGCGCACCTGACGGAAAAATCTGAAAAAAATCAGAGAGATAGCTTTTGATAAAATACACAAAATTAAAAAAAATGGACCTGCAGCCCCCTCCAAAAAAAAAGTTATAGGTTTTAAAAAGTTACAAAAAAATTTGAGGTTATGTACACTCGACCTATGAGTCCATAAAAAATAGACATGTTTTGTAAAAGCCTAAGCTATATTTGTGAATTTTTTGAAATTTTTAGATCAATTGGAACCCAACTAAAAAAAATTAAATCTAAAAATCTACGTTTTTGGCTGTGGGGGAGGGGTAAGGGGGGTGGCGAGCTAAAAATCCGCGTTATCTCATTTTTTAGTTGCATAGAACGTAAAAAAATTAATAAAATTGAATTCGGGGAGTGGGGGCATTTTGCCTATCTTAACGGGGGTACCCTTTTAATTAAACTCCCCCCTAAAATGGCATTTGAAAATTTTTATTCAAATTTGTTTATAATTTGTTTTTTTAATAACGTCGCGGGGATTAAGTATTTTGAAATTCCGTTTCGATAATTGGGTTCCTGGGAATTTTTTGCTAATTAACAAAAATTTTTTGTCGATTTTCTTCTTCTTTTTTTTTCTTTCTTGGAGTTATATTACTACGGGCCCTTTTAGGGTTAAATTTTATGAAGAATGTCGAATCTCTGAGTTGTAGATTCTAGACCTAAAAATACTAAGATTTAACTAAAATCTCTTAAATAAAATGTGGCTACTTACTGAGTTACAGGGTGTTTTATTTAAAAGTTTAAAAATTATTGTTACCAAGTACTTTAAAACTACTTGACGTAACCTTATCATACTTGGCAGAAAGTGTGGCTATTATACACCCTACTAAATTGTGATTAATAGACGTTTCTAGCTAGCGCCAGAGGCTTACGACAGGGAATAGTGTGTGATTGACCCCTCCCAAATTCTACGCCACTGAGTGAATTACTATTTTAGCGAAATTTTTCGATTCTCCAATACTTTGTATGCAAATAACTTTATTGGTGTCGATAAAGTCATCGTTTGAGATATATTGGAAGTTTAAAATGAATGAATGAATGAATCAAAATAATTATGCCGTTTCATTTTTAACGTCCAATATCTCGAAAACTAATGACTTAATCGTTACCAGTAAAGAGTATATTATTTACATAGAAAGTATTGGAGAATCGAAAAATTTCACTGAAATTGTAATTCCCTTAGTGGCGTAGAATTTGTGAAGGGTCAACCATTAACTATCCCCTGTCGTACGCCTCTGGCACTAGCTAGAAACGTTTATTAATCACAATTTAGTAGGGTGTATAATAGCCACACTTTCTGCTAAGTATGATAAGGATACATCAAGTAGTTGTAAAGTACTTGGTAACAATAGTTTTTAAATTTTTAAATAAAACACCCTGTAACTCAGTAAGTAGCCACATTTTATTTAAGTGATTTTAGAACAATCCTAATATTTTTAGGTCTAGAATCTACAACTTAGAGATTCGACATTCTTAATTAAACTTAACCCTAAAAGGGTCCGTAGTAATATTACTCCACGAAAAAAAAAAAGAAGAGGAAAAAAAGACAAAAGAATTTGTTAATAATTGAAAAATTCCCAGGAACCCAATTATCTAAACGGCATTTCAAAATATTTAATCTCCGCGACGTTATTAAAAAAACAAATTATAAACAAATTTGAATAATTTTCAAATGCCATTTTAAGGGGCAGTTTAATAAAAATTTGAATTTATCAATACATTTCTCGAAAAGACACATAGAAATAAATATAATAAGATTTAATACAGGTGAATATTTCCTTGGCAACAACCGCGTTTTTGCAACTGAAAATAGAGTAACATTTAATAAACAAATTCAATATCTCAAAAAATATTAAATATTTTGGACAATTTTTTTTTATTAATACTGATAACATAGCACAACTTCTCCTGTAAAATAAGATATTTTATAGGGCTCATTTAAAACGCTAAAAATATTTTTTTGTAAATTTGTTTTTAAAGTTTTATTTATAAATATTTAAATAAATAGGGGGTCAAATTTAATTTAGTAAGTCTTATGTGAAAGATTTCCCTTCAACTTTGCAGAAAACAATCCTATAGACCTTCATTATTAATTGAATGACCTCAACAGTTAAAAAAGTATTTTTTTTGCAAAAATGACCCCTTTTTAATTATTTAAACAATTACCCCTTGTATGATTTGGATACTTTCTTAAAAATATCTTTTGTACCCACCTAAACTTTGATATAAAATTTGTTTCAACCTGTACGAAATTACATTTTGATTTACATGTACTTAGTGTAATTTTATTTTACTAGACTATTAAGGATATTTGATTATATGAAAGTGTGCCAAAAAACAGTGCGAAAAACAGTAAATCCAATTTAAAATACATTTTTACTCCACGCACACTTTAAATTCTTCACGCACTGATACCGATAATGACAGTTTTCGCAAACTAAAAACTTATACATAATATGAGATAGAGTATAAAATAGTATATTATGCAACGAGCATTTAATGATGGTCATTGTGAAGCAAGTATGAGGGATAAAAAACGAGCCGTATGCGTCGAGTTTCTTATAGAGTACGAGCTCCATAATGATAATTAAATGCAAGTTGTATACACTATTTTTTCTATGATAATTCACAACAAAAAATATATTCAAATTTATTAATTTTGTAACGCAAACAAATTAAGTAGTGTGTCAGTTTGATAGTTTGTTTACATATTGAGAACTGTCAAAGCGTATGTATTTGACTCGCCATTGGTCACTGCGCGTGTACCACCTTTATCGCGAATGCCATATCGCGATTCTATTGGTTAAAAATCTGTATCTTACTTAATGAAAATCTGTATCACAATGAAGTTAATTATGATACAGGTAGTGACATCATAATTGATAAATTATAGTATGAGAATAGAAATAGTTTATTATGATATACTTGGCAGTTTTAATAATTATTGTTGTTATCAGTAACATATAAATAATTTTGCTGTACTTACCGAATGTGTTTTTTTCTTTATCACTAAATTCACTGTTAAGTGCACGGCATACACAATTCCAATCATTTCTCGTCAAGTTTCTAGCTTTATAAATTTCTATTGTTTTGTCCCAAAGAACAGGAGGTCTCGCTTCAATTAATGTTATTCATATTTCACTATCAATCTGAGACATCATAATATAAAATACATGCACCTACTTCAAACAGCCACAAAATGTAAATGAAAATAATGTACCAAACAACCAAGGAAACTACCTTCGTGCGACTGAACGACAGTATCATATTATGAAAGGATGCATTAAGTCACAGATCACTTAACTCTCTTAGATGTTTCACGCAGGTATCTCAACGTCATCCTCAACTAAATGTCATTTGGAGTACCGATTCATTTTTTCAGATGTCGCTATGCACTGGAGTGAAGATTTCTTCTATATCACTGAGTCTGAGTGTCATTATAATTTGTCAATTGTCATCATTGTCAGTATGCGTTTATCTCAGTAATGTTTATTTGATTGTTATTTGATAAAAAATCCTGATTTAGATAAAATGGATTCAAATACACTTTTTGAAACAAAACGAATGTGATTTGAAGATCAGTTTGCATTGTATCATGAAATCATAGATTATATCGAAAAGCAATTCCTAGCTTACATTTGCATGGTGAGTTCAACAAGTATTTGTTATTAGAGAACAAGTAACACAGTTAGTGGTGGATGGAAGCAAATGAATGTAACACCAAGTAAGTAACCCCTAATGAAAATATATTATAATTAATAAAAATTATTTTACGTGAAATGAATCATGGTATAAACTATTATATTAATTTTTTGTTTTAGTTGAAAGTCCTTCAACAAGTAGAGATGCACACACGTTTCAATCATTTGAGATACCCATTTGTAGAAGTCTTCTTCTTCTTTGAGTGCCTCTCCTATCGGAGATTGGATATCATTAGGGCGATTCTAATTTTATTTACTGCTGTTTTGAACAATTCGTTAGTGGTACAGCCATACCACTCTCTCAAATTTCTCATCCAGGACATTCTTCTACGGCCTGGATTTCTTCGTCCTTGGATTTTTCCTTGCATTATATTTTGTAGGAATGTGTACTTTTGTCCTCTCATCAGGTGGCCTAAGTATTCAAGTTTTCTCTTTTTTATAGTCCGTAGAACTTCTGGCTCGTTATTTATTCTGCGTATTACTTCTTCATTTGTAATTTTATCCACCCAACTTATTCGTAGTATACGGCGGTAGCACCACATCTCAAAGCTTTCAAGATTTTTAATATTCCTCTGTTTAAGAGTCCATGACTCAACACCGTAGAGCAAAGTACTGAATACATAGCATTTTAACATTCTAGTTCGTAGATGAATACTAATATCACGATTACAAAATAATTTTTTCATTTTTATAAAAGTAGACCTGGCAATTTCAATACGTCTTTTTATCTCGTGATTTTGGTCACCTGTTTCATTGATAAGGGTTCCCAAGTATTTGTATTCGTTTACTTTTTCAAGTTGGGTACCGTTTATTGTGATACTAGTGTCATTAATTGGATTCTTACTGAAGGTCATATATTTGGTTTTTTTGACGTTCATCCTTATGTCGTAGTTATTACATATCTCATTCATAGTTTCAACTAAATGTTGTAGATCTTCCGCTGTTCTTGCCATTATCACAGTATCGTCAGCATATCGAATGTTATTGATAACTTCTCCATTGACTATTATCCCTTCGTTTGCATATGAGAGAGCTTCTTGGCATATTTGTTCGCTGTAGATATTAAATAAGAGCGGTGACAATATACAACCTTGTCGTACTCCTCTACGTATTTCTATTTCGTCCGATGTTTGTACTTCTATTTTTATATTAGCTCGCTGATTCCAGTACAGATTTAATATTATTTGTATGTCTCTGGAGTCAATGTTCTTACTCTCCAGGATTTCTTTGAGTTTACTGTGGCGTACTTTGTCAAAGGCCTTTTCAAAGTCTATAAAGCAGGCGTGTACCTCTTGGTTAACATCTAGGCATCTCTGTGTTAGAACGTTCAAGGCAAAGAGAGCCTCCCTTGTACCTAATCCTTTTCTGAATCCCATCTGTGTATCGTTAATATCGATGTCTAGTTTTTGATAGATTCGGTTGTGAATGACTCTAAGAAATATTTTAAGCTGGTGACTCATCAAGGAGATTGTTCGATGATCTGAACATAACGTAGACAGCAACCATTCTTGCGGTATTATACCAGTACTGTATATTGTATTGAATATATGCAATATTATGGTTACGGATTTATCATTCAAAAGCTTCAGCAGTTCTGTAGGGATTTCATCAGGTCCGTTTGCTTTTCCACTTTTAGCGTTTCTTATTGCGTATTCTACTTCTTCTTTCAATATGTCTGGCCCAGTTGCATTGATTATCTGAGTTAAGTTGTTTCTATCGTCTTCAAATAATTCATTCAGGTATTCTGTCCATCTTTTTATTTTATTCTCTAGATCTACAATAAGATTTCCATCTTTGTCTTTAAGTTTACCTATTTCGCATTTCTTTATGCTTCCTGTTATCTCTTTTACTTTTTTGTGCATATTGAACGCATCGTACTTTTTCTCATAGGTTTCCATTTCTTCACACTGTTCTTTAATCCACGCCTCTTTGGCTTCTTTTATTCTCTTTTTTATGTGTTTGTTTATTTCTTTGTATTTGTCTAGGTAATTCTTTATCTTTCTTCTTTGTTCCATCAAGTCTAGTATGTCCTGTGTCATCCACCCCTTGTTCTTTGTTGTTGTTTTTGTCAGATGTTTCTTTCCTGCTGTTTGTATAGCTGTATTTATGTACTTTAATTTTTGGTTAACGTTATCCGTATCATTAATTTGTTGTTGCACTGAACTGAGGTTTTCATTTATTTCTTCTCCTGTTTCTTGTCGTATATTTTTATTTCTAAGTTTATCTAAATCTAGTGTCTTTCTGTGTGGTCTCCTAATCTTTTTTGGTCTCGCCTCTATCACAGTAACTACCGGGTTATGATCTGAGCCTATATCAGCTCCTGGGTACGTCTTAGTACATTTAACAGCATTACGATACCTCCTTGCTATCAGAATGTAGTCTATTTGATTTCTCACCATTTTTTCTTTGGTATGTTGTGGAGATGTCCATGTATATAATCGCCTAGGAGGTAATTTGAAAAGGGTGTTTGTTATTACGAAGTCTTCGCTCTGGCAAAATTGAATCAATCGATCTCCTCTGTCGTTTCTGTTTCCAAGTCCATAGTTTCCTACATGTTCTCCTACCTTACCTTGACCGACCTTGGCATTAAGATCGCCCATTATTATGTTAATGTGTTGCTTTTTTATTGCTTTCAGCATTTCTTCTAAGTCGTTGTAGAATTGTTCTATTTCATCGTCATCTTTATCTGCTGTTGGTGCATAGACTTGAATAAGATTTATTAACTTATGTCTTTCTTTAATTTGTATTAATATTAAGCGTTCTGAGTAAGGAGTACAGGTAATTAAAGAATTTTTCCATTTCTTTGAAATGATGATTCCAACTCCGTACCGATGGGTGTTGTTGTCGATTCCGGAGTAATAAAATACGCCATCATTTGTAGAAGTATTTGGAAGATAACTATTAATAATTTTATTTGTAAAGATACGATTTGTAAAAAAATATGTATACAAAGTGGTTTTTCTGGTATTAAATAAATAAATAAAAATACGGCATGTCTTATTTTTTCCCAAATCGTGTTTATATTTGAAATTAAAAATAATTTGCATATTTTTTTAAAAGCAAATTATTTTTTTTCAACTATACAAAAATATTTTAACCTAATATTTTCTTCCTACCAAAATTACATTTTGAAATGCGTTATCGTGGAACATCTAGAGGAGGTAGGTGATCTGTGCATTAAGTCCGCTATATTATTGCGACTTCACCGAACGTTCCAACCACCGCGCACTTTTTAGTGAGAAAGGCTCCATATGATTACATGCGCCACCATTGGAATGTCGTCGTGCGTTCTAACCCTCGCACGTTTAAATTATTATAATGTGACAGAGCACTTATGGTATGTTAAACAGGAAATGGTTGAGATCAACATCCTGGATTAGCCGATAATAGTATAAAAGGCCCGGTTTCAGGTAAAATTTAAATATGTTTTCTGGTAAAATTTGTCAATCTTCATTTCTTAATGATGATTTAATTGCGTACAATCCAAACTCATTGTAATTTCATTAATACAGATTAGGCTTATATTGACGAAACTGTACCGCTAAAAGGGTTTTTCGAATTCGATTGTAGTGCGCGACGGGGTTGCTATTTAATCACCTTTTAAGTGGTTTTCAGGTACAGTGGAACCCCGTTAACTCGGATTAATCGGGACCGCGGCCGATCCGGGTTATCGAAAATTCGGGTTAGCCGGAGAAAATAGTAAAGATTATTAAAATATGGTATGCTTACAGATAAACTCCGTTATAATTGGCACACAGACACTTGTAAACCACGTTCGCGTTCCTCACATACAAAGCGTCGTCGAGAGTCTCATTTTTAGCTTTCTTATCTTTGCACCGATTGTCCAAACTGTCTTTTGTTATCATTTTGAAACAAAAACAACATTTTAAGTTTTATTGCCATTACAAACACAAAATCTGAATATATTTACGAACGATTACAGAACGGAACGAACAATGCGACTTTACTACACACAATACCGTCTCGCAACGAGAACGAACTTATGTTATTTAATAAGAGTGAAGACTAAGTCCATTGTTTGAAAAATAATTTTTTAATAGTTTTTTCTAAACAATGCTAAGACAGTTTCAAGTAAATAAAGGATACTACAGATACCTGTTGGTTTCGATAACACATTTTTACTAAGGTATATTATGTATCAAATTACACAAATAAGCATTATCTCTCATTGTATAATGTGTTTGACATTGAAAATTGAAACGAATGAACTTCATAGGAATTCGCTAAACCGGCAAATTTTTACGAAGAAAGTTTATTATGATAATAAAATTAGCCTGAAAAATATAAGATATTATAGTATTCGAACAATATGTTTATAAGGAAAGATAAAAGAAAATATTTTAAGATGTTGAAAAGAAATTGGAAAATCCAGCATAAAGGACATACATTTTTATTGTTGTAATGTTTGTCTGATAAAAATCGGTCCGGGTTAGCCGGACTTCCGGGTTATCGGGGGCCGACTTATCGGGGTTCCACTGTACTTATATAATAAGTTTATGGAACTGCAAACCAACCAGTATTAAAATACGATTTCTTGACAAAATTTGTTAGTCTTTATGTATCACGGGAAGTGTTAAGTAGTATTACTCATTTTATTCATTACGTTTTCTATCATTATGTGGCGTCCGTGGGATAGTAATAATGGGACTTCTTCTAGTGTTCCGGTAAAGAAGAAACATTTATCTGTAGATGCAAAGCAAACTGTAAAAACTATATACAGTACCTTACTTAAAAGAGGACTTGACACAACTTCGGCTACGAGTGAAATATGCGATTTGACGAAAATACCTCTGACCACAGTAAAAAGTATTACATCAAACCCCATAGAAACAAGAAAAAAACGTAAAGATTTCAGTTCCACCAAATGTATGGACGAAGTCGATAAGGACTTGATACGTCGAAAAGTCTATACCATGTACGAAGAGCAACGCATACCTACATTACGAGCTCTGAAGCAACGGCTCAATGTTGACGAAACCCAAATAAGCTGTAGCTTCACCAGCTTATGGACAATTTTGAAAAGTATGGGCTTTCGATATCGTATAATTGACAAAAGACAAGTAATAATTATGGAATCTCATAGATTACAAAAATGGCGTTATGAGTATATAACTTCGATAAGGAAATTCCGTTCTGAAAATCGTCCGATAATTTACCTCGACGAGACATGGTTTGACACACATTCAACGCGACCTAACGGATTTGCCGATCCCTCCGGTAAATGTAAGACAAAAGCTCCGTCAAATAAAGGGAAAAGAATAACGATTTTACACGCTGGATCAGAAAATGGTTGGGTTCCAAATGCCTTGTGGCTTTCTGCAAAGAACATTAAAGACTCCTGCGTCGACTACCATGAAGATACAACGGCAGAACTTTTTGAAGAATGGTTCAAAAATAATCTTATGCCAAACATTCCTCATAATAGCGTGATAGTAATGGACAATGACAGTCGCCAACTAAGTAAGGCTCCAAACTCGAATAACACTAAATTGGAAATTCAAAATTACATGGAGACTAATGATATGTATTTTGAAGAATGTTATACCAAACAAGAGCTTTTAGAAGTTTTAAAGGCATTTTCTATAAAAAAAAGTATATGTTTGTGATACATTGGCAGAGGAAATGGGACATACATTGCTGCGGCTTCCACCCTATTATTGTATGTTTAATCCCATAGAACATATGTGGCACGAATTGAAGTCTAACGTGAGGTCACAAAATATTTCTCCAACGTTAAGTAGTACTGTTGTAGAGTTAATAAGAAAATGTGTCAATGATATTCTTCCAAATAGTTGGAGAAACTCAGTCCGACACGTAATAGGTAAAGAAAATTCATATGTTCGTGTACATCATAATATAATTGGACCGATCATAATTAATTTAGATGAGGATAGCGATAGCGAAACAGAACTATGTGTGGAGTGATACTTTCATCAAATCTACAAATGTTACTATTAAAAAAACGGTTCTTTTCAGAACCACAAATTATTATTAATGTTTGAATGTTTGTTTTTCTATAATCTTAGCAATTAAAATAGATTTAATTTATTTTAAAACTTATTTGAAAACATTAATTTCTATTCGGGTATATAAGGCAAAGCAAAATATTTACATCAAATTTTTTTTGGTTTTGTAGTCGTAATTATTGTAATTGTCAAAAGACCAACTCTGTCTACCTCGGTTGCTTATCGCTCCGCATGGGTCTTAACAATGGGCCAGGTCAGATAAATTTAATAATGTTTACGACCGCAGTAATTATATTTAACCATTTACTGTTGAACAAACCATACAGATTTCCAGACTAAAAATCGGCATCTCAAAAACATAAGATGTAATTTTATTATAATTCAGTATTGTTTATTTTTATAGGTCAATGAAAAACATACCTAGAGTGTTTTCTGTTGCCACAATTTGAGATTTCAATTAAAAATACACAAATATACAAACTTCATGACTATGGTTGGAGACACCAACAAACAGGGTTCTGTTTCCTGCTTTTTTGAAACAGGTTTTACGTATAATAAATAAAAATGCGGGATCATTCGTACCAAATATCGCAAATTAAAGACCCGGGTCGTGCACTTGTTCTTCAGGACAAGGTGTATGGAAAATAGGACCAAAAGGAAAATCATTTTTTGTCTACCAAACCTGAGACAATTTTTCAACACGTCTACAACCGGACGAACAGATTCCAGCTAAGTCATGATGGGTAACATTTGAAACAGATTTAACGTAAGAAGAAGAAAAAGGGGACTGTTTTTACACCAACTCATTGTTGGAAATTAATACCTTTTATAACCTAGAGTTATATCTAGTATTTATAGTAATAATACTATCCTGTTAGTGTAACAAAAATAAGAAAACTTCTGTTGGAGTGAAAGTAAAAAGAAAGATATACTCCAACAGAAGTAAGGAAAAAAAAGAAGAAAAGAAAAGACTAAGGTAACTAGTTGGGGCCTCTTATGAAAATAAAAATGAAGGGGCTTCAGCGGTTGAGCCGAAGTAGGAAAAATAAAAAATACTACTTTGCAGTAGTACTGAAGAAAGGGGAATTAGAAGGGATAATAAGTAGACGTGGGAAGAGACAGAGGCAAACTGAATAGAGTTGGCTAGCTATAGATGCAAGAGAGCAACTTGACACTCAAGGATGGATACGGCTCGTTTGCATGCCTGTCGAAGAACAGTAGCTCTATGTAGATAGTAATAATGACTAAAATATGAAATAATAAAATAAGAATAATGTACTGAAGAGGAATGAAGATGAATAATTTCTAAAGACGAACAAGATAAATAAATCTAACAAATCATGGGCGCCATGAAAATGATCTTCGATCATTCTCCCAGGTATCTTATACTGCTGTCAGATATTAAATATATCAAACCTGTAATAATGAACATAAAGGAATAATAAAAATAAATGATATACAAAATAAATAAACATATTTATTAAAAATAACTACCAGATTTTTAACAATCTCTGAGTTAAGCAAGTTCATATTATGCTGTGACTCTAAAATGACATAAGTTATACAAGAAGATATATATATTTTAAAGATAACAACAATAATGTTATCTGTTACAACTTAAATATAAGTACCTCTTACTAACATATAGGGTACAAAATTACATAAGTTTTCTACCAAATGGTTATAGTACGCCTGCTACGTACAACTAAAGGAAACCGACGAAGATGAAAATAATACAAATAAATAGGCCCAAGCCTCACTAAGAGAAAATACAATACTGAATAAAGCAAAATTAAATATACAAATGAATAAACGTTATAGAAGTGAAGTTAAGAAAAATACCGACAAAATGACCTAAATTAACCGAGCAAATGCAATGAAATAAAGTAACGACGAAGTAACCGAACAAACGAAATAAAGCGAATAAATACAATATTTGGGAAACAAGCAAGTAATGTTACAAAATAAATTTACCCGAATTACATAAACCAATATCAAAGCAATAATAAAGTATTAAAAACCTAATTTTCTCTAGGCTTATTCCTGTGCACAAGAAGTTACCGTAGATACAAAGTTTGGGAACCAAATAATCTAATATACAAATACATATGTCAAAAAAAAAACAGAGGTAACCTAAATCTGGAAAAAAAACATAGTGTATTTAACAGATAGTCTGAAATATAAAAAAAACCAATAGTTACTAAAACTCCTCACTAAATGTTCCCAAACGAGGTTGCGGTTGCATCCTAGAAAATGAGCATCACTATGATGCACCTCCATGCCCCCCCGTAGGCCCAGGTGGCAGGACGAAAAGGAGCTGGAATGTCCCCCAAAAAGCTTGTTCCCAAAACATACTCCCAGTTTGACTTGGCGGTAGCTGCAATAAGGTCAAGGTGGCTTCCCTAGGTAGTCAAGGTGGGTACGACATCACATGAGGGTTAGTTTTCTTCCAAATGGCTAAAAACATATACTTCGTTTGATTTCTCATATAAACCGGTAAACAAAAGTAAAGAGAAGAAGAAATAATCGAGGAAAACTTTTTAGAAGCAATAACATAAAAAAACAACCATTAAAAATGGAACAAAAACTAATCTCAGGTAACCTTGAACTATTTTGAGTTTGAAAACATGAACAAATAATGGCATTGCATTTGAAATAGGAATATAAAATATGACTTATCTGAAATAACATGAGATTAAGATAGTAATAGCCATCTACATACATTTTATATACCTTAATGAAATGGTATTGAACCAGACAAAGATAGTTACATGACAATTTATAGATATATTGGACATGAAAATTTATAGATATATTGGATGTTCAATCGGTTTAAAACGTACAGAGAAATGGTAATTATTTCCAATATTAATTTGAGGACTTCAAAAATGTTTGGTTATGTAAAACCAAAAACCCCATTAATATAAAGATCGATATAAAGATAATATAAAGATCGAAATAATCTACATCCTTCACCTAAGGGACTGGCTAAGAACATTTAACAATGAACCAACTATTTCATATATTCAAGGTTAACTAAAAAACATTAGTAGAAAAAACGATTTACCGGTTAATTTTTTATTCCTCTTCCACTGATGGTACTCCCATCCTTACTCCAGGAAACCCGTACTCCAGGAAACAAGTGGTGGTAACTTTTTACTATACTTCCAAACTTAGTTGAAATAAAAATTAATTTCGAAGAAATTAACCGCCATTTACGGTATCAACCACCAACACCAACCTGTCAACCTCGCAGCCACCGGCCAAGTGCCTCTCATTCCTCCCACAGTCAGCGAGGAAAACGTCAAACTCTCACGGAACACGAATTAAACGACAAGGAACGGTTCAACAACTATGTTCCGTACAGTGTGACGTCACATGAGAAGTCCTTTACGATAAATTAAAGAATTTAAATGGGAGGTCAAGAGAAAATAATTATTTTTTTTAAAAATAATTACAGCGCTAAAAATGATAATATAACGGGTGGACCGTTACAATCCCCTCCTACTCGGGAAAAAAAAAATTTTTTAACCAAAAAAAATTTTTTTTTTTTTAAACTTCAAAATATTAACAACTAAATTTACAATAGTCTAACAATCCACGTTGATTCGCAAGATTACTTCTAAATATAAACTAATGGTCAAGGAAAAATAAATCAATACATGACTCAAACTCATACTAAAATGTTACTATGTTACTCTCTGCTACCAAATATTAACATATATTGCTCAAAAGTCAAAACAAAACTAAATATTGTACTTAAGTTCATAATAACTGAGTGTCGAGTTGGGCACTAAAACCAAAATTGAACTATCCATGGACATCAGATTTATAAAGGGTATATCCAAGAACGGAACAACCAGGAAAAGGTGTGAGCCAATTCGAACCATATCAAAAGTAAATGTACCAAAGTGAATAAAAAAAATCAGTAACTAAAATAGGTAAAGAATTGAACACTTTATCCAAAACTGAACTAACAATGGACACCAGATTCATAATAGTATATCCAGAGAAGAACAATCAGGAAGATTTATGGAAAAATTCTCACTAATGTCAAATAATACCAATAATAAACATACCAAAGGAATCCAAAACTCAATAACCAAAATAAATGTGGAATCGGACACTTAATCCAAAGTCGAACTATCAGTGGACACCAGATTCATAAAAGGCATATCCAAAGAAGAACGACCAGGCAAATTTATGGACCAATTCACACCAATACTAAACCACATAACAGATCAGGTCTACGTACACCCACATCCGGTAATACGAACCTATCCAACTAAATACACAAAATAAATGAAGAATCGGACACTTATCCAGAATCGGACTATCAATGGACACCAGATTTATATAGGAGTATATCCAAAGAAGAACGATCAGGCAAATTTATGGACCAATTCTTACTAATACTAAATAAACTAAATTATTGGATCCAATGGTAACTAATACTGAACAAAATAAATAAATTAGGTCTACATACACCCTCATCCGGTAATATGAACCTATCTGAACTAAGTAATCCAAAATAAGTCAGAAAAAAATTACTAACAGACTAAGTAACAGAGATGTAACCAAACTAAATCAAAGGTAAGATAAATACCTAAAGTGTATTGACTAAAGTATTCTAGAAAATACATAACTTAATTCATGCTGGTATTCGCGAACTATAGCATGTTGCTACAACAGATGTATGAGAATAACCAGACACAGATAAGGTACTAATATAAGAATAAGTAAGAAAGAAAACAGAATGAATAGTGAACTTACAAGGTCTATGGCACTATGATAAATAATAGGAAGAAAAAAAAAAAAATATGATAAGTGATAGGGAAAAAAATTGACGAGAACGAGCACAATTTTAAATAAAACTGCAAATTCATGCGTTCTCACATACGTACATAGAATTATTCAGGAAATATTCCAGAATCTGAATAACAAAACTAATGCCTACGAAAAGAAGTGGGAATATATTCAAATGAACAACTCATCTGTCTAAACACTCCAAATACTGACTTAACGAACCTACTATGTATAGGGATGGCCTAAGCATTGATTTATAAACAAGTGCGCAAGATATTTATCCATGTTTACTCATCAACTCAAAGTACAAACATACTATGAAGCAAAAGGCCTAATATGAACTAAATACTTCCCTATTAAATTGTAAAAAACTGAAATAAGTAAACTGATTACAGAAAAATGTTTAGGAAATGTAATGATGAAAAGACATCTGCCTACTCTGCCATGAGGACATAGATTACGAAACCGGACAGCAGTGATCAGTTGCTGAATTTCGAACCCACGTATTCACCAACTTTGAGCATCAACAGACTAAGTAGTTTCTAAGAAGAAATATGAAAGACTCAAGAATTCATACATACTTACATCAAAATTCCAAACTAATTCCAGAATCATACTGTGTAGGATAGAAGGATATAAATTATTATAAAGTGTTTAAGATATTGGAGACAAATAATGTTAATAGAGTAACCCAATAACAAATTAAAAACCACATCTTTCCAATATGGCAAATTCAATAATAAGATATAAATATGATCAAAAAAAAATTAGTAAGTAATCAAATATTCCAAATAATATAACACATAACCTGAGATAAGTAGTGCATAACATACAGTTCCATAATAATATCCATATTAAACAAGAGTACCTACTTGTATGAGCTTACCTGTCCAAATAAGTATATAAATATATAATAATTCAACAACCCTTCTAACTTAAGGGGTTAGGTGTGCAAAAACTAAACAAAAATACAAGTGAAGTTCTGATTAATTGTATAATCCTACTGACAGGATTAGCAATTAATAACATTGACTCATAATAATAATTACAATGCACCATGCCTAATACCAAAAAAAAAGTTAAACTCATACATAAAGTACTACATAATAATTAAATTAATAAGTAATAAATTAAAAGTCATCAACAACAAAGCCAAAGATGAAATCAAGCAATGTATGTAGGTACCTGCATTATCAGATGACAAAAAAAATATCAGACTAAAATTTCTAACCATACTAAAGATTGAGTTAAGCTAAAGACAAACAGAAGAAGAGATTAGCTTGAACAACACTGTTAAGGTAATCTTCTTCTGAAGACTGTTCTATAACTTAGTAGGAAAATAGTATCAATGTTTCCTAACTAATAAATAATTTATATTTAAATCTCAACCTAAAGTATCTGATTTCTATGAGCATTATATTATGGTACCCACATTGATATAATATTATTATCAACAATAATAAAACTAGAAACTGAGATGGATAATGGAACTACTTTACTATACAATAATTATAATTGTTATATTTAACACTACCAATTAAAGAAAAATAGTTTGGATGACCATCTGTAACCATCCGAACCATGCGAATTCAACGTATCATGTATAGAAACTAATGTCTGGACTGATATTGCTTTGTGGTGTGTGCCTGTCTTACCAAACAACCCAAATATCAAAAATAACAAATATAAAATATAATCTAAAGTTTGTAAGACAAAGATACATATGGAGAAAATATTAGCGACACACCAACAAATCAAAATGCCAGCAAAATATATAAATAATCAAATCAATAGCGTAAATAAAATACCTAAATACTGAAAATGATTTCTAGTTATGTATAAAATATAACCATACTAGAAAAAAATGTATGCATATATTCAATGATTAATTGTACGCGCAAACGTACTACCATTGGTAGAAGGAATAAAAATTTAACTAATAGAACATAATGTCAGTTATGTATACTCAATCTAAATACATAAATAAGTTTCCAATAAAAATACAAAATCCAAACTAACATATGAGCTGTACCACTAAAACTAAAAATGAGGTATCGAAATAAACTAATCAAAACCAAAAGCAGCATAAGTCTACCTGTTTAGTATTCGTAAAGTTTTAAAGACCAAAAATAAATCAGAAGTAACATGTATACAAAGATATCAAAAAGTTAATAAAACAGAAAATTCCAATAAAAGAAAATTGAACTAAAAGAACTACTGTCTTAGAACCATAAAACGGTTGGCCCCACGTTGGGCGCCAGTGTAACAAAATTAAGAAAACTTCTGTTGGAGTGAAAGTAAAAAGAAAGATATACTCCAACAGAAGTAAGGAAAAAAAAGAAGAATAGAAAAGACTAAGGTAACTAGTTGGGGCCTCTTATGAAAATAAAAATGAAGGGGCTTCAGCGGTTGAGCCGAAGTAGGAAAAATAAAAAATACTACTTTGCAGTAGTACTGAAGAAAGGGGAATTAGAAGGGATAATAAGTAGACGTGGGAAGAGACAGAGGCAAACTGAATAGAGTTGGCTAGCTATAGATGCAAGAGAGCAACTTGACACTCAAGGATGGATACGGCTCGTTTGCATGCCTGTCGAAGAACAGTAGCTCTATGTAGATAGTAATAATGACTAAAATATGAAATAATAAAATAAGAATAATGTACTGAAGAGGAATGAAGATGAATAATTTCTAAAGACGAACAAGATAAATAAATCTAACAAATCATGGGCGCCATGAAAATGATCTTCGATCATTCTCCCAGGTATCTTATACTGCTGTCAGATATTAAATATATCAAACCTGTAATAATGAACATAAAGGAATAATAAAAATAAATGATATACAAAATAAATAAACATATTTATTAAAAATAACTACCAGATTTTTAACAATCTCTGAGTTAAGCAAGTTCATATTATGCTGTGACTCTAAAATGACATAAGTTATACAAGAAGATATATATATTTTAAAGATAACAACAATAATGTTATCTGTTACAACTTAAATATAAGTACCTCTTACTAACATATAGGGTACAAAATTACATAAGTCTTCTACCAAATGGTTATAGTACGCCTGCTACGTACAACTAAAGGAAACCGACGAAGATGAAAATAATACAAATAAATAGGCCCAAGCCTCACTAAGAGAAAATACAATACTGAATAAAGCAAAATTAAATATACAAATGAATAAACGTTATAGAAGTGAAGTTAAGAAAAATACCGACAAAATGACCTAAATTAACCGAGCAAATGCAATGAAATAAAGTAACGACGAAGTAACCGAACAAACGAAATAAAGCGAATAAATACAATATTTGGGAAACAAGCAAGTAATGTTACAAAATAAATTTACCCGAATTACATAAACCAATATCAAAGCAATAATAAAGTATTAAAAACCTAATTTTCTCTAGGCTTATTCCTGTGCACAAGAAGTTACCGTAGATACAAAGTTTGGGAACCAAATAATCTAATATACAAATACATATGTCAAAAAAAAAACAGAGGTAACCTAAATCTGGAAAAAAAACATAGTGTATTTAACAGATAGTCTGAAATATAAAAAAAACCAATAGTTACTAAAACTCCTCACTAAATGTTCCCAAACGAGGTTGCGGTTGCATCCTAGAAAATGAGCATCACTATGATGCACCTCCATGCCCCCCCGTAGGCCCAGGTGGCAGGACGAAAAGGAGCTGGAATGTCCCCCAAAAAGCTTGTTCCCAAAACATACTCCCAGTTTGACTTGGCGGTAGCTGCAATAAGGTCAAGGTGGCTTCCCTAGGTAGTCAAGGTGGGTACGACATCACATGAGGGTTAGTTTTCTTCCAAATGGCTAAAAACATATACTTCGTTTGATTTCTCATATAAACCGGTAAACAAAAGTAAAGAGAAGAAGAAATAATCGAGGAAAACTTTTTAGAAGCAATAACATAAAAAAACAACCATTAAAAATGGAACAAAAACTAATCTCAGGTAACCTTGAACTATTTTGAGTTTGAAAACATGAACAAATAATGGCATTGCATTTGAAATAGGAATATAAAATATGACTTATCTGAAATAACATGAGATTAAGATAGTAATAGCCATCTACATACATTTTATATACCTTAATGAAATGGTATTGAACCAGACAAAGATAGTTACATGACAATTTATAGATATATTGGACATGAAAATTTATAGATATATTGGATGTTCAATCGGTTTAAAACGTACAGAGAAATGGTAATTATTTCCAATATTAATTTGAGGACTTCAAAAATGTTTGGTTATGTAAAACCAAAAACCCCATTAATATAAAGATCGATATAAAGATAATATAAAGATCGAAATAATCTACATCCTTCACCTAAGGGACTGGCTAAGAACATTTAACAATGAACCAACTATTTCATATATTCAAGGTTAACTAAAAAACATTAGTAGAAAAAACGATTTACCGGTTAATTTTTTATTCCTCTTCCACTGATGGTACTCCCATCCTTACTCCAGGAAACCCGTACTCCAGGAAACAAGTGGTGGTAACTTTTTACTATACTTCCAAACTTAGTTGAAATAAAAATTAATTTCGAAGAAATTAACCGCCATTTACGGTATCAACCACCAACACCAACCTGTCAACCTCGCAGCCACCGGCCAAGTGCCTCTCATTCCTCCCACAGTCAGCGAGGAAAACGTCAAACTCTCACGGAACACGAATTAAACGACAAGGAACGGTTCAACAACTATGTTCCGTACAGTGTGACGTCACATGAGAAGTCCTTTACGATAAATTAAAGAATTTAAATGGGAGGTCAAGAGAAAATAATTATTTTTTTTAAAAATAATTACAGCGCTAAAAATGATAATATAACGGGTGGACCGTTACAATCCCCTCCTACTCGGGAAAAAAAAAATTTTTTAACCAAAAAAAATTTTTTTTTTTTTTAAACTTCAAAATATTAACAACTAAATTTACAATAGTCTAACAATCCACGTTGATTCGCAAGATTACTTCTAAATATAAACTAATGGTCAAGGAAAAATAAATCAATACATGACTCAAACTCATACTAAAATGTTACTATGTTACTCTCTGCTACCAAATATTAACATATATTGCTCAAAAGTCAAAACAAAACTAAATATTGTACTTAAGTTCATAATAACTGAGTGTCGAGTTGGGCACTAAAACCAAAATTGAACTATCCATGGACATCAGATTTATAAAGGGTATATCCAAGAACGGAACAACCAGGAAAAGGTGTGAGCCAATTCGAACCATATCAAAAGTAAATGTACCAAAGTGAATAAAAAAAATCAGTAACTAAAATAGGTAAAGAATTGAACACTTTATCCAAAACTGAACTAACAATGGACACCAGATTCATAATAGTATATCCAGAGAAGAACAATCAGGAAGATTTATGGAAAAATTCTCACTAATGTCAAATAATACCAATAATAAACATACCAAAGGAATCCAAAACTCAATAACCAAAATAAATGTGGAATCGGACACTTAATCCAAAGTCGAACTATCAGTGGACACCAGATTCATAAAAGGCATATCCAAAGAAGAACGACCAGGCAAATTTATGGACCAATTCACACCAATACTAAACCACATAACAGATCAGGTCTACGTACACCCACATCCGGTAATACGAACCTATCCAACTAAATACACAAAATAAATGAAGAATCGGACACTTATCCAGAATCGGACTATCAATGGACACCAGATTTATATAGGAGTATATCCAAAGAAGAACGATCAGGCAAATTTATGGACCAATTCTTACTAATACTAAATAAACTAAATTATTGGATCCAATGGTAACTAATACTGAACAAAATAAATAAATTAGGTCTACATACACCCTCATCCGGTAATATGAACCTATCTGAACTAAGTAATCCAAAATAAGTCAGAAAAAAATTACTAACAGACTAAGTAACAGAGATGTAACCAAACTAAATCAAAGGTAAGATAAATACCTAAAGTGTATTGACTAAAGTATTCTAGAAAATACATAACTTAATTCATGCTGGTATTCGCGAACTATAGCATGTTGCTACAACAGATGTATGAGAATAACCAGACACAGATAAGGTACTAATATAAGAATAAGTAAGAAAGAAAACAGAATGAATAGTGAACTTACAAGGTCTATGGCACTATGATAAATAATAGGAAGAAAAAAAAAAATATGATAAGTGATAGGGAAAAAAATTGACGAGAACGAGCACAATTTTAAATAAAACTGCAAATTCATGCGTTCTCACATACGTACATAGAATTATTCAGGAAATATTCCAGAATCTGAATAACAAAACTAATGCCTACGAAAAGAAGTGGGAATATATTCAAATGAACAACTCATCTGTCTAAACACTCCAAATACTGACTTAACGAACCTACTATGTATAGGGATGGCCTAAGCATTGATTTATAAACAAGTGCGCAAGATATTTATCCATGTTTACTCATCAACTCAAAGTACAAACATACTATGAAGCAAAAGGCCTAATATGAACTAAATACTTCCCTATTAAATTGTAAAAAACTGAAATAAGTAAACTGATTACAGAAAAATGTTTAGGAAATGTAATGATGAAAAGACATCTGCCTACTCTGCCATGAGGACATAGATTACGAAACCGGACAGCAGTGATCAGTTGCTGAATTTCGAACCCACGTATTCACCAACTTTGAGCATCAACAGACTAAGTAGTTTCTAAGAAGAAATATGAAAGACTCAAGAATTCATACATACTTACATCAAAATTCCAAACTAATTCCAGAATCATACTGTGTAGGATAGAAGGATATAAATTATTATAAAGTGTTTAAGATATTGGAGACAAATAATGTTAATAGAGTAACCCAATAACAAATTAAAAACCACATCTTTCCAATATGGCAAATTCAATAATAAGATATAAATATGATCAAAAAAAAATTAGTAAGTAATCAAATATTCCAAATAATATAACACATAACCTGAGATAAGTAGTGCATAACATACAGTTCCATAATAATATCCATATTAAACAAGAGTACCTACTTGTATGAGCTTACCTGTCCAAATAAGTATATAAATATATAATAATTCAACAACCCTTCTAACTTAAGGGGTTAGGTGTGCAAAAACTAAACAAAAATACAAGTGAAGTTCTGATTAATTGTATAATCCTACTGACAGGATTAGCAATTAATAACATTGACTCATAATAATAATTACAATGCACCATGCCTAATACCAAAAAAAAAGTTAAACTCATACATAAAGTACTACATAATAATTAAATTAATAAGTAATAAATTAAAAGTCATCAACAACAAAGCCAAAGATGAAATCAAGCAATGTATGTAGGTACCTGCATTATCAGATGACAAAAAAAATATCAGACTAAAATTTCTAACCATACTAAAGATTGAGTTAAGCTAAAGACAAACAGAAGAAGAGATTAGCTTGAACAACACTGTTAAGGTAATCTTCTTCTGAAGACTGTTCTATAACTTAGTAGGAAAATAGTATCAATGTTTCCTAACTAATAAATAATTTATATTTAAATCTCAACCTAAAGTATCTGATTTCTATGAGCATTATATTATGGTACCCACATTGATATAATATTATTATCAACAATAATAAAACTAGAAACTGAGATGGATAATGGAACTACTTTACTATACAATAATTATAATTGTTATATTTAACACTACCAATTAAAGAAAAATAGTTTGGATGACCATCTGTAACCATCCGAACCATGCGAATTCAACGTATCATGTATAGAAACTAATGTCTGGACTGATATTGCTTTGTGGTGTGTGCCTGTCTTACCAAACAACCCAAATATCAAAAATAACAAATATAAAATATAATCTAAAGTTTGTAAGACAAAGATACATATGGAGAAAATATTAGCGACACACCAACAAATCAAAATGCCAGCAAAATATATAAATAATCAAATCAATAGCGTAAATAAAATACCTAAATACTGAAAATGATTTCTAGTTATGTATAAAATATAACCATACTAGAAAAAAATGTATGCATATATTCAATGATTAATTGTACGCGCAAACGTACTACCATTGGTAGAAGGAATAAAAATTTAACTAATAGAACATAATGTCAGTTATGTATACTCAATCTAAATACATAAATAAGTTTCCAATAAAAATACAAAATCCAAACTAACATATGAGCTGTACCACTAAAACTAAAAATGAGGTATCGAAATAAACTAATCAAAACCAAAAGCAGCATAAGTCTACCTGTTTAGTATTCGTAAAGTTTTAAAGACCAAAAATAAATCAGAAGTAACATGTATACAAAGATATCAAAAAGTTAATAAAACAGAAAATTCCCAATAAAAGAAAATTGAACTAAAAGAACTACTGTCTTAGAACCATAAAACGGTTGGCCCCACGTTGGGCGCCAGTGTAACAAAATTAAGAAAACTTCTGTTGGAGTGAAAGTAAAAAGAAAGATATACTCCAACAGAAGTAAGGAAAAAAAAGAAGAATAGAAAAGACTAAGGTAACTAGTTGGGGCCTCTTATGAAAATAAAATGAAGGGGCTTCAGCGGTTGAGCCGAAGTAGGAAAAATAAAAAATACTACTTTGCAGTAGTACTGAAGAAAGGGGAATTAGAAGGGATAATAAGTAGACGTGGGAAGAGACAGAGGCAAACTGAATAGAGTTGGCTAGCTATAGATGCAAGAGAGCAACTTGACACTCAAGGATGGATACGGCTCGTTTGCATGCCTGTCGAAGAACAGTAGCTCTATGTAGATAGTAATAATGACTAAAATATGAAATAATAAAATAAGAATAATGTACTGAAGAGGAATGAAGATGAATAATTTCTAAAGACGAACAAGATAAATAAATCTAACAAATCATGGGGCGCCATGAAAATGATCTTCGATCATTCTCCCAGGTATCTTATACTGCTGTCAGATATTAAATATATCAAACCTGTAATAATGAACATAAAGGAATAATAAAAATAAATGATATACAAAATAAATAAACATATTTATTAAAAATAACTACCAGATTTTTAACAATCTCTGAGTTAAGCAAGTTCATATTATGCTGTGACTCTAAAATGACATAAGTTATACAAGAAGATATATATATTTTAAAGATAACAACAATAATGTTATCTGTTACAACTTAAATATAAGTACCTCTTACTAACATATAGGGTACAAAATTACATAAGTCTTCTACCAAATGGTTATAGTACGCCTGCTACGTACAACTAAAGGAAACCGACGAAGATGAAAATAATACAAATAAATAGGCCCAAGCCTCACTAAGAGAAAATACAATACTGAATAAAGCAAAATTAAATATACAAATGAATAAACGTTATAGAAGTGAAGTTAAGAAAAATACCGACAAAATGACCTAAATTAACCGAGCAAATGCAATGAAATAAAGTAACGACGAAGTAACCGAACAAACGAAATAAAGCGAATAAATACAATATTTGGGAAACAAGCAAGTAATGTTACAAAATAAATTTACCCGAATTACATAAACCAATATCAAAGCAATAATAAAGTATTAAAAACCTAATTTTCTCTAGGCTTATTCCTGTGCACAAGAAGTTACCGTAGATACAAAGTTTGGGAACCAAATAATCTAATATACAAATACATATGTCAAAAAAAAACAGAGGTAACCTAAATCTGGAAAAAAAACATAGTGTATTTAACAGATAGTCTGAAATATAAAAAAAACCAATAGTTACTAAAACTCCTCACTAAATGTTCCCAAACGAGGTTGCGGTTGCATCCTAGAAAATGAGCATCACTATGATGCACCTCCATGCCCCCCCGTAGGCCCAGGTGGCAGGACGAAAAGGAGCTGGAATGTCCCCCAAAAAGCTTGTTCCCAAAACATACTCCCAGTTTGACTTGGCGGTAGCTGCAATAAGGTCAAGGTGGCTTCCTAGGTAGTCAAGGTGGGTACGACATCACATGAGGGTTAGTTTTCTTCCAAATGGCTAAAAACATATACTTCGTTTGATTTCTCATATAAACCGGTAAACAAAAGTAAAGAGAAGAAGAAATAATCGAGGAAAACTTTTTAGAAGCAATAACATAAAAAAACAACCATTAAAAATGGAACAAAAACTAATCTCAGGTAACCTTGAACTATTTTGAGTTTGAAAACATGAACAAATAATGGCATTGCATTTGAAATAGGAATATAAAATATGACTTATCTGAAATAACATGAGATTAAGATAGTAATAGCCATCTACATACATTTTATATAC